>NC_080197.1:80755947-81380947 GCF_030028045.1 Hippopotamus amphibius kiboko | reverse complement strand
CTGAAAAGCTGAAACAGCACCAATGTCCATGAACTAATAGATAAATGAAACATGTATCTATGCAACAGAGTATTTTTTGGCCATAAAATGAATGAGTTCTTGATTCATGCTAAATGGATAAACTCTGAAAACATGCTAAGAGAAAGTAGCCGGATATCTGTATGTATGTATTCCACCTGTAAGAGGTACCTAGAATAGTAAAAAACATAGGCACATTAGTTAGTGGGACTGGTGACTGGAGGAAGTGAGAAGCGACTGCTGATGGGTTTGAGATGTCTTCTGGTGATGACTAACAATCTTGTGAATATACTAAACACCAATGGACTGGACACTTAAAAACCCCTAGAGGAACAAGTGGAAAGCCAGCCATACTAATAACTGCACTGAATGTAAATGGACTAAACAGCCCAGTCAAGCACTGCTCAGGAGAAAATTTATAGCATTTTTTAAATGCCTCTATTGGGGGCAGGGGGAGGGGTGTCATAACCAGTACTATCAGTTAAGAAGAAAGAAAAAGAGTAGGCTAAAGCCGAAGTAAATAGAAGAAAATAATAAAGATAAGAAAATAAAACAAAATTTTTTAAGGAAAACAGGCAAACAGTAGGTAAGGTTAAAAGTTGGTTCCTTAGTAAACATTTGAAAAGTTGATAAACCTGTAGAAAGAACACAGGAAGAGAGAGAGAACAAATTACAACATCAGGAATGAAAGTGGAGATACCACTGCAGCTCCTACAGATGTTAAAAGGATAAGAGAATATTATGAACAGCACTATAGAAATAAATTTTAAAACTTAAAAATAGACAAGTTTCTTGAAAAATGCCAAAATGACTTACCAAAAATGACTTGAGAAATAGAATAACCAGGAGAAAAGGGAACCCTCCTATACGCTGGTGGGAATGTAAATTGGTGCAGCCACTATGCAGAACAGTTTGGAGGTTCCTCAAAAGACCAAAAATAGAGCTACCATATGATAAGCAATCCCACTCCTGGGTATATATCCAGACAAAACTATAATTTGAATAGATAAATGCACCCCTATGTTCACAGCAGCACTATTTACAACAGTTAAGACATAGAAGCAACCTAAATGTTCATCAACAGATGAATGGATAAAGAAGATGTGGTACATATATACAATGGAATATTACTCAGCCATAAGAGAGTGATATAATGCCATCTGCAGCAACACGGATGGACCTAGAGATTACCATACTAAGCAAAGTCGGAAAGAGAAAGACAAATACCGTATGATATCGCTTATATGTGGAATCTAAAATGTGACACAAATGAACTTCTCTACAACACAGAAACAGACTCACAGACATAGAAAATAGACTTGTGGTTGCCAAGGAAAGGGGGTGTGGGAGATGGATGGATTGGGAGTTTGGAGTTAGCAGATGCAAACTATTATATACAGCATGGATAAATAACAAGGTCCTACTGTATAGCACAGGGAACTATATTCAAAATCCTGTGATAGGGACATCCCTAGTGGTCTAGTGGTTAAGACTTTGCCTTCCAATGCAGGAGGGGTGCAGATTCGATCCCTGGTCAGAAAGCTAAGATCTCACTCGGCCAAAAAACCAAAAACATAAACAGAAGCAATACTGTAACAAATTCAATAAAGACTTTAAAAAAGGTCCACATCAAAAAAAAAAAAAAAATCTTAAAAAAAAAACTATCCTGTGATAAACCATCGTTGAAAGAAACATGGAAAAGAATATATATATGTAAAACTGAATCACTTTGCTGTACAGCAGAAATTAACACAACGCTATACTTCAATTAAATTTTAAAAAAAGAAATAGAACACCCAAATAGTCTTAATCTATTAAAGAAATTGAATCAATAATACTCAATCAAAAACTTGCACAAAGAAAACTACAAACCCAAAGGCTTTCAGTGGTGAACCGTTTGAAAAAAAATTACACAAACTCTTTCAGAAACAAGAGAGGGGGACACTTCTCAACCCTTGTGCCAAAGCCTGACAAAGATTCATAAGAAAATAAAATTACAGACCAATATTCTTCATAAACATACACGGAAAAATCCTCAACAAAGCAATAGCAAATTGAATTCAGCAACACACAAAAGGAACAGCACTTCATCAAACTTGATAGTTAAACACCAAATACTTTCCCCCAAGGTCAGGAACAACACAGGAGTTGTAGCCGGCACCAGCAATAAGACAAGACAAGGAAGTTCTTAGGACAGAGAGCCAGGATAGAGGCTGGAACGGAAGCAGATTACAAAAACTCCTCAGTCATGGATAAGACCAATAAACTAAGAAGCGAATTCAGGAAGATCAGAGTAACATGGTCAATATAAAAAATCAACTATATTTTACATATACTGGCAACAATTAGCTGGAAAATATAAACTACTTAGGCACAAATGGAAAGATGTACAATATCTTTACACTGAAACTATATAATATTACTGAAATTAAAGAAGATAAACAGGGACTTCCATGATGGTCCAGTGGTTAAAAGTCCGCACTCCCAATGCAGGGGAATGGGTTCCATCCCTGGTAGTGGAACTAGATGCCACATGCTGCAACTAAGACATGGCGCAGTCAAATAAATAAGTAAATAAATATATATTTTTTAAAAAGAAGATTAACAAATGGAGAGCTATATATCATGATCAAGGACTGGGAAATTCAACATTGCTCAAAATGTCTATTTTCTGTAGCAGGCCTTTTTGAGGGGGGATGGGGGTGGTGAAAAGCTGATATTTAAATTTGTATGCAAAGCACCCAGAACAGTCAAAGCATTTAAAAAGCAAAACTAAAATATAAAAAGGTGAAAAACTCTCCAATTTCAAGACAATCTGTATGAATATAAGACATATAGATCAATGGAATAAGGCAGAGCCCAGAAAGAGACTGAACATACATGAAATTCACAAGAGAAAAAATGGACACTGACCTACTACTTCATACCATACACAAACACTAACTCAAAATGCATCATAATGCCAACTGCAAAAATCTAAAACTATAAAACTAAGAGGAAACTTCAAAGAAACTCTCTTGACATTAAGGTATATTCCGATTTCTTAGGAAAGAACATACTAGCAAAAACTGATAAATTAGACTTCAACAAAATCAAAACTTGCTGTTCTTTAAAATACAGTGTCAAACAAATGGAAAGGCAAGCTACATATCAGGAGAAAACAGTCATAGCCCATTCTATAGCTAGTCATCAGGGAAACGCAAATAAAAACCACAATGAGTTACCATGTTACACACAACAGAATCAGTAAAATGAAAAACTGGGTAAAATTAAAAATAACTAATGTTGGCAAAGATATGGAGCAATTGGACTGTTCATGTGTTGCTGGTAGGAGGATAAAGGTTGCAGCTGCTTTAGAAAACAAGTCTGGCAGTTTCTTAACATCAAACATACACTCTCACATATGACCCGGTAATTCCCAAGAGAAATAAAAAAAGACATCCACAAAAACACGTGTGCAAATATTCACAGCTGCTTTATTCCTGACAGCCCCAAACTGGAGGCAACGTACAAGTCCATCAACTAGTGGACAGAGAAACTGTGATATACTTCTGCACCAGACTACAATGTAGACACCCCATCCCCTAAAACGAACAAAATGCTGATACAAACAGCAGCGTCAGTGAGTATCACACAAACCCTGTGCTTCCTGAAAGAAGCTGGACACAAAGAACCCACACCGCATGATCCTAGTCACAAGAAATCCTAGAATAAGGCAAAACAGTCTGAATCGATAAATGCAGTGCTTTTTTTTTGGGGGGGGGGGGGATTAGATTTAGTGCAAAGGGCACTTGCTGGGGAGATGGAAATGTCATACTATCTTGAACAGCACGGTGACTGAAATTGTGGAATTAGAAATAGGAACCTATTTAATTTTCTAAAAACGAGCAGGCAAACTATGGCCCATGGGCCAAATCTGGCCTGAATGTCTATCTTTAGCCTGTAAGCTAAGAGAGTGGGGAGAAAAAAGAAATCAAAAGAAAAATACTATTTCATGATACATGAAAATGATATAAAGTTCAAATTCCACTGTCCATAAACTTCTAATAAAACACAGCCAGGATCAGCCACGAAGCACTGCTCTGGCCACTTTTGCTCTGGATCTGCAGAGGGGAGGAGTTTAGACCATGTCACCCAGGCAAAGTTTAAAATGGTTATTCTCTGGCCCCTCAAAGAATTTTGCTGACCCCAGTTCTGAGATGTGCAAACCACAACATTTAAGACACGGGAAACAGCCTGGGTCAATGTCCACTTCCTACTCCACAAACACAGATGTTTCTACACACACCGATACAATAATCTGGTATGTACTAAAAGCTTAAGACTGTTCTAAGGCTGTCATAAGTGATTTCATTCAATCTCACAATAAATTTAGTAATGGGTATGGTTATCATTCCCATTTTACAGATGAGGCAAGTAATGCACAAACAGATTAAGGAACTTTCTCAGTTCCACGTAATAGGTAAGTCTTAGAACCAGGAAAGGCACCTTTTATTTTCACTTGTTCAAAATCCTCTTTTTTTAGGGTGGGATGAAAATAAAACTTCAGAGAATAATGAGCACAAATTCACTCTAAATGCATGTGGATACCACTGGAGGTACATCCATCACTTTGGGCAATTCCTTTCAATGGAAAAAGTAAAATTCACTGTGATGTTTTCTTGTCTGAGTGATCACTGCCTAGGTGTATTCAGTTTGTACAAATTCACTGAGCTGTATGATTAAGGAATGTGCCCTTTTCTATATCAACAAAAACAAGTTTATAAAAGACCAAAGCCTAAGCCTCACTCCAGACCAATTAATTCAACTTGGGTCTACCAGATCCAAAACTTACTTGACCATTCAGAAATATTTTTATTTCATGTGTACTTAGCTATTTTTTTAAACACAAATAAAATTACAAATGATGCTTTCTGCAAAGTTCTGATATCTCACAGGTATGATATGACAAAGGCTGGAACCACTGCTTGCCTCCCTGGCCCAGTAGAGAACAGCAGAACCAACGCTGCTCCCCATTGCCCTCCAGGAGAGGGGGACGAGCACTGAGGGCACCAGGATCCCCCTTCTCCACAGGGGGGTCGAGGGGCTCCCCACTCCTTCTGCTTCTGTCCATCAGAGACTCACAGTTTCCTTCAACAGCAAAAAAGTCACAGAAGCAGCTGCCTGTAATAGGAAGGGAAAAAACTCCTCTCTCCTCCCAGTTACAACACCGTCTGCAATTTTATGACATTTGACTACGGTCAGTTTTTTTGTTTCAAAATAAATTAGCCTCTCAATTCAAAATAAATAATTTAGGAGTAACCGACAGCATTGTCATAAGGAGGAAACTAGTGTTAAGAGGCCTGCTGCCAACACTAGGGAGGACGGGCAATTCTGCACCACCCCAGAAGCAGAAGGGGTGGGGGAAACACAGGGGACACAGAAGACAGGGTGACACAGGGCATTTGCTGGCAGCTGATGAGCCAGCACAGTTTGATGACAGACACATTCTGAAATATTAAATGCTATTTGCACCTCTAGGTGAACATGAGTGAAAAAGCTGACCAGTACAGCCACCCTGCACCCCAACTGCAGCCCATCTTCAGGAGGGGTGGGGTTTCTGCTCTATACTACTTTAGGCGATGCTTTAAAACATTCTTTATACTGCCAAACTCATTAATTTTATGTAAAGATGACAGAAAACAAAGAGTCAGAGTTAGAGGCTCAAACTTCAGATTCTATGCATGATGAAAATTTAGTCTCTTGATCTCTCACTCTTTGTGGGGATTATTCATCTTCTAACTGGCTACCTAAGTTCTCTGAATGTTTCCTTCCCTTTGAGGCGACTTGCCTCTCTACTTCTTCATGGCCTCACAAGAAGACTGAAGAAAAGAAACATACCAAAGTGAAAATAGATGGAGTGATGGGAGAAGCCTACATTTAAGCTAAAAATATTCTGCAGACCATCCATTATTTTCAAACTAGTTGTTTTTACAGGGAATATTATCAATGTGAGTATATTTATAGTGGAGGCTAATGATAAACATGGTAGAAATAAAGTTAAACTAGGAACAAGCTGGTTACGGTCATTTACCCAAAGGGGAAAAACCAAAACCTCTTGTTGATAATTTCTTTATTTATACAGGACCATGTGTGATTATCCAAAAATCAACTGGTTCTTGTCCAAAAGCCTACCAAAACAAACAGAGAATTTACGATATGTTGGTTTATAACTGAGTAAATGTGACTAGATGCAAGCATAAGCCTCACCACCAGTATGTAGTTTTGTTCTGGAGAATACGGTGACTATAACAAAAGCCTGTGTGCCAGGTCCCACCTGGTGTTCACAGCCTTGCACGGCTGGCTCTCCTGAGTGAGATGGAGCCCATCTGGGGATCGCTCCTGGTCACAGAACTGGGCACAGTGCGGTCACCCTGTGAGTGCGCCAGGTCACGAGTGCACCAGGTCACAAGAGGAAGACACAGCCAGCCAGGTCGAGGGGACCGCACAGAAACGAAGACCTGGGTCCTACAGCTGCCGGGACGACTCTGCCACCAGCCTGAAGGAAACTGTGTTCCTCCCCACTGAGGGCTCCAGACACCCCGAGCGGGTCCCAACAAGCCACAGGCAGAACCACAAAACTGTCCGATAACAAATGCAGTGTTCAGCTCCTCGATCCATGAACCGTTCTAAGCGGCCACAGGAAACAAACACTCGGCCCTCCCGTGGGCGGGCCTCAGGGTAGCCACAGTCCCAGCAGCACGGCCCACACAGCAGACTCCTGACCCATAGAAACTGATGTTTAAAACGGCTAAGTTTTAGGGCAATTTGTTACATAGCAGTAGATTACGAATACAGCACGACACAGCCAGGAGCACAAGCACGGAAAGGAAGGGGGATGATAACCTACAACATCAAGGGAATCAACTTTAAAACAATGAAGGTCAATAAACTGGGCAGATTCAAGCTACAAACAGAGGGCTGTGTTAGGAATATACCATACTCCACATTTGGACGTACTTGTATGGAGTGTAACTCAACTCTTAGCATCAACACAGGTTAAAGTAACCCAAAACGGATCGGACCTACATGAACAAACTACAACTTTTTATTGAGCAACATAAGGACTTTAATCAAACTAAGGAGATTCCTTACAGAATATGACAAGATTATATCATTCTCTGGAAAAACTAATAAGAAGGATTAGTTAAGACCAATGGTATCAGAGCCAAAGGAGGGGGGCAGGTACAACCAGGAAAAGCTGGGTGGACTCTCGCATGTTAAAAACCTGGTGAAAGGTCAGACATGATGTGCCAACAGGGAAGGGAAGCTTTATTCCATAAACACTAGGAGCTGACTTTAGCTATTCAGACCTTCAACCACAGCCTGGCCCCACTCCCCGCCATCATACAGAAGACAGGCGTGCGACAGGCAGTGTCCAGAGCTGCCCAGGGCAGAGGACGCGCCGCTGCATGAGGGAGACAGAGCACCTGTGGGGAGACAGCCCTGCACATTTTTTTTTTTAACACTTGTTTTTTTTGTTGTTGTTGTTGTTGGCTGTGTTGGGTCTTTGTTACTGCACACGGGCTTTCTCTAGTTGTGGTGAGCACGGGCTACTCTTCATTGTGGTGCACAGGCTCCTAATTGCAGTGGCTTCTCTTATTGCAGAGCACGGGCTCTAGGCACTGGAGCTTCAGTAGTTGCGGCACACGGGCTTGACAGCTGTGGCTCATGGGCTCTAAAGCACAGGCTCGATAGTTGTGGCACACGGGCTTAGCTGCTCTGCGGCATGTGGGATCTTCCTGAGCAGAGATTGAACCCGTGTCCCCTGCACTTGCAGGCGGATTCTTAACCACTGTGCCACCTAGGAAGCCCCACCCCCTCACCCCCCCCCCACCCCACCCACGCACATTTTAAATGGGCGTTTCTTGTGCCTGATCATCAACCAGCACACCAGTGGGAGATATGGCCAAAGTATGTCAGAGGAAATTCAAGTCCACAAACTACAAATATGTGCAGTTGACTAGGAAAGACATTGAGCATGGACAACCTGTTAGGCTAGAAGTTCTGAATCATCACCTTCACCCCCAAACAGTCCTTCATGCTGGGCTCACCTCTCCCCTGGTCCACTCAACTGCCCTCCCTGCCCTCGGGATCTCACCCCCAAACTTGCCACCCAGCCTGCAAGGCCTGCTGGCCTCCCACTCCTGTTGTGCTATGGCCGCTGGATTCCTTGAATGGCTGTGCCAGAGATGAGCAGGGAAAGAAGGTGAGCAGGTGGGCCAGGCGAGCCCCGCAGGTGCAGAGTCGAGAGCTACCAGGCAGGCTGGGGCCCTGTTATCTCTCCAGTTGATGGGTGTCTTAGATGCGTTCTAAAAGCTACCCACTGGGGTTTAAACGTGAAGTCTCATTTTAGATGTTAGGAACGAATCAAAATTTAACACTCAGGGGCTAATTAAGACTTTGCAGCTCGAACAAATCGCATTTATGAACCACATGGGACTTCCTGCTCTGTAACCCCTAGACTCTGCTCTAGGGCATCAACCCCCAGGCGACCACCTCCTACCTGCACTTCGTGGGTGGGCCCATCCTTCCTTCATTCACCACTTACTGAGCTTTGGGATGTATGGACACTGGCCTATGGAAGTGCCCGTGTGAAGGCTCGGTTCACAGGCCCCTTTCTCACACAGGTCACATGCTCTGCAGACTTCAGAGAACTTGCCATGGCAACTGCACACACTGCAGTGGGGCGCAGCACCGAGGGCCCTGAGGGTGTCTGCCCTACAGCACCCTGGCCAGAACAACGTGAGGCAAACAGACCTCCCTCGGGCACTGATGGGTCATGGGTAAAATGGAGCAACCTCTAGGGTGAGTGGCCTGGACATTTATTTTTGAATCTTAAATGGGCATTTCTTTTGACTTGAGTGACTACACGTCCAGAAATTTAAAGTATAATTCATGGAACCTCCCTGGTGGTGCAGTGGTTAAGACTCTGCAATCCCAATGCAGGGGGCCTGGGTTCAATCTCTGGTTAGGGAACTAGATCCCGCATGCATGCTGCAATTAAGAGTTCACATGCCACAAATAAGGAGCCTGCGAGCCGCAACTAAGGAGCCCATGAACCACAACTAAAGGAGCCCACCTGCCACAACTAAGGAGCTGGCGAGCCGCAACTAAGGATCCCACCTGCCACAACTAAGACCCAGCACAACCAAATAAATAAATAAAATTTTTTTAAAAAGTATAATTCACTAGGTGTGCAAACTTACGTCTAAGGCTATGTAATAAAGCATGTTTACAGTCGTTAAAAGCTGGACACAAATGTTCATCTACTAAATTGGAGTATTTGACAATCTCATTTAAAGAAAAGGTAGTTATGAGAAAAATTATCGTTCTGATGGGAAAAAATGCAAGATATGAAAAAATGAAATTATATACACAGTATGACAACAACTGTGCTTAAAAAACCACACAGACTTCCCTGGTGGTGCAGTTAAGAATCTGCCTGCCAGTGCAGGGGACACGGGTTCAATCCCTGGTCCAGGAAGATCCCACATGCTGCAGAACAACTAAGTCTGTGCGCCACAACGACTGAAGCCCACGCACCTAGAGCCTGTGCTCTGCAACGAGAGAAGCCACTGCAATGAGAAGCCGGCGCACAGCAGTGAAGAGTAGCCCCCACTTGCCACAACTAGAGAACGTCCTCACACAGCAACAAAGACCCAACGCAGCCAATAAAAAATAATTTAAAACACCCAACAGGGACTTCCTAGGTGGTGCAGTGGGTAAGAATCTGCCTGCCAATGCAGAGGACATGGGTTCGAGCCCTGCCCCAGGAAGATCCCACATGCCACAGAGCAACTAAGCCCGTGTGCCACAACTATTGAGCCTGTGCTCTAGAGCTCGTAAGCCACAACTATTGAGCCCATTTGCTGCAACTACTGAAGCCCTGGCACCTAGAGCCCATGCTCTGCAACAAGAAAGGCCACCGCAATGAGAAGCCCACGCACCACAATGAAGAGCAGCCCCCGCTCACCGCAACTAGAGAAAGCCCATGTGCAGCAACGAAGACCCAACACAGCCAATGAAATTAATAAATATATAAATAAATAAATTTATTTTAAAAAAAACCCAACAAACTCTCAAGTTACATTTCAAAAAGAAAATGGGAGAAAATATACTAAAACCCTTTGTCATGGTGTTTGAGTGATAAGATGGTAGATTTCTTTCTACTCTTTATTTAGCATGACAGCCTGGACATCCTGGGGACAGTCAGTACAGTCACAGAGAGCCCAGGACAGTAACCCCCCAACCCCCGATCAGGAACGCCGAGCTCTGTGCTGGATGGTCTATCCCCAGCCCTAACAGGCACCTAAGAATGGATTTACTAGAACAGAAATATTTCAGACACTGTCTTTTTTTAACTGTCTGAAAACTGTAAACCATAACACCCCAAACTCCTACCTGGACTGGGGGCCAGGACTGGGAACCCTATCCTGTCTCAGCTTCCCCCACAGTTTAGCTCTGTGTGGAAACATAGTAGCAAGAGAACATCTATCAAGTATATCAAAACAAGGCGTGAGGCCTCATCAGGAAGATCCTTTATTTGTTGACAGAGATGAAATTTTGCTCCAAACTTCTATACATCTCAGATGTGCAGGAGAGCTGTGTACTTGGCAGCTATGGTGTGAGGGGGCCCAGAAGCTTCATGTTAGAAATGATGCTACTGTTTGCATGAACAGAAGATACATACCCAAGGGGCAAAAATACAGTAAAAATCTAGTTTTAATTTGTTAGGCATCATTTTTACTCATACTGAAAACAAAGATCAGAAAGAAAGCCCTACATTGAGAGGAACACATTCCACACTTGAATATGGTAGCTGGTGGACCCAAGAGTAAGGCATATAGATTTGTGAGAGTGAAACAAAGTCAAGAACTACAACAAAACAAAAACTCAGCTGCAAAAGGAGCCAAACACTGGGCACCCATATGTAAATATACTGTACATACTGTCATGTCTTGGTAGACGACCTGCTCTGGTTTGTTCCAGGAGACATGAAAAAACTAGGACTGTTAATTCCTTCCCTCTGCCAGAAACAGTAAGATCGGGATTACTCACGTGATATCCCTTCGCTGATAGCAGCCCTGAAGCAGGCAGGCAATCAGGTCACTGATAAACTCCACATCATCTCTGTGAAGAGCTGCTTCTAACTCCTGAGGAGGACAAACGGGGAGAGGGATTGAGAGTTCAGACACAGACAGAGATTTCCTAACACCCAGGGGCCCCTCCCGTCCACGCCACCACTGTCACCACCACAGGCCACCTGCCCTCCTTTTTGGTGTGGTGCAGCTTTTTGGTTTTCCAGGGGTTCACTCCCCAACTGCTCCTTACCAAGCTCCATTCCTTTTATCTGCACACACAGACACCTCTTTTTATAAGTCAATGGCAGCAGAGTCATAAAAGAGCTTAACTTATATAAATATGCTGTTTTGCTTTCTATTTTAATGCAAGAGTGTAAAGGAGCAAATATATAATTACTCAGAAAGTATTCATTTACTTAAGAGTTTCAACAGGTAAACCACTTGAAACCGTTTTCCAGAACCACCCTACCTTGAGAAACTGCACTGGAAGGAAACAATCTGTGCGCCCACAGGCCTGATGGAAGGAAGTTGCCAGCACCCAGGCTGAGCTTACGTCACCTGAAGAGACGTGAGGTAATGCCTGTGCTAAGGATCTAATCCCAGGGGAGGTGCACGTGCTGTCCTTGGGGTTTAAGCAGAGACGCCAAAGATTTAGCTTGACTTCGCACATTCTCTAAACAAAGGTTCACTGAGAAGCTATAGGGACAAAAGGTGACAGGGCGGAATCTGGGAGATTCTATTCCCTCCTCAAGCTCCCACAGTGAACCAGTGTTTCCTGAGATGATGGAACACACCCCAGTCACCAGCTCCTGGGATGCGGAGAGGGCCTGCGTCTCGTCCATCAGGATGCCGTCCATCTGCTGTGCAAGCTATTTCCCAAGGGTCCACTATGCTTGCAGTGTGGCTGGCTTATAACCAAAATTGCAAGGGTCTTATGAGTGGTGGAAAGCACAAGGTTTCTGACCTTCATACCAAGTACCCAATGTTGTACACAAGAGGGGGGGTTCACGTCTACTCTAAAAATAGTAAAGGTCTTTTTTAAGCTATTTTAATTGTTCCATTTATTGTTCTACGTTTAAAAGTTCCTAAGTTTGTAAATACCCACTCTGAAAACTTCACATGACAAAAAATTGCTAAGTACACTGACTGACAGACACAAACAAAACACAAACTACCCTGAGAAAGAAGGGGTCCTATACGCCTCGAAAGCGCAGGTGAACAAAACTCAAAATTCAAAGACAAGGCCCAAACGTGAAAACATTGTGCCTTCCCTAAATACAGGTTTGGTAACGATGAGCACATCTATCACAATGGCTCTTACTCTTCTATTAGTTTATTAATTCCTTTGGGCAGAGCTCTTTTCTACATTCTACTGACCAAAGATAACAAAGATTTGAACTTTATTTGGTCAGAATTCATTCATTCAGCAAACATTTCCTGGCCACCCAGCACTTCCAGAGCCCTGGGGAGCTGGGGTCGGTGGGGGGAGAAGACAGGACACAGCACCTCTGGGCACAGAACCAGTGCTAAGGGGAGGAGAGGGCGCTGCTCCCGGCTCCAGGGGGCCCAACACCTGGGGGCCTGGCACCTGGGGTGGAAACTGGCACACTGTGGGGCGGAGAGGCGGGCTGGTGGGGGACCTGGGCCAGGGCTGCACACAGGGTGGGTGTGGAGACGGGAGTTCACCGGGGGCACCAGCTGGCTGCAGCAGAAGAAGGTGGAGGTGAGACCACTGAAGCTCAAGCAACAGCCCCAGAGGAGACTCTGAGCGACTCATCTGAGCAAGAGAGCAGGAGGGGAGAAGCACAACTCCAAAGCTGGACAGTAGCACATCAGTGGCACAGCCAGGGAAGATCCAAAGCTCCTACTGAAGCCCCATCACACTGGGCAAGACCCAAAGGAAACCGCCATGAGAGCAGAAGCTGGACCCTTGAAGCACAAAGTCCCCGCCCACCTCGTTTGATACATTAGCCAGAATTACTGACACTAAAACTGGAAGGAAAACATCCACAAACCAATGATGAGAATGTGTCATGGACGAAGAATCTGAGGTTTAAAAAAGGAAAGAAAAAGCTGTTGCACTGTATTTTCTGCTGGCCTCAGAACCCAGGCTTCATTGGTGATTCAACCATCGTTTTCTTAAAATTATCAGCAGAAAGTGAAGACCAATATCCCTATCTTCATTTGAAAAGGTTATTAAATGATCTTTTCTATCCAGCTCTGGTGAAAAGCCTAAATGGCATTGGTATAAACTTCTCCCCAGTGCGCTGGGGTTTTCTCTTCTGGCACAACCCTAACCTAGTTAGCCCCTGGGATGGGGGTGACATACGAGGGTACAACACCAGGGGTGCTCAATCCGCTCTTCCAAGGAGAACTGGGCAGCCTGAAATGTCTCTCAAATGAGTATTAAGGGGAACTCGGACATTTATGAATACAAGCCCATCCCTAGCTCCCATTTCACCCATGGTACACAGTAACTCACAAAATACAAAACTGCTTTTCACATGTATTTCTATGATATTATGCTTCATAAATCAGAAGCTACCTAGAAAACAAACCAAAATAGATGCAGGCCCCTGGGAACTTGTGAGGTACACTTTTTCCCTCTAGCTCAGCAGGGCTTCAGCCGCACAATCAGTGGACAGTCCAAGAAGGAAGGTGCTGCCCCTGGACAGCCAGCTGTCCTCCCCCCACAGCTGCCACAGGATGACCAGGGCACGCAGCACCACCTCAGCGCTCAGGGCCCTGTGCCAAATGTTACAGAGACAGCAGAGGAGAAACAGGAGGGCAGTTTTAATCCCGGGAAACAAAAAAGTAATGGCTTATCAGCTACAATTTTTTCACCTCAGTGGATACAGTTTCAGATTTGCAAGATGAAAAAGTTTTGGAGCTGATTCACAACAAGGTGAATATACTTAACAGTACTGAATTGTGCACTTAAAACCGTTACAATAGGGACTTCCCTGGCAGTCCAGTGGTTGGGACCTCATCTTCCAGTGTGGGGGCTGGGGGGGGGGGGGGGGGGCCCGGTGGTGGGGCGGTGGTGGTGCAGGTTCCATCCCTGGTTGGGGAGCTAAGATCCCACATGCCTCGCAGCCAAAAAACCAAAATATCAAACAGAGTAATACTATAACATATTCAATAAAGACTACAAAAAAAAAGTGTCAATGGTAAATTTTGTATCTTTTACCACAATTTATTATAGAAAAAGAAAAAAAGTTTGTCACATTAAAAGTATCTCCGTGCAGGGGTTGTTGTGATGATTTAAATAAGGCAATGCTTATAAAGGCCAGACCCACCTGGCACACGGCAAATGCTCTATAACATGAGCATTGCAATTATCTCATCTTCCTTAAGCGATGACGGTGTGTACAAAAAAGCAGCCTGAAGAGACAGAAACTGGTCTTTTCAAAATTCAGGTTTCTGAACAATAGAAATTCAAATTCTTTTAATACATGGTCTACGTGCATGAGCCAATAAAACTATCTCCAAATCCAGGTTATTCAAAGTTTACCACTCACAACTTCAGCCCAGCGCCTAAGGCTTAGGCTAAGGCAACAAGGAATAAATACCCTTCAACGCCTCCCACCCCTTCCTCCTCCCCTTTTGTATTTCCTTTTCACTGTGGGCACTGAGCTGTGAGCACAAAAATTTGAACTTTGTCAAGATGCTCTGGGACAGAGCGGGGTGGGGGTTAGTGATCAGCAAATCAGCTGAGAAGGGACCTGGAGAAGGGCTCCTGGGCTCACCCTCCTTGCAGCAAGCGGCACAGCTCATTAGGGACTGGTCTGTTCAGTACCAGCACACGTGCCCACCCTCAGGACCTTGTGGTGGCTGCTGGGAAAAGAACCCCAGGGTGAGCCAGGGAGGGAAAGAGGGCCCTTAGCTTATGTCGTGGAAACTCTTCGCCATAAACAGGGAGAATGTCCAGAAGAGACAGCCAAGCGCAGCACAGGGAACATCACCAACTTCTTCCACGCATGGCCACCTGTTCTCAAATGTCATTGCAGGGACTTTCTAGTGTTTGATCCACTCGTGAGCCCTGTACAAGTCTTCTTTAATCTTTTGCAAAAGAAGGTGGTAAAGAGAGAACAACTTTCTTTCCTTCGACTTCCAAGGAAGGATCAAGATCACAGATGTGCACCCTCCGGGGACAAAGATCCCGCTGAGTTTACCTAAGGAGGGAAAAAGGGCTAAGGAAAACAGCCATCTGTGCTGTATTTGATTTTAGAAGGTTACAAATCTTTCTCACCTGCACAGGGACCAACTGCAATGCAGTGGGGGGCTCACAGTCAAAGATGGGGGCTTCTGTGTGGGCCCCAGAACTGCGCTCACACAAAGGAGATGCAAAGCAGACCCTCCAAGGACCATCCCAGCTGCTCTCCAAGAGAGACCGCCTGGAGAGCAGGCTCAGCCTCCAGAAGGCATCCCTGACTCCGGCAGCTGATGGATATAAATTAATTTAATCCCAAAGGCTGCCCGTGCCAATTCAAACCGTGAAGTATAAATCAGCCCAAGTGGTTACCGCTGAGGATCCTGAAAGCACTACCCTAACACTCTCCCCACACCAGCAGCTCTGCACTGCAGCTTCGCTGTGGACACACCATCCTCTCGGCAGCCCACAAAATAGCTGTCACTGGCTCTGATGCCGGGGAACAACAAAAAGGAAACCACATAGCTCCCCTAGAATATTAGGTTAACTGGAAAATACTAATCAAAGCAATAAATGTGTGAACTTACAAGAACATGATTTTCTAAAAAGGTATAAATTACCAAAAATGGCTCCAGAAATTTAAAAAAAGGCTCAGAAGTTTCATGGATCTTCTCCCACAAGAAAGCCCCCACAGTATACAAATAATTCCTGAGCCCAGAAGGGATGGAAGCTTCTCAACACATCCACGAGGCTACCCCACAAGCCTCAGACCCAGGTGGTATCTGTTGGCCACACTATCTTATCAGCGCTTTCAGTTCAAGGCTACTGTCTCCCCAGTCACTGCTGTGCAGGTGTGAACGTGTTACATCAGTTCATTTGCAACTGCGGTGCAAGCAAAAATGGATGCCCCAGGGGCTTCCCTGGTAGCGGCGTGGTTAGGCATCCACCTGCCAATGCCGGGGACACAGGTTTGATCCCTGGTCCAGGAAGATCCCACATAATGCGAAGCAACTAAGCCCATCGGCCACAACTACTGAGCCTGTGCTAGAGCCCACGAGCCACAACTACTGAAGCCCGAGCACCTAGAGTCCGTGCTCCACAACAAGAGAAGCCACCGCAAAGAGAAACCCACGCACTGCAACGAAGAGAAGCCCCCACTCGCCACAACTAGAGAAAGCCTGCGCACAGCAATGAAGATCCAATACAGCCAAAAATATTCTTAAAAAAAATGGATGCCCCACTTGTCATTTGCATGAAAGAAGAACAGCATGCAGTGATTCATTTTTTGTGGTCTGAGGCTATACCTGGTGTTATTTATAGAAAACTTTGTGCGCAGTACGGAGAAAGTGTTTTGTCACAAAGAAGTGTATATGAATGGATAGAGATGCTTATTGAAGAGCTGAAGCCTAAACTTTGGATTAAACGCAGAGGGCTGTTATCCAAGGGTGTCATGATCTTGCATGACAATGCATGTCTGCACACTTCTGCCCACACTGTCAACACTTCAAAAACTTCGTTTTCAGGTGTTAAAGCATCCTCCTTATACTCCTGATCTTGCTCCATCAGACTTTCACCTGTTTGGTTCCCTGAAAGCAACCCTACGAGGACAAAGACTCACTTCTGACAAAGAAGTGAAGACAGTGGTGTATTCGTGGCTCGCAGCTCAGCCTAAAACATTTTTTAATGAGGGAATATGAAAGCTTGTTGACAGATGGACAAAACGTATTGAAAAGCAAGGAGATTGTGTTTAAAAATGATGTATTTGTCTTTTCTAAAAGTTAATTAGAATAAATTCTACAGCCAGAGTGTAGATAATTTTTGGCTCACCCTCGTATATATGTATAAGTGAGTCACTTTGCTGTATAGCAGCAATTAACAACACTGTAATTCAACTATACTTCAATTTAAAATAAACTTAAATCGCCATTCTGAGACCCTGGGCCCACTGACATTGTTAGGGTTTTGACTCTACAGAGCTGAATACCAAACAGATCACCTGAAAGCATTCACAACAGAGCCAGACACAGGCCTGGCAGGACCTTCAGGGAAAGAACACCTGAGAAGTGCTGCTGGTGAGCAAAATTCTCTCACAAAACAGAGTTATCTAGAACGTTAATACTAACCGAATTCCTTCTACTACAGGACACTCACAGCAGGCTTTGGGTTTGATTAAAGATTTTGATGCAAACGACTTGGAGGATGGAGGAGTATTATAGGTAGATAGTAAAAAAAGGCAGACTCTGGGCATGAAAAGGACAAAACCAAGACACACTAACCCCTGTGGCTGGTGACTACTGCTGCCTTCTGATGACAGGTGTATGCGCGAGCACCTGGGAACGCCAGGGCAGGCCAGGACACCAAACACAATAGAAAACAAACAAACATTGGAAAGCACTGGTTCATACCTCCTCATGAGACTTTTATTCCTCAAAAGTGTAATGAGCATAAGGTAAATGTTGACAGCTGCCAAAATTAACTGACATGGGGCCATGGTGAAGAGGCACCTAGAGCAGGCTCTCCCCTTCAGGAACATGCAGCAGACCTTCTGGCCAGGTCACTTCTCCCACAATGAGCCAATCAGGAGTAAAAATAAAGTCTGTGGACACCTTTAAAACTCTCTTACTAGTCAAGAAATTTCATCAGCTGGCCTTAAGCAACAAGACTCCTAATTAATTTATCTGCCTCAAACTGATGCACCAGCAGCTCACCTACAGTGAAACTCCACTAAAATGACTGAACCTCAGGGGTGGTTAAAAACAATCTGTGCAAAATATTATGGCCCATATCAGTGATACAAACGCACCCTCATTCTGACCAGTCTGCTGCACCTGAGTAAATCAGTCCATGTTTTCTTCTGCCTGGACACCCTTCCTCCTCCAGGCCTCAATTCCCTTTCTTTCCCATCTTGGCTGGCTTCCCCACTACTTCCAACGCTCTGGCCAGAGGGCCCTCTCCTCTCTCCCCTGTCCTCTGCAGGCCATACCAACTATCCTGCTGAGTCCCTCCAGCCATTCGTACTCTGTTTACTTTCTCAGAATCCCAGCAGGCAGAGCAAACCCAGAACAAGGAGCCTGAACCTCCTGGTCCCACTGCCTTGGACCTGCTTCCCCTCTGGCCGGCCGTCTCCAAGTGGCAGCTTCGTACTGCTGAAAGCCTTTCGGTCACCCTTGACCCTTCTCTCATTTCACAACCAACCCAGCAACCCCCCTGCTGACTCTCCCTTCAAAGTGGATTCAGAAACTGCCCTGGGTCCTCACTGCCTTCTCCAGCCGCTGTCTCAGCATCGACCTCCCTCAGGGCCTCCTAACTGGACCCCTACCTATGCACATTAACAGGCTCAAGTCAGAGCAAAACCCCAAGTTGACATCTTCGGCTGACCCTCGGACCACATCAGCCAGCCTCCTGCCTGCTCCTCAGGAAGCTGCAGCACTCCTGCCACAGGGCAGGCCGGCAGGACCCCCCTCCTGCATCTGTGTGGCTTCCCCATCATTCTCCAGTGCACCTATTGCGCTTTATTTTTCTAATTAACTGATCACCTATTATATGTTCATTTAT
This sequence comes from Hippopotamus amphibius kiboko, assembly GCF_030028045.1. Classification (NCBI taxonomy): domain Eukaryota; kingdom Metazoa; phylum Chordata; class Mammalia; order Artiodactyla; family Hippopotamidae; genus Hippopotamus; species Hippopotamus amphibius. Next base: position 81,362,098 of record NC_080197.1, on the reverse strand, counting down.
TTTTTCTTCCACTGTTGTTATGTAACCCCCTTGAGAAGCTTCCTGGTTTTTCTTTGTGGCTGTTTCCCTAAAATGCCCAGTGAGTATTTAGTAAATGTTTTTTGAAAGTAAGCCAATGTCCATAAGCCAAGATTCTAAACTTAAAATTGTATCACAGTAAAAGAAACCCTAAATTCTAGTTATTATAAGGGACAGTAGTTTAAAATATGAATATTGAGAAGCATATTATGAAAATAAAGAATCTGAAACATTTTATGACCACTCGGAAGTTTGGTCTGAGGTTTTTTAACAATTACCTACATCTGTGAGAACTTTTTTCTCCAAAAATTTAATCTGGAAGGATTCACTAATATAGCAGGCACAGGGGTTAGTTTGAAGTTAAATTAAGCTCACAGGCTCTAGAGGAGCCCTTCTGGGGTCCATGCAGTGTTGGGTGTTCTGGGCGGGGATGCCCCCACCCCCCACCCCAGCACTTCTCACCAGACTTCTGAGCCAGAGCCCGTCTCCCACTTCCAACACAGACCATCTCCTTGCCGCCCTTTGCAATGTGCTCAAACTCAATTGTTGTCACATGGCTCATTTAGAGGCCTCCCAAGACTGCCCGCAACTCACCAAACCGAGAAGCGCTCCAACCCCTAAGACTGCCATCCAAACGACCTCAACTGACCCTTTCAATATTCTCTCCATTAAGAAGACACCTTGTGGAGAACTAGCCAGCTGTATTTTTCAAAAATAACAGGTATTTACCAATCTCTACTCCTGTTCGTTTCTTCTGTTAGAATAAAGGTCCTGGGCTCCCCTGGTGGCACAGTGGTTAAGAATCTGCCTGCCAATGCAGGGGACACAGATTCGAGCCTGGTCCAGGAAGATCCCACATGCCACAGGGCTACTAAGCCCGTGTGCTGCAACTACTGAGCCTGAGCTCTAGAGCCCACTCTCGGCAACAAGAGAAGCCACTGCAATGAGAAGCCTGCACACCACAATGAAGAGTAGCCCCAGCTCTCTGAAACTAGAGAAAGCCCGCGTGCAGCAATGAAGACCCAACACAGCCAATAAATAAATAAACAAACAGAATAAAGGTCCTCCCCCTCCCTTCATACCCACCCATCCCATCACAGGCCCAGGACCGGGGCGGGGTGGGGGGGGTGGGGGGGGTGGGGGGGGGTGGACTTCCTGTGGCGCACAGAGGCAGGCCAGCAAGCCCAATAGACCTGCTAATTGCTGTCACCTGGACAATGACAGTCACAAGAGCCGTAAGCCCATGGTGCAGCGCAAGTGTGGAGGGGGTGGAGGACAAGGGTTGTGCTGTGTTTCTTTTTCCAGCGCCATCAGCTATGAATGCTTGAAAAGGAAAAGGGACTTGAAGAGTAACATCTCAACAGACAGATTATTTAAAAGAGGATCAAGGAAATACTTGTTTTGTTGGACAACTTATTGACATTGGGGGGAGTCGAAACTAATGTCAGTAAGTTGTCCAACAAAACAAGTTGCTTTGAAGGAAAAGAAGAAACTCTGAACCAACAGAGGAGGAGGAGAGACACGTTCCTCCTGCAGCATTAACTAAGACTTCGGCATAAACGCAGTTTTCCGCATCTGCTGACAAATAACAAGGGCCACGAGCACTGTAGTTCGGTTACACGCCAGTGGGTAAGAACTTATTTCCTTGATGCTGGGAATGAGGGGAGCGCCCACAACCAGCAGGAGGAGGGCAGCTTTCTCCAGACAGGTTTCCAAGACACAAAAGGGCCGAGGAAAACTAAACCAAACCTGTCAACCACTGCCTGCTGATCTGAGCAGAGATGGAAGACTGCTAACACTGGAAGAGACCCAGAGGGGTGATGTCCTAGGCAGGAAAAGAAAGTATTTGGTGCAAATGTGAGAGGGCTCCCCCACCCCAAAAAGAAACATGGGATATGAAATACAGGATGTAGCTCAACTATTAGGACACAGACTGAGACCCTAAGAGCAGCCGGCAATTGACAGAGACAGAAATTCTCCATAACATATAAGACTGTCTCTGTCCAGACATGTCAACTGGAGGTTTCACACTTAAATAAATGACAGGGGCAAGGAAACTGAGCCCCTAAATCAGGACCCCTCTCAAGGTCCAAAATGAGACTTCAAGTTACAACTGTAAACAGACAGATGTCACAGGTGACGGGCTACTGAGGACACCACATTGCCTTATTGGCTGGAGGAAGAGGCCAGTCCCTGTAATTAACAAGTGCTCATCTAAGTAACTTTGGAAATGAGTAGGATCTGTGAGATTACAAGGCCCAGGAGCACTGTATTCTAGTTGGTAAAGCTGTTTCCCACAGGGATAGGCATCAACAAGCCTAACACTGCTGGACCCGGCACTGGAACTGGACAGTCACCCGGTGGATGGTGGGTGTGGAAGCTGGCTTCTCTCTCTGCTACAGAAGGAGTTCACAGAGAAGCAAGAAGAGACCACCAAGCAAGTGGCCTGGGAGACCTCAGTATGAACTCATGATTAGTCTTACATAGCAACAATTCACACAGAAATATTTATACACCTTAGTACACACACATACGTCTCCTTGCCCTAACAGTTGAGAGGGCCCAGAAGCAAAAATAACCCAATAGCAAAGTGCACACCTAGCACCCCAATCTCAATTTTCAATACCATTCTCCAATAAAAGGAACCAGAGCTCCTTGGATAAATGGCAGATTCTAGGATAGGAGTAGGAAACATATAAGATGGAGGACCTTTTAGTGTCTGAAAGTAAGGAAGCGCTCAAAAAACAAAACAAAGCCACCCCATAGCCAACTGAAAGAGTTCCCAATGGCCAAAGCTGGAACAACTTGATAACAAAATAAACTACTGGATTATAAAAGCATAAAAATACATAAAATATGTAAAAAATGAAACAATAAATATGGATCCATACTGATGAAACTTAAAAAGAATAAATGAGTCCAATAAAAAACTGTATTGTGAGGACATAATCTGTGATTCAGTGGAATATCACCCTTCAGTACCAAGAGGTCTGGACTGAACAGAGCCCAGCAGAGCGGAGGGATGGGGATACAGACTCCGGGAGGTGAAGCTAAGGAGCAGCCCTGGTAAGACATATGGGGGATGTGGGTGTCGGGGCTGCACTCAGACCACAGGCCTTCAACATGCCTGGCACTACAGAGACCATAAAGGGGTCCTAGTGGTGGAGGTTTTTTTTGTCTGGGGGAAATTTGTCTCCCTTTTGTTTCAGTTAGTTGTGCCTGAGAAACACCTGTAGGGCACACACTTAGTGGCCCTTCCAGAGAGACACCTTGCAAAGGTGCAGGCTCTGCTCAAGGAGCTGAGAGGCTGGGCTGTTCCTCGCCAAGGAGGTGCCTGAGGCTGCATATTTGGAAAACCCATGTGAAAAGCCAGTTTCCCACAATGAAGACTTTCAAAAAGGATGGAGGGTGCACCATGGTGTCAGTCATGAAGAAGTTTAAGAATTTGAAGAGCTGCAACCAAGAGGCAGCACCACTGCGTATCTGCCGTCATGTGTGGTTCCGCGCAGGCCCCACAGGTAAGGAGTAGGAAGAGCTGGATTTAACCCGGAAGGGCTAGAAATGTCAGAGGAAGGACAGGAGTGGTGGTGGCCAGCCCTGGAATTCCTCCCAGAGAACCCCTGCCTCCTGGTCCTCCAGCCCTGTGCCATCTCCTCTCCTCCAAGGTCAGCATCTGTGACTTGCATCTGACCCCAGAAGACAGCATGAGTCACGGCATGCAACCTCAGTGACGCTCAGTGTCAGTGTATCCTGAGCTGGCTCAGATGAAGCAAGTGGCCCCGTGGAGGGCACTTGTGGCAAGGAATTGAGGGATGGCCCACCCATCTTAATACCTCCACACAGGTATCAAGCAGATCGTGAAAGCAGATTCCCCCACTTCTGCAGCTGAGCCTTCCAAGGTCAACACAGTCCTTGCCAGGTCTGAACGCGGCTGAGCAGTGGCAGGGCTCCTGCCCACAGGAAGTGAGGTAAGGAGAGCACGCAGCTTTAGGACACCAAGTTTACACCTCTCACACGCTGTTACACGTCATTCTTATGCAAGAGAGGAGCTATAACCAACCATGGAAATGCAAGTGGGTCAGGAAGACGTGCACTTAGGGACAGAGAAAGGTGAAGAAATCATGTGTGCACATCCCGGGGCGACGAAGGTTGCCAGAGCCAAAGTTCCAGCAGTAAAAGCTGGCAATGCTCAGAGTGCTGGCCTTGACATTAAAATCGTGGAGGTTTTGCAGCTGTGGGTAAACAACAGGTCTTGGCTTTTTCTCACTGTGTCGCACTAACAAACACTAATAAACTTGTACGGCTTTCTCAGGGACTAACAGACCTGTGTTTTCCTGCTCAGCTGTGGAATCCATTTCTCAGCTCAACTGTTTGTCATGACATCCTACATGCTAAGCTCTGGCCTGCAGTGTGGACATGTGGCTGAGTGGCTCATTACAAATCAATGTGGACCACTCATCTTGCTGCTGAGAACCACACCACCACGAAACAGCAGCTTAAAACAACAACAAATGTGTTCTCTCTCACACCACAGTGGATTGGGAGCTTGGGAGCTGTCTGCCTCAGGGATCTCGTGAGCCGTCACCAGGTGCTGGCAGGGTTCCATCACCTAAGGATGGGGACTCATGCACATGGCGGGCACGCGAGTGCTGGTGTCAGCCAGTCAGTCCCTTCCACAGGGGTCTCCATGGGGCTGCCAGAGCGCCCTCGCACCTTGTGACATGTGACCCAAGAGACCAAGGCCATTCTGTCTCAGCCTCAGAAGCTGTACACCGTCCCTCTCACTGGGTTCCAGAGACCACGTGGGTCAGCCTGATTCAGAGTGGGAGGGGACAAGGACCACTGGGACATCTGGGAGGCTGGTTATTTCATACTCTTCAGTTGAAGTTACTAAAAGCGACTAATACTAAGTTTGTCTCTGAAATCCAGCAACAACATCCAAATTTCTTTCTCCCTGGTCAAATAACAGCTTTGCTCTATTCAGATGTCTCCCTTTAAAAAAAAAAAAAAAAAAAAAGAGGGAGGGGGAGGCAATTTTTAAATGTCGCTTATAAGTTGACGGTTTCAACACTCCTCTCCCAGTAATTAATAGAGGTAGCCTCTTCCCAGCAAATACAATGAAAAAACTACACAGGATTGCCTGTTGACCAGATGGTCAGCATTCTTATTTCTCAAAGTAAAAAGAAGCTATGAATATTGCTGAAATTCTTACTTACCTAACAGTATGAAGACAGAACAAAAGCTGGCCTTTCCTTACAGTATAAATTTAAGTATAAAACTTTCTATTTTTTTTCCATTAAGAAGCACTTCACACATTGGTGCAAACTATTAAAAGTATAGTGCTTCACAACTCACAGCAATATTAGCTGACTCACACTGAGCTCTTACTACGTGGCAGACACTGTGCCACACTCTCTACATCCATTATCTCAACTGACCCACCTGACAAATAAGGTGAAAGAAAAAGAGCCCTCCTGAGGGAACCTAAGAGGCCGAAGTCGGGTGCAAACACTGGACCTGAATTAGCCCAGATTAGAAAACTCCAGGTAGCACTCTTGAACGAGCTCAGCTTGTACAATTCTGAGGTGCAGAAAATTTCATCACAGGCCAAGAAAGTTATGGAAACTTAGATTCACATCAAGCAAATGTCTCAAATCAAAATATCATTCTTACCTCAGTTGTTTCAATATCCCTTACACAGAAAGGAGAATGTAGGGTTGATGTATCCATTTTGCACACAATAAACTACTCTAAAGGACAATGTGGATAAGCCAGCACTGGTCAAATTTTAAGGAACAAACTGTCTCATAAATGGTACGAAATCTTTTTAAGGTAAGCTGGTAAAATTTATTAGTTTCAAATGCACAACACTTCTATAAATATGCTCACACATATTTTTATGGCTGGCATGAAAAGACCTAAATATGTACCAACAGGGGCAAAATTATGGTATATCCATAGTGTACTACAATGCACTGTATGGAGGTGGAGGGAAGAAGATTTCTCTATTTATTCAGTCAATAAACATTTATGTGTCTCCTCTATTTCATAAACAGGGAATTGACATGGTGTATGGAAAGACTTCTCTGCTTTCATAATGCTTACTACTAGTGGGGAACACAATCACAATTAAGTTTTTTAAACATTTACAAGACATGATGAGTGATTTTTTTTCTTCTATCTCACTCCTCCCAACCCTCACCCTCAAGTGATCTCATCCTTTCTCAAGGCTTTAAGAGCTCCCTATACTCTGAAGGTTCCTAAAATTATCTTTCCAGCCTAGAACTCCACACTCTATATTCAACATCCTATACAGTAACCAATGCATAATAAATATCTCAAACTTACCATTTCCAAAATCTGAATACAGACAGCTCCCATCCCAAAAGTATTCCTCCCCAAGCCCTCCCCATCTCAGTAAAGAGTACTTTACCTCCATTCCTTCAGATGCTCAGAAGAAAATCTTTAGTCTCACCCTCAACTCCTCTCACACTCCACATCCGAGCCAACCTAGAAACCTGCCATGTCTACCATTAACACCTAATCAATTTTCACTGCCTGCCCTCACCACCCAGGTTTCTTCCTCCTCTCCCTCTTAGTCCTGAGATTTTTAAAAAGAACCCCTAGGCCAAGACTGCCAACATAGTCAATAAAATTCAAACTCAGGTCATGGCTTAGGAGGCCTAGATGACCTGCCTTCCCACAATCTCAGGTCTCCCTTCTGACTCTTCCCCTTGACTCCCCCCAGCTCACTGGGCTCACACTAGACCCCTACACAGCAAGGCTGCACTTGGCCTCAGGGCCTTGGTGTTAATGTCCGCAAACCAAAACCCTCCAGCACTTCCAGACATTTGCACCACCAACTCTCCTTATTCCAGAGCTACTCAAAAGACAGGCACTGAGTGCCATGCTGTTACACACTTGAAGGGAAGGCACTTCCTTCACTGCTGTATCCCTTATATAGTGTTTACTGGAAATAATCTGGGTAGCAGGAGGATAACTGGAAAAGGAAGTTTAGCTGAGATGATTAATCTGAGACCTAAAGGATATGAAGCAGCCAGCCATACAGAAGGTACGAGCTAGAGCTTTCCAGGCAAATAAAACCACAGCTGAAAAGCTCTGAGGAGCTGAAGGTGGTCCCGCAAGGCAGCAGTGGAGTAGACCCTGCAGTGCAGCATGAGATGAAGTGGGCCTTGGAAACTGAGACAAGAAGAATCTATCTTCTTTAACAATGAGCAGGAAGATGACAAGGTCTGAATGTGTTTATTACTCTAGCTGCTGGGGGTGTGTGGATTAGAGATGGAGTAGATGAGAACCATGATAATCAAGACATAGGATGACGGTGGTCGGACTAGAGCAGCAGTAGGACAGGCACGAACAGAAGGAGAGAGATTCAGAATCCATGCTCTGGTAGGTAGGAAGTGTGGAAGGCAAAGGAGAAGCAGGAGGCTAAGGAGACTCCGAGGATTTTGGTGTAGGCAAAATTTCAGTAAAAAATGATGACTTTTTTTTTATAGTGGATAAAATTGGATTAGAGGTTGGGGAAATCAAACTGACACAGTAACTTACTAGGAAGAGGGAAATGTATACACACATGGGATAGTTAGATATTTTTGGAAGGATACACATGACCAGCAGCTAATGAGATCTTTTCATTGCACAGGCTTTTGTACTGTTTCAATGTTAAGAAATTAAGCTAACGTATCACTTTTTTTTCCATTAAAAACTATTTTTTTCAGTTTTAGAGGTATATCTAACCAAAAATGTAAGGTATTTAACGTGCACAATGTAATTATAAGGTACACATAGACACTGTGAAAGGATTCCCACCATCAACTCATTAACACACCTGTCAGCCCGCATAGTTACACCCCTCTTGCGGAGGGAGAACATTTAAGTTCTGCTCTCTAGAAAATCTCCATTACACAATACAGTGTTATCAGCTATAGTCACCATCCTCAGATTTAATTCATCTTATAAATGAAACTTTATACCCTTTTACCAACCTCTCTCCATTTCCCCTACCTCCAGCAACCACTTTTTTACTCTCAGTTTTTAGGAGTTCTACTTTTTTTGTTTTGCTTTGTTTTTTAAAGATTACACATATAAGCGAGATCATACAACATTTGCCTTTCTGTGTCTGGCTTATTTCTCTCAGCATAATGCCCTCCAGGTTCATCCACACTGCTGCAAATGGCAGGACTTCCTTCTTTTTAAATAATATTCAACTGAACGTACATACCGACCACATCTTCTTGATCCATTCATCTAACAACACACACTTAGGTTGTTTCCACACCTTAGTTATTGTAAATAATGCTGCAATAAACATAGGAGGACAGATATCTCTTCAAGATAATTTCATTTCCTCAGGATCATATGGTAGTTCTATTTTTAATTTCTTGAGGAACCTCCATACTCTTTTCCGTAGTGTCTATATCCATTTACATTCCCACCAAGAGTTCACAAGGCTTCTCTTCTCTCCACATCCTCACCAACACATATCATTTGTCATTTTGGTAACAGCCATTCTGACAGGTGTGAGATGACACCTAATTGTGGTTTTGATTTGCATTTCCCTGATGATCAGCGATGCCTAGTATCTTTTCATGTACCACGAAAATAGTCATTTGTATGTCTTTGAAAAAATATCTATTCAGATCCTTTGCCCTTATATACGTTGGTTATCGACCCCATATTGGATACGTGGTGTGCAAATATTTTCTCCCATTGCACAGGCTGCCTTTTCATTTTGTTGACGGTTTCCTTTGCTGAGCAGAGGATTTTTAGTTTGATGTAGTCCCACTTGTTTACTTTTGCTTTTGCTGCCTCTGCTCTTGGTATCAAATTCAAAAGAGCATTTGCAAGACATGTCAGGGAGCATATCCCTTGTTTTCTTCTAGGTGTTTTATGGTTTCAGACCTATGGTCAAGTCTTTAAGCCATTTTGATTTGATTTTTGTGTACGGTGTAAGATAGTGGTCCAGTTTCATTGTTTTATATGTGACTGTTTTGGTATGCCAACAGCATTTAGTGAAGAGACTCTCCTTTTACCACTGTATATTCTTGGCTCCTTTGTCATAAATTAAGTGACCATATATGTGTAGGTTTATTTCTGGGCTCTCTATTCTGTTCCACTGATTTATGTGTCTGTATTTATGTCAATACCATACTGTTTTAATTACTGTCACTTTGTAAGATAATTTGAAATCAAGAAGTGTAATACCTCCAACTTTCTTCTTTCTCAAGACTGCTCTGGTAATCTTTGTAGGTCTTTTGTGGTTCCATAAAAATTTTAGAATTGTTTATTCTATTTCTATGAAAAATGCCATTGTAATTTTGATAGGGATTGCATTGACCTATATATTGCTTTGGAGAGTGTGAACATTTTACCACCAATATTTATTCTTCAATTCATGAGAACAGGGTATCTTTTCATTTATTTGTTTTTTCAATTTCTTTCATCAATAGTTTTCAGGGTATAGATCTTTCATCTCCTTGGTTAAATCTATTCCTAAGTACTGTATTATTATTTTTTTTTAAGATTTTTTTTTGATATGGACCATTTTTAAAGTCTTTATTGAATTTGTTACAATCTTGCTTCTGTTTTAAGTTTTGGTTTTCTGGCCGTGAGGCATGTGGGATCTTAGTGCATCCCTGGTCAGGGAGCACCCCCTGCATTGGAAGGCAAAGTCTTAACCACTGGACTGCCAGGGAAGTCTCAGTACTGTATTCTTTTTGATGCTACTGTAAATGAAACTGTTTTCTTAATTTTTTTCTTTCTAATTAGTTTGTTGTCAGTGTACAGAAATACAACTGACTTCTGTATACTGATTTTGTATCCTGGAACTTTACTGAACTTATTCATTAGTTTTAACATTTTTTTGGTGGAGTCTTTAGGGTTTTCTATATATAATATCATGTCATCTGCATATAGAGACACTTTTACTTCCTGTTTTCCAATTTGGAAATACTTTTACTTCTTGTTTTCCAATTTGGAGACACTTTGACTTCTTGTTTTCCAATTTGGAGGCACTGTGACTTCCTGTTTTCCAATTTGGATGCCTTTATTTCTTTTTCTTGTCTAATTACTCTGGTCAGGACTTTCAGTATTATGTTGAATAGAATAGAATAGAATAGAATAGAATAGAATAGAATAAAACAACTAATTTTAAATTGATTTTTAAATTAAAATTTTACACCATTCTTTTCCTACAAAGAATCTAAATTGCTTTAAAACTTAAGACTACTCAAATTCCATGTATGAAAGCAACAATGGGAAATTCAGACCACTAAGAGAGCAAGTTCAAAGAATCCTGTTTCCTAACTGGTCTTATTCCTTAAATGCAAAATGATGTTTCTCACACAAGTCCAGACATGTGAAGGTATCATCAATTTATTCATGTTTGTTTACCTTGCTTGATGGTTAAGATGCAATGTTGGCTGAGACATGATCCTTGTTTTCAAAGATCGTTTATAGGAATGCAGCTATGTACATAAATAACTGAAATGCAGTACCACTGACAGCAGTGTGGGTCTAGACTGGGGTAATCACCACTGCAGGCAAGAAACTTATCAGACCACTGCAACTGTCCAGGCAAGAAACGCTTAAGTATCGAATAAGCAACAGATCAAAAAATGTTAAGAAGTAAGAACTGATTACTAGTTAAATGTATGGAAATATGACAAATGGGAGAGCTAGGGAAAACTACTAAAATTCTGTCTTAATGAGAGATGGTGGTGCCAGCTACCAAGACAGAAGAGACAGGTGGAATAGTAGTTAGGAGTTAGGGAAAATGGGTTCACTGTTAAACATGTTCAGCCTGCTGTGTCTGAGGAACAAACAGGTGAGGGCATTTATAAAGTGCACAGGTCGCAGGAGATGGAGTTTCTAAAGTATTCAGGTCATGGTCTTGTGCTACTATTTCAGAGATTTTACCACCTGGGCAGAAAAGAGAATGTTAACACTTAAATGGTGGATGAAAGGAGAGGAACCTGAAACTGAGGACTGCGAGTGGCGTTAGGAGAGAGGCATCTGGGAAGCCAGGACAGAGGGAAGGAAAGTGACAGAGTTCAAAATGAACAGCAACTGACTGAGCATTAGGGGTAAACAGCCCTAGAAAAGACAGCTGACTCACGCTGGAGAAAGGAAGACAGCAGCAGATGGAGCAGAGAATCAAGAGTAGAGCTATTTAGTCCCCAAAGTATAAACACACACCGATAACAATTAGAGTGTCTGTTACCAAAAACCTACTGTGTACAAGGCAGTGTTTTAGAGCTTCATATACTCTATTTCATTTAATCCTCAGCAACACTATGAGGTAGGTAGGTAGTAATGTAATTAACCATACATTACAGATGCAAAAATGGAGATTCATTAGGGAAAAACCAAAGGTCACATATCTATTAAAGGGAGGAACTGACTATTGTATAACAACAAAGTTACCTTCCCTTATACTACTTCCTTCAATGCATCACACACAGGACATTACATTAACTACACTTAAAAAATCTAACTTAATGTAACAATTGTAATGAGACAAAGCTGGATATTACATTGATTTGTTATATCTAAAAATCAATCTAACTTGATTTTTCATACTAGCACACATAAAAGTTTATTATAGCAGTCTCCCCTTATCTGCAGTTCCATTTTCCATGGTTTTACTGACCTGCAGTCAATTAACACCCGAAAATATTAAATGGAAAATTCCAGAAATAAATAATTCTTGTTTTAAACTGTGCACCATTCTGAGTAGCATGATGAAATCTCACGTCACCCCACTCTGTCCCGATCAGGACGTGAATCATCCCTTTGACTAGCGTAACCCTCTCCATTAGTCACTCAGTAGCCTTGGTTATCAGATCAACTGTGGTTATCGCACTGCTTTTGTGCAAGTGACCCTTATTGCACTTAATACTGTCCCCAAGGTGCAAAGGGAGTGATGCTAGCAATTACCATCTGCTAAAGAGAAGTCATAAAGTGCTTCTTTTCATTAAAAAGCTAAAAGTTCTCACTAAGGAAAGAAAAAAAAAAAAAAACCGTATGCCAAGGCTGCTAAGATCTATAGTAAGAATAAATCTTCTATCAGTGAAATTGGGATAAAGGAAAAAGAAATTCATGCTGGTCTTGATGTCCCACGCCAAAGTGCAAGTTACAGCCACAGCGCATGATAACTGCACAGTTAAGATGGCAAAAGCACTAAAGTTGTACAATAAGATATTCTGAGGGAGAGAGGCTCAGTCTCATAACTTTTATTACAGCATATTGTTATAACGATTCTATTATTGTTAATCTCTTATTGTCCCTAATTTAAATTTTATTTAAATTAAACTTTATCAAATGATACAAACGAACTTATTTACAAAATAGAAACAGATTTACAGACTTAGAGAAAAAATTTACGTTACCATGGGGGAAGGGGGGGTGAGATGGGGATAGATTGGGAGTTTAGGAATTGACATGTACATACTGCTATATTTAAAATAGATAACCAACAAGGATCAACTGTATAGCACAGGAAACTCTGCTCTATACTCTGTAATTACCTATATGGGAAAAGAATTTGAAAAAGAATGGATATACATGTACATGTATAACTGAATCACTCTGCTGTACACTTGAATCTAACACAACATTGTTAATCAACTATAGCCCAAGATAAAAAAAAAAATTTTTTTTAACTTTATTAGGGGCTTCCCTGGCGGTGCAGTGGTTGGGAAATCTGCCTGCCAATGGAGAGGACACAGGTTCCATCCCTGGTCCAGGAAGATCCCACAAGCCCCAAAGCAACTAAGCCCAGGTGCCACAACTACTGAGCCTGCACTCTAGAGCCCAAGAGCCACAACTACTGAAGCCCGAGTGCCTAGAGCCTGTGCTCCACATGAGAAGCCACTGCAATAAGAAGCCCTCGCACTGCAACGACCGCAACAAAGAGTAGCCCCCGCACGCCACAACTAGAGAAAGCCCTCACTCAACAACGAAGACCCAATGCAGCCAAAAATAAAAAATAAATTAAATAAATAAATTAAAAAAAAAAACTTTATTGGGACTTCCCTGGTTGCGCAGTGATTAAGAATCTGCCTGCCAATGCAGGAGACACGGGTTTGATCCCTGGGCGGGGAAGGTCCCACATGCCGTGAAGCAATGAAGCCCGTGCATCACAACTACTGAGCCTGTGCTCTAGAGCCTGCGAGCCACAACTAGTGAAGCTTGCGCGCCAGAGCCCATGCTCCACAACAAGAGAAGCCACCACAATGAGAAGCCCACACACTGCAACAAAGAATAGCCCCTGCTCATCACAACTAGAAAAAGCTCATGCTCAACAATGAAGACCCAATGCAGCCAACTAAATAAAGAAATATTTAAAAAAATTTTTTAAAAACTTTATCATAGGTATGTATGTCTAGGAAAAAAACATAGTATATATAGGGTTTGGGACTACCTGCAATTTCAGGCATCCACTAGGGGTCTTGGAAGGTATTCCCCCAGATTGGGGGACAGAGGGCATTACTGTATTTGCCAACAGCCATCAAGTCTAACACACTTCTTAGAGTCACAGACATAGACTACACATCTCACTTTCTTGTCTCTGACCTGATTACATAAGGCAAATGCATAAATGATTATGGTTAATTGATGTGAAAAGCAAGTTTCGACCAAAATATGGATGTTTTTGCACAGCCTACTCATCTCCTAGTCTTTGCACGTCTATTTGTATTTTCTCTGGGGTAACAAATTTTAAGAATAGTATAAATTCATTCCCTAAAATTAAAACCCTAAAAATTTAAAGTTACCCAGAAAGTTCTCAGAGTATTAAGACAGAGCTTTCTCTGATGATGAATCTGTACCTGTTCTCTTGTTGCACTGCACAATATAGAAGCCACTAGCCACAAAGAGTTATTAAACACTTGAAATGTGGCTACTATGACTCTGGTACTAATTTAAATTTTTTACACATGACATTTAAGACATAACTTACTATTAGGTATATGTGTAGCCTAACAAATCCAAGTTATTTTTAGTTGAAGTATGGTTGACTTACAATGTTGAGTTAATTTCTGCTGTGCAGCAGACGATTCGGTTATATATTATACACACATTTGCACCTTTATGGTTTATCACAGGGTACTGATTATCATTCCCTGCACAAATTCAAACTGTTATTATGAAAAATTCAAAAGCAGTTAGGAACATTAGACTAGCAAGAGAAGAATAAAATTTAACCTATTTGAGAAATTAAACATGAAATGAATGAAACATGAAAACACTTTTTCAACAAGAAATCATGATATATTCTTTTTCATCTTAAGTAAAGATGCTTGGCAGGTTTTTGCTGAATATTCTTTTCAAGTAGCTATTGGTACTATCTGCATCATCTTCCTAGGAAAGTACTGCTTCTACCTGACAACTAATACAGTAAATTCAAGTGCTCTCTTACTGGAAGTTTTTACCAACCTTTTGGTTTTATGTAAAAGGAAAACATCTGTTTCTGGTTAAACTCTTTCAGTTCTAGGCAGGGTTTAGAGGACACTTTTACTACTTCTCATTTTATATAACTTCGGCTATGGGAAATCTTATGACAGTGACAGCAGCAGTTCAGGGTTATTTTGAGGTATCTCTCACCAGCCTGACAGCCTAAAAGAGTTGCTTATTCATGTATCACCTGGCGCTTCAGATGCCAGCTGAGGAATTACTATCTGTATTAGCCAGCGACAACTTCACTGTCTGCAAGCAACTATGGAAGCAGACTATGAAAAGAAACCACCACCGGGGCCTGGAGAAAAGAGACCTTGGCTCCATGGGGTGACCCATGGGTCCTGTACAAGCCTCCACAAAGCGTGGGTATGTGTACTTAATATGTGCAAGTACCTAGGAGAGCACCCTGAAGCCTAAAGGGTTTAACCAACCTCTGAAGAGATCTAAAGAGAAGCAGATGAGCTATCCAAACAATTTGCTTTTAGTCAGCACACACTACTTTTTGACAGTGCGGCTGTATCATTTTTGTTCTTTGCCCCACATTTCAAATGTTTTCCCAGCCTGAATCTTTCTGCCTCTATCAACTTTCAAAACATTACTTCCTGAACTCAGCTTGTTGGCCCAGGCAGGGCTTCCTACTTAAGGGTTACACACCCAATAGCTCCAGGGGTTGGCAGGCAGCTGCCTAAACCAGGCAGGGGAAGGGAAGAGTGGGGAGCCAGTCAGAGCCTCTAGGGAGAACAGAGGCACACAGAACTGCCAGGGAGGGCTGTGCTGCTAAGAGGACCTGCACGGCTTCATTCTGAGAATTTAAGCTGTTCTGCCGAGAAAGGGAGCTGCTGAAAAGTCTCTTCACTATGACGTTTTTCCCTCTTCTTCTGAGTCAAAATTAGAAATGAGTTAACACTTGGGACTGAACATGACCTCCCTCCCTGCTGATGCCTTTCCACCATCCGCCTGGGCTCTCAGGGAGCCTTTATAGAATTCTTATTGCTTAAGGGGACTCTGCCTTTTCTTCCTTTCTGAATCTTCCAAGATTAATTTCAAAGATAACAAAACCATTTAAAATATGATTACAATTACTAACAAGTTATATAGCCAAGCAGAATTTCAATAGGGAAATCATCCTGTGGAACACTACCAAGTGGCAAAATTAAACATGCAAAACTAACCTAAAAGCACACCAGTCTAACTTAACGTACAACTTTCTACTCACTTTGTTTTTACGTATTACAAATATGAGGATTTGTAGAATGCTTGGGTCAGAGATTTCGTTTAAGAAAATAAACTTGAGAAGAGAAGCTGAGAGATGCAGACAAAGGAAAATGTGCCACTAAGCAAGACTGGACAGCAATTAAATGAAGTCCAATTAAAGAGTGGAAAAAAGGTAATTTAAAGTGAGAAAAGGGTTTTTTCCCCAAGTTTAAAAAAAAAAAAAAAAAAACACCTTAACAAAACATCAGCAAATTCCCACAAACAATTATGATTCATTCAGTCAGTAAGCAAAAATGTTAATGTTTCTATGGAATGTGAGTTACTATTACCTAGTAATTTTTAAACACACTATTTCTAACCTCTATTAACAAATTCACACATGAAAACATGACTATCCTACACTATTTCTAACCTCTATTAACAAATTCATACATGAAAACATGACTATCCTATGCAAAGAATAATAACAGGTAAATATCATACGATATTAAGGCTTTTTGTACAAAGTTACAATTCAATCACTGCAGTGCTGGCCTAAGAACAGATCCTAGATCAATGGGACAGACATGTATGTACCTCACAGCAGTATTTCAAATAACAGAAAAAAGATTAGTGAATAAATGGTTCTGGGATGATTGGCTAATTTTCTAGAAAATGTTGGATTCCTATTTTATGCCACACACCAGAAGAAAATTCCTACGGATTAAAGAAATTAATTAAAATAATAAAAACTAACAATATCGAAACATGGTCTTTCTAAGCATTCTAACCACAGAAATCTCAAAAGGCCTGTCATGACCTATAAGTACAGTGTAGTAAAGACAAACACCAAATAAGTAAAACACTGTGACAGAGCACAAATGGCCATCTGGTATATATGGAGCACTTTAAACCCAATATGAAAAGAAAATCCTAATACCCAACAAAGGATAATCATAAAAGAAGAAATGGCATGAAAAAAAGTGCTGCCACTCATCACAAGTTCTAAAGAAAAACAGTATTGGGTTGGCCAAAAAGTTCCTTTGGTTTTTAAACAAAAATAAGAGACACATTTTTCATTTTCACCAAGAACCTTACTGAATGACATATTCACCATTTTGTTCCACTACCTTCTGCCCACTTTTCAGGCAACTTTGTAATTCCATCTTCCCAAAACTTTTTATCTTTTTATGCAAAGAATTGTTCCAGGTGCCTTTTACAGTCTTCCAGGGAATTGAAATTTTTTCCATTAAGAGAATTTTGTAAAGACCAAAATAAATGGAAATCTGAAGGTACAACGTCTGGTGAATACAGCAGATGAATCAGAACTTCCCAGCCAAGCCATAACAGTTTTTGCCTGGTCATCAAAGAAACAGGCAGTCTCGCGTTATATCCTGATGGAACATTACGTGTTTTCTGTTGACTAATTCCAGACACTTATCATCGAGTGTCACTTTCAGTTGGTCTAATTGGGAGCAATACTTGTTGGAATTAATCCTTTGGTTTTCCAGAAGGAGCTCATAATAGAGGACTCCAATCCCACCATATACACATCACCTTCTTTGGATGAAGACTGGCCTTTGGTGAGGTTGGTAGTGGTTCATTTCACTTGCCCCATGATCTCTTCCATTCCATATTATTGTACGGTATCCACTTTTCATTGCGCATCACAATTTGTTTTAAAAACGGAACATTTTCCTTACATTTAAGGAGAGAATCGCACGCAGAAATACAGTCAAAAAGTTTTTTCCGCTTAACTTATGTGGAACCCATATATCAAAGCAATTAACATAATCAAGCTGGTGCAAATGCTTTTCAACACTTGATCTGGATATTTTGAGTATGTCAGCTATCTCCCACGTGGTACAGCATTGATTGTTCTCAATCAATGTCTCGATTTGATCAATATCAACTTCAACTGGTCTACCTGACCGTGGAGCACTGTCCAGCAACAAATCTCCAGCAAATCTCTTTCGACACGTTCAGTCACAGCACCTTCTCCATACACTGCACAAATCTTTTTTTGCGTTTTAGTTGCATTTTTTACCTTTCTTGAAATAATAAAGCATAACATGCTGAAAATGTTGCTTTATTTCCATCTTCAATATTAAAATGGTTACACAGGAATTCACCAATTTTGATAAGTTTTTTTTTTAATCCACACTAATATGACAGCTGTCAAAATACAATCTAAAAAAAATTGTTTTGGATGAAGTTAAAGACAATTAAACACTACTAGAGCCATCTTATGGGGAAAAAACCAAACTAACTTTTGGCCAACCCACTTCTGCCTATTAAAGCGGACAAGACAGCAGGCTCATATTATTGACACCATCTCACGTGGGTGCTTATTAAAAATGTAAACTGACACGGCTCCTACTGGATCAGAGTATCTCAGGCGGGGCCCAGGGATCTGCTCTTTAACAAACTCCTCTCATTGTGCTTCATGTGAACATCAAAGTGAATAGTGTTAGAGGGGGACCAAACTCTGAAATCTTACACAGAACTCTTCTCCAAGTATAAGGTGTTCTGTTTTGGAGTTTTCTTCTAATTGCCCTTCTCACCTTATATCTCCTTCTGGATTCAATTAGGTTCCCTAATTTGTATAATTCTAAAGGGAGAACAGTTTGATTCTATGTAGACGTTAACTCAAATTAAGGTCAATAAGCCTGCCATCCCCCATTCCCCTTCTGCAGAGAAACAGGTTCAGACCTAAATTCTTCCTTTCCTTTTGAGAGATAAACTAACATGCTTGGTCACAACAGACAGCCGGGTGTGGTCTCTTTTTAGAACTTTTATTTTATACTTGAACATATTCTATAAAATTCTTACCTTAAAATGAAGTTATACATAATACATCAATCACTTCTCTGTAAAGTTTCTTTCACAAAGCTCTTTAATCAAACAATTATTTATCATCTATTCTAATCTTGTTTCCATATAAAACTCTTCATCCTAGAAACTAATGGAATATCTGTTAAGACCAATCCATTCAGGACTTCCTAGGTGGTGCAGTGGTTAAGAATCTGCCTGCCAATGCAGGGGACACGGGTTCGAGCCCTGCTCTGGGAAGACTCCACATGCCACAGAACAACTAAGCCCGTGCACCACAACTATTGAGCCTGTGCTCTAAAGCCCATGAGCCACAACTATTGAGCCTGTGCTCTAGAGCCCGTGAGCCACAACTATTGAACCCATGTGCCGCAACTATTGAAGCCCACGTGCCTAGAGCCCATGCTCTGCAACAAGAGAAGCCACTACAATGAGGAGCCCGCACACCACAATGAAGAGTAAGCCCTGCTCGCATCAACTAGAGAAAGCCTGTGTGCAGCAACAAAGACCCAATGCAGCCAATAAATAAAATAAATAAATAAATTTAAAAAAAAAAGACTAATCCATTCATAGGTCCAGGACTGAGGCATCTAACTCATCCTCTGGCAAGATCCTCAAAAAGAACAACATACACTCTTTCCAAAAAGAGGGCTGGGGGCTTCCTAGGTGGCTCAGTGGTTAAGAATCCACCTGCCAATGCAGAGGTCACGGGTTCGATCCCAGCTCCAGGAAGATCCCACATGCTGTGGAGCAACTAAGCCCATGTGCCAAAAAAAAAAAAAAGAGGGCTGGGATGCAGGTAGTGTTATGGAGTAAGACACAGGGAAACTATTAAACCCTTGGTGAAGCACCTCAGGCAACTCTTTTTTCGAAAGCCTATGGAGTAAGACACAGGGAAACTATTAAACCCTTGGTGAAGCACCTCAGGCAACTCTTTTTTCGAAAGCTTTCACCAGGTTTGAATACATGATGCATTATTCTATACAAACAGGGGTAACTGGTTTTAAAAAACTATATTGCAGCCCAAAAGTCACTTCATAAACTAGAATAAAACTAAGTGGTTCATATATTAAGATGATCACCTAAGCACACCCCTGCCTTCTACCACATTCCTCCTTTTTCTGCCAGCAAGAAAGGTCTAACTCATCCAATGGCATCCCAGACTCCCAACAACCAGTACTGCTGCCTCAACACACACCATCTCCTGGTGTTATTAGAACTGACAATCCTCTGAATTAGAAACATAATCACCCAGAGGTATACGGCACTAACTTCTCAGATATTAGTTTATTGAATAAATGTGCCAGATAGCATAGGCTGAGCCTCCAATGACTGTACACATATCATGTTAAGCACCTCTGTTTTCCCACAGCTTATCCAAGATATAAACACAGCAGTCAGTGGCCAAGGAAGACTAGCTAGAAGTGCATAAAAACCTATCTGGCTAAATCTAGCCCTGGGAATTACTGTTTAAGAAATAACAGAAGCTATAGCCAGTCTTGGCTTCTCAGTCCCAGACTTGGCAGGGGGTTCAGATTCCATTCCTAATAAATCTCGAGGGACAACCGGAATAAAATTTTCTTTCTTATAACTCTTTGCTATACACTATTCCCTTCCATTTCTCCCCAAGGAAGGCTACATTCTGTATCGGATCAGGTACCAGGTAAATAATCAACAGAGGCCCAAGGAGTCAACAAGCAGAAAGAGTGGTGAACAGTGGGAAGCACAGGACAGACCTGGATTCAACTCAAATGTCGGTTCCATCAGTTACTAGATGTGTGGCCTAGAGAGTCATCACTTCTCTCAGGTATTTTCAGTCTTTTCCTTAAAGTTTTTGTGCCATAAAAACAGGGAGAAGAAGAGTTCAATTTTTCAGTCAACAGGGCAAATAAGACAAGTAATCAGAGATGTACATAAATTATGGCGCATGTATCTGAGGACATCAAGTTCAGGTGCCAGGAAGCCCTTTGACAAATCACTACAGTTTCAAAGCCTGAGTGATGGTGTTTTTCTTTTAAAACAAATGCTGTAAATGACTATATATGTACATATATATACACACACACAGTTTACATAAATTCAAAAAGCAATCATACAGGGGCTTCCTAGGTGGTGCAGTGGTTAAGAATCTGCCTGCCAATGCAGGGGACACGGGTTCGATCCCTGCTCCAGGAAGATCCCACATGCTGCAGAACAACTAAGTCTGTGTGCCACAACTACTAAGCCTGTGTTCTAGAGACCGTAAGCCACAACTACTGAAGCCCACGCGCCTAAAGTCTGTGCTCTGCAACAAGAGAAGCCACGGCAACGAGGAGCCCGCACACCACAACGAAGAGTAGCCCCCACTCGCTGCAACTAAAGAAAGCCCGCGCACAGCAAAAAAGAGAGACCCAACACAGCCAATAAAAATAAACCTTAAAAAAAAAAAAGCAATCATACTATTCATTCTGGGTGTTTGATAAACGCAATCTTTTTTCCTCCTTTCTTTATCCTCTACATCAGTAACACTTCATGTCCACAATCAAATATATATCCTTTCTTGTTTCACTCAATGCACATAAAATCACATACACGATTCATGCAAATATGAATGCAGAGGCGGTAGCGCAGTGGTTAAGAATCTGCCTGCCAATGCAGGAGGAACAGGTTCGAGCCCTGGTCCGGGAAGATCCTACACGCAGCAGAGCAACTAAGCCCGTGCACCACAACTACTGAGTCCACGTGCTGCAACTACTGAAGCCCTCGCCCTAGAGCCTGTGATCTGCAACAAGAGAAGTGACTGCATTGAGAAACCTGCACACCACAACGAAGAGTAGCCCCCGCTCACCACAACTGGAGAAAGTCCATGCACAATAATGAAGACCCAATGCAGCCAATAAATAAATATATAAAAAATAAAAAGTAAATGAAGGTTACCTAATATTCCATGACATGAGGTAATATATTCTATTCATCTACTCTGTTATTGATGGACTTTCATTTTGTTCTCCATTCTTTGCTACTTAGAACCATGCCACAATGAACTTTCTTGTTCACACGGCCTTGTTGTTTTCCATTATGGGCTAAAATCCCAGCAGTGCTAAAAAACTGAAAGCGTTTGCTCTAGGATCAGGAACAAGGGAAGGATGCCCACTTTAACCATTTCTATTCAACACATACTGGGCGTTCTAACCAAAGCAATTAGACGAGAAAAGGAAACAATCGGGATCCAAATTGGAAAGAAGTAGTACAATCATCTCTGTTCACAGATGATATGATCTCACATGTAGAAAACCCTAAAGATAACATTAGGGAAGTGCAAATCAAAACTACAATGGGAGGGCTTGCCTGGTGGCACAGTGGTTAAGAATCTGCCTGCCAATGCAGGGGACATGGGTTCAATCCTTGGGTGGGGAAGATCACACATGCTGAGGAGCAACAAAGCCCATGCGCCACAACTACTGAGCCTGTGCCCTACAGCCCGTGAGCCACAACTACTGAAGCCCACTTGCCTAGAGCCCGTTCTCCACAACAAGAGAAGCCACCGCAATGAGAAGCCTGCGCACCACAATGAAGAGTAGCCCCCGCTCACCACAACTAGAGAAAGCCCACGTGCAGCAATGAAGACCCAACACAGCCAACATAAATAAATAAATAATAATAAAATAAATCTTAAAAAAAAAACCAAAAAACTACAGTGGGATATCACCTCACACCCATTTGAACGGCAACTACTGGGATGTGCTGGCAAGGATGTAGAGAAATTGGAACCCTTTGTACACTACTGATAAGAATGTAAAATGGAAGAGCCACCACAGAAGACAGTGTGGTGGCTCCTCAAAAAGTTAAAAATAGAATTACCATATGGTCCAGCACTTCCAAACCTGGGTCTAAACCCCAAGGAATTGAAAGAAGGATCTCAAAGAGATATCTGAACACCCCTGTTAACAACAGCATTGTTGGGAATTCCCTGGTGGCATGGTGGTTAAGATTCTGCCTGCCAGTTCCTCCACAAGAGGGCAGACAGCAGTATCAAGCAGTATTAGCAGTATTTCCTTCTGTGGAACTGAAAACCACAGCCACAGAAAGATAGAGAAAATGAAAAAGCAGAGGACTTTGTACCAGATGAAGGGACAGGATAAAAACCCAGAAAAACAACTAAATGAAGAGGAGATAGGCACCCTTCCAGAAAAAGAATTCAGAATAATGATGGTGAAGATGATCCAGGACTTTGAAAAAAGACTGGATGCAAAGATTGAAAAGTTTACCAAAGACCTAGAAGAATTAAAGAGCAAACAAACTGAGATATGCAACACAATAACTGAAATGAAAAATACACTAGAAGGAACCAATAGCAGAATAACTGAGGCATAAGGGCGAATACGTGACCTGGAAGACAGAATGGTGATAATCACTGATGCTGAAAAGAATAAAGAAAAAAGAATGAAAAGAACTGAAGACAGCCTAAGAGACTCTGGGACAATGTTAAACGCACCCACATTCGCATTATAGGGGTCCCAGAAGGAGAAGAGAGAAAGGACCCGAGAAAATATTGGAAGAGATTCTAGTTGAAAACTTCCCTAACATGGGAAAGGAAATAGCTAGCTACCCAAGTGCAGGAAGTGCAGAGAGTCCCAGGCAGGATAAACCCAAGGAGAAACACACCAAGACATATAGTAGTCAAATGGACAAAAATTAAAGACAGAGAAAAGTTATTAAAAGCAACAAGGGAAAAATGACAAGTAACATACAAGGGAACTCCCATAAGGCTGACAGCTGATTTCTCAGCAGAAACTCTGCAAGCCAGAAGGGAGTAGCATGATATATTTAAAGTGATGAAAGGGAAGAAGCTACAACCAAGAATACCCTACCCAGCAAGGATCTCATTCAGATTGAATGGAGAAATCAAAAGCTTTCCAGACAAGCAACAGCTAAGAGAATTCAGCACCACCAAACCAGCCCTACAACGAATGTTAAAGGAACTTCTCCAAGCGGGAAACTTAGGAGAAGAAAAGGACCTACAAAAACAAAAACAAAACAATTAAGAAAATGGTAATAGGAACATACATATCAATAATTACCTTGAATGTAAATGGACTAAATGCACCAACCAAAAGACAAAGACTGGCTGAATGGATACAAAAACAAGACCCATATATATGCTGTCTACAAGAGACCCACTTCAGACCTAGGCACACATACAGACTGAAAGTGAGGGGATAGAAAAAGATATTGCATGCAAATGAAAATCAAAAGAAAGCTGGAGTAGCAATACTCATATCATATAAAATAGACTTTAAAATAAAAAATGTTACAAGAGACAAGAAAGGACTTTACATAAAGATCAAGGGATCCATCCAAGAAGAGGAGATAACAATTATAGATATATATGAACCCAATATAGGAGCACCTCAATACATAAGGCAAATGCTAACAACTATGAAAGAGGAAATGCAAGGCAGAAATAGAGACACAGATGCAGAGAACAAACACATGGACACCAAGTGGGGAAAGCGGGAAGGGTTGGGGGGGAATGAACTGGGAGATTGGGATACCAAATTGTACACTCTAAATATATGCTGTTTATTGTCTGTTAACTGTATCTCAATAAAATAAAATAAAAAAAAAACAGTACTTGGCAAACAGTACATATTAAATTTCCAGAATTCATGCAAGGTCCCCTTGCTCTCATATTCTTAATTAGAAACATAGCCAAGTATTAGTGATATTTGAATAGTATTGTTATAAAAGAAAAATCCTTTTTATTAGCAATGTACAATTGTATTAAGTTTTATTGTGAAAATTCAATGAGAACCAACACACTAGAGTTTTATACCTGAAAAGTATCCCAATAATGAGGATGTCCCATATAGGAAAACATTTGTGGTTCACTTTGATGTTTAAAATCAATAAATTATTTTAGAGACTCTATATACAGGCACCAACTCAAGACAATTTACTGCTTATAAATTATTTTTCAGTTAACAAGCCTGATCAAGGTGCCTAAGCATTTTCAACCTAAAGGATCTGGTGAAGAGGAGGAACACTTTCCCCACTAAACTTGATGATCAGCAACACATACAGCTTCAGGTTCTGGGCTCGGCCTGTCTACCATAAATGCAAGACAGCAGGCTCATTTTAGAAATCAACCCATATGTGACACATGTCATCTGGAGTACTTTTTTTCCCTCACTATTTTGTCTCCAAGCATAACTTTACAATGCATTGTGAGACTACTATGTGTTTTTTGAAACTTAGTATAGGAAAAAAAAAAAAAAAACTGTTTTAAGCCCAACATATAATGTACAATCCTTTCAACCTTTGTATTCATGTGAAAAGTTTTCTTAGTAAAATACTGGGGGGAAATATCTCAGGATCACAGAAGAAAACTCTCATAACCCTTGTAACATTACAATCTCATTTCTCTTACCCCACAAAATAAACATTGTCCTTTTAAACTATTAAATCGTAGTAAACAACATCTATCTTCCAGTGTCATGGTCAATGAAGATGGGTTAACATCCATACTACATCCTTGAGCCTAAGTAGTTTTCCTTCTACTTTTTTATACACTTTGGAAAACATGCATAAACGTGCATAACACACAATAATACTCTGCTTGCACTTTAAAGTTTGATAAATTTTAAAATCTTTCTTATCCCTATACTATCTAAATATTTTTGCTGATAGTGAACAGTGTGACATCAGGAAAAAGGACACCTGGATAACTTAAAACACATCTAAAAAGACTATCTCGTAAAAGCAGGAACTCCCTCACTAAATCTACCCATAATAACCTACTATTCAGAAAAAGGTGAGATCGTAAAGAAGGAAGAACAGAAAATGGACAAGGAATAACAAAGAGAAAGAGAAGAAAAATCTATTTCCAGGTTCTCAGTGACCGGGGTGGGGGGAAAGAAAAGTAATGAAAGAAACTTCCCATGATAACATATGTATCCAGAAAGTGTATGTGTGTATGTACAGGGTGATTATTACAGTTCCAAGAAGCTGGAATTTAAAATAAAAGATTGAAGCAGCAGCACACAGATGAAAGGCGGCCCCTTTAACATTTGTTCCTAGAGGCCAGCATCGCTCAGCGGTTGGCTGGAGACTAAGCTGGCTGATCCTGTGGAGCTCCAACAAAGGGACGAAACAAACTCGAGTCCCCAGGGCCCCCCTCCCGACACCGCGTGAAACAACTTGATAAATGATGGCTCTGTCAGGGGACCAAGAGATGGAGACGTCTGGGAGCAGAGGGGGATGTACCTTATTTAGAAGACCAAGGGGGAAGGGAGAAGGGGAGCCGGAAAGCAGGCAGAGTGGTAGAGAGAAGCAAGACCACCTTATGACACACACAATCCACCAGCGAACCTAGAAGCAAACACTGAAACCCCATCAGGATGCCCAGGAACTGAAGTCCTCAGAGTGTAGCAAGAAACAGCTCAAGGCACCAGGATTCTAGGGGCAAAGTTTTCACCTTCCTTGAATCATTTTCCAGCCTCAAGGCCATGCTTAAAAAAGCACTGCTCTCAGGTTACTTCATTCACTTGGGGACGACCTGAAATATAAACGCCACCCCCACCCAGCCCGTGCCTAAAGGCAGAGCCCAAAGTTCAGCTCAATCCAAGGAAACGTTAATTACCCTAAAACAAAACCAAGAGGAGCTCACATCTGGGGTCCAACACTTAAATCCTCCTCCTTCCCCTCCTCTAAAGTGCAGCACAACTATTTATTTATACAACCTCCTCCTGCCTGAGGATTGGTGTCTGGTCCCATAGGACTGCCCTGTGTGGGGAAAACTCAGTCAACACTGAGAAGCAGGCATACAAGACACAGACATCTGAGAAAAGAGCTGTCAGAATTAGTAGTGGTACAAATATAGGTTTTTCAAAATCAGTTACCCAAAGAGTAATTAATTAATTCAAAAGGGACATTAATTATTCAAAAGGGACATAGCCTAAGCATCTGATGAAAGACCATCAAGCAAGTTTACTAAAATACAACTCAAAGGTAGGAAGAAACAACATGTAAAGAACTCTTAATTGACTCAAGTCTTTTCAAGTCACTCCAATACATTGTGATGAACTAGAAACAGGCAATGTGAAATACTGCATATTGTATTACTGAATATAAACTTTACCTAAAGCTTATCAAATTCAGCTTTGGCTGTAATTAAGCATAATTAAAAGTAACAGCAAATTGTATTCCAAGAAAGTGAAATCAGGGGATTTATCTTTGCTGATGCCCAGTATCCTTAGGGGATTACTGATAACGCATATTCGAGGACCCCAAGTCTAATTTATTATCATGTATTTCAGAACATCCGACATACTAATTCATCGTCAGAGAGACACTGGTCTAAGGGGACAGGACAACCATGAGAAAATAACTATTTAAGTGGGTTAAGCTGGAGGGTCCTATTCCTAATGGTTTTCTTGGGGTTTTGTAGAAGGCAGTCCAGTGAGTCTAATTCAGACTAAGGGTATTTATGGCCCATCCAGGATTTTCATTGGATTAAACGAAAATGGGTGTTCTGCAACCAACCTCACTTGTTAATTCTCCAGAAACCTGCCTTTTTCGGTTATGTATAGCTCAGAGATGAGACTAGAGGCACTGCATCGTGAATCTCACTGTGAGACAAGTTCTAACCGACAGCCCACCAAGCACAACCCTATCTCCCAATTGCACCTCGCTGCACAATCTTGCTGCCAAGGTCTGGAGCTTAGTGAATTCCTGTGTATAGTCTGTCCACCTTAATCACATAATTTGAAAAGGTTTATGGGTCAACTAGTCAAAGTTTTAACAGATACCTAAGAGATTACAAGCTGGTAGCATGCAGAGATACTTGTTTTGGTCAACAGTTTTGTTTTTATTGTTCTGATTAATTGGTTGTTTAACTTTTTAAAAAATCTGGATCTCTTACTTCTCTTGAAAAAATCAGATCTTATTCTGACCCATGGTTCTCTGTGACAAGATTCAGCTGCAGCTGATTTAGCCTTTAGAAGGGACACCCATCCTCCAGCTCACCAGCTGGACCTCAGCCCACCCCTCATTCCATCACCTGTCTGGCCCTTTAGAGATCTGAGCTGTGACACCCAGCTTTACAACTTCAGTGAGTGGTGACCTAGCCTGCCCGTGTTCATGTGATTTTTCAAAGTAAACATCAGGCCGAGATAATGCTAGTCTCTCTCCTCTTCAGGTTGCCCCACACCCAAAAGAACCAATTTTCACCCCCTTTGGGAAAATATCACCTCCTTTAGAATGCATTCAATAATGTGTGAATATTAACAATAACAATGAAATGATGGGGAGAATGTCAGTCTAATGCTTAAGACTTAACTTTAACTTCTTTGACCAAATCAAGACATGATTTGAGTTGATATGTGTTATTGATTAAGTTTAAAATACCTTCGGGGCTTCCCTGGTGGCGCAGTTGTTAAGAACCCACCTGCCGGGCTTCCTAGGTGGCGCAGTGGTTAAGAATCCACCTGACAATGCAGAGGTCCCGGGTTT
Source organism: Hippopotamus amphibius kiboko (assembly GCF_030028045.1). Taxonomy (NCBI): domain Eukaryota; kingdom Metazoa; phylum Chordata; class Mammalia; order Artiodactyla; family Hippopotamidae; genus Hippopotamus; species Hippopotamus amphibius. Next base: position 81,334,084 of record NC_080197.1, on the reverse strand, counting down.
GATCCCAGCTCCAGGAAGATCCCACATGCCACGGAGCAACTAAGCCTGTGTGCCAAAAAAAAAAAAAAAAAAGAACCCACCTGCCAATGCAAGGGACATCCCTGGGCCGGGAAGATCCCACATGCTGAGAAGCAACAAAGCCCGTGCGCCACAACTACTGAGCCTCTGCTCTACAGCCCACAAGCCACAACTATTGAGCCCACGTGCCACAACTACTGAAGCCTGCATGCCTAGAGCCTATGCTCCACAAGAGAAGCCACTGCACTGAGAAGCCCGTGCACCACAACGAAGAGTAGCCCCCACTCTCCACAACTAGAGAAAGCCCACGTGCAGCAACAAAGACCCAACACAGCCAATAAATTAATTAATTAATTTTTTAAAAAGTTTAAAATACCTTCATCAGCTTGCCACATAAACTTTCCCCAAACCCTGGGCATTATTCTAACTGCATTCCTACAAAATCTATCAACTGTTACTGAAACAAACTATATATAAAAGTGTTTCTAAAGACTCTTTAGATACAGCAATAGCAGGCCTTCACATACATAATGACCTTAACCAGTAATATCACTCTATCAGTTCAAAGAATTAACCCTCCAGTTTTCCAATGATATATAAGCTTTCCAACCCAAAGTTAGAGTACAGTAGCACAAAAGTACCAGGGAACACACCATGTAGAATGCACCACATTTACAGACCTCACTAAAGCATCTCATGCTCACCCAGGCCAATACGTAAAAGTCTATGAAAGCTATAATCAAAAAGACAGACAAAAGCAAGTGTTGGTGAACATATGGAGAGAATGGAACCCTCAAACACTGTGGGTGGGAATGTAAAATGGTACGGCCATGTTGGAAAAGCCTGGCAGTTCTTCAAGAGAAATGAACACCTATATCCACACAAAAACTTATATATGAATGTTCATAAGAGCATTATTCACAACAGCCCAAAGTAAAAACAACTCAAATGTCCATTAACTGATGAATGGATAAACAAAATGTGGGGTTATTCATAAAAGAGAACATTCCATGGCATAAAGGGATGAAATACTAATACCTGTTCAACATGGATGAACCTTAAAAACATTACAGTAAGTAAAAGAAGCCAGTCACATGGGTGGGATAGGGAGGAGGGGAGAGAGGCTCAAGAGGGAAGGAATATGGGGATATATGCGTAAATATAGCCGATTCACTCTGTTGTATAGAGGGAACTGCACAACACTTTAAAACAATTATATTTCAATAAAGATCGGAAGAGGGACTTCTCTGGTGGCGCAGTGGTTAAGAATCCGCCTGCCAATGCAGGAGACACAGGTTCAAGCCCTGGTATGGGAAGATGCCACATGCCACAGAGCAACTAAGCCCGTGCACCACAACTATTGAGCCCATGTGCCGCAACTACTGAAGCCCACGCACCTAGAGCCTGTGCTCCTCTACAAGAGAAGCCATCACAATGAGAAGCCCACACACCACAATGAAGAGTGGCCCCAGCTTGCCACAACTAGAGAAAGCCCGTGTGCAGCAATGGAAGACCCAATGCAGCCAATAAATAAATAAATTTATTTTAAAAAAAAGATCGGAGGGAAAAAAAAGTGCTAGTCATCGGGGGGAAAAAAAGCAGCAGCAGCCAGTCACAAAAGGTCATATTTTGTATCATTCCATTTTTTGGAAATGTCCAGAACTGGCAAATCCAAAGACAGAGAGTAGATCAGAAGTTTCCAGATGACAGAGTGGAAGAGAATAGAGGGTGATTGCCAAAACATTTGAAATTTCTTTTAGGGGTATGAAAATTTTTCTAAAATTGATTGTGGTAATGGTTGCTCAGCTCACTCAGCTCTGTGGATATACTGAAACTGTTGAACTGCATACTTTAAATGGGTGAATCGTGTGGTTTATGAATATCTCAATGAACTGTTACCGGAAAGAAAAAAAGTCTTTGAAAAAATACCAGGAAGTGTAGTCTGGGTTTTTTGGTTATGGTTGTGGTTATGGTTGTTTTTCATTTTAAAGTAATGCTCCAATGATAACAATCAAAATGGAAATATGGCTTTTTTAATGCTCATATTTTAATTTATTGAATTCAGGTTGAACAGTAGTGTATAAAAGCAAAGTACTGATGGCAGTTATTCAAAATCTATATACAAAAATCATTTTATGATGTGGCTCAAGATGGAATGGACTACCTTTAGAAATGAACAAATTCGAATAAATGCTAGGATGTTTTGGAAGATGCTCTAGACCATTAATTCACTGAGAAGAGGAAACATGTCTGTATAATAATCTCAGTGTCAGGCACTATGCTTGATATATCCTTGAAATATATTTATATATGTATACACACATACATATACACACACACACATACACACTAGCTGTAATCCTTCCAATCTACCTCATAAGGCAGGTATCACTGTCTTCATCTGAAATAGCCAAAACCAAATATCCTCAAGACCAGAAGAGAATAGTTCAGACTTCCCTAGTGACACAGTGGTTAAGAATCCGCCTGCCAATGTAGGGGCACGGGTTTGACCCCTGGTCTGGGAAGATCCCCTATGCCACGGAACAACTAAGCCCATGCACCACAACTACTGAGCCTGCGCTCTAGAGCCCGCAAGCCTCAACTATTGAGCCTGTGTGCCAGAACTACTGAAGCACATGCACCTAGAGCCCCTGCTCCGCAATAAGAGAAGCCACAGCAACGAGAGGCCTGTGCACCTCAATGAAGAGTAGCCCCCACTCGCCGCAACTAGAGAAAACCTGTGCTCAACAACGAAGACCCAACACAGCCAATAAATAAACTAATACAAATTAAAAACAAAAACAAAAAACAGACAGATAGAGAACAGTTCGACTCAGTAATCGAAGCTTCAGTTTCCTGACCCATGAAAGAAACAACAAGGCTCCCTAAATCAGAGTAGTTGTAAGAGTTCTATGAAATAAGGTGTATTAAGAGCCTGGCATTATTTGCAGCTACATGGATGGACCTAGAGATTATCATACTAAGAGAAGTGAGTCAGAAAGAGAAAAACAAATACCATATGATACCACTTATATGTAGAATCTAAAATGTGGCGCAAATGAACTTTTACCCACAAAACAGAAACAGACTCACAGTCATAGAGAACAGACTTGTGGCTGCCAAGTGAGGGGTACGGTGGAGGAGGGATAGAGAAGGAGTTTGAGATTAGCAGATGCAAACTATTATATACAGACAGAATGGACGGACAACAAGGTCCTACTATATAGCACAGGGAACCACATTCAGTATCCTGTAATAAACCATAATGGAAAAGAACAGGAAAATGAATATATATAACTGACACATTAAACAGTCACTCACATTTCTGTTTCTTTTACTCAGCTTCAGTGAAAACAGATATAGCCTTCAAAAAGCTAGCAAAATATGTATAAATGATGAGGGTTGTGATCAGTATTCAAAGATCATCAATACTATCATGTTCACCAGAGTGCTCTAAGCAACAAACTAGGAAACACAGCATTCACAAACAGAGGTTACTATGTTGGTCGAACAAACTAACAGTTAATCTGGCATATATTTAATAATGTACGTTACCATAATTATGCTAAATAATAATTAAATATAAATGGTGGCAGTGATCGTCTACTAATATTATGACTTATACAGGCAGAGTAACTGTCTTTTGAAAACCAGCAGAGGCACTGCAGCCACAACCCACGAGGACAGTAAGGCTTGCTCTCGTCCTCCTCGCTGCACATAGTGCAGCTGGAGCTTAGGGCGGGACCCCTCTTTCCCCAGCATTAAAATCTGACGGGCGCCCAGCCTAGAGAGTAAGCTGGCAGAAGAGGAAAGGAAATCAATCTCAGCCTGTGAGACAGGGGAACTGGGTGTGTGCTGGGGGCCGAGAGGGGAGAGGGTTAGAGATAACTGAGTGTGATGAGCTGATGGAAGGTAGATGGGCTCACAGAACCTCTTGGAGAACTGGGGGCAAAAGAATAGTGACAGATGGAATGATGGCCAAAGGAACCGTGGGGAAAGGGTCACAGATAGGGTACAGAAAGGGAGGACCATACTGGCAGAATCCGTGTTAAGAAATCCATGTTCACATTCGCCATTCTGCTGAACAAATGTTAGCACAGATCATGTGCATTTATCATACAGCACCCTACTGGGAAGTCTGACCAGTTAAACAGGCCTGACCTATGAAAGATATAATGCAGATAAAATGGCAGAAAAGGTGGCAGTAGTCCAGTAGCTAGTGGTCTGATACCAAGTGAAGAGCCAGAAACAATCTTTTAAAAACCAGTTCTTTTAAAAACCTAGTACAAGAGCCTCCACCCCCAAACCTAAGTGTGGAACTACTAAAGTTCGGGCAGAGGCAGACACTGCTCAGGAGAGATGACAGTAATCACCATGCTGCAGTGCAGGGCGGGCGTAAGGATGCACAGTTACTGCGACCAGATAGAAGTACGTCCCATACGCTATATTAGGCTGGGGGGGATATGAAAGAATACATGTGATTCTATTCATTTTCTAAGACAGGCAAATCTCATCTGTAGTGATAGAGCTCACCCCAGCAACTGCTTGGGGTGGGTGCGTGCGTGTTTTGGGGTGGGGTGGGTGGATACTACTTGAAGAGGCATGAGGAACTTTTAGGGGAATGAAATCATCGGTATTTGTTTGGGGCGGTGGTTACATGGTTGTATATAGTTGTTGAAACTCAACTGTATACTTAAAAATAAAGTTGATTAATTTTTTTTAAAGATTGGGAAGTTAAGTACATTCTACCTAGATTTCTTTCCAAAATGAGTAAATCAAAAGTTTAGGTCATAAATTCATAAATAGTGGTAAACTGGGCAATATATAGAAATCCTGGCTACCCAGAAGCTCTGCTCCTTAGGAAATTCCAGGAAGCCACAATTTTACTTTTCACCCAGAGAGTGTAGCAAAAACACTTTGGTCCCTTATCATTTTTTTCCACACTTTTTTGCAAAACTTGACCAGTGTATTCATCAATGACACTTTCACTAACTACAACTTAAGTTGCTATAAAAATTCCTTCCATAGAACTAAAAGTATTGATAATTATTGTCTCAAAGAAGCAAGTATGGTACAGAAAATTTTCCATTTTATAAAGTGAAACTGAATTACCAAGAAGTGACCATCAAAGAAAACATAACGGTAGCTGATGCCTGCTGCTGGCCAATATTTAAATTACCTAAAAGTGCTCTCTACTAAAATTCACACAACAGAAACTTGCTCAATTTATGTAAGAAAGCCCATCAGAAATTAAGTCTCTTCCTCAAAAATTAGCATGGGCAAAATGCTCACCAAACCACTAGCTACATGATGAAGCAATTTTAAGTTCTTAAAAGATAAAGAAGTTGTGAAAGAATACACTTGACAACTTCAGTGTGACATTATATGGAGAGACTTTAAAAAGAGTAGCCCTCTCAGGAATTTATCATATGGAAATAATCATAAATGTGTACATTTGATATCCATTGGTACTTTATTACTTTATTTAAAAAGGCAAAGCACTGCAACAATCTAAGGATTCAAACTGGAGAAGTAATTAGATAAATAGCCTTGGTCCATTCACAACATGACCGAGATCTGAATCCAGCAAGTTTAGAGCCCAAGCTCTTAACTAACATCCTCTTACTGCCTCACCCACTCTATCATTCACAGAATTAGTGAGGGGAAGGAATTTATCAATATTTGACAGCCAAGGAAACCGACACAAAAATCAGTAAAGAATAATAAAGGTCTAGAAAAAGAAAATAATTAAAGGGATATACACTCCATGTTCTTGACTCACAAAATTAAGAAATTCTAAATTCAGTATTAGTAATCATTTTGAGGCACTAATAAATATAAAAGTCACTCACTACTCCTTTGTGTCCCTAACTTTTTTTTTAATAGATTTATTTTTTTATTTTTATTTTTGGCTGCGTTGGGTCTTCATTGCTGCACACATGCTTTCTCTAGTTGCAGTGAGCGGAGGCTACTCTTCATTGCGGAGCACAGACTCTAGGCAAGCAGGCTTCAGTAGTTGTGGCACACAGGCTCAGTAATTGTGGCTCGCGGGCTCTAGAACACAGGCTCAGTAGTTGTGGCACACAGGCTTAGTTGCTCCGTGGCATGTGGAATCTCCCCAGACCAGGGATTGAACCCATGTCCCCTGCATTGACAGGCAGATTGTTAACCATTGCGCCACCTGGGACGTTCTCTAACTTACTTTTGACCCTACACATGCCCTTAGCTACCTAGGTTCAAATATTTTACATGAAATTCATCACTATTACAGGGGCCATGTTCAAAGGTATTTCAGTAAACAGGGCACTCAACTCCCTTAACACTAACTGATGGCTTCATAATTTCACCATTTCAATCTCTCCAATGCAGAGTGGGAAAGATCTGGAAATATCAACAACAATCCTAAAAAGTTTCTTCCCAGAAATTATCAATATACTGAGAAACCTGGGCCTCAGGACTCAGTAATGAAGCCTCAAATCTCCAGTGAACAAAATTTAAATGGGAGAAGAAAGTCTGTTCCCAGTGGATGCTATAGATGGATGGATGGATGACTGACAGATTAAAAGCTTCAAATTATTTGCAAAATAAATCAAGTATACAGATAAAATGAAACTGATAAAGTCAACATTTTTAAACTCCAAATTCTGACTCACTTGTAAACACAACCATCATCTCAGGAAGCTGTGCTACCAGGTACCTTTCCTCCCCACCAACAAGGCAAGCCTAAAGCAAAAGACAGAATAACTGCTAACCCACTGCGGCCTGGACTCAGATGTTCCGACGGCTGGAGGCTGGTCAACACCTCCTTGTTTGCTGCTCTGTGTGGTGGACATTTCAATGGTAGAAGGTATGATAACTTAAATAACTATAACACAATAGCATACTCAGGTACAATTTTATTGAAAATATAGTTGACTAAATAATCTTATATTAAGAAATAACCACAAATATAAATAGAGATAGAATTCTTCAGTACCGTAGAAATGGCTTGTAAAAGAGGATTTGTTGAGTGGATTAGTGTAGAAGCTGAGTTGCATATTAAAGGACTGTGGACCCTGAAGAGGAGAACAATCTAACAAATCATAATGAAGTGCAAGTTTCTTTTCCTATTTAAAGTAAATAAATATTAATCTTACATACAAAATTAATACACAACAAGATCCTATGTATAGCACAGAGCTATACTCAATATCCTATGATAAATTACAATGGAAAAAAGAATATTAAAAAAGAATGTATAATACATATATAACTGAATCACTCCGCTGTACAGCAGAAACTAACACTGTAAATCAACTATACTTTCATAAAAAAATTTAAATACACACATACACAAAAAAATTTGTACCAGGCAATGTAGATAACCTATATTGAAATCCTGAATGGTCACATTTTTGTTTTTACCTTATTCAAGTCACTTTATTAGTGCTGTTTTCTGGTGGTATCACTAAGGTTACCCCACTATTACTACACCTCTGCTACTGTTGTGAGGCCATCATAAATTATATATGAAATAAAAGGTCAAAAGACTTTGAGGTAATCACAACTGAATACAGTATTTGACTTCCAAACTGCATTACATAAAATGGCAAATATATCAAGAATGGCAAAATATACTCTCCTATTCAGCTGTATCACAATTTGTTAATGTCACTAGCAAGCCAAACAGTTCTAATAATACATTTTACCCAACCACAACAAAATATATTGCAGTAAAAAATCTCTTTGTATGCCTAGTGGTTAGCGCACAGGTGTTATATCGTCATGATTTTCTGGAATACAAATGCTGGATTTTCAGATTTTTATTATACTTTGATGTATTATATTACAGGTCACATTGTTTCCAAGAATTCAGACGCATTTGGCCACTAAATTATTTCAACTGCAGCCCCAGAGAGCTCACACATGGTACTAAAAGGTAATGCTATTGTACACTAGCACATTTGAGAGGGAAGATGAGATAACCTTTCTCTTCTATTAAAATGTACAAACAATTCACTTTCCCTTCTCTCTGGTTTATAGCAAAAGGGGTGATTTCAGATGCTGTACAGTACTTTAGTTTTGTGCCTTGTATCCTTTTACATGGAATTATTCCTGTAGGTAAATTAAAATTTTATCTTGAGTGCCTTGGGTTTTACAATGCCATGAAATAACTGGAGAAACCTAGGATTTGGTGGAATTGGGCACTGTAAAGTACTACTCTGGAACCATCCAGAAAATGCTGTTCATCTATGGGTATTTCTCTAGAGGAATGATGTAAAATATGGAAACTATGGGCCATGTCATACTGCCTGTGCTCCAATGAATTTATACCCCAAATGCCACTCATGTGCCAATTTACATCTGAATTACTCTATATAAATTATAAAATTCTTTACTTGAAATCTATAGCAGGAAAGCAGTTCACTTAATAAGCAGCAGCATACTGAATGAAAACACCGGGCCAAAAAAGCAGGACAGAATGCTGAACCTTCTAAGAAGGGAAGAAAAGTGACACTGAAGTCAGTGACTTGGACTAAAACCCAAGTGCCTGTCAACAGCAAGAAGAAAATCATTTCATCTATTGATTCATTTATTCAAACATTTAGGTGCCCACTGCTAAGCATGAAAGCATCAATACAAATAGCTTCTAAGTGAGCTGAGTCACCACCTTATACTTTCCCACCAACTAAATAAGAGACAATTTAATTAAAAAGTATTTTAACATTGTGTGTAGGCAACTCTCACTTTTAAAACCACACTTCAGGGCTTCCCAGGTGGTGAAGTGGTTAAGAATCCGCCCACCAATACAGAGGACAAGGGTTCAATCCCTGCTCCAGGAAGATCCCACATGCCGCTGAGCAACTAAACCCATGCGCCAAAAAAAAAAAAAAAAAAAACAAACCACACTTCAGGAATTCCCTGGTGGCACAGTGGTTGAGAATCTGCCTGCCAATGCAGGGGTCACAGGTTCAATTCCTGGTCTGGGAAGATCCCACATGCTGTGGAGCAACTGAGCCCATGCGCCACAACTACTGAGTCCATGTGCTACAACTACTGAAGCCCGAGCGCCTAGAGCCCGCAACAAGAGAAGCCACTGCACCGAAAAGAAGAGTAGCCCCCACTTGCTGCAACTAGAGAAAGTCCATGCACAGCAACAGAAGACCCAGTGCAGCCCAAAAACAAAACAAAACAACAAGAAAACCAAAACCTCCCACACTTTAGGAATGAATCACACATAAGCATGCCCCAACAGGAAAGATCACCAAGAAGGGATAAGGTGCATGGATGCACAGACTCCCGCCCCTACTAGCTGTGATCCACTCCAGCTCTCACCCAAACAAGTCTTCCCCCAGCCTAGAGAGTGCGCGAAACAATTACAAGTGCATCTGCTCAAATTAATCTTTTAGGTATATCCTTTGCCAACTAAGGTAAATGACAATCAGTAACAAAGTACTTGCAAAACAATTCAAAACTTGGTCATTATCGAGAACCTCTGTCTTCTAGAGACCTAGAGTGATTCTAGACTCCATCCTCCAAATACATGTGAAACCTGGACTAGCTTTAAACTGCAATCTAGTTTTCAGAACATGTGGAGAGGAGGGCAGGTCCAAAATGCCAAATGGAAAACTGGACCTAAGGTCCTGTAACAGAGATGGTCCTCTGAGACCAAACATCCCACCTTCCTGCTGCTCAGACCCACAGATCCAGACAGTGCTGGGGGAGGAAGCAAGCCAAGCCACGCTCAGGACAGTGAGAGTGACCACACGGGGCAATCACCGCCAAGATAGACCAGTGCATTAGGGATCCGCTTAGCAACAGTTAAAAGCAAAGTCTAAGCACAAATAGACACTATGGCCTCCAAGTGTGACTCTAGGTCTTGAAGGTTAAGTGCCTGGAAAAGAGAAACCTTGCAAGGGAAGAAGTCAACCCTCCCCTGCGAGTACACAACTCCTCCCTGTGTTTCTCCACACTCTAGCTTCCAAGGTCAGAACTAAACTTGCTTTCTTTGTTCTCCCCACATGAATAATTTTCTGATTCTGACCTCTTTATAGGAGGTCCACAATCATCACAGATCTCCCTCATCTAAAACTAGCCTCAAAACTACCTACATGCTCTGCAGAAGGTATCTTTCCAACAAGGTCAAGGAAAGGTCTGTGAGCCCCAAGGGAGGCAGTGGGGCTGAGGTCAGACACTCTCCACCTCGGAGAGGTTTTAAAGAGGGGTGTCCGGCATTTCCTGAAGAAAACTAACACTGGCTAATCAAAAGTCTGACTGCAGCCCCTCAGCAAAAAGGGAACACCCTCCTCGAGGGACAGAGTGTAGATGCACAAATAGACTGCTGTACCCACCAGACCACGAGAACGGAGGCAGCTGTGGATGGCTCCGGGCCCCCACCCATCCCCAAAGAGATACAATATCCCACTAATGGAGACTCAAGTCACGTGTAAACTTCTCAAATTACTTCAAAGAGCTCTGAGGGATACAGAGGTCCAGACACAATCTTCCCAACCTCAGAACTCCTCATTTGCTTTTAGAGCCTCCAGGAAAAAAAGATTCTCCAACTTTTAGGTGACCCCACAGCAGTATTTTTCATCAGTTACCTTTGCTGAAGACAGAAGGGATTTGAAATAGACCTCCTATCTCTCCCCCAATGTGAAAATTAGCAAGTGATACACAATTTGTACTGGGAGCCAAGCTTCTTCAGCCCTATGAATGGGGGCTAAGCCAAAACCCAGGCCTGCTTTAGGCACACACAACACAAAAGTAGCTGCAGGGTATGGGGGTAGGGCAGGGAATTAAAATAGAAAGAAAAGCCAGAAACAGAAAATAAAGTGTAGCTCTAAGAAAATAACAGCATGACTTTATTAACTGGTGGCATCCTTAAGACTTGATGGTGACAATTCCTACTGCTTTATTTTGAGGAACCAGACTGAATACACAGAAATCACCCTTCCTCAGTCGTCTCTAGTTATAATAAATAAGAACACCAAAACTGCAGCCACGGCTATGGATCACCATTCATTCGACATGCAGAAAAGAGGCAAGTTACTAGAATATCGGCCATGACAATCAAAAACATCACTTAAAAAAAAAATTGGTACATAACCATGAGTACAGAAATTTCACTATAAATTTTATCCCAAGGAAAGAGTCATATACACACATTTACAAAGATGCCATCTTAGCACTGTCTGTTTACGTAAGATTGGGGAAAACCCGAATGTCCAACAATAGGGGAAGTGGGTAAATAAATGATGGCATAGCCATTCATGTCTGATTATAACAACAGTACAGATCTGCATATTAACATGGAAAATGTTCATTATATATTACTTTTAAAAAGAAATAAAACTATATCATATAATATGTTATGACACCACATATTTTAAAAGTATATGTCTGTATGTATATAAATACACCTACATAGGCTCAAAATAACTAATTATAATCAGTTTATTATCTTTTTTTGACTATCTCAATCTTCTAAACTTTTTACAATCAACTTTTTTGTGAGAAAAGGTACTGTTGTTAATTTTGACTCTTGTTTTCTTTTGGTAAAAAATTAAAATTGGAACCAAGGTACCAATATTCTGGATTTTACTAGATAAGTGGAAAGAGATGTCATAGATTAGGAACTACCTAGTCTGAGTCTTCAGTTCTATGTATCCTGTCTCTGTATTGAACATTTCCAAACCTATCTAACCTGACAATTACTTTCAGCAAAACCCAGCTTTTACATCCCACATCCATTACATCACATTCTTGTACTCTGGGGAGGCCCAGATGGTCTTTCACACTAGACTGGAAGCAGGAAGTGATGGACTCGCGCCAAAGAGCAAAGCCTCCATCTGCAGCCTTCTGTTAACACTCCCCATCTCATTTACCCCATTCACAATTCTTGTATGTACCCATTGCACAAGTAAGCAAGATCTGCCCTCCAGGTATCTCTTCCCATAAGGCAAGGAGAAATGTAATACTAAACTAAATTAATTCTCAAAGCAATGCCCTTATATTATTCTCCTAATCTAAAAACATTACTCTGTGCTTGGTGTTAAAGCTATGGAAGGTACTCAGAGTACAATATATGGCCCCTGATTACAAAGAACTTAGAAGTCCAATTAATAAAACAGAACTCATAAATACGAAACAATGAGAAAATGATTCAGCATTATTAACTGGTAGGCTTGGGTCTCTTGTTTCTAATCCCAACCAAACCTACTACTTTACTGTATGACTCTGGGCAAAGTCCTCTTCTGTAAAACTGGGAGTTAAACCTAGATGATCTTACCTTCCATAGTTCTAGAAACCACTGATCAGGGAAAGGAAAGATAAATACAAGCTTCTAGAATGTGTTACAAATTACCTATGAGCAGACAACTGAGATTAAAAACCAAGTGAATCTGGCAAAGGGAAAAAATCTCTAATCTTATTATAAGCAGAGTAATCTGAAAGCAAATGGGAGAAAAGCATACTCTCCTTCCTTCCATTAAAGAAATCCTGCAAGAGGGTTACAATGTAAACAAATCCACCGTCCAGTAGAGGAGAGTTGTGACTGTATGCAGCAACTCTATATCAGGCACAGTGAAGAAGACAAATACGCATTAAACACAGTCCCTAACTTAGGGGAGTTTATTTTATTTCATTCATTCATTCAGTAAATATTTACTGAGCACCTACTATGTAACAGACATAGGGACTTGTTTCCAGGTACTAGGGGTGCAAGAGTAAACTGGATAAACAAGATGCCTGCTCAAAGAAACTCGCAGTCCTAGGGATGGTAAACAAACATCTAAACAAAAAAGGTAACTGCAGAAAAAGAAAACTGAAAAGACTAGTATGAAGTGAGTGAAGTTAGGAACAGAGGCAGGGCTACTTTAAACTGGGTGACCATGAACAATGGTATGTGTAATGAGAATTCACTGTATTATTCTCTCTACAATACTCACTTTACATTTTTAAAACAAGCCATCAATAGGATAATCAGCGAAAGTTTCACGAAGATGACATCTGAGCTAGAATCTGAAAACTAGTACAAGGCATGTTCCCCTGTGCCTTCCAGATAGAGGCAACAGCTGGTGCAAAGGCCTTAAGGAGCTGGGAGCCTTTACGAGGAAAAAAAAAAGGCTCTTGTGGCCACAGCAAGAGCTAGGGAAAGAAAGGATGGCACAGGTCAGGCCTTGAAAGCAGAAAGATTGTGGGGATCCTACTACACAACAGTAAGGAATTCAGGATTTATTCTAAATGCAAGAAGCAGTCACTGGAGGGTTTTAAGCAGGAATGAGAATATAGGAATATATTTGGTTTGGGTTTTTTGGTTTTGTTTTGTTTTGTTTTTTAATTACAAAGCAATACAAGTTAGGTGCTAAATGAGGTAACCCCATACACACTTATGTTTAGTAATGGGATGAATTTACCCCCCTAATCACTTTAAGGCTCAGGACTTCCCTGGTGGCACAGTGGTTAAGCCTTCTCGCTCCCAATGCAGGGGGCCTGGGTTCAATCCCTGGTCAGGGAACTAGATTCACATGCATGCCGCAACTAAAACTTCACATGCCGCAACTAAGACCCAGCACAACCAAATAAAATAAATAAATAAAATTCATTTTTTAAAAAATCACTTTAGTTTCTAATTCCAAACACATTAATGCAAGGACATTTAGTTCAGTACCTGGGAAGGTGGCTCAGAAGCATCTTGAGTGAGAAAGAAACCAGTGTAGGATTTAAATTCTGTTACAGAAGTCCCACAAAAATTCTGAGCAAATGGAACGCGGGCTAGAATTTCAGACTTTAAAGATCTCATGTAAAGCAGAAAAATATTCTGGCTACTGAGCCAGGAGCCACATAAATAAAGGGGAAACAGAGGCTTAGGTCAGATGAACAATTTGCCCCCATCATTGACAGTAAGAAAAGAACAAGGACTCTAGATGTCACATCTACTCTCCTGACTTTTCACCCAGTGTTCTTTCCAAAGCACCACATAAGAAGAATTTAGAATCCAGAGACATAAGAATTAAAAAAAAAAAAAAAAAAAAAAGAATCCACAGAGGCAGAAGCAGACTAGTGGTTGCCAGAGTTGGGGTGGGGGATGGAGTGTCATCTAAAGAGTGTGGAGTCCCCTTTTGGGGTAATGGAAATGTCCTGGAACTACACAGAGATGGCAGTTGCACAACATATTGAAATTACTAAATGCCACTGAATTGTACACTTTAAAATGGTTAATGGTTAACTTTACGTTATGTGAATTTTACCTCTATTTTTTAAAATGAAGTTGAAAAGAATAGAAAATAATAGCAGCTGCTGCTGAGACTATGTAAGTCACTGGACGCAACTCTGGAGATCCAGGTTCTAATTAAAATTCAAGATAAACTGATTGCAGACATTTCTTAAGCTCGGCATTATTGACATTTTGAGCCAGAGGATTGTTTTGTTCTGGGGATTGCAGGATACTTGGCAATTTCCCTGGCTTCTACCACCTGGATACTAGTAGCCCTCCTGTCCCAACTTGTGGCAACCAAAAATGTCTCAAGACATTGCCAAAGGCCTCTGGAGGGCATGTCATCCCCTGTTGAGAATGGCTGTTAGAAAACCACTAACATTTCTGCATCTTAATTTCCTCAACCACCAGATGTCCATCACTTTATCCAAGATCTCTTTCAATTCTGAAATTGTAGTCCATATTTTGTTCACCACCTGTGATTTATAATCCAGTGCAGCCTTCTCTTTCACTAACCTTACTTTGTGTCTCACAAGGCTGATGCATGGATATGATGAAATAACCAAGGAAATGCTTTTACAGTGAAATCTGCTCAGAGTAAAACTGGCTATCCAAAAAAATTGTGGGCACAGAAGCTTTCCCATTACGACTCCAAAATCAGTCAATAAAGGAACATTTAAGTTCTCAGAGGACTAGAGTTTCCAAATCTGTACTATTTTTTGTTTTATTTTTATTTAATATGTCTCTTAAATAAGGTCTTCTCTTGAAATTGACTGAAGTATCTTTATCTCAAAGAGTTTTCAAGGATTTTAGGTTCCTCTTTATTCATACAAGAATATACCAGGCATACTGCGCAATAAAGGGTTAATTTAGTTAGGTCTGGGTATGTTCAAAGAATTACAAGCAATTTCACTTAATTATTAAGTAGCCAATCAGGTGATCTCTGTGGCTGGTTCATGCCCTAATGAAATAACTTTTTTCAGTTCAGAGCTGTCATTCCAATCAGGAGACTGCTCCTCACCTAGCAGAAAGAGATGGCAGGATTTTCAAGGACTCACACTATGAAAGCGGGGAAAGGGAAATGAATCCATTTCATATTTTACCCTTTTTGTCTTAAAAGATATAAAATTCCTGAATTGACATTTATAGAACACTCCAGCCAACAATAGCAGACTACACATTCTTTTCAAGTACACACGGCATAGTTAGCAAGAGAGACCACATTCTAGGCCACAAAACAAGTCTCAAATTTTAAAGGATCAAGTCATCTAAATATAAAGTAACTTGTCTGACCAAAATGGAATTAAGTTAAAAATTAATAACAGAAAGCTCTCTTGGGACTTCCCTGGTGCTCCAGTGGTTAAGAATCCATCTTCCAACGCAGGGCATGCAGGTTCGATCCCTGGTTGGGGCAACTAAGCCCATGCACCACAACTACTGAGCCCGTGTGCCCTGGAGCCCACATGCCACCACAACGAAAGACCCCATATACCACAATGAAGATCCCATGTGCTGCAATTAAGACCCAAAGCAGCCAAATAAATAAATAATCCAACTGTCTAATTTAAAATTATTTTTTTTAAAAAAGGCTCTCTGAAAAATTCCCAAGTATTTGAAACTAAATTAACATACTTCTAAATAATGCATAAGTTCAGGAAGAAATCAAAAAGGAAAGGGTGAAAGCCTGAATGCTTTTCCCTCAGATGAAGAACAAGACAAGGATATCTGCTCTGGCTGCTTCTCTTTGATGTTTAATGGGAAGTTCTAGACAGAGCAATAAAGCAAGAAAACTAAGAGGTACTTAGATCAGAAAGAAGCAAAACTGTCTTATTTGCAGATAACACTATCATCTATGTTGAAAATCCAATGGAATCTACCAAAACAAATGCTAAAAGAAGTGAGTTTAGGAAAATTACAGAATATAAGATCAATATACAAAACCCAATGGCATTTCTATAAACTAGCAAAGAACAACTGGAATTTTTTTAAATGTACAATAGCATAAAAAAAAGTATAAAATGCTTCAGGAAAAATCTAACAAAAGGTAGAACCTAAACTGAAAATTTTTAAATTTTCCTGTGAGAAACTAAAGAAAATGTAAACAGAGAGAGAAGACTAAATACTATTAAAAGGTCAATTTTCCACAAAACTATCTATATATTCAGCACAATCCCCATCAAAATTTCTTAATTCTAAAATTCATATGGAAACACAAAGGACATAAAATAGCCAAAACAACAGAAAATGAACAACAGAGTGAACATTATTAACATTATTTAATTTTAAGACTTCTTACAAAACTACAGCAATCAAGACACGGTGGCATTGGCCTAAGAACAAATTCAATAATAAAATAGAATAAACGGTCCAAAAGTGAGCCCACACATATACAGGCAACTGATTCCTGACAAAAGGACAAAGGCAATTCAGTGAATAAAGGACAGCCTTTTCAACAAATGGTGCTGGAACATACGCAAAAACAACAACAATTAGATTAATGCCTCACACCATAAGCAAAAACCAACTCAAAATGGATCATAGACCTAAATATAAAATCTAAAACAAGAAAACTTCTCAAAACGTAAGAGGGGCTTCCTGGTGGTCCAGTGATTAGGACTCCACACTTCCACTGCAAGGGCACACGGGTTCGATCCCTAGTGAGGGAAGTTCTGAATGCCATGAGGTGTGGCCATAAGAAAAAGAAAACCTATGATACTGATGAACCCAGTGGCAGGGCAAGAATAAAGATGCAGATGTAGAGAACGGACTTGACATGGGCCGGGGAGCGGGAGGGGGGGAAGCTGGTACAAAGTGAGAGAGTAGCACTGACATATACACACTACCAAAAGTAAGACAGATAGCTAGTGGGAAGCTGCTGCATAACACAGGAAGATCAACTTAATGATTGGTGATGACCTGGGGGGGGGGGGGGGGGGTGGGGAGGGGGGGAGGAAGGCTCAAGAGGGAGGTGATATGGGGATATACGTATAAATACAGCTGATTCACTCTGTTGTACAGCAAAAACTGGCACAACAGTGTAAATCAATTATACTCCAATAAAGATTTGGAAGGAAAAAAAAATAACCTTTGTGACCCTGGGCAAGGAAAAAATGTCTTAGATACGATAATAAAAGCACAACCATACAAGAATAAATTGATAAATCAGAATTCATCAAAATTCTAAACTTCAGAAAAGACAACCCACAGAGTGAGAGAAAATATCTGTAAAATAATATTTCTGATAAAGAACTTATATCCGAATATATACACTTAGTAGACAAACTAATTTTTTAAATATTTATTTATTTACTTATTTATTTTTGGCTATATTGGGTCTTAGTTGCAGCACATAGGATCTTCGCGCAGGCTTCTCTCTAGTTGTGGCTCGTGTGCTCAGCAGTTGCAGTGCTGTGGGCTTAGCTGCCCTGGGGCATGTGGGATCTTAGTTCTCCGACCAGGGACCGAACCTGTGTCCCCTGCATTGGAAGGTAGATTCTCAACCACAGGACCACCAGGGAAGTCCCTAGATAAACTAGTTTTTATTTTTTACCTTTTTTGTTTTGTTTAAATTTTTTTTATTTATTGGCTGCGTTGGGTATTCATTGCTGCACACAGGCTTTCTGTAGTTGTGGAGAGCCAGGGCTACTCTTCATTGTGGTGTGCAGGCTTCTCATTGCAGCGACTTCTCTTGTTGCAGAGCACAGGCTCTAGGCACCCAGTCTTCAGTAGTTGTGGAGCAAAGGCTCATTAGCTGTGGCTCTCAGGCTCTAGAGCTCAGGCTCAGTAGTTGTGGCACACGTGCTTAGTTGCTCTGAGGCATGTGAGATCTTCCCAGCCCAAGGATGGAACCTGTGTCCCCTGCATTGGCAGGCAGATTCTTAACCACTGTGCTACCAAGGAAGCCCGACAAACTAATTTTTAAATGAGCAAAAGATGCTAATAGAAATTTCATCAACGATTTGTGAATCACTAATAAACACATGAAAAGGTGTTTATTAGGTGCTGACCATCATTAGCATTAGGGAGATACAAATCAAAACCACAAAGAGGTACCACTCCACACCAACTAGGATGTCATAATCACACAATGAGTACTAACAATGACAGGAGAAACGAACTGGTGCAGCCACTTTGGTAAGTAAGTTTGCCGGTCTGTTAAAAAGTTCAACACAGCTCCAATCCCACTCCAAGGTATCCACCCAAGAGAAAAGAAAATACATGTCCACACAAACACCCAAGAGCAAATACACAAAACTATACCAGCCAAACAGCGGAAACAGTCCAGGTGTTCACCATCTCATGAAAGGAGCAACAAAAAGGAGGAGTATACCCATACAATGGAATACTATTTGGTCAGTAAGTATTCAAGGGACTTCCCTGGTAGTCCAGTGGTTAAGACTCCGTGCTTCCACTGCAGGGGGTTCGGGTTCGATCTCTGGTCAGGCAACTAAGGTCCCGCATTCCCTTCAGCCAAAAAAAAAAAGTATTCAAAAAAGAAAAAATGAGGACATACCTAAAAGACACAGGCTGACCTGAAAGAACTCCAGAGGCCAAAGCTAGAACAATTTGAGCAACAAAACTCACAGAATAAAATGAGTTTCCTGAGTCTCCCGCTGACAGTAACAGACTGAGGAGACACGACAACTAAGTGTAATATGGTACACAGGATTGAAACCTGAAACCAAGGACAGACATGGGGGAAACTATAGTATCCGAAGAAAGTCTGAGTTTAATTAGCAGTACTGCACCAAAGTTAATATCTTAGTTTTGACAAGTGTACCATGGCTGTATAAGATTAAACATTAGGAAAGCTGGGTAAAGGGTATTCAGCAGGAGTCAGCAAACTAATGCCCACGGGCCAAATCCAACCTGCCATCTGCTTAGTTTAATTGGGGGAGTTCTCTGGTGGTCCAGTGATTAGGACTCAGCACTTTCACTGCCAGCGCCGGAGTTCAATCCCTGGTCGCGGAAAGATCCCGCAAGCCACGTGGCACGGCAAAAAAAAAAAAAAAAAAGATTCTACTGGAACACAGCCACACCCATTCATTTACTCATCATCTGTCTATGACCACTTTTGCCTTACTCTGGCAGAACTGAGCAGTTCCAAGAAAGACCATCTCTCCACAAAGTCGAAGATATTTACTATCTGACCCTTTACAGGAAAAGTTTGCTGACCCTGATACACATGAACTCTCTGCACTGTCACAATAACTCTTCTGTAAACCTAAAATGATTCTAAAATAAAAGCTTTTTTAAAATAAGTTAAATGCTCACCTACCATACTATTCGGCCGTTCTACTTCTAGGTATTCACCCAAGAGAAATGAAAATTTATGTCCAAGGAATGGTACATAAATGCTCGTTCACAGGTGAACTGGATAAACAAATCACAGTATACTCATAAAGGAGGAAAGTATTCGGCAATAAAAAGACATGAACTACTTACTCCATGTGCCACAATGTGGATGAATCTCAAACTGTGCTGAGTTGATGAACCACAGCGCCCCCTCCCCCAAAGAGTACATACTGTGTGATTCCATTTCTACCAAATTCTGGGAAATGCAAACTAATGTAGGTGACACAAAGCAGATCTGGTGCTACCTGGGAAAGCAGGGTGGGAAGGGACAGAAGGAGTTAAGGATCTCAAAGGGGCACAGGAAACCCTGGGGGCCATGGATATGTGGTGATGTGGTGATGACATGCAAGTATATGCATACATCCAAACTTATTAGACTCTACACATATGCAGTTTATTGTGTGTCAATTATACCTAAAGAGAGCTGCTTTTTTTTAATTAATTAAATTGATAAAATATTCTTCTGGTCTTCCAACACCAAGCTGTGGTATGGAGAAACAGGCTGATCCACCATCAAAACCTCTTCAGCTACCAATTTCTGCCATCTACCCCCTTCCCTCCCCCCAGAATATTTCTTCTTTGAAGGGGAAGAGGGTTCTGAAGCACAGCCATACTTGTTCTATAAGTCTAAAGACAATCCTGCAAGGACAAGGCTCTTCTGGAGTCCTGCCAACCAACTCTACAAGACAGATGAGACTACAATTACCCAGATATGCAGCCAGTTACTTAGAGAACACCCCCCACCCCCCATCCCCCTTCAGAACAGCCTCTCCCCTTCTCTGGCCTTCCCCGGCTTGCTGGCTTTCCTTACACTCCTAAACGTGGGAGAAAAGCAGCCAGCAGCCAGCACAGGAGTCAGAATACAGCCCCTCTTTAAAACAAGGATTTCAAAATGAAGTGACCTACCAGAAGCAGGACATTCCAAAGGGCCTCCTAGTGGATGGGAAAGAAGAAGGGTTGGGAGGTGATGATCTCTGGCTTCCTTAATCTCGTTCAGCACCATTCAGTTACTTTCCACCTCACCATCCACTGAGAACATGGCCACCACCTACTCCAGCACATCTCTGTGGCAGCCTGTCACTGAGCTCTCCACTTCCCACATACCTTTCTCTGTTTTTTTATAATACAAACCCCTTTTCCTCAGTCACTCAACCTGAGTTTGGCATAAAAATTGAGGGTGATCCTAAAGATTACACTGCTACTACATTCAAGGGGAAACGGCCTAGATTTTTCAACTTCAAAGTTAATATATTTTTAAGAAAAATGCGTAAATTAAACAAATAAAACATTATCTAATACCTAAAGACATACTAAAATGAGTTTATTCTAGACATCACCCTTGCAGGTACAAAGAAGTAGTAGACACTGTTGATTCCCTCAGGAAGTCTAAAGGAAAATGAGGAAGCCAAATCTGATTTCTAGATTTTTTAAAAAAAGTAACAGTTTTAGAACTTAATATAAAATCCATCACGCTATGATATGTTAACCTGAGAATTACAATAAGCCAAATAATGAAAATATAACTACCACATGAGCATCAGCACGCCAGCATTAAATTTGAAGACATGCTTAAAGAATGTCTCTCTTGGGACTTCCTTGGTGGTCCAGTGGCTAAGACTGCACTCCCAATGCAGGGGCCATGGGTTCAATCCCTGGTCAGGGAACTAGATCACACATGCCACAACTAAAGATCCTGCATGCCACAACTAAACAGGCTGCAACTAAGACCCAGCACAGCCAAATACACAAATAAATAAATGTTTCTTTTAAAAAATGTCTCTCTTGAATCTTAAGACTTCTGGACAAAACTCAGAAAGGATGAAATTATACTAAAATATATTTAGTTTAGCAAAATCCACCATTTCCATTCATGGCTTACTCATTCCTAAGAGCACTTCTGCTGACCATCCTACCCAAATCACCACTTACCTGCTGTACCATCTAAACACTAAGAATCCTGCATAAGTATCTTCCCAGTAGAAGACCAGAGACATAAACCATAAACTGTTGGAGCTGAAAGACAACTTTGTTTCAACTAAAGGTGAGAAAACTGAGGTCCAGAGAACAAAACAGACTTAATGCAGTCCCAAAGCTAAAACTTGGAGGAGGGTCAGGGCCCGACCTGGTGGTCCACCTCCTGAGCCTTCTACTAGACCACCTAATGAAGCCTCCACGTTTTCTGCCCCTGCTGAACTAGAC
The DNA here is from genome assembly GCF_030028045.1 of Hippopotamus amphibius kiboko. Taxonomy (NCBI): domain Eukaryota; kingdom Metazoa; phylum Chordata; class Mammalia; order Artiodactyla; family Hippopotamidae; genus Hippopotamus; species Hippopotamus amphibius. Next base: position 81,312,315 of record NC_080197.1, on the reverse strand, counting down.
CAGTTCAAATCTCTGAGCCCAAAGCTTCTCATGCTTTAATGGGCACAGGAATTAACTGGAAACTTTACTTAAATTCAGAGTCTGATACAGAAAACGTAGGGTGAGGCCTAAGATTCTGCATTTCTAACAAGCTCCCAAGCAATGCGGATGCTGCTGGCCTGAGGATCACAGATAGGAAGAGAAAGGGCTCACAGCATCTGATTTGATCCTATCCAATTAAGGCTTATTACTTACTATACAATTTATGACTCCCAAATCTACAGTAAATCTCCCTAAACCCCAGTCTTCTCATAAAAATATTGTTTTGTAAGGACCAAATGATATAATTCACATATTAATTCATAATTCTTGGCACTTACTGAATTTTTGGTGAATAATAACAGCTAATTTGAGTACAACCTTTAAGTTGGCACTATTCAGGTATCTGACGTGTTTTAAGGCAGTTAATTCCCCAAATTATACTCAATGAGCAGGTACTATTACCCACCCCACCCTACCCCACCCTTTTTTTAAATTTTGGCTGCAGTCAACATCAATGTGCAATGTCACATAGGTACAAAGCATGGCAACAGGAAACAAACCCAGGCTGGTTCCACAACCTGTATTCTTAACCACCTCACTCTCCATAAACATTAACTGTTATTTTTCCTCCTTATCTCCAAATCCCCATTCACGATTTCTACCACATCTCTCTACTTTAAGGTCACGTGTAAGCCCAACCTCAACATGCCCCACATTTACCGCCTTCACCCCAGACCCAATTCTCATCTCAATGAAGAGTAATGCCATCCAGGCAGTCCCCAAGCCAGAATTCTAGGACTCACAGGAGATGGGAGATTCTTCCCATCAGATCCCTCACTCCCCACCTCATAGCACAGAGTTTTAACACCCTCCCCATACTATCCTGATGTAAAATTCATAGATAATAAAGCCTCCCTACATCCATAAGTTTTAGGAATATGACTGTTCTGAACCAAGAGACGGTTATACTGTTTTGTTGGAACACTGCTGAGAGTTTCTCACCATCTTGGAACATTCTATACCATATCTTACTTACCACTGGTCACATGTAACATAATCGATTTATTACACCCAACTGTAATCAAGAGGAGACATATATTTCAAAATGTAAACACTTAAGCATGGACTCACTAGAAGACACAACAGTCAGTCGCATGTTAAAACAGAACCCAAAAGTGAGAACGCAGACCAACGCAGGGTTGTAGTGTAAGCAATTCAACTATGACCAGGGATGAGTAAGATATGATATAGGATGTCCTGAAATGGTGAAAAATACAAAACATTATAACCTTTTCATTCAGAACAGTCGCATTCCTAAAAATTTTGGTATATGTAAAACACTGCAAAAATTACCTTGTGTTTACAAGTAAAAACAGAAGTTTGGATTTAGATTCTAACTTTTTTCTTCACCTACATGAAAGCTCTTAGGCTGGGAGTAAATTCTTCATTGTGGGGATGTCCTGAGCCCTGTATGGCATCTAGCATGCCCGCCACCATCCACTAAATGTCAATACTGTCTTCAGATCTCTGGGACCAAAAAAGTCTCCACAAATTCCTAGAACACTCCCTGGGGATGACACAGCCCTGTGGATGGGACTGGGAACACTGTGCTAAACTATTCAAGCCACTATCCAACCAACTCTGTCTCCAACCCTCATACACAGCCTCATTCAATCTTTTTTTTTTTAAAGGAGGGGCATGGATTTCACTTTTTTTTTTAATTAGTTTATTTATTGGCTGTGTTGGGTCTTCATTGCTGCATGCAAGCTTCCTCTAGCTGTGGTGAGCAGGGGCTACTCTTTATTGCGGTGCACAGGCTTCTCATTGCGGTGGCTTCTAATGTTGAGGAACACAGGCTCTAGGCAAGTGGGCTTCGGCAGTTGTGGCACATAGGCTCAATAACTGTGGCTCTCAGGCTCTAGAGTGCAGGCTCAGTAGTTGCGGCGCACAGGCCTAGTTGCTCCGTGGCATGTGGGATCTTCCCAGACCAGGGATCAAACCCATGTCCCCTGCAGTGGCAGACGGATTCTTAACCACTGAGCCACCAGGGAAGTCCAGCCTCATTCAATCTTGAGTTCAGGTCCCATCAGCTCTCACCTAGGCCACTGCCATGGCCTGGTAATTTGTCTTTCTGGTTCTGACCTGCTCATTCTATACTAAGAGTGACTGAAATGAATTTTCCACTCTCCATTCAATAAACAAGTATTTACTGCACACAGACTATATGCCAAGCCTACTCTAAACACTAAATCACATCATTCTCCCCTGGTCACACTATAATAGCTCATGACCTACAGCAATTTTCAAACACTGCTCCATTTTTATCTGTTTTATATATTGAGTTCCTGCATAAGATTTCCTTTTAACAAAGTGATTCATGGCTTTAAAAATCTGAAAACCCCAACCTACAGGATAAAATCAAATAATCTTCCTATCAAACCATTACCTCAGTACTAACGTAGCCACACATCCTGCACCCCCATCCAACTAGCAAAGACGGTCCTACAATACCCATATTCCCTCCCCTCTTTGGCACACTGTCTCTCTTATGCGCTTTCACACGGGCTGCCACCCCTGCCAAGTGACCCTCTCTACCTATTCACCTGTTGATTTCGTACCTAGCCTTCCAGGCTCTGGGGAAGCTGCAAAACCTTTCCAATTCCCCTCGACAGGCTCAGCTATTAGCTTTTTTTTTTTTAAGCGACCAGCTTTTGCTATATTTTGCACACTTCCATTTTAACAAACATCTTACTGTACTACAGTAGTCTGTTTGAACATCTATCTCTATATCTCCATCTATCGCTTAAATTTTGTAGGTACTATGTCTTTTGCCTCACTTTCTGGCACCTGTCAGTGTACAGAGCTATCCTCTCAAGGGTAACCGTTCTTAGACAACATATGCTGAAGTATTTAAGAGTGAAATGTCATGAGTATGCATGACAAAAAAGTGAATATTTTTGTTTATATACACTGTGTATACACACATACAGAGAGAGAGAGAGAGAAAAGAGAAACAAATGTGGAAAATGAGAACAACTCCTGAACCTAAATCAACAGTATTCGGGTGTTCATTGTACCATTCTTTCAAATTTTCTGTGGTTCTGAAATCTTTCAAATTAAAAACAATTAAAAAATAAATTCACATAATCAAGTGATTTCTCTATGCAACATCAAAATAATGAACTTATTATTTCCTCTTCTCCACTGAACAGACTTTTTGATGTAATTCAGGAACATTCTAATCTAAATAGCTTCAAATGAAGTGTTTATACACTGAAAACACCACACCCACACAACGAAGTACAGGCTCTCTACCTCCAGCTCTCAGAGGCTGCAAGACCTCTGCTTCTCACTGTTTGTCAGCTTCCAATTCCTGCTTCTCTTTCATGTCATGGTTATATGTAACACTCCACGTGGCTACAGGAAGGCAGCACATAAACAATCTGGACAGTCAGTCAGAAGAACTAGTCCTGTCACCCAATGTTGCCATTAACTAGCTTGGGTGAGCTACTTAGTCCACATTTTCGGGTGTGCATCACTTGTTTGAGGGATGACCACCAAAGTACCTTCTGGCTCTGAGACCCTGAATCCAGTCTTACTTTCTTAACTCAATCACTTTCTTTATTGACATTTTCATAATTACAGATTCATATGCAGTTCTAAGAAATAATACAGAGAAACTTGTGCACTTTGCTCATTTTCCTCCAACGCTAACATTTTGCACAACTACAGTATTACCACCAGGATACTGCAGTGACATCGACACCATCCACTGATCTTATTCACATTTCTCCAATTTCACTTGTACTAATCTGTATATGAGTGTGCATTCACAACTTTTTATCCCATTAATCATTAAGTACTTGAGGAATCAGATGTAAAACAAGCAAACTGATTGTTTTTGCTTTTTAAATTATCCTGTACCAACTATTTCAATAATCTACTCTTTATTTTCATCATCAAATTCCATCCTCCAGAGGAAAAGCGAACACACACAATGCTGATGCTTCTGCAGCACCACTGCAGCCAACTTTTGAGGAAAACCCCCTTTCATCAATCTAGAAGGAACACTTGTCTTTTCCAACATAGAATGATTCTCTATGCTCCAGATTTAAGCTGGAAAAAGAAATCAAAACCTTGTTTCTAAGGATTAGTCCTCTAGACTGTTCCAAACAAAACAGTTCCATACACACAGAGAAATACCACTTACTTTTTAGAGATTAAATGAAGAGCAATAAAAATACTTCTCATACACGATCAATAAGACATGTAAAAAGCAAATAACCTCTAGAAGAAAACACAGAAGAAATTCTTGGTGATCTTAGGTTAGGCTATGATTTCTTAAATATGATGCCAAAAGATCCAAAAAAGAAAAACGGGTTAAGTTGAACTTCTCAAATTTAAAATGTTCTGCTATTCAAGAGACACTGTTAAGGAGTTCCCTGGTGGCCTAGTGGTTAGGATTCTGGGCTTTCACAGCTGTGGCCCACGTTTAATCCCTGGTCAGGGAACTGAGATCCCACAAGCTGCATGGCGCAGCCTAGAGAGAAAGAAACTGTTAAGAGAATGAAAAGACAAGCCCTAAAATAGGAGAAAATATTTTCGAAGTATGTATCTTTTATAAAGAACTTCTATTGCAAATACATGAAGAACTCTCAAAACTCAGTACTAAGAGAACAACCCAATTTTAAAAATGGGCAAAAGATTTTAAAAGGTACTTCTCCAAAGTATACGGATGGCATATAAGCACATGAAAAAATACTTGATACAATTAGTCATGAGGTAAATGTAAATTCAAAACACAGTGAGATAGCAGTACACACCTATTAGGACAGCTCTCAAAACAACGACGACAGTAACAAATACTGGATGCAGAGCAGCTGAGGCTCACACACTGCTGGTGGGAACACCAGGAATCGCCAAACTGCTCTCCAAAGTGAAACGTACATTTACCAAGACTCAACAATCCTACTTCTAGGTATTTCCACTAACAGCTGTACGTGTATGCTTAGGCAACTGTACTCGTGATCGCCCAAACTAGAAACAGCTCAAACATTCTTCTACGTTTATACGTATGCTATCAACAAACAAAATCTTTTGCCCCAACAATGGAATATTGTTTGGCAATGAAAGGAACGAAGTCCTGACACATGCCACAACAGAGATGAACCTCAAATGCACTCTGCCAGGTAAAGACACCAAACTCAAAGGGCTACATACCGTATGATTCCACTTATACGATAGGGATAAATGACTGCCAATGGCTAAAGGAAATGGTTAGTTACCAAGTGACATGAGAAAAACTTCTTGGGGGATGAAGCTGTTCTATACCTTGATTGTGGTAGTGGTTATACAACTGTAAGAAGTCACAGAAATGTACATAAACATGGGGGTGGTGTTTATATATATAAATTATACATCAATTAAAATAATTTACGAAGAAATTTGTTTGGAAAACAATTTGGCAGTTTCTTATAAAGTTAACTATATACTTACATACAACCCAGCAATTCCACAGCTAGGTATTTACTCAAGAGAATTGAGAACAAATATCCACACAAAGACTTGTACGTGAATACACGCAGCACTTACATTCATAACTGCCAAACCTGGAAACAACCCAAATGTCCATCAATAGGAGAACAACAGGAAAATGGATAAACTGCAGTACTGCCATGTAATGGAATACTATTTAGCAATTTAAAAATTAACCACTGAGACACACAATACAGATGCATCTTAAAATCATGCTGACTGAAAGAAGCCAGATACAAAGAAACACAGGTTGTTAAGACTATGTGAAATTCTAGAAATGGCAAACTAACCTATAATCACAGAAAGCAGATAAGTGATTGTCTGAGACCAGAGTGGGAGTCAACTGCCAAGGGACACAAGGAAGATTTTGCAATGACAAAAATGTTCCTTTTCTTGGTGGGAGTGGGGAGCTTTGGCAGTGAAAGCGCAAGAGTCCTAACCAGTGGACCACTGGGGAACTCCCCCAAAATGTTCTTTATCTTGATTGAAGCAGTGGTAGTTACAAGGGTGTCTGCATTGGTCAAAACTCAAACTACACACTTAAAAAAGGTGCAGCTTTATTGTATTTAAAGTTAATAAAATTGATTTCGAAGTGCAATGTTAATGAACAATCTGAAAATGAAAGAAAACAATTCCATTCACAATAATAGCATCAAAAAGAAAATATTTCAGAATATACTTAACGGGACTTCCCTGGTGGTCCAGTGGGTGGACTCCAGGCTCCCAAGAGAAGGGGGGGAAGGTGGTCGATCCCTGGTTGGGGAACTAGACCCCACATGCATGCTGCAACTAAGAAGTCTGCGGGTCGCAATTAAAAAAAAAAATCCCTCATGCCGCAACTAGAAAGATCCTGTATGCTACAACTAAGACCTGGAGCAGCCAAAATAAAGAAATGTTAAATATTTGGGGGGAGGGAGAAGAATATACGTAACAAAAGAAGTACAAAAACTCACTCAGAAAGTTATAAAACATTGTTCAAAGAAATTAAAAATGGGATAACATCCCATGTTCATGAATTAGAATACTTATTGTTAAAATGGAAATATCCCTACACTGACCAACAGATGCAACCAAAATCCCTATCAGAATCCCAGCTGCTATCTTTGTAGAAACTGACGAATTGATTCTAAAGGGACCCGGCATAGCCAAAACAATCCTTGAAAAGAACAGAGAAGGACCCACAATCCTGAATTTCAAAACTCACTACAAAGCATCATTAATAAGACAGTGTAGTACTGGCACAAGGACAGACATATAGATCAGCGAAACAGAATTCAGGGTCTAGAAATAAACCTGTATATATCCATGGTCAATTGATGTTTGACAAAAGTGCCAACACATTTTGATGGGGAAAGAACAGTCTTTTCAACAAATGGTGCTGGGGCAACTGGACTGCCACTTGAAAAAGAATGAAGTGGAGGGACTTCCCTGGTGATCGAGTGCTTAAGACTCTGCACTCCCAACGCAGGGGACTCAGGCTGGTTTCAATCCCTGGTCAGGGAACTAGATCCTGCATACCGCAACTAAAAGATCCCAACTAAGACCCGGAGCAGTCTATAAATATTTATTATTTTTTAAAAAAAGAAAACAAAGAAAAAAAAAGAATGAAGTTGAACCCTTACCTCACATCATATGTAAAAATTAATGCAAAGTGGATCAAAAACCAAAATACTATAAAACTATACTACATACTATAAAACTCTCAGAAGAAAGCATGGGGTAAATCTTCATGACATTGGATTTAGCAAAGGATTCTCAAATATGACACCAAAAGCATGAGCAGCAGAAGAAAAAATAGATCAATTCAAAGCTTTTGTTCTTCAGGGAATTCCCTGGCAGTCCCGTGGTTAGGACTTGGCGCTTTCACTACCGTGACCCATGTTCAATCCCTGATCAGGGAACTAAGATCCCACAAGCTGCGCAGCACGGCCACAAAAAAAAGAAAAAGAAAAGAAAATACAATTTGGAAAAAAAAAATGGCTTTTGTTCCTCAAAGGACACCATCAAGAAAGTAAAGACAACCCACAAAATGGGAGAAAATATTTGCAAATCATATATTTAATAAGGGACTTATGTCTAGGGTATATAAAGAACCCTCATAACTCCATAATAAATAGCCCAATTTTAGGATGCGCAAAGACTCTGAATACATATTTCTCCAAGAAAGATACATAAATGGCCAATAAGCAAATGAAAAGATGCTCAACATTATTAACCATCAAGGAAATGCACATCAAGACCACACTGAAATACAACTTCACACTAACCGGATGGCAAGACTCAAGGGGACAGATAATAAGAATGTGGAGAAACTGGAACCCTCATATACTGCTGGTAGGAACAGAAAAGAGGTACAGCCTCTTTGATAAACAAGCAGTTTCTCAAATGATCAAACACAGTTACCATGTGACCCAGCAACTCCACTCCTGGGTATATATCCAAAAGAATTAAAAACATGTGTCCACACAAAAAAATGTCATAGCAGCACCATTCATAAAGCCAAATTTCAGGACTCTCCTGGTGGCACAGTGGTTAAGAATCCACCTGCCAATGCAGAGGACACAGGTTCCCATCAACCTGTGGGTCCAGGAAGTAGCTGCGGAGCAACTAAGCCCGTGTGCCACAACTACTGAGCCTGCACTCTAGAGTCTGTGAGCCACAACTACTGAGCCTAAGTGCCACAACTACTAAAGCCCACGCACCTAGAGCCCGTGCTCCACAAGAGAAGGCACCCCATGAAAAGCCCGTGCACGGCAAGGAAGAGCAGCCCCGCTTGCCCCAAATAGAGAGCACCTCTGCACAGCAACAAAGACCCAACTCAGCCAATAAATAAATGAATGAATTCATAAAAAATTTAAAAAATTTAAAAATAAATAAAGCCAAAAGTGGAAACAACCTAAATATCCACCAACAGGCAAATATAGTATAATATATCCATACAATGGGATGTTATTACTCAGCTATAAAAAGGAATGAAGTACTGATCTACAACATGGATGAGCCTTTTAAAAAATGACGCTGAGTGAAAAAAGCCAGTCACAAAAGACCACACACTGTATGATTCCATTCATTATGAAGAAAGGGTGTATTAACAAAAGCAGAAAGTAAATCAGTGATTGCTTGTGGCTGGGGAATGAGATGGGAAGTAGAGGTGGTAATAGCAAAAAGGTATAGGTTCTTTCTGAGGTAATGAAAATGTTCTAAAACTGACTGTGGTGATGGCTGTTCCCATCTACGGATGTACTAAAACCCATTTTATACTCTTTTAAGTGGGTGAATTGTATGACATATGAATTATATCTCAATAAAGCTATTAAAAATTGTACTCAGCAATCACTTTAATCCATGTAAGCATGAGACATTTTTTTACAATTCTGTTGCATTTTGACTTCAAAGTAAGCAAATGAGAGCTGACACAAACATATTTTAATTATTTAATCCCTTTCTTCCAAATGATTCTCAGTTAAAACTTTATTATCATAATTCAAAATCTAAAATGAGGACTTCCCTGGCAGTTCAGTGGTTAAGACTGCACTTCTACCACAGGGGACATGGTTTGAGCCCTGGTTGGGGAAGAACCTGCACACGGGGCCCCTAAAAAAAAAAATTAAAATGAGAAAAAGATTTAATGATAATAGTTACCAGGTGTAGAAATCTATGCCTCAGCTCATTTGAATCTCAGCATAACCCTATGGAATGAGCGAGAAACTTGCCAACGAAGAAGCTGAGACTCAGGGAGGTAGCTTGTCCACACCCTGAGCACAGCCTGGACTGGAGCCAGTATTATTCCAGTGAACTCTCTTCTTTCCTTATTATTTCACCTAATATACTTACAGCTTGAAATTTAAATCATTTTACCAATTCTTCCCTATTACTAGGATAAGTGGGTTGGCTTCGACCTGCTTAAAAACTATCCCCCTAAGAACCAAACCAAGGTGTGATCTGGGACAGAGGTGAGGGACAACATCTGTAAAAGTCATCATGGGGGCAAGTGACAATGATTGGATATAGATATTATTACAATTATTAATTTGGAATTATTAATTTGCTTAAATGAGAACATGCTGATATGGTCATGTGGGAGACAGTCCCTATTCTTAGGAAGCACACGGCAATGTATTTCAGGGGAACAGTATCATCACACTGCAAACTTACTTTCTAATTGTGCAACAACAGAAAAAAAGCCATAAAGCTAAGGTGGTAAAATGTTAACACCAGTGAATCTAAAGTAAAGGCATGCAGGGCTCACCTAAAGGATAAAGTAAAAATAAGAACGGAAGCTTTAAAAAATGATTTCACTTTGTTAAAGTTACTATATCAATGTTTATTGACTTTAGATGAAATTTTCAAGAAAAAAAATTTATAAAACTATATTCCTATCAGATACTAGAAACAGTTCTGAATCAAACACTTAAAATCTGTGAATGAAAACTATGAATACCAACTTATAAATGTAAAAAGAATGATGGAATTTGAAAATAATTATATGGCAACTATGATGTAAGGACTGACTCAGGCAAAGAAGCATACAAGGATTAACATGGGTGAAATTTTGATAAGAAACACAATGTTAACATAGCATCTTCCCACCATGTATGTATTAATTATCAGGGAAAAACAGTAACTTCACAGTGGAGAGAGCTGGCAGATACCACCTCAAACCAAGAAATGAAAGTTAAGAGAAATTCCCTGGTGGTCCAGTGGTTAAGACCTCGAGCTTCCACTGCAGGGGGCGCAGGTTTGATCCCTGGTTGGTGGATGGGGAACTAAGATCCCACATGCTGCATAGCATGGCCAAAAACAATCCCCGCTGCCCACGCCCCCAACAAAAAAAAAATTGTAAATCAACTACACTTCTTTAAAAAAAAAAAAAGAAAAAAGCTTCACAATTTTTCTAGAGCCTGCAAGCCACAACTACTGAGCCCATGAGCCACAACTACTGAAGCCCACACACCTAGAGTCCGCACTCAGCAACAAGAGAAGCCACTGCAATGAGAAGCCCATGCACCACCTACAAAGAGTAGCCCCCACTCACCACAACTAGAGAAAGCCCATGGGCAGCAACGAAGACCTGAACGCAGCTAAAAATAAAAAAATAAAATTAAAAAATAAATTTATTTTTTAAAAAAGGGGAACCTCTAATAATTTGGGCATGGAATAACTAAATCCTTTCACAGAAAAAAGATCCAATTTTCGTTTTATTTTGTACTTTTTTTTATTCAGGTATCTATTGGCAATATCAGATTTATAAACACACCTTTATGTGTATTTAGGCATAAGTTAATGTATAAGTATACAGATAATTAACATACTTGAAGTTTTAAACTATAGCCTTAAATATGTGTATGAAACAAAACAATGTATATGTCATATTAAATTAACATCTTGACAAACAGTAATAACTCTCAATAAATAAACAGAAAAAAAAAGTTAATAATAACCATTGCCATAGGACCAAGTGACATCGTGTGACTCCTGGTATGCTGCCCTGAGGACATACCACTTCTTTAGTACTCCTGCCAAAACACAGGACCTGAATCTCATCATGAGGGTACATAAAAACAAACCCAAATTGAGGGACAGTCTCAATTCCAAAATGTCAAGGTTATGAAAGACAAAAACTGAAAAGCCATTCTAGGCTTACGGAGCCAATAGCTAAATGCAACATGTGATCCTAGATTAAAAACCTGAGCCAGGGACTTCCCTGGTGGTGCAGTGGTTAAAAATCCGCCTGCCAATGCAGGGGACATGGATTCAATCCCTGGTCTGGGAAGATCCCATGTGCTTTGGAGCAACTAAGCCCATGTGCCACAACTACTGAGCCTGCGTACCACAACTACGGAAGCCTGCGAGCCTAGAGCCCGTGCTTGGTAACAAGAGAAGCCACTGCAATGAGAAGTCTGCACACCACAACAGAGGAGCCCCAGCTCACCGTAACTAGAGAAAATGCTCATGCAGCAACGAAGACCCAATACAGCCATAAATTAATTAATTAATTAATTAAAATAAATAAATAATTGACTCTGAAGAAAATTCAGGAATCCCCTGGTTGTTCAGTGGTTAAGACTCTGCAATTCCACTACAGAGGGTGTGAGTCTGATCACTGGTTGGGGAAGTTCCACATGTCTCATGGTGTGGCCAAAACAGTAATTAATTAATTAATTTTTTAAAAAAAATAAAATTTAAAACTTAAGACTTCAAATATAGAGGGTAATAAGAAAAGTCAAATGAACAAAAACACTAATCCTATCTTGAGAAGAAAAAAAAAATCATTCTGTTCATGACTGTTATGATAATAAACTAAAAATAGCCTCAATGCTCTATTGAGGATTGGTTAAATAAATCAGAGCATGAGTGCGCCACAGCTATTAAAGTCATAACCTATGCTAGGAAAGGACATTCTATGTCATGTAATATTGTTAACTGAATAAAGCAGAATTCAGAAGAGTATGTAAAAGTATAAGCCTACATTTATAAAATATTTAATACATGCACACAGAGAAAAGTGAGGCGTGCCCTTTGCGGGGCAAGGAGTGCAGACTCCCTCAGATGTTTGGGGGTTCCTGCAGGATGGACACCATTAATTCCCCCCAACGCTGGGGTCTCTCTCAAGTCTCTGCTCCTTCATATGCAAGAGTTTGGTTTGCATCATGGCTTCTCCCTGTCACCTTTTAACTGCTTTTCCACACTAACTTGATAATCCTCTGATTTCCTATGTTACAATCCCAAGAATGCGAATTTGACTGACCTGGTACATCTTTTCTTCCAAGATGTGTCAGATTACTAGCCAGGATATAGACTTATTTCACCTGGGAGGAGGGCAAAGGGGCAAAGGGCAGGTAAAGCAGCCAGATAACCTCCAAGAATTTTTGTAGAGCCAGGTGGGAGATAAGACAAACAAATAAACAAAGGAACTACTCCTTTCTGTTGAGCTGTCACTTCCTCAGGCATGGGAACTATGATTAGAAAGAACTATCACTTTGATACCTAACTATTTGTACATATACATAAACTTCCATTACAGAAGGATCAGAGTCCCATTTAAGTAGTAGTCTTAGTAGATCATTAAATACTTAGCAGAGAGAAACTAAAAACTGAAGCATTCCAATCAACAGATAAGCAAGAGTAAACCTAAAATTCTAACGACAAAAAGGGTACATGTCTTTGCCCAGATTTTCATTTTTCTAAATAGGAAGCTAAAACAAGGAGCATCTGGCAATCCTAGGGGTGGGGTCCCTACCACTTCCCACCCCAACAATCAGAAGGGGATAGAAGAGTGAAGAGGACTGCTAGTACAAAACAGGGAGGAGAATTTGGAAAGAAGCTGACTCTTCTTTAAAAAATGCAGGGGTTGGGTTGTCCTACAATTGACTTCTTCTGCGGAGCACTAAAATGTTAACCTAGGAGGAACCAGGGTTTCTTTTTATAATATTACATATTATTCATGAAAAAAAGCTTTTTAAAAAGTTCATTCTTTTCCACCATTCTCTTTTCCTCCTAGAGAGCTCTCTTCCTCTCGCATTTCAGGAGAATGTAGTCTTGGCCTCTGCCTCTTCCTCTTTCCAACAGCCTTCCCTGAAGTCATCTCTAGCCTCTTCAAATCACCAACTCAATGGCTATTTTCTATTGTAATTTTCCTGTACTTCCCTGCATCACTTAGCACTGCAGACCCCGGAGCTGTGCAACCTGTCCTGTAACCATGCGCAGACCACACTGCCTAAGCACTTAAGGACATCGTCACTGAGCAGCATACCTGCCAGGATCCTCCAGACCACATGTTATACGACAGTCCACTGTATTGGTTTTTTCTAACATTTTTTTAATTAATTAATTTATTTATTTATTGGCTGCCTTGGGTCTTTGTTGCTGCACATGGGCTTCCTCTAGTTGTGGTGAGCGGGGCCTACTCTTCGTTGTGGTGTGCGGGCTTCTCATTGTGGTGGCTTCTCTTGTTGCAGAACATGGGCTCTAGGCGCGTGGGCTTCAGTACTGCTGGTGCACGGGCTTAGTTGCTCCTCGGCATGTGGGCTCTTCCCTGCCCAGCAATGGAACCCATGTCCCTCGTGTTGGCAGGCAAATTCTTAACCACTGCGCCACCAGGAAAGCCTTACAGTGTTTTTTAAGTCACTGTTAGTACAGCATTCCATTACTTGCAGCCAAACACATGCTTAACCAATACCACCTTCTTTACACACCCAACACTGTCAGTCACCTAGTCCCACTATTCAAAGCCAGCGACGATGTCCTTTCCTGTTACCTCTACCTGCAGCATTTCACACCTACTCCACTCCTAGAGTTAAGTCCAATTACCAATACAAGATTTAATCTAAAACATTTAGTACCCAGGACATTCTTAGTCTAAAACTCTGTCATCATTCTTGTCTAAAACTCCATCATCATTCTTGTCTAAAACTCCAATGCCTTAATAAGAAAGATCAACACGAGTGGGCCTGGCAGTGAAGGCTGGCTGCAGCACCCTGCCTCCTGTCTCTCAACCTCATTTTTCACTAGCCCTCCACAGAAGAGAACTCTGATCTCGCTGGGCTGACTTACGCACTGTGACCCCCCTCCCAGCCCTGCCTGCTCCAGGAAGCACTTCACTCATGACCCAGGCAGCCTCAGAACTCCTACAGGCATCACTGCCACCCAGCCATCCACCCTTTCCTCACCCACAACGTACTGTAATTCTCAGGGCAGCAAAATAGCAAGCCGGTCCCATATTTCTGCAATTATTCTGGCACAGTTAGTATTAATAAAGATGACAATAACAGACAGAAGGGAGACTGACTGAGATTTTAGATTCTCCTTTTCTGTGTAACTCCAATATTACTTTAAAGAGTTGCATATTACAGAAATCCAAGTACAGTTATAGATAATGAAGAGGGGTTCATCACCAAAAGTGATGGAAATCTAGTGTTAGGAGGACACAGGTATCCTTAACATTGTTAGAACATTCCCCTCCCAATCCCCAACATCCAGTATGGAAGACCGGGTGCCTGCTTTAACAACACAGTGGGAAATGGGGGAGAAAAAGTCTTTCAGAAACAATGCGTGGGATACTAATCCAAATCAATGCCAGTCTAAGAATGAAAAAAAATGAAATCCATTATTTATGGCACAAGTGAAATTTCTGTTAGTCACCTTTCCCCTATAGGGGACACTTTGTTTAGTGTCCCCTAAACAAAGAACTCCAGGACACCGATTATAAAAATTGTCTCCCACACCTAAAAGGCTCTGCAAACACAACCTTTCAAGGAAACAGAAGAGACACAATGGGAATGGGGTGAGAAAAGATTGCTAAAGAAGTAGATCTGATAATGTGACATATTTTCTGTCAAGCAAATCAACTGTCCTCGGTGCATTGTTGCTGAAACAATGACCACTCAGGGAGGTGTGTTCATGAAAAGTAACTGGCCTGGAGAAAAACACTCTCCACTCCAACAGAGGATCACAGCACTCGGAGCTGTAAGACCGTACTCCATTCTCAACAATTATTAATGGCAGCTCATTTGAAAGTTCAACATTAAAAAGATGAAAAGTTTGGAGTAATCCTGGCTCCATCACTGCCTCTGTCTTCACTTATTTGGGGGTCATGGGGGGCACAGGGGGATGCAGTCTGCGGTGACACCATTCACACGTTCAGTCCAAGGGCCACACGCCACCTCGGACATTCATGCAGCCAAGCCACCTGAGGAAAGCTGTAGCGGCTGGGCCAGGGGCCAAAGCTGAAGTGACTGTGGCAGTATGAGACGTTCCAGAACATGACCACGTGCCTGAACCAGCCAAATGCCCATCTTCCAGGCCACAGAAGGTCAAGGGACTAAACGGCGCCTTCTGTACGTTACTACATAAACCGCACACCGTTTGTGTGGATAATCCACATCACCGAGTCACCGGCGGGCAAGGTGGCAGAAGTGCCTAGCCCCACACCTCCGACCCGCGGCGTGTCCCGCACGCAGCTCAGGCCGCCACCACGCAACCTTCGCTCCCAATCAAAACGAAACCGAGTGTGGGCCGACGATACACACGTGCCGCCCAAGCGGAGACCCCACGAGAAGGCACGTGCCTGGCCTAAGGGTTACACACCTCGTACAGCCAGAGGGGCTCCAACCCGGCACGCAGGCCCGCGCACGCACACACACTCACACACACACACACCCCTCCATCCTCGGTCCCATGCGGCCTGAGGAAGAGCCCCCTCACCCACAACAGCGACGCGGCTCTCTCTCCACGCCCCACCCCCCAAACAATCCTCTTCCCCTAAATGACTCCAAGAAAAGAATTAACAAAGCATCTGTTTCCCAGTTTGCTGACGTGCAACTGCTGATAATGGTACATGGAGCACAACTAACTCCCTTCAACTCTACACACAAAAACATCACAGGTTCATGTCCAGGACAGGGACTCCGTGTGGGCAGCCCCCACCCCCACCCTCCCACCCACCCGCCTCAGGGTCCCGGGTTCTTCGTGTGATGGCGGAGGCCAGGGGGGCCACATTCTCGGCTGCACTCCAGCCCCAAATGTCATAGTGCGAAGCTGGGAGAATCCTGAGCTCGGTACCAACATCCACAAAGACTCCTGTCTCAATCTAAGAACTACGGGGAAAAAACCTTTCCAGTATAAACTGGTATTTATTAGGGGGTGCTGTAGAGAAGACATGATGGGGCTTCCCTGGTGGCCCAGTGGTTAAGAATCCGCCTGCCAACGCGGGAGGACATGGGTTCAAGCCCTGATCTGGGAAGATCCCACATACTGAGGAGCAACTAAGCCTGTGTGCCACAACTACTGAGCCTGCGCTCTACAGCCTTCAAGCCACAACTATTGAGCCCATGTGCCACAACTACTGAAGCCCTCCGCAACAAGAGAAGCCACCGCCCGCACCACTGCAAGGAAGAGTAGCCTCCGCTCTCCACAACTAGACACAGCCCTGCTGGCAACAAGGAAGACCCAATGCAACCAAAAAGAAAAATAAATAAAATAAATCTTTAAAAAAAAAAAAAAGAGAGAGAGAGAGAAGACATGATAAAAGCATCCAAGGAACAGAGTCCAGTGAAACAGGAAAATACCACGAAGGGGAGCACAGCTGTCTCACCATCAAATGAGAGGTGAGCCCCAGGCCAGAACCTTCAATCGGCCTCCATTCAAAGTTCTTAAAATGAGAGGTGAGCCGCAGGCCAGAACCTTCCATTGGCCTCCATTCAAAGTTCTAAGTGTGAATGATGCTCAATCTAAGTGAACAAACAGAAGTGAAGGGAAAAGAACTCAATTCAAGACCTTCATCCTCTGGAGTTCCTCATAATCTCAAAATACAAAATCTTAGTTTGAGGACCCTGAAGACAGTTAAAACATCAATTAAGCTACCTTCAAAGTAATGTATTTGCAGACAAGATTTCCACAGAAAGACAAATTTATATAATCCACAACACATTAAGTATGGATTTGCAGCTTTAGTTTGGTACAAAAGTAATCTGTAAGACACGGACCCTAACACAGCTCATAACCCTGGTCCTAACCAGTGAAGTCAGTGCCTTTCTGGATCAGTTACCTGTGCCCTGCATGTGGAGAAACATCCGAAGGGAATCCTTAGCACTTTGGACAGAGGAAAAACCCAGGAATCACCTAGTCCACAATTGCCTTTTTACAAATGGGGCATCTGAAACCAAGTGATCAACTCCAGTTAATGACAAAGGTGGGCCCACAGTCCAGGTTTCTGGCCTTCTCTGCTTTGATCCCTCTTGAAAGTATTTTCAATCCCATCAACTAGATCTAAGACCATCTAGTTAGAAGCTGTGCCTTCTGTCCCCCAGGCTCTGTCCACACCCACTTTTTACCTAAAACACCTTGTGCACTGGTGGTTTTCCAGCACTCTGCCAGAGCTCCTCATTCTTACCCTCAACCCAACACACCACAAGAATCCAGCACCTTAAAAAAAAAAAATCTCAGCGCTCGGGGGCACTCAGCGTCTCCTGATCAAAGGGCAGACGGTCAGTTGTACCAAATGCTGCCATGCTGCCAAGTCATATTTTAGGCTTCCTCACTGCGTTCCAGAAAATTAAGCAAGACCAAACTGAACTTCCGTTGTAAAGCAAACCAGATACTAACATGGGCTGTCCTTCAGAGATGAGAGGTTATTGCCCTTTCTACAACTGGAGAAGCTCCCAACTACCCCTTTGAAGCTTCATGTGCAGGCAAAAGATGATGAAAACGATGACTTCCCCTTCAAGACACTGGTATAAGCAAAAAAGGATCCAGTGTTCACTTTGGGTGAGTTACACTCTGAGGAAGCAGTCCCCCTTTTAGGGTTTCAAGATCTGCCCCTCTGTAATTCACATCCTATTCTTGGGCTTTCCTCTTCAGAGAAAGAGCACACCCTGAGTCTTCAGAAGACATTTATCATCTGGTATTTTTCACTCAATAGATTACTGTGACAAAGTACTAATTCTTTTTTTTTTTTTTTTTTTTCTTTTTCTTTTTTGGCCACACCACATGGCACGAGGGATTAAATCCCCAACCAGGGATCCAACCTGTGCCCCCTGCAGTGGAAGCACGGAGTCTTAATCACTGGACTGCTAAGGGAACTCCCACAAACTTCTAGTTTTTAAATAATTTTAAATCCCCTATTTCCTTCAGTCCTGCTCAAATGCCTTCTTCTCAATGAGGCCAACTACACCTAATCACCCTATTTTAAATTGCAACAACCCACCCCCTCAGCTTCGCTCTCTCTATGCAGATTTGTTTATTATTATCCGTCATCTGTCTCCTTCCACTAAAGAGGGTGGGTATTTTTGTGTTATGTTCACATCTGTACCTCCAGCACCTAATACACTGCATCTACCACATAGTAGATGCTCAATAAATATTTGCTAAAAGAAATAAATGAAATCACAAACTTGTCCCTCTGTATTCAGCAGAAGTTTTAAAAAGGATCTTCTGTACCCCACATGATTAAGCACCAAAGAACTCTAGATGTGCACTGTGGAATCTCGGCCATTACTTCTAGGTCTAGCCCTTCATTTTATAGATTATGAAAGTAGAAGCAGTGTGATGTGGCAGCAACAGCAAAGAATTTAGTATCAAAGAACCTGAGATCCAGGTGAAAGTCTATGCAAGAAACTTAGCCTCTCTAAACTTCCGATTTCCTCATCTGCAAAATTAGGATAACTCCTACCTCCCAGCCATAAGAATGGCTATGGATAAAATGAGATAACATTTGGAAAATGTGCAAAGTACTATACAAGTGTCCTTTATCATTAGGCTATTTGATCTGCAGAAGGTCAAAGTAGTAGTTTGTGGCAAAACTAGGATAAGAATTAAAGTTTCCTAACTCCTGGTCCAGGGCATCTTGTGTCATGAAACTAGCCTTCTGGTTCCCCTATTCAAGGCCAACTTAATCTTTCATCTAGTTTAAGGCCTTTTAACCTTTGTATGGTTGGGATCTCAAAATCTGATGAAAGGGACAGCAAAGTACATATATGTACACCAACCCAAAATCTCCTATAATCCATCCTGAGGCTCCAGGCTCAGAGATAGGACTGATGTACTAATAAGTTACTCTCAGCAAGTTTTATCACTTATTTTCATGTTTTTTTTAAGTAATTCATGCCTAGAGCTCTTGATTAAGAGGCTGGATCTAAGGAAACACCAACAGGAATCTGAATTAAAGACTCTGCCCCCAGATCATCATGCTGATGAGGTGAGGGACTTAACCCGTATATTGTACAACCACAACCAGGAAGGTAAAGGATTCCATACTCAAGGCAGAAGCTCAGGAAAAAAAGTAGACAGGCCCAGATTATTTTCATCATGCTGCTACTATATGAACCAGATAATTCTACATGTCCATTTTCAAATAACCACCTGGAAGCCCTATGGTTTCTTCTCTAGAGAAAATATGCCCCAAATGTTTATGATGGGCTGTGTCCCTGCAACCCTACACCCATCACTATTAACTGCAGACCAGATTACTGAAGATGGTCTATCCTCCCTTACCTTACACTCTGGAAAGTAAGACATTCTGTTCACTATAAAGAGCACTTGGCTAGGGAGAAAAAAAAATCAGTACTAAATTTTTGGGAAGATCAATTCACCCTTCTATATTCTTGAATCAGGGCAAAACATAACCAGCCTAACCCACTGGAATGTTAAACAATTATAGAACACTTGATATAAATGAAGTGGTTCTGAATTTGATAATCTTCTGGGGCAAAGGAGGTGTGCCATGAGATGCTTTGGTAATCCATCCAGTTAAGCAGCTAGTTATAGACGTTTCATAATACCAACCACTGAATTCAGTATCATTAACCTACTGTGGTCCAGCTACATCTCCATCTCCTCACCTGAAAAATTAAAACACCACTTAATCCAGGGCACAAATACATTGTGAGCATGTTTGGCAATTTCCAAATATGTTAACAGCTAACAGCTTTTATCCCTGAGTGGTGGGATACAATGTTAGCAGTTAATAGCTTTTAACTCTAAATGGTGGGATTATGGGTGATTTAATTCTCACCTATATTTTGCTATAATTCTCAAGTTTTATATAATGATTATGCATTGCTTTTAAAACCAGAAATTTTGAACTTGAAGCATATCTACACATTCGTAGACTTTTTGGTCAGATGATTACAGGACTGCTATTTGGTGGGCAGCAACATGCAAGTCCCCAAACATATCCCAAAAAACAAGAATTTGCTTTATTGACTCTTCTAAAGAAATCCTGTATATCCAAGGCTAATTAACAGAGTAAAAAGGTTTTCTTACACGCAAAAATAAAAATATTCATGCTTTGGGGACAAGTTCTCTAAGTGGGAGGTCTTGACCTCTTGCAGAACTGCAGCATGAATGCTCCCAGTCCTTCAGCTATGGAAGAGACTGCCTTGCTTTAGATAAACAAGCCAAGCCCTTGAAAATTCTGTTTCCTAAATTTTCTATAAATCCATGGGTTTAGCTTGGTGGTCAAGGGTAAGATGAGTTCTTTCCCACAGGTGAAAACTGGTTTCCTAAAAAAGTTGATTATCCAACTTCCACCACTTGGAATCAATCATCATTCCTATCATTTAAAGTTGCAGTAAATTAAGATTGTAGGGCCCTTCTAGCTGTCCTAACAGGTACAACTCAGCATTAGTATTATTTTTTTGTTTGTTTTTAAAAAGGCTCTTCCAGTGCATCATAAACTCTAACCAAGAGATTGTTTTTCAAACTTTCAGGACAATAAACCATTAAATTAAAAAAAATCACCTAAGCGACATAAAATTACTTATTTACTTTTATACTTAGAGAATCAAAAGAGATCATGTTCTCAGTGAGTTCTTTACTCTTAGGGAGTCAAATGTGCTAGAAGCCTAAAAATTACTTTAAAATTTTTAATTTCTGATACTTACGGAAAACTTTCAACTTTGCATTCATCAGATTCATCAAAACACACTTTACGTGAAAAGGATTACACAAGAACTGCAGAGGTAAAAGTCACTATCATTAGTGTTATCCATCTACTGAACAACGTCTCCAAATTATAAACAGATATGGGTAATTACGGAAATATGAACACGCTGGAGTCCAAATATTCATTCGTGTTGTATATACTTCGGATAGCATACACTTTAACAACCACCAAAAAAAGTGGAAATACTGGGATCCAAAGAGAAAACACTCATCTCAAGTGGCCCTGATTATTCACCTGTAACAACGATTTTTCATTTCTGTTATACACACAAATTGGACCTCGCAGATCAGGTTACATTTCCTTTAGGAATTAAAGCAGTTAATACTTAGAAACCACAAGTTTATTTCTTAGAACATAAAACGTTATTTATAGATTACTCTAGATTTCTGCAACGACTTAGGGCAAAATCAGTTACCTCTATTTTTCCATCAACAAAATCGGAATACATGGATTTTTAAAAGATAAAGTTCCTCCACAGTATTTTCAGACTGGGTTTTTAAACTCTAAACCTGTAATTCAGCACCACCTCAGTTTTATTACATTTCAGGGAGAAAATGGGGCAGGGGCAAGTTTAGCGGCACCACGACGGCATTGTCACCACAACACCTCCCACCACAGCCACCATTTTGAGCAGCAGAATTAAAGTGCTGAGGATTTTTACCAACTAAAAGGAAACACAGGGTCTTCGGGACAGTTGTGGAACAAGTCCTGACGCTCAGGATTCCCTAATCGGTCGTTTCTCCCCCTCAGTCAGCAGAAGCCGTCGTCCCACTCACATTTTTAGAAAAAGCCGTGCTCGTCCGAGTCACGTCCCAACTTTGAAAACGGCGTGCGGCGCCGGGCCCCCCGCACCCGGAGGCCGCCGCATTGTTGCCGCCCGCCCGCCCGCCCGCCGCCGGGCGCGCCTCCTTCGGGCGGCAGACCCACCGCCCCGCTCGCCGGCCCGGCCGCGCCGGTCCCGCACCTTTGTCCGGGGCCGCGGCACCGGCCGGCCGCGCGCTCGGCCGCAGGCGGCCGGGGGAGGGGTCGGGGCGCCGGCCGGGGACGCCCGCCCGCCAGCCGCCCGGCCCCACAAAGCCCGCCGCCAGCTCCACCGGCCGCCCGCCCCCGCGCCGCGCTCGCGGGGACGCCGCCGGGAGTAACGGCCCAACTTTCCCCGCCGCCCGGTCCCCTCAGTCCGGACCTCGACCCCCGCCCGCCTGGGTCACCCTGGAGCGCTCCCCGCGCTCAGCCCCCACGCAGCCCGTCAGACTCAGCCTCTCAGAGATCCCCGCAAGCCCCCGCCACCCCCGCCGCCGACTCGACCCCGACCCCCACCCCGGTTCTGACCCCCCGCCCTCCCCCGGCCCGGCCCGCGCACCTCGATCTCGAAGTCCGGCAGGCGGAACGCTGTGCGGAAGAGCGAGCAGAAGTGCGCGATGGCCGGCACTTCCCACCACGAGCGCAGCTCGCCCAGCCCGGCCGCGCCGCCCTCCTCGGGGCGCATCTCCGGCCGCGCCGCCGCCTCTGCGCCCGCCGCCCGCCCGCTCTCGGAGCCGCTCTAGTCGAGCTACCGCGGTGGCTGCCCCGGACCCATTGCGCCGCGGCCCGGCCGCCCAGCCCGCACAATGTCGCCGCGGCCCGCGGGGAACAGATGGGCCGGGGGCGGGCGGGGGCGGGCGGGGGCGGGGCCTCGGCACAACAACAACCCCGCCCCCGCCCCCGCCCGCCGCCCGCGGGCCGCGCATGGGCGGGGGAGGGGCGCCCGAGGGCCGGGAGGAGGGGCGGCGGGCGAGCACCGCCCCCCGCCCCGCCGGGCCCCGCCCCCACGTGGCCGGGGGTCGCGCCCCTCAGAGGCGGACAGCGCTTCGCGGGGCTGCGCGCACGTGGGGCTGGAGCGGGGGCGGGGCGGGGCGGGGCGGGGCGGTGGACCCAGTTCCCAGGAAGAGCCCGCGGCCGCCTGCCCCTCTCCGGCCGGCAGAGACCCCGCCTGCGGGCGCACGTGCGACGCCCGGGGGCGCGCGGGGCGCTGCGGGTGCGTCCGGGGCCTGCGCTCCCGTCCCGACTCCCCCCACCCCCGCGACCGCTTGGGGACCCGCACAGGGACCTTCGGGCGCCGGACGCCCGCCGGACGCTGCCGCGCGGGGGCCGCAGTCAGCTGGGACGTTGTGGAGCGCGCCTCCGAGTAATTCTCTCCCTCACTTTATTCCCGTCATTTTAGTACCCAGTTCTGTTTTTATAAGGCAGCACTAAAAAAAATTATTAAAGAAAATGGATAGTTAACTATCTTTCATAAAAAAATACTTCATCCGACACTGGCTCACTATCCTTCCCCGCCCCCTGTCCCAAACTTACGCAGTTCTGCTCTTATTACGTGGAACTATTGGATGGTTTCAAATTCACCCTGAAATTCTGCCGTGTGTTTTCATCTTTGACCCAAATGAGCCCATGTCTAAACGCCCCCGGGAGCAGAGGCTGCATCTGTGTGTCTATAACGCGCGGTCTCTACAGATGCCCTGTGCCCCAATGAGGTGTTGAAAGAGTGACATGCACCGTGGAAGGACCCACATGACCTGAACTCAACGTTTTCGGGATTTCTTCCCCTGCCTGACTTGCTTTCCGCGCTGGTCAGTGTGACTTTTCCACACCTTTGCCTCTCTTTTGTGTAAGGTTCCTGCTTCCCTTCACGTTTGTTTCTGGTCCAGTACATCCTGCCTCTGCTCCTCCCGCTTCTGCTTCCATCTCCTCACTCTGCCCGTCATCGTTTTCCTCCTTACCTACCTCTCTGTGGTGGGGCCGCCAGCCTGGTAGTCACAGCGCCTAGAACGCCACAGACCAGGAAGCAGAAAGGTGACAAGAATGGGTTACTCTCCCCACACCACGACCCGGTCCTGGAATCCAGCCAGAGTGTCCTGGAGGCAGGGAGCCCTGGTGGTGGCCGAGGTGCCCTCCTCAGCACCATTGCCCCCAGGCTGTCTTCTTCATCTGAGGGTGTCCACATGGACCCACACACAGCTTCAGACTTGTTTCTTTCTCCTCTAACTCTGGTCCTCGGTGCTCTCCCCTGGCCAGCTCTCACCCAGCCAGAGCCGGCCCTGCTCTTCCAGCCCAGAGGTCTTCTATATCTCCCCAAGTTCCCCAGCTAGAGCCTCACATTTGAACCCACCCCTGCCTCTTCCTCTGTTGGAATTGATACCATGAATCCTTGAACACTTGTCCCACCTTTCCCCTGGGACTTAACTGCCTCAAATCTATTTTCTGGGCCAGCTTCGGCCTAGCCTCCTGGGACCTGGATCACTGACCCCCTGTGCCTCCCTGGACAGCCACCTCCTTCCTTCTCCCTTGGACTCCAAGGGCTGCCTACCCGCTGCCTTTTCCAGACTGGCCCATTCCTCACCCTCCAAAAACCAGTTGTATCCTATCGTGTTCCCAAAAGACACACAGCTCATAATTTCTTACCCCCCCCCCCACTTCTGTCTGGGAGCCAGCGCTGTTGATCTCAGATGACCTTGGAAGAATCTCAGTTGACCTTGGAAGTGCCAAAAGAAATTCTCTTCCAGATTCCCCACCACCTTCACTTCCATATCATCTTCTCATTAAATGTTTTCCGTTAAACACATACAATACTTAGTTTGGCTAAGCTGTTTTGCTTATTAATTAATGCGGCAAAAAATATTTGTATTTCTCATTGCAAAATATGCAGTAATTTCAGCTATTATGGGATTTTTATAGGTTCCTGGAGGATAATCTGGGAAACTAACCACCGTTTTCTAACACCATTTCTTTGGGAAATACATTACAAATTCTGTATGATCACCTAAAAACAATTACTTGAACCTTGGAAGGGATGTGACAAAAGTGTGGTTTCTTGCATAAGCCCTGCTAACCAGGACTAGAATTCAGATCTTCTAACTGTTCATCCAGGCGGATTACGCTGCTTCCCTCTCCTACTCAAGTTGCCATTCCTACCCCTTTGCCTGATCACCCTGACACGGGTGCTTCTCATTTCAGCCCAGGAACCCAGCTGGAGCTGGAGGGATGCAGGACCATTATTCTATCACTTTAGTTGTCTGCACAACTGAAGTCCAGACACCTCACACGCAGCCTCCTGTCTCAGTAGAGAGCTGCCTTCCCTAGTGTACCTATTCCCACAGAGGGCTGTAAGTCAGGCTAATTTTAACATTTTAGAAATTATGGAAAGTGAGTTATATTAGTAGTCAGGAAATTTGGCTGTCTCTTAGAAAAGGCTTAATCTCTCACGTATGTATTTAATCTGTGAGGAGGGACTTGAACTAATGGTCCCTGAGCCCCATAATAGAGGCAGATTAATGTTCTAAAATTTAAATTCAATCATGTCACTCACCTGCTCAAAACTCTTTGACTCTCCCTTGAGCGTAAAAGTCCATTCAAGTCTTACTCAAGCCACAATTTGGCTCCCACCTGCCTTCCCAGCCTCACCTGTGATCCCCACCCCCACCTCATCCAACCAGTGACTCCTTCCGTCCTGCCAAACTGGTTCACTCACCCGCCAGATCTTCTTGCTCCTCCCTTTTGATCCTGCCCTTTCAATTGCCTGCAAAGACGACTCAACCTCTCCTATCATGACCCACTCAAAACTCACCTCCTTTCTAAGACGTCCCTGAAACACCCTAGCTTGGGGGTATCTCTCCAAGTACTCTGACTCAAGAAACTACAGTTTGAATGATTCACTTATCAACCACTTCCTTGGGTCTTTCTATTATTTATTTTGAAGTGCTACTTAAATCTTTTCCTGGAGTTGGGGTTGTCTTTTCTTCTCAACCAGGTTAGACTGGGGTGGGGGGAGGGGGGGAGTTCTCCCTCATACACAGCAATTCAATGATTAATTTGATTATTTAATGATGATGTAAGTGATGACATACAGCCATAAGAAATTCAGAACTCCTTTAAATGCCTGCTGTTGATTTGCCTACCTTCCTTCACTGCCTTTCAGCTTTCTCCCTCCTGGACCTCATTCAGGCAGTCTTAAAGGTCATGCCTTTCTCAATACAGTTATATCCTCAGGGGATTGACTCCAGGACCCCTGCAGATAACAAAAGTCACCAAAGTCCCTTTTATAAAATGGTGGACTGGGGTCAGCCCCGTTTCCACGGTTCTACTTTCTTGGATTCAACCAAGCACAGATGGATCCATCTTCAGCTTAGCTTTTCTCCTGAGCACCAGGGTCATTTCCCCCAAATGCCAGTTGGATGCTTCCCATCACCTTAAACTCAGCATGTTAAAAGGAAAGGGGAAAACTAGCTCCAGATTTTTCTCTGCAAGTCACACACCCTTACTGACTTCGTATTTCCTTTAACAGAGGAATGGTAGTCCCAGACAACCAGGTTCACCCTTGACTCTCTCCTCTCCTTTTGTCCTGGCTAGTAACCACAGTTGTATAGGGTTTGCCTCTAGTGAAGTCTCTAGTATTCCCTCTTCTTTTTTTTTTTTTTTTTAATGTTTATTTATTTGGCTGCGCTGGGTCTTCATTGCAGCACATGGGATCTTCAGTTGCCACATGCGGGATCTTCAGTTGAGGCTCGATATCAAGTTCCCTCACCAGGGATCCAACCGGGCCCCCTGCATTGGGAGCGCTGAGTCTTAACCATTGGACCACCAGGGAAGTCCTCCCCGCTTCTTTTTTGACACCTCCAGTCTCCACCCCAACCCAGGTCCTTTCATCTTCCTATTTGAGAAGCTTCCTGATGGCTCTCTTGTCTCAGGTGTCTTCCTGACCTCCTGTCACGCAAGCAAAGCTGGATTCATCTTAGAACTGTGCATCAGTTCTGAGAAGGTAAATTTAATGTTTTCTTAAAACCAGTATACCCACAATATTATAATTTCAACATGTGTTGTCAGTATTAAAAATATCAATGAGAGAGACTTCGCTGGCGATCCAGCGGCGGTGCCACTCAGCAAGGCTAAAAGGTTTAAAAAGAAAAAAAAGTAAAGGGAAAATTGCGATTTCGCTGGTGGTCCATTGGCTAAAGCTCCGCACTCCCAGTGCAGGGGCCTGGGTTCAATCCCTGGTCAGGGAACTAGATCCCACATGCCACAACTAAGAGTTTGGATGCTGCAGCTATAGATCCGACATGCATGCCACAGCTAAGACCCGGTGGAGCCAAATGAATAAATAAATATTTTAAATATTATATATCAATGAGATATTCTACATGCATTTTTCTTCATACCAGGTCTTTGGAATCTGGTGTGTATTTTACAGTTAAATGCGCATCTCAGTTAGGACCAGCCGTGTCTCAGTGCTCCGGCGGACACTTGGGGCCGATGGATGCTATGTTGGGCAGACAGGTCTGCTGTTATCCACATGCCCAGGACTCACCATGAGCCCTCTGAACCTCTGGATCACCGGCCTTGGAGGGTCCACACCCACCCTCTGCCTGCACATCCAAGGGCCTCCCTGAACACTCTGGCCTACTACAGCATCTCCCAACCTACCTCTTTCATGTATGTTTGATTTCACTGAAAAAATCCCAGCTCTTCCTTAGGGAACAGCCCATGGACTGTCCTCTTTAGAGCAGGCTACAAATAATTGGTCGTAAATGAGTGTTTGTGAAATAAGTGTATTTGTGTATTACTAATATGTTCACCAGAAAACACTAACTACTCTCTACACATATTTTTTACGATGTAGAATTTTTTTAATTGAGATATAGTTGATGTACAATATTATATCTTACAGGTATACAACACAGTTGTTCACAATTTTTAAAGGTTGTATACTCCACTTGTAGTTATTATAAAATGTTAGCTATATTCCCTGTGGTGTACAATATATCCTTGTAGCTTATTTATAACATTTTGTTAACCGTTAATAAGATGTATGGTAGAAAGGGGACCCACGTGCTCAAAGCAACATGGATCCCCTTTCTACCTGTGCACACCTTTCCCCAAGCTCCTTAGCATGGGCTCCGTTCCTGGGATTGTGGTGCCTGCACAGCAGCTGCCAGTCTGCCTGCGACCAGGTCTGCCTGAGCCTCTCGCTTTATTTTTGACCTTAAGGCTGGTAACCTGTTACCGCCAGGAAACCGCAGCATCAGGCTGGAAACTCTCCGGTCCTGTGGGGAGGCTGGGGCAGCCCAGCCTGGAGGAGAGGAGCGGCTGCCGTCTCTGGAGAATGGCTTCTGTCTCCTCCAGCTCAAACCAGCTGGCACCAGAGCTGGAGGCTGCATCCTAGCAAATGCTGTTTTAACACCACACGCAGCCATTAAGGAGATAGTTGCAAATGTTAGTTAACCAGGTTCTCAATGGGTGAGACTAAAAGAGGGGCAGGAGGAACCCTTGGCTGAAACTCTTCCTCCGTTGTCTTCTAGGAACTGTGTCGAAGAATCTTCTGTCTTGCTGCCTCTGGGCTGCTTAGCCTGTGTTTATGCTGTTCTGTTCCTAAATTCCTTTCTGAATTCCTGGCGTGTCCATCTCTGGCCTATCTTATTGTGGCATCTCCCCTTATTCTTGACACCAGGTCAAATAGCTTTGTAGTATCTCAATTCTCCAAGCCATTCAGAAGCTGGTGAATCTTAATGAGTTCTTCCCTTAATCTCTTTTCAAAGGAACTGCAATCCTTAATTTCTTTAACTTTCCTTTTTAATTATTTTAGCTCCTTGTGTCATTCCTTTGGCCTCAGACCTTCCCTACTCAGTTTAAAGGGCACACCATTTTGGTTGACAAAGTGCCCAGGGTTGTACACATCTGGCCTCAAACTCCTTAGCTTGGCCGGTGTTATCACTCCAGTTTGATCTATTTGACGTAGAAATATGCATTTAGGTAAAAAACTCGGTCTCTGGCCTCAAGGAGTTTCTAATGCATTTGATAAGATTATCTGTGTGTTATAGCACATAAGTATGCTGCAGGATGTTAAAGTTATAAAGGGGTGTAAAGTCATCCAGTCCATCTGCTGCTTTTGGAGGGGAGTTCAGAGTGGAATATATTTAGTGTGAGCTGGAGTGTTTGGGGAGGCTGCCTGAGGAAGTTGTGTCTTGAATTGGTGAGAAACACAGCCCGCTATCTTCATTCACAGCTTAAAATCTATTGTTTTTGTTTTACTTTTTTACTTTTTTTTTAAATGCTTGGCCGCACCTCGCAGCCTGTGGGATCTTAGTTCCCCCACCAGGGATCGAACCCACGCCCTCGGCAGTGAAAGCACAGAGTCCTAACCACTGGACCATCAGGGAATTCCCATAGCTTAAAATCTTGAATAAAATTCTCTTGATTTCAAAACCAATTAAGCTGTAGTAATTTTTTAACTTAAAGTAATATTTAGTAGAGAAAGAAATATAGTGGAGAGGCAAAAGCAGTGTTTTTGGATTCCGAAGGCCTGGGACTCAAACTGGAACTTTAGTCCCTGGCGGCTGCGTGAGCTTGGCTCTTACAATGCATTTTCTCAGATAGTAAATAAGAGTAACACAAACTCCCACTCCATTTACCTCCATGATTGATATGTGGAGCAAAGGAGAAAATTATTTAAACCATAAACCACCATATTCATATGAAGAATTATTAATTTCATTATTTTTAAACCTGCTCAACCCAAAAGTGATGAACTTCCTTAAAAACATGAACCTTACTATTTATCTGGACAGGTCCCAAGTGAGTTATTTTCTCTGTTGATTTATATTTTGTGCCCACATGTTTAAGATGGAGGTGGGAAAGCCTATAAGGTGTGTGTGTGTGTATGTATTACATTTGAACGACTACCACCTTCTTGAGGATGTGGAGCTGTCTTCCCCTAGTCTCTCATTGGGCACCAGGCATCTACTTAGTGCTTCATTGGTTTGATTGTTGAACATCACTTCAGGCTGCAAAGTTGGGCATAGAAAATTGAACAAGCTGAGGGTTGTCCTATAATACCAGTGAAATCTCCCTCTGACAGAGTATGCATGAGCCCATTCATTTAATTTATACAACATATTTTGAGTAGCCATCACCTTTAATAAGAAGATGCAGAGTGCAAGGGTGAAGAGTGTCCTAGTCTCCATCAGTGTAAATACCACTTATTGGCATGCTCTGGATTTCTTGATCCGAGTGTATTTTTGAAAGAGGAACATGGAGGGACTTCCCTGGTGGCACAGGGGTTAAGAATCCTCATACCAGTGCAGGGGACACGGGTTCGTGTCCCACCAATCTCCTACTTTTCTTGAATAAAACTGTGAGATTAACATGGTTTCCTGGTCCGGGAAGATCCCACATGCTGCAGAGCAACTAAGCCCGTGTACCACAACTACTGAGCCTGCGGTCTAGAGCCCGCTAGCCAACTGTAGATTCAGAGGTGATTACACTGCAATGTTTAGTCACTCCAAAGACGAAACATGCCTTGTAAAACATAGTGCAGAAACTGGCTTCAGTCTGTCCTACGCCATCAGAACACTAGCTAATAGGATGGCCTCAGAAACCGTTCTAATCTGAAGGCACATCCCTGCTAGACTAAACAACAGGAGTTAGCAAGCCTCCCAGTTAATTCAGAAAAGACAGATCATTACTTCCCTGGTGGCGCAGGGGTTGAGAATCACCTGCCAATGCAGGGGACACGGGTTTAAGCCCTGGTCCAGGAAGATCCCACATGCCGGGAGCAGCTAAGCCCATGTGCCACAACTGCTGAGCCTGCGCTCTAGAGCCCGTGAGCCACAACTATTGAGCCCACGTGCCACAACTACTGAAACCTGCGCGCCTAGAGCCTGTGCTTCACAAGAGAAGCCACTGCAGTAAGAAGCTCCCACACCACAACGAAGAGTAGCCCCTGCTCTCTGCAACTAGAGAAAGCCTGCACACAGCAACGAAGACCCAACTCAGCCAATAAATAAATAAATTTATAAAAAAAGAAAAGAAAAGAAAGAAAAGACAGATCCCCTGGCACAGTTCTTACAGCTGAGGCTAGGAACTCGGAAAGTCTCTCTAACCGTTCTGGGTCCATGCAACGTCCCCATTGGAAACCCAGCTTCCAATCAGGCTTTCTAGCTAACAGCTGGGTGGTCAACTGTGAAAAGCAAATTGACATCAGCGATCCCTTTGCAGCAGCACGAGTGTCTGTCTGCACCCTGGACCCTGTCACGTGTGGCACGAAACAGCATTTCTTGTTGGCAGTTCTGAGGCCAGAACGGGGGTGACAGACCATCCAAGGCTACTGGGGGCTACTGGTGGGATGGGGAGTGGTGAGCAGTGGCAGTGGGGGAGCGAAAGTTTGGACACAAATGAGAAGCACGCTGTTACTCGGTTCGGACTGGAGCCCGGTGGCTGGGCAGGTGACAGGCGTCTCGCCCTCTCACACGGAACGACGAGGGCGTCGTCTCAGTGTCTGCACGTCTCCTGTTCTTTCTTCATGTGCACAAGCTCTTCTGTTCTAACAGATAGGAAGTAACCTTGTACATCTGCTGTCTGGGGCGTTGGCACAAGTGGGCCTCAGCCTGCAGGTTGCAGTCACTTTGAGTGGCAGCTGCTTTGGCTGCTTCCTATGGGAACTGTGCAAATGACACCAAGCGACACGTTCTCGGTGACTTTTGATCCCTGTGATTCTATTTGAGATGAAAGGATCGCTCCTACCTGCTGGCAACGCTGCCAACCAAAGTAGTGTCTGGACCCTCCCTCTGCTCTTTCAGGCCCTGCAGCATCACCGCCTGAAATGAGGGCTCTGCCTGGCCTGCTGGTGAAGAGCTGGGGTGGGCTTGTATGTAACAGGGACATGTTATGACAGAAAATAACGTGGAGGGAGAACGGCGTTAAATCATCAAAGTCAAGTCGTTGGTTAGTGAGACAGGGGCGACGAGGGCTGTGCAAAAGTCAGCAAGGCAGAGCGTGAAAGGAAGAGAGTTAGAAATGCACCCTGAGGACTTCCTTGGTGGTCCAGTGGTTAAGAATCCGCCTTCCAATGCAGGGGATACAGGTTTGATCCCTGGCCGGGGAACTAAGATCCCACATGCCCCAGAGCAATTAGGCCTGAGCACCACAACTAGAGAGCCCATGCACTGCAACTACTGAGCCTGAAAGCCACAACTAGAGAGAAGCCCATGAGCCACAACGAAGATCCTACATGCCACAGCAAAGATCCAACACAGCCAAATAAATAAAATAAATAAATTTTTAAGAAAAAAAAAAAAGAAACACATCCTGGATTGACAGTCCAGAGATGCCCAGAAGGCCCTCTGGGTCACCCTCCCTCCCTGAGGCATGCCACACCTTCCCTGGTCACTTTTCATTTACGGGATGAGGTGTCACTACATCATCAGCCAGACTGCTCCAGCTTTTATTGATTGAAATTATTCTTAGAGGGACTTCCCTGGTGGTCCAGTGCAGGGGGCCCAGGTTTGATCTCTGGTCAGGGAACTAGATCTCACATGCTGCAACTACAGATCCCTCATGCCGCAACTAAGACCCAGCACAGCCAAATAAATAATAAAATAAAATATTTTTTTAAAAGGAAATTA
Organism: Hippopotamus amphibius kiboko; assembly: GCF_030028045.1. Taxonomy (NCBI): domain Eukaryota; kingdom Metazoa; phylum Chordata; class Mammalia; order Artiodactyla; family Hippopotamidae; genus Hippopotamus; species Hippopotamus amphibius. Next base: position 81,279,888 of record NC_080197.1, on the reverse strand, counting down.
TTCCAAGTGAAATCTACCTCTCTGTGACTGTCTCTCAGTGATTCCTAATTTAAGAGCGAGATAAAAATGTATCACTTTCTCTTCTACCTAATAGTCCCCTGAAGATTCTAGTCGTCGCCATGATAAGTGTTCTCTTTGCTTCAAGTAAATGCACCCAGTTCATTTAGTCAGCATTTATTCATTTATTTATTTAGAGCAGGACCCAGACATAGATTCTTTTTTTTTTAATTTTTAAAAAATTTTTGACTCCACAGTTTATTTTATTTATTTATATATTTGTTATTTTTAACTGTGTTGGGTCTTTGTTGCTGCGCACAGGCTTTCTCTCTAGTGGTGGTGACTGGGGGCTACTCTTCGTTGTCATGCATGGTCTTCTCAGTGCAGTGGCTTCCCTTGTTGTGGAGCACAGGCTCTAGGCTCAGTAGTTGCAATGTGTGGGCTCAGTAGTTGTGGCTCACGGGCTTAGTTGCTCTGCAGCACGTGGAATCTTCCCAGACCGGGATCCAACCCTTATTCCCTGCATTGGCAGGCAGATTCTTAACCACTGCACCACCAGGGAAGTCCCCAGACATAGATTCTTCATTTTGTAGTCCCAGCACCTAGAGTGGTGCCCAGCGTGGAAGTAAAACCATACCATGCAGAAGCAGAGTCACATGCTGAAGGCCTTTTCTGCTGCAAGCACAGCATTAGGCTCTAGAATCACATTTACAAAGTGCCATAAACCAGCGTCTGAGCACCTTGGCAATGATAGTGTAGAGAGGAAGGCAAACAGATACATTGAGGGTCTTGGTTTTAAGTGTTGGTGCAGCGTGGTGTGGAGCCCAGACAAGGAATGTCCAAACTAGAGTGGATACAGTGAGGTCTCCCCAGAAGAGGAGGCGCTGCGGAGCCTGGAAGGTGGAGCCGAATGGAGGGAGGAGGTGCGGCCACGAGGCTGGAGCAGCACCCAGACTGTGGAGGGAGGAGGCTGGAGGCCGAGGCTGCCCAGAGCCCGGGCAGAGGGGAGGCTTTTTGCTGAAGCATCTGGAGCAGCCACTGAGAGGTTTTGAGCAAGAGAAATACATAAACTGGTTTCTCTTTTAGAGAACTGGCAGAACTGGGGAGATGGTTTTGAGGAGGCAGAGGGCGCTCCCAGCCCTACTTCATGGAGGCCGAGTCCAAGCCCCTGGGCGGCGGCGGTAGCAGGCGGGGGCGGAAGGCGCCCCGGGACTGTCACCGGGGGACAGGTGTCCCAGCCGTCGCAGACCGCCGCAAGTGAGGACTGTCTTTTTCGAGAGAAACTTGGCACAGGCGTGTCCACATGGTGACCTCGAGGCCCTGTGGGCATTCTGGAGGCACCGGGCAGGCAGAGAGGTCTCAGGGCACCATCCGCGTGTGTACAAGACTTTGGGGTGTGTCACGGGTGGGGTGCATACCACGGGGAAGGGAGGGCTCAGGACCAAATGGTGATACTTCCCTCCCTCCTTGCTCACGTGATAAGGACGTAAGGCTTCTTAGAGTCCTGTTGAAGCTCTTTGCTGAGGTTTTTCTTGGGATCTTACATAAAAAAAACATGACAGGGACTTCCCTGGTGGCACAGTGGTTAAGAATCCACCTGCCAATGCCGGGGACACGGGTTTGATCCCTGGTGGGGGAAGATCCCACATGCCACGGAGCAACTAAGCCCATCTGCCACAACTACTGAACCTACATGCCACAACTACTGAAGCCTGTGCACCATAGAGCCCACGCTCCACAGCAAGAAAGCCACCACAATGAGAAGCCTGAGCACCACAACGAAGACTATCCCCCACTCACCACCACTAGAGAAAGCCCAAACTCAGCAACGCAGCCCCAACACAGCCGAAATTAATTAATTAATTAATTTTTAAAAACCACGTGGAAACAAGTGGCTTCACCAAGCACAGAGTAGTGGTGCCATGTCCTTGGATCTGATGAGCGAGTTTATATTGTGACAACGAGGACAGCGGTAGCTTTTGGGCAGCTTATCACACCACTGGTTACGTTGAGCTAAAGGACATAAAGCCTCCAAACTTTTAAATAAACTGCCAGGCCAAGGGCTCCTGCAGCTATTTCTCTGGAATCGATATTTGGAACCTGATTACCCAATTCTCCATTTACCTACTGGGAGATGACCCTCTCAGCCTGCATCACACAGGCCTCTGCTGCCGGGAGACAAAGATATAGAGACTGTGAGGAAATTTCAGAAAAGCGTTTTAAAATAGGATCTAGAGGAAGAGGCTGATGAGATTGTTGTATTGTTGCTGGAGAAAAAATATCATGTTATATGTGCTAATTGGCTCCATCAAAAGCATTTATGATTTTCAGCCTCATCCGCTTAGAATTCTTTCCTGAGACCCTGGTTAGTGTCCTTCCCTACCCCACCCGCGGCAGTGCTACCTGCCCCCGCTCGCCCCAGACCCCAGTCCAGCCCTGGGCTGGGGCCCTCTCTCTGCATCAGGCGATCCCTCAACGGCTGTCAGGAGCAGAAGCCCAGTGGTCACCTTCCTGACTGCTCTTCCCCGACCTTGAATTTGGTGTCTTCCTCTGTTCCTCCTCCCTGCTCTGCCATTCTGGTCCCCACTGTGCTTGTGAGTCCATCCCTCTCACTGTCTTCAAGGCAGGGACTGATCCTGTCCCTATCCCCACATCTTCTCCACCTGGAATCACGTCCCCATGGCTTTCCTTGCCTCTAGGCTCTTCCTTCCAGGTCAGCCTCCCACTGTATTTCCAAGGATCTGGTCCTGTCACTTCCCTGCCTCCCCACTGCCTGCAGGATAAAGTCCAAACTCTTTAGCGCCGCTTGCAAGGTTCTCTACAAGCGAATGCCAGTGTACCTGTCTAGACTCTCACCTGCTCCAGCAACGCAGCCCTGACATCTACCTGCCCCTCAACAGTGCACACCCACCTGCAGCTGTGTGTCCTGCAATTCCTCTTCTGTTTCTACACTCCGTGAAACTGTTCCTCCTTCAAACCCATCTTACGAGTGGTGTCTTTCTGCTTCTTTTCAATCCTCACCCTGCTGTGTACACCTCTGATAGGGCCTCATTTGATTGTATGTAGTGCCGTGTGCATATCCACTGCCCCGAAACACTGTGGAAATCTGCGTCCCTCTGGCACTTAAACGGTGCCTGATGCTGCGTGGACAAAGGGGTGCTTGTGTGTACATCTGTCTTTCACTCAGCTAATCCATCAGCTAGTGTTTCTGGAGCATCTGCTATGTGCTCATCACGTGTCAAAAATCTTTAAATTTTTTTATTTAATGCAACAGAGATTTTTTTGAGTGCTGTTATTTGCTGTGAGACTACCAAAGAAGTAAAAGGTATGTATGGCTTTTAATCTTGAGAGACGTTCAAGCAGACCTCCCTGGCAATCCAGTGATTAGGACTCTGCACTTCCATTGCAGGGGGCATGGGTTCGATCCCTGGTCAGGGAGCTAAGAACCCACATGCCTTGTGGCATGACAAAAAAGAAAAAAGAAAAAACAATACATACAGACACACACACACACACATATTTGAATCAGGCAAGTAAGCAAGAGACTGCTGTTAAAAAAAAACAAAACAGAGAGCTGTTCAACCTTCATAAGCATATGCAACTTTGTTCCATGAAGCAAATGTAAATAATACTAGCAAATTCCTATTAAAGTAGAAAGTGGGAGAGAAATGGCCCCAGACTAAGTGCTGGGGATCTTGGTTCTTCCTGCTCTACAGCTTATGAGCTGTGTAACCTTGGGTGGGTCACGTCATTATCTCACTGAATCTGTTTCCTCATTTGTTGGAATTAATGCTTTGATTTCTTTGATGGCTAAGGTTCCTTCCAGGGCTTTGATTCTGTGCCTCAGTGCCTCTGGATGCCTGGAAGGGAGCATTGATTGCAGTTTAGGGCTGTTGAGGAAAGCTAGGGGTGACAGTGAAATCCTAGCTGAACTTGAACCGTGGGTGAGATAGGGATAGCCACAGAGAAGGCAGGAAGGCACTGCAGATAAACAGCAGGACAGGCCGGGGCAGGTTGGCAGGCACGCTGCTTGGGAGGTGAACGGACCGGGCTCCCAGTGGCGGAGTGTTTGGACGATTGGGAAACAGCCAGGGGAGGCGACCTCCGGCCAGGAAGGACTTAGGAGAGAAGCGTTGGAGTCCATGAGGCTATTTCTGGATACTTGCAAAAGGCAGGACAGAAGTGATAGGGTCCAAGATGAGCTTTGCAGCAGACGGAAGGCAGAGCTGTGGTCAAAGGGAAGCTTCAAAGATAGAATCAGGGCGCCGGCTGGGCTCTCCAGTCTGCAGGAGAGGGTGAGTCAAAGACACCTTTTAGGTTTTAGACCAGAGAGAGTGAATCAACCGGCTTCTGACAGGCTCCAACGCCTCTTGGAGAGGATGGGCCACCCAGCAGCCTATGCAGATTAGGGCCAGGGAGGTCCTGGCTCTCCTATACACCACACTCCCACGGGCAGTCACCAAGAACAGCTTAGATGCAATTTTTCTTTTTCTTTCTTTCTTTTTTTTTTAATATTTATTTCATTTATTTGTTTGCTTTATTTTTGGCTGCACCTGGTCTTAGTTGCGGCACATGGGCTTTTTATTGCAGAGCACGGGCTTCTCTCTAGTTGTTCGTGGATTCCAGAGTGTGTGGGCTCTGTAGCCTGTGGCATGCGGGTTCTCTAGTTGAGAGGCACATGCTCAGCAGTTGCAGTGTGCGGGCTTAGTTGCCCTGAGGCATGTGGGATCTTAGTCCCTAACCAGGGATCGAACCCATGTCCCCTGCATTGGAAGGCGGATTCTTAACCACTGGACCACCAAGGAAGTCCCTCAATTTTTCTTTTTTAATAAGCTTCTTTAGTGTGCTTTGAAGTCCTTTTGAGCTCAAAAATTCTGAGTTTTATATATATGTATATATTTTAATATTCATTTACTTATTTGGCTGTGCTGGGTCTTAGTTGTGGTTAGTGAACTCTTAGTTGCGGCATGCATGCGGGATCTAGTTCCCTGATCAGGGATCAGGGCCTCCTGCGCTGGGAGCATGGAGTCTTAACCGATGGACCACTAGGAAAGTCCCCCGAGTTTTATCTTTATCAAGAAACTCATATGTTTTCCTCCCATCTGAAAAATTAAGAAAGTATATGAAATCAACGGTATCCAAGTTTAAAGATCTGGAGGAATATGAACACTGGTTCTAAATATATATAAAACCAGATTGTATTAAAATGCCACTCCAAACATGTTTCTCTCAGGAAGGGGATCTGGGTGGCTCTCAGATAGAGGTAAAAGGAAGAAATGTGATTTATTCCAAATGAAAAACCTTAAACAAAAATCTAAGCTATTACAGCACACCGAACGGAGATATTTTGATGCTTTTTCTATTTATCAATCAACATGTATTCACTCTTCAACTAATACCTGTACTCATGTCAAAAACCATGTTATGAAAAGAAAGGTGACGTTCCCAACCTTCAAGAAGCCTCTGGTCTAGGAGAGGGAAACAGAGGTAAATCAGTTCCACTGTGATCGGGTGGTCCTGGTCCCAGCAGGGTACAGAGGTGCTTAGATGGAATTTAGGAAGAGAATAAAACAAAAGGCTTGTCACAGAGGGTTAAATAAGGTTAAGGGGACGACCAGGGACGCCAAGGCACTGAGGACCCAGCAGTAGCAGAGCCCAGCCAGGGTGGCAAAGGGTGAGGCGGCCCAGCGGGACTGAGCCAGGGAGGAGGCCCCTGCCAGAGGGACAGTCCTAGGAGAACAGCCAGCTCTACGGTGCCAGGAGCCAGACCCAGGGAGGGGGGTGGGGGCAGAGGAGAGACCCCACCCGGCTCTGCCCCTGCCTTGGGTCTCCACATGCTGCCGCCCAGCTGCCAGGCCCAACCAGCTGACCAGCGGGCGAGGGCCTGAGTGACAAGCTGTGTGGAGTCAGCCTCTGAGGTTGCTTACAGGATGGAGAAGAGTCAGAGGGATGGCGGGAGCTCAGACACGTCCTGTCCTCTCACAGAGGGATCCAGGACCAGGACGCAGGAGACACAGGCTCAGGGCCCAGCAGAGAGAGACCAGGCAGCCCAGACCTTAGACGGGGCAAACAGGGCACAGAGCCGGACACAGGATGGCCCAGTGTCTGCCTGTCTTCAGAGGGAAGGGAAGTGCTGGAAACCCTTGGACCCCACGATTCTGGTCAGAAATCCAAGATTTTAGAGACTTTTGGCCTCAGTTTGGGAATAGCTTGGCTAATGTAGGTGTTTATTAGAACACGGGTACTTTGCATATTATTCTTGTATCTCAGCGATATCTGGAAGAGTGAAACAAAAACAGGCCATAAGAGATCAGTCCTCTCTTCTTTTTTTAAAAATATTTATTTATTTATTTATTTATTTATTTATTTATTGACTGCATGGGTCTTTGTTGCTGCTTACAGGCTTTCTCTAGTTGCGGCGAGCAAGGGCTTCATTGTGGTGCATGGACTCCTCATTGCGGTGGCTTCTCTTGTGGAGAACGGGCTCTAGGCACGTGGGCTTTAGTAGTTGTGGCACATGGGCTCCGTAGTTGTGGCACACAGGCTCAATAGTTGTGGCTCACAGGCTCTAGAGCACAGGCTCAGTAGTTGTGGTGCACAGGCTTTAATTGCTCCAAGGCATGTTGGATCTCCCTAATCAGGGCTTGAACCCATGTCCCCTGCATTGGCAGGCAGAGTCTTAACCACTGGGCCACCTAGGAAGTCCCCAGTCCTCTCTTCTGAAGGAGCAAAACAAAATTACATGGTTGTAGACGATTTTAAGAATAGATTACTTTTACACCGGTGGATTTCTAATATAGATAGAAACACCCCCCCCCCCCCAGATTTCACAACCCGAGAGTATCACATGTGTCACAAGAAGCTGGACCTCTATGCTCCGTGTGATAGAAAGGCAGTGAGACGGGGCTCCCCCCACCCCCCTGCGGGTTGCATACAATAAAGTCGAAAGATGCCAGAAACGGATGGAGAGTCTGTGTGAAAGTGGGGGAGGCGTGATTTGGGGGGAAGGGAATACAGGAGAGCTCAGCTGTCACCGAGGATGACGAGCAAGCTCACGTGCTGGCTGGACGGCCCTGGTGCTGTGTCCATGGCACAGGGAAACTGGGAGCCCCCCCCCTTGCTCACGGTTTGCAGGAGGCACCCCCTGTTTCCTCCCTGCTCACCCCTTACCTCTCACTGAAACCAGAGCCAAAGGAAAGGATAGTGTTTCAGTTCAACTGATTTTCTGTTCCCGTGGGACTGAGAAGCACAGCCTGAAACCCGGCCTCTGGTCCCCAGGGAAGAACCAAGGTAGAATTAGAACAGAACTGAAGTCACTGTGAAGAATTTGGGGTTGTCCTTCAGTGAGTACACAGCTGGGACTGACAGACCAGCAGCAATGTGGTCCAGCTCAGTTCAACTCAATTTGATTTGGTCCTAAGGTGGGTACAGACAGGGTCCCCACAGACATCTCTGTGAGTTATACTGGTGCCGGTGCCAGAGGAGGTGAAGGGGGAGGAGCCCTCAGCCTTTCTGGCTTGTCTGGGTTTTCTTAGAATCACCCAGGAGATCAGGCCCCACCCTTGGCCCGCCCCTTCCTAAGGGCTCTGCCTGCAAGGTGTGAAGGCAGGACCCTGGGGGCCCTTACCAAACAGGAAATGGCTTGCAAGTGAGTTAGGCATTGTCAGCTCCAGCCCAGCACGGTCTGTTGAGTCCCTTATGTCTGAGTTTCCCTTGTTTATTTTCCTGCTGGCTTCCCTTAATTTTTAGGAAAGTTCCTTTGGCAAATTCCCACTAGTCCCCAACTGTGTTAGGAGGGAAAGGAAGAGAAGTTGGTGTTTTTCCATACTTGGGCCAGAGGGAAATGACAAATGACCACCAGGCCCTCACTAGCATTCAGACTCAACACCACTGGCCCAGACCCTCGAGGGCACCAGCCCAGAGAGGTTCACTGTCCGGAAGGGGACTGGACGCTGCATGATGGACGAGGCTTGGCCTCTGCAGAGGGGGGATGGAGACCTCTGTGGCTGTCATGTGGGGCTGGTCCCTTAGGGCAGGGCAGTGAGGCTGAGTCCAGCTTCACTCAGTTTATTTGATTAAGGAGGTAGAACTAACAACACACTGGTATTTTATTTTATTTTATTTTATTTTATTTTATTTTATTTTATTTTATTTTATTTTATTATTTTATGCCACACCATGTGACATGCAGGATCTTAGTTCCCTGACCAGGCATTGAACCCAGGACTCCTGTAGTGGAAGCTCTGAGTCTTAACCACTGGACCTCCAGGGAATTCCCCCAACACTGGTCCTGTAAGTGCTATTTAGTCAGTAATTGGTATCATTTATTCCCTGCCTCTAAAAAAAGGGCTACAACAGACTTGTTCTTTTTTTTTTTGGCTGCCTCGGGTCTTCGTTAGCGCACAAGGGCTTTCTCTAGTTGTGGTGAGCAAGGGCTACTCCTGTTGCGGAGCACAGGGCCTAGAGCACGTGGACTTCAGTAGTCATGGCTCTTGGCCTCTAGAGCGCAGGCTCGGTAGTTGTGGTACATGGGCTTAGCTGCTCCACGGCATGTGGGATCTTCCCGGATCAGGGATCGAACCCGTGTCCCCTGCATTGGCAGGTGGATTCTTAACCACTGCACCACCAGGGAAGCCCACAGCAGACTTGTTCTTGAAAGAGTTGTATGAGACTAAATCATGGTGGGTTTTTTTTAAATTAATTTTTATTGGAGTATAGTTGCTTTACAATGTTATGTTAGTTTCTGCTGCACAGCAAAGTGAATCAGTTATACATATACATCTATACACTCTTTTTTAAATTCTTTTCTCACATAGGTGATTATAGATCACCAAATAGAGTTCCCTGTGCTATACAGTAGGTCCTCATTAGTTATCTATTTTACATATAGTAGTGTGTATGCATCAATCCCACTCTCCCAATTTATCCCTCCCCCGCTTTCCTCCCTTGATAACCATAAGTTTGTTTGTCAATCGTGTTTTAAACATGTGAGAGAAAAACAGATGGTTAAAATGTAAAGAAATGCTGCAATTATTGGTTGGGTAAGAATAATCACCACTTAAAACGTTTTTCCTTTACATTTTTCTACTTTGCACATTATTGACAGTCAGCATAAATGACTTTTACAGTAGGGAAATAATATTTGTAAACTCAAACAATGAAAAGAATAGCTGTCTTTATTTTTATTTATTTATTTATTTATCTATTTGTTTTGGCCACACAGCATGTGGGATCTTAGTACCCCAACCAGGGATTGAATCTGTGTCCCCTGCAGTGGAAGCACAGGGTCCTAACCACTGGACCTCCAGGAAACTCCCCTAGCTCTCTCTCTTTTTTTTTCAGTGTTCTACTTTTCTAATTTTTTAATACAAGCATGTATTATTTTTATAATAAAATATTTTAAAAATCACCCGAAACTTCAGTGTTTTATAAATTTGAATTTATAAGGGTGAATTAAGGGTTACACATGTATTAGATGTTCCTGCTCATCACCTGGTTGTGTCTGTATATCCTTAATATTCTAAGTTGACACTGTCAGTAGGTACCGTCCAGGTGTGTGAGTGGGGCCAGGGAAGACTGACGGTGGCTTTGAGGCCAGGAACCAGTGGAGACTGGCTGCCCTTTGGGTCTGGGGTCCAGCCTGCCTCCATACCAGGAGCTGTGCGCAGCCCAGCCTCTCCCCTGTGCCCCTGAGGCCTCTGCTGCAGACTGTGGCCGGAAGCCCAGCGAGCGGGGACGGCTCCCTCCGCCTGCTGCCCGTTCACTGGACAGCAGGTGCCTCCTGGAGCTTGCTCAGCGACAGAATTGCTGACATCTCGCTGCTGTGCAGGCAAAGCAAAGGAGGTATGTTCCCACACCTTTCTTGTTGGGGAAGTGAGTCTGACTTAAGAACAAAGTTGCTGAAACCGCTGAGGAACTTAGATGTGAGGACCAGGCACGGCAGAGTGAGACAGATGTGGAGCCCAGTGAGTCCAGGCCTTTAGTAGGCTGTGAAGTCACAGGTCAGCTGAGGCCTGGGGGCTGCACTTGTACGCCTCCCCACCCCCTGCCCCAAGGCAGCGTGGTCCTGCCTCTCTGTGTGCCCTGCTTCTGGGGCCTTGATTAAGTTGGGAGACTGTTTTTCAGCTCTGAGTTGCTTACTTACCAGTGTCCTTGGCTCTGTGGAGGCTTTTCCTGACATATCTTATTCTGTCTCCTTCATATTTTGTTGTTAGTCTGGCCTGACTTTTCAAAATGGATTGCCCCTGTCTGGTCATCAGACTCAAAGCTCAATGAGGAGGCAGCTGGAATGAAGAGGCGGTGTGGTTTGGGCAAAGAACAGCAAAATGGGAAGTCGGACACCAGGATTGTTGGCCCAATTGTCCCCTAGTGCTTTATCATGAAGAATTTCAAACACACAGGAAAGTTGAAAGAATTGTACAGTGAACATGCACGTACCTGCCACCTGTATATATATTCTACAATTAATGTTTCGTTCTCTTTGCTTATCTACCCATCTGGCCAGCCATCTAGACATGTAGCACATGATCTTATTTTCTGATACATTTCAGACATCAGTATATCTCACCTCTAAACACTTGGACATGTGCATGGATAATTAGAGTTCAGTAGTCGTTTATGGTTCTTTTTATTTAGGTAAAACTTACATACAGTGAAATAAACAAATTTACGTACAGTGTTCTATCCAGTGAGCTTTGACGAAGGCTTACACCTCTGTAACCCAATCTTCTGTCAAGGTACTGGATGCAACCTTCATTCCAAAAAGTTCCCACATACCCTTTCCAGTCAGTCTGAATGCCTGGACTTCCCTGGTGGCACAATGGTTAAGAATCTACCTGCCAAAGCAGGGTACACGGGTTTGATCCCTAGTCTTCAAAGATCCAACATGCCATGGAGCAGTTAAGCCCTTACGCCACAACTACCGATCCTGTGCTCTAGCGCCTGCGAGCCACAACTACCGAAGCCCACACGCCCTAGAGCCCACGCTCTGCAACAAGAGAAGCCACCACAATGAGAAGCCCGCACACCGCAACGAAGAGTAGCCCATGCTCACCACAATTAGAGAAAGCCCGTGCAGAGCAACAAAGACCCAATGCAGTCAATAAAAAAATAAAAATAAAACAATAAAGATCTAACTGTAATACATGTTGCATTGTGAATCTTGTGGCACGGGTCTCTGGGAACATGTGCATTCATTTGTCTTGGGATTATAGGAGAGGTGTTTGTTTAGTTTTATGAGAAACCATTACAACTTTTCCCCAAGTAATTGCACCATGTAACACTCCCACTAACAATATTTGAAATTTCCAGTTGCTACATAACTTTGCCAACATTTACTGTTGTCAGTGTCTCTAATTTGATGGCTGTACAGTGCATTGTGGTTTTAATATGCATTTTTCTAATGACTAATAATTTCAAGCATCTTTTCCTGTGTTTATTTGTCTTTTATATATCTTTCTCTGTGAATTGGCCCTTCAAACGCTTTGTCCAGTTTTTAATTGGATTTTTTGTTTTTTTTTTGAGCTATAGGCATTTTAAATATTTTCTGGATACAAATCCCTTGTCATATATATATATACATATATTTTTAAACATCTTACTATGAAATAATCCAAAAATTGCAAAAATGGCACCAAGAATTCCCATAAATCCTTCACCCGTTGTCCTCACATGTTCCAAGGTTACCCTACTTGCTTTATCAGTTATTCTCTCTCTATATATATACATGTATGTGCATATTTATGTATAAATACATGGACAGATATATTCTTTTCTGGTATGTCTGCAAGTAAATAGCAGGCATGATGTCTTTTGGTTTTTTTTGGTTTTGGCCACACCTTGCAACATACAGAACTTCCTCCACCAGGGATCAAACCCGTGTCCCCTGTAGGGAAAATGCAGAGTCAACCACTGTACAGGCATGATGTCTTTAGACCTTTAAATTCTTCAGTGTATGTTTGCTTTTTTAAGAAGCAAACAGTATATCTTCTTTTATATAACAACAGTATTGTTATCAAATTTAGGAATTAACAGTATAATACTATTATCTAAACTTTGACCTCACTCAAATTTCATTAGTTATCTCATTAATATCCTTTATTTGTTTGGTCAAGATTCTCTCTAGGGGACTTCCCTGGTGGTACAGTGCATAAGACTGCTTGCTCCCAATGGAGGGAGCCTGGGTTTGATTCCTGGTGGGGGAACTAGACCAGGAATGCATGCATGCCACAACTAAGAGTCCTCAGGTCACAACCAAAGGTCCGATGTGCAACAACTAAGACCTGGAGCAGCCTAAATAAATAAGCAGATATTTAAAAAGGAAAAAAAATTCTCTCTAGGATCACATATTTCATTCAGTTACTATGTCTTTTTAGTCTCCTGTAATCTGAAACAGTTTCTCAGTATTTGTCTTTTATAACCGTGAAAACTTTGAGAAGTATGGGACAGGTATTTTACGGAATTTCCCTCATTTCGGGTTTGTCTGATGTTTCCTCATGATCAGATTGAGCTTATATGTCTTGTGGGGCCCTCCCAGCACGGCCTCCCACCGGACATTCAGTGGTATTGTTTGTCTCATTACTAGTAATGTTAACTCTGATCATTTAGGTAACATAGAGTCTGCCCAATGTCTCCAATGCAAAGTTACTATTTTCCCCTCTGTAACTAATAGCTATCAATTAGATATATGTTTGAAGATTTTTTTCTCAGTCTGTGGCTTTCTTATTCTTTTCTTAGCACTATCTTTCGATAAGTAGAAGTTTTTAATTTTGAGGAAATTCAATTTGTTAATTTTATGGTTATTGTTTTCTGTATCTTCTCTAAGAAGTATTTATCTATCCTCAAGTCACAAAGATATTCTCCTTTGGTTTTTTTCTGGAAACCTTACAGTTTTAGTTTCTACATTTAGTCTTTGTGAATGGTGTGAGGTAGGGGTCAAGGTTTATTTTTCCCATGCGGATATCTAAGTGTTCCAGCACATTTGCTGAAAATACTTGGTTTGCTTTGGCACCTTTGTTGAAAACCGAGTGACGTATAAGGGTAGCTCTATGTTTGAGTTCCTTATTTTCTTTCACTGATGTATTTGATTATCCCTGTGTCTAGGCCCAAATTTTTTCACGCTAATTGTGTAAGTGGTCAATTCAGCATAACGTATCTGGGCCTCTGTTTCCTCATCTCCATGGTGAATTATTATACGTACCAGACTTGTGAGGCCCCTGGTATCTGTTAGGTCCTGTGGTTCTTGGTGCTGAATGCTGCAGTCTATTTGTTTTATGTATTTATTTATTTATTTACTGGCTGCATTGGGTCTTCATTGCTGCACACAGGCTTTCTCTAGTTGTGGTGAGCGGGGACTACTCTTACTTGTGGTGCATGGGCTTCTCAGTGTGGTGGCTTCTCTTGTTGCAGAGCACCAGCTCTAGGCGCACTCACTCCAGTAGTTGCAGCATTCAGGCTCAGTAGTTGTGGCACACGGGCTTCATTGCTCTGCAGCACGTGGGATCTTCCCGGACCAGAGTTCGAACCTGTGTCCCTGGCACTGGCAGGCATATTCTTAACCACTGCGCCACCAGAGAAGTCCTACACTCTATTAGTGATTATCATTTCTCCGTCAATCATACAGCTTGCTAGTTTTGAGAGAAGTTTTATGGATGTGAGGATCTGCCTGAATTCCCTCACTCTCCGTAACCCTGGAGTCTTATTTCTGCCTCATAATTTTAGAAGAGTGGGTCCTACTATTTAATGTTGATGAGAACTATTACCAGGCCCTGCTGGTTTCTCTGGTGGGAATGTCTTGCAGACAGAGACCCCTGACACAGTACCAGCCATGACAATAGGGTGTCCTGTGCATAGGGAAATCATATACTTTATCTTCCAAACCAGGGCACTTCTGAGATTGAAAGGGGTCAGTATTCACAAGGAAGCCATGACCACGGGTGTATATCAGGACTGCCCCAGGGCGCACAGCAGCCCTGTCAACACATCTCTCAGGACTCAGCCAGGCCCACACCTTCAAACAGCCATTGTTCAAAGGTCTGTGTGCCAAGGGAGATTCTAAAATGATAAACCGTGATTCCTGCCCTAAGGAGCTTGCAGGGTCACTGGGGAAGCAGACGGCAGACAGACAACTTACAGGGAGGGATGTGAGTCCCACGGTGGGCGTCGGTGGGTACTGGCACAGGGTTCCTTGTGAGACAGGAGAGAAACCAAGGATTGCTGAGCTGAGTTTTTAAGGCTCATCTTGTTCCTGAGGGTTGGGGGCTTGGCCGAGGGTATGTTGCAGAAAGCTTTCAGGTGCCAGGTGAGCAACTGGGGGTAATGAACACATAAATGGGTTAATAAGAAGCTGGGTTTGCACAGCCTTTGAGAGAGTCATTAAAAATGGGACTCTCGCATGGAAGGAAAAGAGGCAGCCGTGTCCCCGTAGCAAAAGAAGCAAGAGCAATTCCTAGGAGATGAGCTTTCAGCTCCTCCTTGGAGGCCAGTCAGCAGCTGCTCCCGGAGGCCCTGTTCTCCATCCACTTCTCCACCTGCGCTCCCCTTGGATGACCTCATCCTACCAGTGCCAGCGCCTCATTCTACCAGAGGGAGTTCCAGCCCTGGGCTCTGTGGTTCCTTGACTCTCTCTCCCCCCAGACCTGCTCTCCTCCTTTTCTGCTTTACAGAATGATCTGTGTCGCTTACAACAACAAACCTAGGAAGCATCCTACCAGTCCCCTTCCCAGCTGTCTGTTCTTCTGACTCCATTGTCTTTTGCGTCTCCTGACCAACCCCCAGCCCCTCTGACAAGGTGGCTTTTGTCACTTCCCCCCCAGAGGACCCCCACACCACTCAATCTGCCCTCCATCCTACAGCCAGTGTGAGTTTCTAAAACACAACCCATGCTCCACTCTCCCCTGCCCACTGTGCCTACAGGTCACTCCCTTCGTTAAATAACTGAGGCCCCTGGGATCAGGTCCGCCCACCTTCCTCGCAGGCCTCACATTGCTTCATGCCCCTCACCTGTGCCCTGGCCCTCCCTATCCCCTCCCTCTCCCCCATCCTCCCTCCTTGACGGGCCATGGAAGCTGGCTCTGGCTTCCACCCCCACTTCCTCCGCATTCCAAGAACACAAGTGTCCACAGCACCTGGGAGCTTCCGTCTCTCACAAGACAGGGCTTCTCAGCTAACACTTTGGACCAGGTACTTCACTATGTCTTTAGAACAATAAAGTGAAATTGCCCCAGTTGAGAACCACTGCCCCCTGACGGTCAGTTCCTTTGGGGCCAGAAAGCATGTCTTTATTGGTATAAATCCCTAGTGCTTCCCCTGGTGCCTGAGAGGCAGTGGATGCTCAATAAACACTTATGCAACGAATAAATGAAAAAAGGAACCAGTGTTCTCCTTGATTTGCCAGCAGGACAGTCAAATGGTACAGCCTCTGGGGAAGACAACTTAACATTATCTATAAAAATTACAATTAATACACCCTGTGATCCAATCACGGTGTCTTCTCCTGTTGTGGAGCACGGGCTATAGGCGCGTGGGCTTCAGAAATTGTGGCGCACGGGCTTAGTTGCTCTATGGCATGTGGGATCTTCCTGTACAAGGGCTGGAACCTGTGTCCCCTGCATTAATAGGTGGTTTCTTAACCATTGTGCCACCAGGGAAATCCCCAGGTTATTTATTGAAGCTTTGTTTTAACAACAAAAGACAGGATGTTTCCTTGCCCATCTGTGGGACATGTTAAATAAGTCCTGGCCCTTTGTGCTATGGAATGAATGCAAGGCAGCTGTAGCTAGAACGAGAAACACTCCATATCTGATGTGAAAAGAACTCTAAGATGTGTTGTGAAATTTTAAACAGCGGAATGCAGAGTAGACTATTTGTATGTAATTGTATATGCATAAAGGAACTCTGGGAGGAGACAGAAGGTGCTGGTAATAGCTGTGTGTGTGTGCATGTCTGTGTGGGATGGGGTGGATCTGGGTGGTGTCAGGGCAAAAGGTGGAGGAAGATTTTTCACTGCATTCATATTTGTGCTTTCCGATTTTTAAATCATATGAATGTATTGCCTACTTGAAATAATTATTTTTATAGGGTAGATAATTGTAATGGAGTTTACACCTAACAAAAGGTGCACCATTCTAATAACTGGTTAATTCAATAAAATTTTATTGTAATAGCTATTGCTGTAAAGAAGAGTTCTATATTAAAATACAGTGGAATTTCCCCGGCGGCGCAGTGGTTAAGAATCTGCTTGCCAAGGCAGGGGACACAGGTTCAATCCCTGCTGCAGGAAGAGCCCACATGCCGCAGAGCAACTAAGCCTGTGAGCCACAACTACTGAGCCCGAGTGCCACAACTATTGAAGACTGTGCACCTAGAAGCCGGCAGTCCACAGCAGGAGAGGCTGCCACAATGAGGAGCCTGTGCACCGCAATGAAGAGTGGCCCTCGCTAGCCACAACTAGAGAAAGCCCACGTGCAGCAATGAAGACGCAATGCAACAAATAATAAATAAAGTAAATTTAAAATGAAATAAAATACAGTAAAACCTTTTTCAAATCTATTCCCATTCACGTTTCACATAAAAATACTTGGTATTTCTAGTTTTGTTTTTAAGATTTATTTTTATTTATTTATTTATTGGCTGCATTGGGTCTTCTTTGCTGCACAAGGGCTTTCTCTAGTTGTAGCTAGCTGGGGGGGGAGTGCCGCTCTTCATTGCGGTGCATGGACTCCTCATTGTGGCGGCCTCTTCTGCTGTGGAGCACAGGCTTCTAGGAGCTTGGGTTTCAGCAACTGCGGCACACAGGCTCAGTAGCTGTGGCTCGCACACTGTAGAGCACAGGCTCGGTAGTTGTGGTGCACAGGCTTAATTGCTTCATGGCATGTGGGATCTTCCCAGCCCAGGGATCGAACCCATGTCCCCTGCATTGGCAGGTGGATTCCCAACCCTGCACCACCAGGGAAGCCCTAGGTAGTTCTAGTTTTAATAAAGTGTCCTTTAAAGAAAGGTTCTGTGCAACAAATGTTTTCTCTAGTCCAGTGTAACAATCAGTAGTTTTTTGCCCCCAATTGTAACTTCAGTTGTACGGCCCTGGTGTTTACCAAGAGGCTACTTGGAACGCTTCATGAATTTGCATGTCATCCTTGTGCAGGGGCCATGCTAATCTTCTCTGTGTTGTTCCAGTTTTAGTATATGTGCTGCTGAAGTGAGCACGAGAGGCTACTTCGTATGTGACACAGCAGTGGATGCTCTGAGGGGCGTGAGATGAACAGCACACGCACCCTGTTTCCAAGCTGTTTATAATCTAATCAGAGCACACATCCTGTCTGGATCCCTCAGTTTGCTTGAACCTTTGTCACCTCTCACTCTGAGCCCCCTTTTATTTTTTTTAAATTTTTATTGGCGTATAGTTGATTTACAAACTTGCATTAGTTTCTGCTGTATAGCAAAGTGAATCAGTTATACACATACGTATATACACCCTTTTTAGATTCTTTCCCCATATTTCTCATTACAGAGTATTGAGTAGAGTTCCCTGTGCTCTGCAGCAGGTCCTTCTCAGTTATCTGAGCCCCTTTCTGAAATAGCTCCACCTCCTCCTCCCTCTCAGTCCCCCACACTTGCATCACTCCTAAGCAGCTCACAAGTTACATATTCATTTGACTGTTGTTCATCTTCTCCAGCCAGAACAGTAGTGGACTCTCAATAATTATCTGTTGAACGAATAAATACATGAGTTAAGGAAGGAGGGGCTGAGCATTCCATGTTACAGAGGATGGTATGGATGGAAACAGGGTCAGATAAGGTCGAAAAGAATCAAGGATCCTACACGTGATTTCAGGGCGGGGATGGCTGGAGGGTCATCATAAAGACGTCGATCTGAGGTCTCCCGAGTGCCTCACTTGTTCAGAAATAATCCCTAAGCAGCTAACGGCCCACAAACGGGAGGCACACCTGAATTCTGCACAAAGATCATCAAGTAGAATCAAAAACCCAAGCCAGAGCCCCAGTATAAATTTACCTAGAGACTCAAAAGTCCTCACGAGTCCTTGTAGGATCATGTTCTGTATCCTAGCAGCTGGGAGACAGCCGACTCCATGCTACTCACACCCTATTTAAATCCTTTGATTGTAGGGGGCTTCCGTGGTGGTGCAGTGGTTGAGAATCCACCTGCCAATGCAGGGGACACGGGTTCCATCCCTGGTCCGGGAAGATCTCACATGCCACAGAGCAGCTAGGCCTGTGTATCACAAGTTCTGAGGCTGCGCTCTAGAGCCCACAAGCTGCAACTACTGAGCCCATGTGCCACAACTACTGAAGCCCACGTGCCTAGAGCCCATGCTCTACAACAAGAGAAGCCACTACACTGAGAAGCCTGCACACAGCAACAAAGAGTAGCCTCTGCTCATCACAGCTAGAGAAAGCCCGCATGCAACAATGAAGACCCAATGCAGCCAAATAAATAGACAAATAAAATTTTTATTAAAAATAGATAAATAAATAAATCCCTTGATTGTAATATCCCTTTCCCCACCTTTCTGGTCTCAGCTAAAGCTGTGAGCTGAAGCTTTCATTACTCACCTGGACCTTCCATTAAAGCTCTGTCCTTGGACAGTCAGGGTTTGGTGGGCACTCACTTCCAGGCACCTGAGTGGCAGGTTGAGTGGCTGATGTCTCTACAATGGTGACAGAGAAGGCAGGTGATGATGCATTAGCCGCCTTGTTTCCAGAGCAGTCACAGAAGTGCAAGCCTTCTTGTCATGATTCATCAGCCTCATTGAAGTGCTGGGCCGGTGCAGCAGAGGGTGTGCTTGTATACACAGGTGTTGGAACAGGCAGTGAGAGTGAGTGCTTATATACACATGACACTGAAATCAGAGTCTCACTTTGTTTTTTTAAAGTGTATTTTATTGGGACTTCCTAGGTGGCACAGTGGTTAAGAATTCGCCTGCCAGTGCAGGGGACACGGGTCCGAGCCCTGCTCCCAGAAGATCCCACATGCCGAGGAGCAACTAAGCCCGTGCACCACCGCTATTGAGCCCATGTGCTGCAACTACTGAAGTCCACGCGCATAGAGCCCGTGCTCCGCAGCAAAAGAAGCCACGACAATGAGGAGCCCAAGCACCACAACAAAGAGTAGCCCCCGCACCCGCTCACTGCAACTAGAGAAAGCCTGTGTGCAGCAACAAAGACCCAATGCAGCCAATAAATAAGTAAATAAATTTTTTAAAAATGTATTTTATTGAAGTATAATTTATTTACAATGTTGTGTTAATTTCTGCTGTACAGCAAAGTGACTCAGTTATACACATATATGCATTCTTTTTCATATTCTTTTCCATGGTGGTTTATCCCAGGATATTGGATATAGTTCCCCATGCGCTACAGTAGGACCCTGCTGTCTATCCATTCTGTACAGAGCAGTTTAGCGCCTCATTCCCGAGCATCCCTTCACAGTAACGATTCTCATCCTCTGGGCCCGTCATCAGCTCAGCACTGTGACCGCCCCGCTGAGATGCCTTCAACCCTGATGTCAGTGACCCTGGCCTGTACCCCTGCTTTCGAGGCAAAACAGCTGGGGGTTCAGGACATGGCCCTTGGCTCTGGGCTTCGTTGGGGGCTCCGCAAGCTGCTCCGGGTCTCCGACCCTCAGTTTCTGCAAGTGGTGCTTCCCTCATTAGGTCGTTGTGAGAATTAAACTAATTAATACTCGAAAGACCCTCAGACTAGTGCCTGGAATGTAACGAGCAGTTAATTGAAGTTATCTGTGGTCATTTCATCTTTGGATTCTCTGGCCTCTTTTCCAGTTCCCTGAAGATGACCTTCTTTCCTCTGCATGTTTTCTTTCTTTATCACGTGATCCTTCCGAGCTCCATCCACCATTGGCAGTGGGCTCTGCGCTGCTTTCCTCTGAGCTCCAGCCATGGTCCCAGCGCCCCCAGAACCTGACGCGGTGGTCCTGGCAGCACCAACATCAACACTCCTGGATCCCAGCTCATCATCTCTCGAAGACGTAGTCTTTGATGTCTCCCTGGACTTTGATGTCCAAGTAGCTGGTGAGTCCTTCGCTTGTCTGCACCCTTCCCACTCCATTGCCCCCCCAACTCAGAGTTCTCACCACACCCTTGGACAAAGGCAATCGCCCCTACTTCCTCCCACTTGCACCTCACCACCAATTAATCACAAATTGTAGGACTTCCTTGTAGGTCCAGTAGGTAAGACTCTGCCCTCCCAATTCAGAGAAGGGAACTAGATCCCACATGCTGCAACTAACAGTCCCTCGTGCCACAACGAAGACCCGGCACAGCCAAAATAAATAAATTTTAAAAAATCACAAATTGTACACTAAATCTCACACGGCTCTTCTACTTCAAGCTCTGGGTCTTTCTCACATCACTCAGCTCAGATGGCTCTTTACCAACCTCAGCTACTGACATCCTAAATCCTACTAACCCTCCAAAGCCCAGTGTGCTTGACACTTCCTCCAGGAGGCCCTTCCTGACTTCTTGGTCCTCTTAAGTTCTTTTAGACTTTCTACCATTTTTTATTCTACTTATCACATAGTGCTTTGTGTTCTAATTGTTCATTTCCATGGCTTGGCCCTCTTGACAGATCACAGACTTTGTGGGCAGGGACCCTGTTCTGTGTACATCTGCGCATCAGACTTGCTCAGTTCAATACCGGTCACATAACAGATTCTTAATAAATGTGAATAAATGAGTAAAATCATAATAGGTTTTTTTTATATATAGTTTTATTTATTTATCTATTTATTTATTTATTTACTGGTTTCTTTGGGTCTTCATTGCTGCGTGTGAGCTTTCTCTAGTTATGGCGAGTGGGGGTTACACTTCGTTGTGGTGCATGGCCTTCTCATTGCAGTGGCTTCTATTGTTGCAGAGCATGGGCTCTAGGTGCACGAGCTTCAGTAGTTGTGGCACATGGGCTCAATAGTTGTGGCTCACGAGCTCTAGAGCACAGGCTCAGTAGTCATGGTGCATGGGCTTAATTACTCCATGGCATGTGGGATCTTCCTGGATCAGGGCTGAAACCTGTGTCCCCTGCATTGGCAGACAGATTCTTAACCACTGTGCCACCAGTGGTGCAGTCCTTTGTTTTGTTTAAGGAGAGGTTTTTCGGTTGCGCTTTTTAATTTTTGGTTGTGCCAGGTCTAAGTTGTGGCAGGTGGGCTGCTTAGTTATGGCTTGCCAGCTCCTTAATTGCAGCATGCAAACTCTTAGTTGTGGCATGCATGTGGGATCTAGTTCCCTGACCAGGGATCGGACCTGGGCCCTCTGCATTGGGAGCATGGAGTCTTAACCACTGTAACACCAGGGAAGTCCCCAAAGCATAGTGTTTTGAGCCCAGTTCTGTGTGTAATTTTTCCAAAAGATTTGGTGGTAACAACGGCTGCCACCCAATCATAATCAAAACCAGAAAGTACACTTTAGAGGATAATTTAATTTCCTTGGCTCATTAAATCTCGTAATTTGGGAAGTGGCTTCAGTGATGTGGTCATTTTCCCTCTCAGCCCCAAAACCAGACTGTCAGCTCATGAAGAGTCAACATGTGGAAATGTTTATCAGCCTCTAAATGCCAGTGCAGAGGGTCCTGCTGCAGCCAACAACCAGTCAATCAGAGGACACAGTTCTTCACACATCAGGCCCAGACGCTCGCGCAGGAATGACGAGAAACATCAGAACTGTTTCAGATGTCCTCACTGCCTGGAGGCTTTTCATCTGATTATGATATAAAGTCAGCATCCTTGAAATAATTTAAAAATCAATAAGGCTAGGGAGTTCCCTGGTGGCTTAGTGGTTAGGACTCAGCACTGTCACCACTGGGACCCAAGTTCCATCCCTGGTTGGGGAACTAAGATCCTGCAAGCTGTGCAGCCAGAATAAAAATAAATAAATAAAGCTAGTGTGTGTGGTATTGGTAATAATTGTCCCAGGAATTTAGAGAAAAGAAAGATAAAAATAATACCATTTGAGTCCTTAGTATTTGCCAATTTATTATCATTATTTCATATGGTTTCCCCCCAGATCTTATGAACTAAGCATTAATATTCTCAATTTATAAGTGCTGAAACAAAGGTTAAAGACTAGGTGAATTTCCCAATGTCTAGAAACATAGCTGGAAAAGATTGTCACTTACCAACTAGTTTTAAATGCATATTCTGCTTCCGTCCGGGCTCAGCTTTCTGAAGCTACCTCTGAAACTGAATTTTTTTTTTTTTTTTTTTTTTTGCGTGAAACTTCAATAGTTCCTTACTTCTTAAGCAATGACCCCAACTTCTGTATGTGGCAGTCGAGGCCTCCACAACATGTCTCCAACAACCTGCCCTCCAGCCTGATGGCCAAGTACCTCCCACCTTGAACTCTGGGCAAAGGGGAACATCTCAGACCCGGCCTCTTTTTTTTTTTTATCAATTCCAGTGTTTAGGCTGCTGTCTTAGCTAAATGCCTTTGATGGTAAGTAACGGAAAGACACAAGCAAGCCAAAAAAGAGAAAGCTTATTATAAGGATATGAAGAAATCTCATAAAACCCACAGGTGTAACATCTGGTCGAGCTTCCCAGGGGATTGGGACCTGGACCTGGGAGGTGCTGGCCCCTCTGCAACCCAGGCCCCCGTCTTCTCTAGGTGTTGGTTCAATTCCTCTTCTCCTGCATGCTGGCACAGGTAGAGAATTGCTGTCTTACAGGGGAAGAGATTGACCAGCACCTACGAACTCTGACTTCAAATCCACAGGTGAGAGAGGTGGCCAGCCACTTGTGTCGAGTGGCCAGGGAGGACAGGGTCCATCACACACACGTGGCAGTTGCAGTCCTTCCCTGTGTGTGGGGAACTTGGTGGGGATGAGGGCGGTCTTGAAAAAATCAACTAAAAACGAATCCAACCAAACTAACCCACTGCAGTCTACCTTGCACACCTCACCCTAGAAAAATCCCCGCTCTCCTCCCAATCTCAGCTCCAGTGCCACTTCTTTGTTATTTTTTTTTCCCTTCGAAAGACAAAAGCTATATATTCTGTCCAGCTTCATGTCCTCCCGATTACTCCAGAAACGCAGGTGGAATCGAATGGACCTGGAGTGGGAGAAGCAGCCCTTTGGCCTTAGAGTGGGGATACAATCTCCCTCGATGGAGGGGCGGGAGGTCCAGGGGTGGGGAGGCCCCCCTCCCTGGGGTCACGTGGGCACTGAGGCCCCAGGGGGAGTCTGGGGAAGTGGGGTGCAGAGGAACTGGGTGTAAGGCAACAGGAGGCAGAATAAGAAGAGACAGAACAACCAAGGAGGAGGATTCCCAGCGGGCGGCTCACGCAGAGCTGTGGGAAGAGGAGAGAGCGTTACGGAGGCCTGGGGCCCAGGGGATGGCGGGTGACCGTGAGCAGACTCAGGCATGGGCAGGTGAGGACAGACGGAAAGCAACTGGCGTATTCGAGGCCACTGCTGTGCGTCTCCTTCGTAAATGGTAACAGCACACCCCTACTTGTAAGCAAATAGCTGAGGTCACACAGTTTGGGCTGATGGTATAGGAAAGAAGCCGGGAAACCATCCTTGGGGCATCAGGGCGGGCTTATTCCCCAGCATACAGGAGGGCGCCTGACTTTTCTGAGGCTTCATGGGTTACTGAAATTATTCCCAGAGCCGGCTTCTGGAGCACCACACTGAAAGCATTGGGAAAGCATCACTTTACTCTCCAGCTAGGTTTTCTGATATATTTTCCAGATCAATGAAAAGAAACAGGTTTATCTCAGACTTGCTCCCTGTGCTGGGCGAGTTTGGTACTTCCTTTGCTGTTCAAGGTAACTCTTAAAGGGGGTGATGGGCCTGTCACCCAGGAATTGTCTTTGATTAAAAATAAAACAACTTAGGGACTTCCCTGGTGGTCCAGTGGTTAAGACTCTTTGTTCCCACTGCAGAGGACATGGGTTCAATCCCTGGTTGGGGAACCAAGATCCCCCATGCCACTCAGTGCGGCCAGAAAAAATAAATAAATAGATAAATAGATAGATAAATAAATAAATAAGAAACAATTTAAGATACCCACTTGGTCAGATACTTCTCTGCCCTTTTATTTATTTTTCCTTTCCTTACACATAAGCGTGTTTACAGAGAAAATTAAAAGAGATGCCTAATCCTGTCTTAATACACAAATCTGTCTTTTCCAATTAAAACTTTGAGCTTCCTATTAACAGGCCCCATAGGTTAAAGTGTCCAAAATTATTAATCAGAGGCAGAGGCCAGTAAATTACTAGATGTCATTCTGTTTCTCTTCCAGACACTTGGCCTTTGAAGATGATACCAGATTGTTATCTGAACAAGCAAAAAAAGAAAAAAGCAATTAACTTGGTTCCAAAGAGCTGATCAAATGCTGGGAAGAGGCGAGAGATCAGCCTGACTGGGGAGGAAACTTAGATCATAGTAAAGAAAAGCTTTCCCTCCCCTGATTCTCCTCCCACTTCTGTTCTCTGCAGGTGGCACACTGCACCTGCAGGGTGCTTTGGGGAGAACAGGTAAGCCATGACCTTGACAGCTGGGGTTTGCGTCAGGCGTCAGCAAGGCCTCCCAGTGACCAAGATATGCTGCTGTCTTAGCAAGCGCTTTCCCATGAATTGAACATAACAAACCGAAAAACAATTTAATCAGAACAGTTCTTAAGTTGGCATGAGTGAACTTACAATGAGTTTCACGTGAAGATATCACACCCAGCATGGTAACTCTGGTTAATAACACGTGTTCTACACGTGAACTTTGATAAGAGTCGATCTGGGGCATCCTCACTGTACACACGGAGGTAACAGCGAGGCTGTGGATAGATTCCACAGATGTGTCAATCATCATATCATTTCCCTTCAGTACATATGAGTTTCTTTTTCTTTTTTTTTAATATTATTTATTTATTTATTGGCTGTGTTGGGTCTTCACTGCTGCGCATGGGTTTTCTATAGTTGTGGCGAGCAGGGGCTACTCTTCGTTATGGTGCATGGGCTTCTCATTGCAGTGGCTTCTCTTGTTGCAGAGCATGGGCTCCAGGCGCACGGCTTCAGTAGTTGTGGCATGTGGGCTCAACAGTTGTGGCTCACGGGCTCTAAAACACAGGCTCGGTAGTTGTGGCACATGGGCTTAGTTGCTCCGTGGTATGTGGGATCTTCCCAGCCCAGGGACTGAACTCGTGTCCCCTGCATTGGCAGGTGGATTCTTAACCACTGTGCCACCAGGGAAACCCCAATATGAGTTTCTTTGTCAATTGTACCTCAGTAAAGCTGGGGGACTTTTATAATTATAGTCAGAAGATTTTTAGATCTGAAACTGATTTCAAAGACATCTAATTCAGTCTCTTCGTTTTATAGAAATGGGAAAATGGGCGTGAAGTGACACTGATGGCCACCCAGCAGTTTGGGAAAAGGACGCCAGGTGCCCCATCACAGGTGAGTCCCATGGGCTAAAGTCATGGCTGTGATGGCCTGAGCTCTTCAGCAAACTGGACCTTCCTTTCCTGACCCTCGGTCCTGAAGACACAGGAGTCTTCTTTTGCAGAGCTGGAAAACGGTGGGATTTCCTCTGCCAGCCAAATGAGAGGTTTTGAATTTGCAGGAGTGGAAGCAGGGAGGGGTAAAAGGACTGAAAACAGAGACGATCAGCTTCTGGTTACACCTAACTCCATCGTGACGTGACCATCGGTTTGTTGTGGGCCTGTAGCTGCAAGCACAGAACCGTACATTTTACACTCTGGTGGCTCAAAGTTTGGGGAAGGGACTCTGTCGTAGTCCATTTGGGCTGCTTCGACAAAAACACCATAGACTGGGTGGATTATCAACATCAAAGTGTATCTTTCACTGTCTGGAGGTTGGACGGCGAAGGTGGGGGTGCCGCAGATTCCAAGTTTGGTGAGGATCCCTTCCTGGTTCAGAGACCCCCATCCTCCCGTCCTGTCCTCACTGGTGGGAAGGAGGGACAGCTCTCTGGTTCTCTTCATAAAGGCAGTCATCCCGTGCACGACCTCATCACCCTCATGCCCTGATCCAAGGCTCTACCATCACACTGGAAGGTAGGATTTCAACACATGAAATTTGGAAAGACACACACTTTCAGACCATCACAGACTCAGTCCCTTTAAATTGTTTTATTTCAATAGACGCAGGTTATGTACTAGTGCAAAGCATTGGTCAGGCACAGCACAGGTGACAAAGATGAAAACCTCTGTGGCGCCAGTTACAGAGCCCGCCAGCCCCATCAGCAGCTCCTTCCAACAGAAAGAGGACGAGAGTAAGTGCCAGGCAGAGAGGAAACCAATGCGTGAGAAAGAAAGGCTCCCACTTGGCCATGGGAGAGGCACTGGCCTCAAAGAATACTTTGGATTTGAGCAGAACCCGAGGAGCAGAGCCAGAGGAGCCAGAGTGTCTGCAGTCAGCAGAGGCCCCCTCAACACCCTGTGACGTAGGGTAACAGACAGTTGGCTGTCAGGGCCAGTCCCAGGTCACACAGTGTCCCCCATGCTGCTCTGACTCACAGGAGCTGCCAGAGAAGCCACCAGGGGTCACGGGTGGGTCAAGCCGTCAGGAACACATGCAGCTTCTAGAGAGGCTCCTCGTGTCAGAGTAAAGGAGACTGAGGATGTGCCCCACCGTCAGAACCGGAAAATGCAGGGAAGTCCATCAACTATCGCACTCTGGCTTATAACCACAGGACCCCTGCAGCTACCCTCAGGTGAGCCCCCTTCTCTGCCCTGCCCTTCATCGGAGGGACTGCCTCTCCCAGGCAGGTGGGAGGGTGGGAGGAAGGAACAGGCCTTTCCTATGAAGGCCGCGTGTCCTCCTAGGGCAGTGCCTCCTGCCTGAGTCTACCTCAGGTGGACACAGCTGCCCCCACGGTCCGGTGTCACCCCCAGACACTAGCACTCAGCCCTGCCTTTAGGAGCTGCGATGTCACTCTGTCCCTGCATCCTTCTGACCCTCAGGTGGCAGTGGTTCCAGCTACTGCTAACCCCTAGGGGACTCCCAAGCCCTGGTTTGACCCCTCGTGTGTTCAGCTTCTAGCCCTGGGATGTCTGCTTTCCTGGCTCGACACAGACTGAACCTCAGAGCCCACCGCTGCTACAGGCATTGCCTTTGCTTACAAAGCCATCTGTGTCACAGACTATAACTGTGTGTTTTAATATGAAAATAATGTTTCCCACAAATCTCAGTGTGAATCAAGCGCCTCCCTCTTCCCTGCTCCTCCGTGGACAGACAGGAATCCCCCACGTGGTCGTAGACCACTGTGTGAATCCACTTGGGCTGCACAGCAGAGCACCGCAGATGGGGGGCCTTCTCACTGTTCTGGAGGCTGGAAGACCCAGATCAAGGTCCAGCAGGGTCAGTTTCTGATGAGGCCTCTCGTCCTGGCTTGCAGACGGCCACCTTCTCGCTGTGTCCTCACGTGGCCTCCCTCTGTGCATACAGTCCTAATGTCTCTTCCTCTCCTTATAGGGACACCAGTCTATTGGGTCAGGGCCCCACTCTTATGACTGCATTTTACCATAATTACCTCCGTACAGGCCTCATCGCCAAATACCGTCCCATTGGGAGGCTTCAACCTGTGAATTTTGGACAGTTCTGTCCCTACCACTGACCCTATAATCTTCGGGCAGAACTGCAGAGAATTCATCCCTATTCTGAAGATACTTATTCCAACATTTCCAAGCTCTTTTGCAGTCCCATGGGGCAGACACAATGTCCCCAAAGGCCACCACTGAACCTCCCAGGAGCCTAAGAATATCATTCCCTCTGCCCTCTGGGTTCCCCTATCAGAGTTAGCCAGCAACCACACCAACCACACTGAGGGGGTCCTGCTGGGAAGAGGCCGCCTGGGGTGGGGGCAGGGCCAGATGTGGACAGGAGCTGTTTGAGACACAAATGACGGGGCAGGGGATGTTCTTAGGCTCTTAGGTAGTTTAGTCGTGGGGCAATGAAATCTCTTCTCCATTTTCTGCTCAAATTTTTTTCTCCACCTTCTTTTGTTTCCTGGTTAAGTCCTGGTGTGAGGAGTAGAGGTGTCTGCCTCATGGGTGCCTTTCCATGGGGCTGTTCATGGGCCGCTTGCTCTGGTCACAGGTTGCAGCCATACCCCTGGCTGGTCCCCCTCCTTCTGTGGCACTCGTAGTCTCGTGTGGAACCTCACCCCTCCTCAGCTATTCCAGTAGCTCATTTGAGTCACAATTTGAAAAAGTCAGAAGAGGGTATGTTACTACTATGAAATCGACCATATCCACTTTTGGGGGGAAATTAAGCTAAATAGCAAATAAGACCAAGTCAAATAATACAAAAAGCCAGTGTTACCTTCTCTACCCTGAACCAGAGCCAACCAGGGCTAGGTTTGTGGCCCGTATGAGCCGCTGCCTCTTCTCCTCTGTTTTGTGCTGACCACACCCATGGGTCTGGTTGTTTCTCAGTATTGATCTTAATTGCAGAGACGTAATTGTTCATGTGTTTTCTGACTCCATCAGGTATTTTTCTATTTCTAGCTGTCCCTATTCCTCATTTCTACTGTAGAAATTGAGAGAATTCTCCACCCCAAATGTGTTTGGGGTGGGGAATCCCCTGGCGGTCCAGTGGTTAGGACTCCATGCTTTCATTGCCTAGGGCTTGGGTTCATTCCCTTGTTGGGGAACTAAGATCCCACAAGCCTTGCAGTGCAGCCCAAGAAACCTCCAAAGGCAGCTAAAAATGTTTTTGGGGTGAAGCTGTGAAATACATGGTTTCTACAGGCCTCCCAGCTTTCAGGAGCTCCCCTCACAGTCCATCATCTGACAGTCCCTGTAACTGCAGCAGCCGGGGCAAATACCGTCTTTTTGCAACAAAATGTCTCTGCCATTTAACCGTGTGTATGTGTGTCCAGAGTGCTGGAGCCTGGTCACCGGTCACCTGGGCTCTGCTGGACACGGTGGCAATGACTCCCTCCTTGGAGTGCGGGCTGCAGAGGCCAGGAGCCTCTGAGAGCCAGATCTGAGGTCTGCTCCCCGCCTCTCCCCATCTTGTATTCCACTCTCTCTTGTCTTTTATACATTTTTTTAATACTTTTATATCAGGTCAGGTAAAGTTAAATGTGTGCATTTCAAGCGTTAACCAAAAAAATAAAAAGGGAATGGAAATAGCATTTATTAAGTGTGCGTTAGGTGTCTTCATTATGTCGCCTTCGTTTAACGATGCCAACAACGCTAGGAGATGCTGCCTCCCCGCCTGGCAGCAGAGACGCCTGTGTGCCCGAGAAGGTGAGAAGCAAACGGGGCCCGGAGCTGGTCAGACCCTGGCCCACGTTCTCATCTGCTTATCCTGCAGCGGGAACCCTGCCCCCACCCACGCTTTGCTTCTGTTTTCTGGTTCAGAGCAAAGAGCTTCAGCCCCATCACCAAGGTCGCACAGCTGATAAGTGGCAGCACATGAACTGGGAAAAACATCAGGCCTTCTGACTCCCTGTTTTTTTTGGCTACTCAGCCTGTGGGATCTTAGTTCCCCGACCAGGGATCAAACCCGCACCCCCTGCAGTGGAAGCGCAGAGTCCCAACCACTGGACCACCAGGGAAGTCCCTGCTCTCAGACTTTAAAACGCAGTGGATCTTCCTTTTGATGAACTTGACCTTCTGGTTTTCTGTGTGGAAGTTACTATGTCTCCCTCATGGTTAGCAGCTGCAATGGTGCATATTTCCACACTTCAGAAGAGTCTCAGTCTCTCTTTTTTGTGGTTGTTTTTCTGTCTTTCACCAAAATTTCAAGACCAACATTTCTACAGACACACATTTCTACAGAGTAATGAGCAGCGTCTGGGTATTGGGGTGATATTCCCCAATGTTCCCCTGCTCTTTCCAAGTATCTTATGTATGTTTGGGGAGTGCATTGAACGAATGTTAATTTATATAATCCTTTATACTCTCAAGCAAATATAGAGAGTACTTACCTTTTCCCCTACCTAGGAAATGCACTGCAGCAAAACAAATCCACGATTGCTCAGTGAACACATCACACAACGTTTTGAAGCACCAATAATACTCGTGTGTGGTGTCTTTATCCTAAGAGTATGTTGTTCACCTCATCAGCCATTTGTTTTTGCTGGTTTTTCTGGGGGAATAAAATATTAAATATTCAGTCCCTCAATGGGAGGGAGCGAGCTGCCACTGAGAGCAGGCTGCTGCGGGAAGCGGCCTCTCCACCGGGGCTGAGAGCCGAGGTGGCCACTTGATTCCAGGACCCCAATGGCCGCTTGGCTACTAAAGCTGGAGGTGGCAGGCGGTGTGATCTCAGGGCATGAACTGACTTTGGAGTGTGCTGAGGCACAGGAAACTCCCAATGACCCTTGTTTCAAAAAAGAAAACAAAACAAACCTAGTGCTAACTTTAAAAAGCCTATAGCAGCATAGTTTAAAAAGGGAACTTATACGTACATACACATGCATGTACACCTAGGACAGAAATCAAACACATATATATACACACACATATATTCTGAGTCTGCACTTTTTCCCTTTTGGCAAAGCTGAGGTTAAAATTTTGCACCCGATGCTTTATTTATAAGCAACAGCAATGGATTCCTGCTAACTGGAGGTGGGGGAGGAGGGGGCAAGGGAGGGGTATCGGGAGAACAGCTCATGGAACCAAAGGAAGGATCAAACCACCCACTGTGAAAGGAGTCTCAGCTCTTAGGTGGTTCTTGGGCACTGGTTCCAACTCGCCGCCAGCCCCCCTGTTTCTGTTCAACGTTTACTGTCAAGGAAGGAGAAACCGATGGGCTTGGGGGAGTCAAGGGCCCTGTGTGGTCGGGGCGGGGGGCCCTGGGATTGACGCCCCGCTCACATTAGATGAAACGCGGGTAGTGGGGCAGGGCAGTTCACCCCCAGGAAGGATGCTGGGCAAATAAAGGAAAAGTCCAGATGTCCCCTGGACGTGAGGCTGGGGGTAGCCACCGGTGAGGCCAGAGGAAGCATGGAAGCAATCTCTTGGCCCACGTCGTTAGTAATTCAACCTCCAGGGCTGTCCAGGCCTCACCACGTGGTCACTCCGAGGGTCCCGAGAAGAAAGACAGTAACCATCTTTGCTCCTGTCCCTGGGGAGGCGGTTTGGTTTCGTGGCTCTGCCTCTGGCAGCATGTGGCAGGGGTAGGGTGACCATGGCGGGGAAGAGCCAGCTCAGAAGAGGCCCCCCCGACACAGCCTGCACCATCCAGCCACCGAAAGGCACCAAGAGGGGTGTGGGGGGGGACCAGAAGTCCCCTTTTCACGTTGGCCTTAAAGCTGAGACAGAGGTGCCTGCAGAGCAGCCGGGAGCCTCTTGTAGCCTGGCTGGTGCGAATTGAGATGTGCCGTGCGTGTAGAATACACGGGATTGGAGGGCTTACTATGAAAAAAAGGAGAGCATAAAATGTCTAGTAATAATTTTAGAATGTTTATTACATGTTGAAACGATAATATGTGGATATATTGAGTTTAAGAAAACATTAAAATTAATTTCGCCTGATTCTTTGTTTAATGTGGCTACTGGGAAGTTCTAGATTACGTGCATGGCTCACAGCCAGGTTCTGCTGACCAGTGCTGCACCCTCCCGTCCAGGGCTGGTGTTTCATTCATTTCCACACACTCCTCAGCCCTCGCCAGCGCCTTGCTCAGGGCAGGTGCTCAATGTGAATACGTGAAGATGGCATCTATCCGAAGCAGCGTTGGCGCTGCCCGAGGAGCTCTCGGCTGGAGAGAGAATTCATGCACCCCAGGGTCAACCCTTGTCTTCTGCTCATGCAGTTCTATCGCAGGTCCAGGCTTAGGACCTTGTCCTCTGGATCCTAGGCTGGTGCGTGTAAACTGGGGGCCTGGCTCACCTTGACCCTTTCTTTCTTTTTTTTTTTTTTTAAACTTTCAGCCATTCTTTCTTTCTTTTTTTTTAAATTAATTAATTTATTTATTTATTGACTGCATTGGGTCTTCATTGCTGCGCTCCTGCTTTCTCTAGCTGCAGAGAGCAGGGCTACTCTTCCTTGCGGTGCTCAGGCTTCTCATTGCGGTGGCTTCTCTTGTTGCAGAGCACGGGCTCTAGGTGCGTGGGCTTCTGTAGTTGCGGCACATGGGCTCAATAATTGTGGCCCTTGGGCTATACAGCACAGGCTCAGTAGTTGTGGCGCATGGGCTTAGTTGCTCTGTGGCATGTGGGATCTTCCCGGACCAGGGCTCCAACCCGTGTCCCCCGCATTGATGGGTGGATTCTTAACCACTGCACCACTAGGGAAGCCCTCGACCCTTTCTTATTGTCCCAGGTTACCGTGCATGGGAGGTTGTTTCCTAGAAGAGTGAGGAGGGCTGAGGCCCTGGCTCCTGAGCCCTGTGCCAGTCTGTCCCGTGTCATCGTGGCTGCCTCGAGGGCTGTGTGGCGGGTGAAGTGAGTCTGAGCCTGGCCTCCTGACACAGCGCTGCTTGGTGCTCAGGAGACACCTTTAATAAAGGGTATCAGGAATTGACTCAGGTAAGGGAACCTCTCTTGGTTCACATTAAGCATCAGTGGAGGAGAGGGGGAGGCCCAGCCCCTCAAACCCCACTGCAAAAGCGACCACAGTCCTGGAGGTAAAACTCGCCTGCACAGCCGACTCATGTGGGAGATGACTCAGGACCCCTTCTGGCTGAGCAGAAAGTTGTGGGAACATCAGCTCCCAGAGCAAGGATGCCCCGAAGGTCACCCGGAAACAGAGAAGGAGGAACAGCACTTCAAGGGTGTTTTACCCATAAATTTGTCTCAAGGGCTGAGCAAATGTTTCCTGGGAAAGGATGACGTGGCTGCTGCCGTGACCACGCATGTGGGGTGTGAAACACACCAGCCTCGGTGCCCAGCACTGACACACGCGCACATGCACGTGTCAACATGCACACCCATGCCACAGAGCGGGAAGGAAGCTGAGGTGCATGAAGGCCAGGGTCAGGGTCCAGGTGTGATGGTGGGAGCTTCCGGGCAGATCTGAACGCTGGAGGGACAGGGCCGATGGTTCTGGGCCTTCAGACAGACTCTGTGTGCAGTGGGGGGCCATTTGTCTCCCACCTCCAGTGTCCATGAGAAACTAGGAAACTCTGGGAAGGTAATTAAATCCGTTTATTTATCTGAGAAATTCTATGACGTTTGGGTTGTTGAGGACGTGGGGTCTCCCTGTGGAGCCAGGAGCCTGGGTGCTGACCAGCAGTGTTCTTGACCAGCTCTGGCCTGCACGTGTAGGAGACCAGCGGGCCTTCTCCTGCCTCCCCCACCCCACACCTGCATCCAGGTCCCCCTCCTGCTCCTGCATTCAGAGCGCTCCCCCCTCTCTGGGAGTGAGTCTGCTTTTCAAAGAGACTGAGGCGAAGGGAAGTGGATTCCTGTGTCACCACATAACACGTGCAGGGCACCAGAGCTATTACTTCACTGGTCTGTGCTCGAGCCTCTGTCCTCGTCACACCTTTTCTTCACACAGGACTGTTGCTCTGCAAAGGCTGGAGCATCCTTCTTCTCTGTCCTGGACCCACAATCCACACCAGGTCCTGTGCAACAAATACCATTTGGATTAGGAATGAAATTTATTGCCCATTTTGTAAAGTGGGGACCACAGTTGCCTACCAAGCCGTTTTAGATCATTAGGGGGAAAAGAGTCAAATGAAAGTAAATTAAAGAAGCTGGTTGGAGCCTGAGACGTCAACTAGTTGTCTGAAGATTCTTCAGTTACTATGTCAAGCAACACAGATGTTTCTCTTTTTTCATATGATGAAGATTAGGGATCTAAACTTATCCGAAAAGCGAGAGAGGCACCATTTGTCCCCATTGGAATGGCAGCTTTTGCAGCAATCGTTACATATGGATTGTATAAATTAAAGAGCAGGAGAAATACTAAGTTCTACATTAAAATACAATGAGATTTCCCTGGCAGCGCAGTGGTTAAGAATCCGCCTGCCAATGCAAGGAACACGGGTTCGATCCCTGGTCCAGGAAGATCCTACATGCTGCGGAGCAACTAAGCCTGTGAGCCACAACTACTGAGCCAGAATGCCACAACTATTGAAGCCCGCGTGCCCAGAAGCCAGTGCTCCACAGCAGGCCACCACAATGAGGAGACCGTGCACCGCAATGAAGAGAAAGCCCATCTGCGTCAACAAAGACCAAACTAAGCCTATGAGCCACAACTACTGATGCCCGTGTGCCTAGAGCCTGTGCTCCGCAACAAGAGAAGCCACTGCAATGAGAAGCCTGCACACTGCAACGAAGAGCAGCCTCCACTTGCTGAAACTAGGCAAAGCCCGTGCAGCAGCAGTGAAGACCCAACGCAGCCAAAAATAAATAAATAGATTAATTAACTAATTAATTAATTTTTTAAAAAGAAAGTAAATTATTAACTTACAAAATAATTCCCTTTAAAAAAAATCTGTAAATACTTTCCCTTTGTGGTTTTTATCCTGTGAAGAAGCATTAGTATAATTTACGCGTCCTCGTGAATACAACCTCCACAGCATTTAAACCTGATGTGATTTTGTTTCCAAAATGAAAGTGGCTTTTTTCTTTTTCTGATTAAAGTAACTAGTGTTGGATTTGATCAAAGTCAGTAACAGTTTTCCCTGGAAAAAAAAGCATGTTTCTGGGTGTCCACCGCCAGTTTTGAGCGCTGTTTTAGGCATGGTACACATTGTACACACAGGAGAGTTTGTATTTTCTCTCTGGTATTTTTTCAGCACGATGTCCGGACACATTTGTACAGGGTACAGATTCTGTTCTTAGCAACACTGACTGCCAACTTCTGAGCACAAGCCGTGGGCCGTTCAGATTCCGTTTGCTGGCTCACTGGTTCCTCTCAGTAACGCGGGGAGGAGGGCATCTCTGTGGGATGCCGTGTCCACAGGATTTCTCATTACAGGCCTCCTGTTCACAAGAGGCTTTTAATCAGGTGGGCGAGACCTCGAGGATCCCTTCTCCCCATCACCCTTGGTGTGCACACTGGGCTCAGGAGCAGAAGGCCCTGGTGCAGGAGTGGACATCACCGATGGTCCCAACAGATGACCTTCCTCTGACCACAGCTGGCCTGGCCCCACTGCCGCTGGGAGCACACCTGGGAGCCCCCCAGCTCTACACCATTGTTCCTTTCCCCGGGAGACTGGCCAGCTGCCTGGCGACAGCTTCACCTCATTGGACCCCTTCCAGCGAGGAAAGGGTGCTTCTCTGCGTCCTCATCGAATCGACACATCCTGGATTTGTGTCTGGGTGCCTTGATCCTGCTAATATAAAAATTGTGAAGCTAATGAGTGCCCTACACGTCCCCGAGGTGACCACAAACATTGTTTTACAGTGACAGAAACAAGCAACGCACTGCTGTCCCAGGAACCCCACTCTCCGGAAGTCTCACAGAGCAGAAGCAGGCGGTCCCTGAGGACAGGGCACTGTCAGAAGCTGCTGAACTGGACCCAGGACGGAGCCTGGATTCTGGACCAACGACCAGCACCCGTGTGGCCCCCTTCCCAACCCCACCCCCCGTGTGCCTGAAGGTTCTGCCTCCTGGGAGCCCAGGACCAGCAGGGGGCACGGGAGGTGGTTGACACCGAGTGCGGGGAGGAGAGAGGGTTGGGGGGTGCACAGGAGGTGTAGGGAGGAAAAGGAGAGAAGTGGGGAGGGTCTTCTACAGAAGCTGGTTCTGAAGGAGGGATGATTTAACTCAGGAAGCCATAACGGTGGTCAATGAGAGTAAGGAACAGCCGTTCTAGAAAATTTCTTCAGGACCAGTGACGAGAGCAAGGGAGGGGCCTTGCTGAGGAGATGCCCAGTCAGTCAGGGTCTCCCGGACTCCGGTAACTTAACCAGTACACGGTGCACTGAGCGAAAGGCGAGCATCTGTGACCGTCCTGAGCATAGCTGGACAGGGATGCTGGTGACTCTACACCAAGTCACGCTAACAACGCATCTCTTTGTGCTGGCGGTGATGGCCTGTATCATCCACTGCTCTGTGATGGGTGTGTTCAGGTACGTATTCCTAAGTAATCTCCCCAGTTTCCTACCAGATTAGCATTGTTGTCTCACTTAGTGGTTTGGGAAGTGAAGGCTCTGAGACTCTGAGACGTGTCCACGTTTACAACCCACTGGTGTCTGTCCTGCCCACGTGGGCACAGCCTCCGCAGCTGCAGACTGTGCGGGGCCACTTCTCGCCTCGGCGTGAAAGAGCCGCGGAGGAGGGACCCTGGACAGACCTCGAGGGCGAGGAGGCCAGTCCCTGGCCCCTGAAGGGGACTCTGTGCCCTCGGGGTGATGCTCACAGAGCCGGTCCTGGGGGATGTGCCTGACTGGCCTCGACTCTGGGTTTCCGGGTTGACGCTGAGGCTCTGGGATACCAGACAGAGCCTACACTTCATCTTCAAGTGAGAAATATAAACAAGGCATTTTGAAAGTTCACTGAAACCTTTCTTTAACGTGGGAAATTTCATGTTTTTGTGATATTTTTCTTTATTGATTTCATAAGTCATGTGGGCTTAAATCTATAAGTATTTCTCTCATGATTCAGCAATGAAAGTGTACTTGTAATTTTATCCACATTAGAACCCACCAGGGGGGACCTCCCTGGTGGTCCAGTGGTTAGCACTCAGGTGCTCTCACTGCTGGGACCTGGGTTTGATCCCTGGTCAGGGAACTAAGTTCCCACAAGCTGCACAGCTCGGCCAAAAAAAAAAAAAAAAATTAAGAAAAAAAAAGAAGAACCCATTAGGGACTTACTGTGTTCCATTCTAAAGTATTTTACAAATACAGTGTCATTTCACACCACAGCCCTGGAGGTGGATATTGTTTCCCCATCATACAAGTGAGAAAACCAAGGCTTATAGAGGGAAATCACCTGTCCTAAGACACAGCTAGGGCCTGAAACCAAGTCTTAGACCTCCAAGTCCTCGAAATCAGTAAAGCCCCTCAATGGACAGGTTAAGGGGGGGAGTGGGGGGAGAAAGAGTATTTTGTTTTGTTTTTTAATATTTATTTATTTACTTATTTATTTTTATTTGGTTGCACTGGGTCTTAGTTGCAGCAGGTGGTCTCCTTAGTTGCGGCACGCCAAATCTCTGTTTCGGCATGCATGTGGGACCTAGTTCCCCAATCAGGGATCAAACCTGTGCCCCCTGCACTGGGAGCCTGGAGTCTTAACCACTGTGTCACCAGGGAAGTCCCGAGTGTTTTACTTTGAGGATGTTTCCACAATATCCCATTCTCAGGGCTGATAACCCGGGTCAAAGGCAGGGATGGGAAGAAAGAGGATGCTGGTTAGAGAACGCACTTTAGAAAAACCTCAAATACATTTTTATTTGTTTTACTTATTCAAGAAGGGTACGCTCCATGCTTTAAATGCATATTTTCCCCCAAAGACATTTTAAATCCAGTTCAATATTATTAGTCATACCTTTTAAAATTAATAAAAGTACTTGGTTATTGCTTTATTTCCTAAAGGGAAATAATGCATCCGGTTGTCGGTTCAGGAAAACAACAGAAAAGTGTTTGTTTCCTAAAACTGTTGCAGTACAATGTTGAATATTCTCTGACTGGTATCATCAAATAGAATATGAATGTGTTGAGGTCTCCTCCACCAGCTCTGAGCCCCTAACCAACTCCTGTTAACTGTGTTTCGTCCTATAGGCTTCCGATGGTTTGCACTTTTGTAACAAGGCCAGAGGGAGAAATGTCAAGGTCCTTGGAGTCACAAAAGCTGCTGCCCTCAATTCTGCTCTGTGTTTTGCAAAGGATCCATCTGTGAATAAAGTGCTGAGATTTAAGTTATGGTACAAACAGTCCTTTCCACAGAAATCCCTATTTTGAGGATGAATTCCAGTTCACAAACCTAAGACAGTAGTTTTTGCTTGTTGTGCGCACGTGTATTTAAATATCCTTTATTCGAGGAGCCGGCAGCCAGACAGGGAGGTTGCTGAAATTCTCAATTGTCAGTGAGATAAACATCAGTTATTGTCACGCAGTCATCTAGATGGCATGACAGATCTTGTGAAGGGCAGACCTCACTGGAGTTCCGCCTGAAACAAGTGCAGGATTCGTGTGTCAGGGTATTCTAATTGGCTGGCGGCATTGTGTGGGCTCATTAGGTAACTGCTGCCTCCTCCACTCTGTGTTCCACGGACCTGGCACGCAGGATGGGCAGGCATGGAGGAGAGGCTGCTGGGCAAGAGCACAGAGGGGAGAGGCGAGGGGCTGCTGGGGGGGATGGGGTGTCAATTCCAGGACCCATGACGGGGAGCCGTCAGCAGAGTGGAGGGCACGGCGGCTGCCCGGAGGGCCCAGAGACTCCCTCAGAAACAGAGGTACAGAGGAGACAGCGATGCGAATGCAGAGGGATGGGATCAGGACAGATAAGCAGACGGTCCAGAGCGGCCTGCCGGGTGGGCCAGGTGGGGATGAGAGGTCCCAGCGGCTCTTTGTCCAAAGGGCGCCTGAGAGGATGGGGGGTGAGGCAGAAACGTGAGCGCGGCCCATCCCAGGTGAAAACAGGGCGATGACACGTCCCCCAGGGTCAGGATGGGACCAGGGGCGGGTGCTGGGCAGGGGGCAGAGGTCCACGTGGCATGAGGTCATGCAGCCCGAGCAAGTGGGCCAGCACCAGCCGTGACGGAGTCTTCCTGCCTTGTTGAAGAAAGCTCTCTAAAGGATAAACATACCAGCCTTGTGAAGGCGTCGCCCAACGTGTAACAGCAAAAAAAGGGAGGGGGACTCCAATATCCATCGATAAGGGAAAAATTAAACACGTTGTGACACCCAGACTACGTCATACTGTGAAGCAGCTACAACAGTGGACGAACACACACCCTGGAAGAGAAGCACAGAGTGAAAGCGTGGGTCCTGCAGACACGCCGGTGCGTCTGAGAGAGGCGATGCCTGGGCGGTGCACCCTGAGTTTGGGCAGTGGTCACGGGCCGGGGGGTATGGACAGGAGCCACCGTGCAGAGAAGGAGGAGGGGACTTGAATTGTCCCGAGTGTGTGGATTGTTTCCTTGTGAAAAAAGAAAAAGTCACCAGAAACTATGATGACGATGACAGAGAAGCAGAGACGGCAGACACAGGAGAGGCTCTAAGTCTGCAAGGTCAGCACGGAAGGGGAGGGAGGATCCAGAAGGGTCCATGGGAGGAAGAGGGGGACGTCTCCTGCGGGTCTGGCAGAGGACCCGGCAGCAGCCCCGTGGAGCAGTAGGAACAAGAAACGGGAACATAACAGTGTGTTGGGCTTGTCTGGGGATCTGGAACCACTTTCTGGGCACACACCTCCTCTTACCCTCGGGAGCCAGGCTGACAGCATCTTCCCGAGGAAGTCAAGGGCTGAGGATCAGGCCACACAGTGAATCATCAGAAAGACAGGAATGGAGCCGGGAGGGGAGCCGGCTGGGACGCTGGCTCTGCACCTCTGTGGCCTGCCTCACCCCTGCTGTCTCAGCTGGGATGCCCTTTCCTCAGAGCTGTCCCCAACCTCGGTTACTTCGTCGCTGCTATTGCCCGTTCTCTCGAGCCTATCTTTGTCACCGTACCTGCACTGGGCTTGTTACCTGCAGCGTCTACACCTGCCCCGCCTCCTCGATGCCCTCCATACCCCAGCATCCACATTTCCTAGATGGAGAGCCCAGGCTTCCCTGCGGCCCCCTCTGTCCCACATCCGGCACTGGAACCTCGGTGTCCAATAGGTGGTGGCCGGGAAGGCTCTGAAACAAACCCCACATGTCCCGAGCAGGTCAGCAGGTGAAGGCGCCAAACCACAGCCGTGGCGGCCCCCCTCACCCTGCATCCAGCTGTTTGGTGAGATGGAAGGCTGCCCATACGCAGGACTCTGGGACCCAGCAGCCTCCTGGTGTTAGACATGGCCCAGGGCAGACCCGAGGGCAGGGAGGGGCACAGGGGCTGTGCGGCCTTGCCAGGCTCAGGGGAGCCAGAGAACAAACAAGGGTGTTGCCAAGTAGGGTGGCTGTCACCACTGGTCCTCTGCCCCGCCCATGGGAAGGACCCCTGAAAATCCCTCTCAGACTCCCCCCGGGCACCTGGGAGGAGACACTCCAAGCTACAGTGGGTGTGTGACGCGGCCAGGCTCCCCGAGGTCTCCCACCCCTTGGGAGGGGGAACGATGGCAGCTGCAGGTGTTCACCCCCAGGTGCTCCAGCCTCTGCGTGGGAGTCAGCACAGCGAGCTGGCCTCTGCGGGGCGGGGGGGCGTGGCAGAGAGAAGGGTGAGGCTCCACGGGTGCGCAGCGGGGACCCAGGGAAGAAATGCCTGGTCCTATGTCCAGCAGCCTCTCCCCCAGCTACCCTTCACGGCATCCTTAGGCCAGCATCCCGGGCTGGAGGGTCCAACATGGGCAGTGCTTGGGCCCTGCTTCCCTGTGCTGACCACGCCAAGGCTGAGACTCCCACGTGTTGGGCCCAGGCCGCCTTTCTGTGCCTTGACCCAGGCCGTGTCCCCAGAGCTGCAGGAAGCTCTGCGGACTTCACTTCCCTCGGGTCACAGCACAGAGTGACAAAGCCAGAGGCCTCCAGGTTGAGGGTCTGCAGGGGTCATACCTCTGGCTGCTCAGCTAGGAACTCCAGTTGATTTTATGGATTTCAAGTGAGAACCATCTTACCAGGCAAGTAAGTTTCAGAGCACCATGACCAGCAGGTCCAGGAACTAGCGGGCAGGAGATTTGGGGGGCCAGGTACATTTCTGGGGTGCATCCGAGGAAGTGCAGATTCTCCTGGGGTCCTGGGGAAGCTAGGTCCCGGATCCCGGGTGTTCCTTGGGGGTGAAGGGACCACTGCCCTCCTCGGTGGGGTTGGAGGGACCCCATCCCCCTCCTCCAGTCTCCTACTGTTCCTGGGTGGGTGGGTGGGATGGATGGCAGAGCTCTTTTCAGAGTTACTCAGGAGACTTCCACATCACAGCACTGCCAGACGTGAGGACCAACAATCACTTTTGTCTCCTACAGGCAAGGAAAACGAGGCCACTTCTCAAGAAATGCACATTTTCTCAGAAAACGTTGATACGTCAGAAGCAACGGCAT
The DNA here is from genome assembly GCF_030028045.1 of Hippopotamus amphibius kiboko. Lineage (NCBI taxonomy): Eukaryota > Metazoa > Chordata > Mammalia > Artiodactyla > Hippopotamidae > Hippopotamus > Hippopotamus amphibius. The sequence continues at coordinate 81,238,885 of NC_080197.1, read as the reverse complement.
AAAGCACGGGTACAGCGTGGACCAGGACCATGGGGACAACAGCTGCACAGCTCCTGGCCAGCGAGCATGGGCTCCAGACAGTCCTCCTGGGATGACTTCTCCCGAAGCAGATGACCCTGCTTGGTGCTGAGATTCAGGCCACCCTCCCAGTGTCGTTCTGATATTTCCAGGCCATGAAGTAGCCCCACACGCGTGAGACCCAGGCATCTGTCAACTGCCCAGGTGCAGGGTCTGCTGTGTGTTCACTGGCTACTCCCCACCCTCTCTGGGCCTCAGTTTGCACCTTCTTATCTGAAGCCTCAGCAGATAACCTATGGGTTAAGTGACATAAGGTTCACATGAATGCCCCCACGGAGGGCGGGCAGTCATGAATATTTGTTCCCCCTAACTCAAGCTCCCCGCCAAAGCAAAGTGGGGGTGTGGGAAGGCAAGGATGCAGACCTCCGGCCACGGTCTGACACTGGACCCCAGCTGCTTCTTCCTGAGGGTTTGCCTGCTTCTGCTGTGGGGACGCCTCCTGAGAGTCCAGATGACTGTCTCTGCTCTTTTCAGCAAAGGAAACTGAGGCTCAGCAGAGTGGACAGCTTGTCCAAGGTCACAGAACTAGTCAATCAATCCGAGTTAGCCCCTCGACTGTGAGCCCTGCACTAGCCCGAAGGCCACTCCTGAGCTCAGACTCAGAAAAACACGTGCGGCATTGCTGGGGGCGCCTAGCCAGCCCCGCACGGACCGAAGCAGCTCAGGGGAAGATCAGGGCCGGCTGGGAATGGGAGGTGGTCTCTGGCCGCATCTTTGGCTGCGATTCCGTCAGGGATGGGGCTGAACCCCTGTATCTGGTTCCTGAGGTGCCAGCTCTTCCTGAGGGGAGCCTGGGGGTGGCGGTGAGGGTGGAAGAATGGTCAACAGAGAGTGGGGGTGGGGTGCGGGTGGGAGGCTGGTCAGCAAAGGGTGAGGGTAGGGGTGGGGGTGTGGGGGCAGGCACTCCCGACCTCTCAGATGCGATGCTGTTCCCGTAAACCAGCGCAGCCTAGCTCCTGAGGGCCTCTTCCCGCAACCTGTCCCAGGAGATGCGCCCTCCACGTCCAGCAGCCCCGCTGGAGCCTCAGGAAGTGGAGCTTCTGGGGTCTCTCCTTGTCCTCGCCTCCTGCCGAGAGTGTCCTTTGCCAGAGCACTTCCTGGCCTAATTAAGCAGGGTAATGAGCATCTGGGGGAGGGGGATGAAAGCCTGGGGCAGCTTGGAGCTGGACCGTTTACGATGGGGCGTCTGCAGCTGGTGACACTCAGGGAAAGCTGCCCGCTGCTCCCACAGCGAGCACAGGGGTTGCCGCATCTTAGCAGGGGCCGGTGGGGGTCCTGAGGAGGCTTGGGTCTGGGGCAACTGCTGGTCCGAGGTCCCACTCAGGCCCTGGCTTCATCCAGGCCAGAGCATCCTTGGTTACCACGTGTGACCATGTTGTGTTTCATGCTAGGACGGAGCAAGGGGCGCCTTCCTAAGACTGCCGGCTCAGAGTGAGGAAATCTGAGCACCCGGGCAGTAGACTGGGGGAGCCCCCAGCAGGAGCCCTGGGGGGAAGGAAGGCTGACCGCAGCCTGCCTTTCAGAGACACTCTGTTACCACCCCAACCTCCCCCACAGCTCAGAACCCTCCGCTCCACAACCACAGCCTCTGCTTCGCAGCGGTGTCCATCTGTCTGTCTGTTTCTATCACTCTGCTCTCACCGGTCCGTGCCCAGGGGAGGAGCACGGGGTCGGCCGTCCTGTCACTCAGCCATCACCTTCCCGCCTCGCCTGCAAGGCGAGGGTTTGCGGGTGCTGCCCCACCGTGTGTTGTGAGCCCGCAGTCCGCACAGTCAGGGCTGTGGGGGGCACCCAAGCCTGGCCCCCCTCCCCGGGCCTTTCAGACCAGAAGCCTGGTGAGCGTTTGCCCCCCCCACCCTGGGGACAGAGCTGTGTCCACTGAAAAGGAAGGCTCAGACCCTCACACCCCATAGTCGATACTTTGATCTTTTCCAATTATCTAAATACATCCTGTGTGGAGCCAAGTCCTCAGAGCCCCGACCCCTCACTGCACTTCTGGTGGCCAGAGCCCAGGCCTCAGGGACTCTGTGGGGATCCCGGCTTTTCCCACCCACTTCATCCTTCCCTCTGGGTCCTCAGAATCCCATCAATTCTCCTGGCCGCTCTTTTTTCTATCTTTTCCCCCTAGTTTTACTGAGAAACAATTGGCATATAACACTGTGAGTTTAAGGTGTACGACATAATGATCAGATATAGGTATAAACTGCGAAATGTTCCTCTTTCTAAACAAGGACAGTCAAGACTTCCCTGGTAGTCCAGTGGTTAAGATTTCCCCCTTCAATACAGAGGGTGCTGGTTCGATCCCTGGTCGGGGAACTAAATCCCACCTGGTTCGGGGTGCGGCCAAAAGTTAAAAAAATAAAAATAAATGAAAATAAATAAGCAAACAAACAAGGACAGCCAGGTCACAATAACCCGCTTCGCGTTTGCCCTCCTGCTGGGGGTGTCTGTGGAGCGTGGTCCGTGGAGCCTGGAGATATGGCAGCCTGTGCCTGAGCCACTCCCGCTAGCCCATGGCTCCGCTCAGGGGCTGCTCCCTGCCTCCCCACCTCCTGTGGGAAGGGGCCACGTGACCCCGCTGAGAAACCACGTGCAGAGGCCTCAGCGTGACAGATAAGGAGCAGTTCTCTCCTTCCTGACCTGGAGCTTCGGGGCTGGTCAGCCTTGTCTGGAGACAGAACGTCGAGTGTAGGCTGAAGGCCGGAAGCTGGGGAGGCTGCTCTGGGTGGGTGGGTCTGGGGGACTGAGGGCCCGAGGCAGAGCCCCTGCCCAGAGGTGGGTGTGTTGGGAACAACAAACAGAGGGACCTGTCCAGCGACCCAGGGAGTGTCCACAGGAGCCTGGGTCCTTGTGGAGATGCTGCCCTGAAGGAGACAAGCTGGCCACCCTGCAGGGTCCAGCTTCCTTCTCACCCACAAGCTCTTGTATGTCACAGCTCACTTATTTCTGTATTTATGCGCCATATGTGTTCAAAAGGGATTCCAGGTCGTTTCTAGGTGATGGCGCAGCTCCATGAAACCAGAGCCAGGTGAAGGACTGAGGTCCAGTCTCTAACGGAAGCTGGGCCGAGAGGATAAAGACAGCAGGAAACCCAGGTTCCGGGAAATGCTGTCACATCTGAGCCTGATGATCAGCTCCCAGCCGCCTGCCTGGTGGTGGTGTCAGAAAGGGAGGCAGTGTGTCTGATGGAAAGGGCTCCTTTCCCACCTCTGTCCTGCCACGCGGCCTTGCTCAGGTGCACTCAGCTTTGTGCATGTCCGCAGGACTCTGCCTCCTTCCCCGGGCAGAGGACCGCTGGCCCTGCTTCCAGATCCAGCACGGATGCTCCCACCAGTGTCCGCGGTCAGGACCAGACACCTCCCCAGCACCCGTCCAGCCCCCTCAGGGCCCCTGGTGAGGCCTGCTGAGCAGGAGACCTGACTTCACCTTCACGTGCCCTGGACCAGCCCAGTGCCTGGTGCAGAGAACCCAGTAAGTATTTGCTGCTAACGTGTTTTTTGCACTTAATTATGTGCCAACACCTCACTAATCATCCTACACGTATTCTCTCATTCAACTGTGACAATTAAGCGATGACGTGGGTGCTGTTACTATACCCACTTTACAGATGAGGAGGCTGAGATTGAGGGTCTGGCCTGAGGGCGCTTAGAGGTGGAGCCGGCCTCCTGACTCGGGCCACTGGAGGCTGTGAGGCGTTTTCTGTTTTCTCCATAACCAGATGCTGAGCCCTGGAAGGAACGGGGAAAGGCCACGTCCACGGCGCTTTCCACTTTCCATGTCGGGGGAAACTGTGGAGTAGCTTTCGTCAGCGACAGAGGGAACTTCGCGATGCCCTTGTCAGCAGCGGGCTTGGCCACAGTGGCGACGTGCACGGGCCCTAGGCCTCCAGCTGCACAGACGCAGGGCTCCTTCGCCACAGCGCAGAGGGTAGGAGCAGAGCTGACTCCTACCTCCTGCCTCATTTCCCTGTTTATTAAAAAAATTCACTCCAGTTCTGCACACAAGGTGAGATGAAAGTCCGGAGGCAGGCACCTCCTGCCAGGGCAGCACTGGGGGTCCGACCTGTGGATCGCTGCCTTCTCCACGACCACATCCTCCTCCCGGGGGTTGCCAGAGTCACCCTCATCGAGGGAAGGTTGGAGGAGGCTCCTGCCAACCCTGCTGCCTCCCTGCCTCCCCGGGGCGGCTGAGGCTTACGGCCCAAGGCAGCAACTCTCAGCCAGGGCACCGCGTTCTCCTCTCCCCGGGACACTGGCCGGGGCTGGAGACATTTTGATGGTTGTAACTGGGGCCACGTCGAGGACTTGCTCGGCCCCGAATGTCAGTAGCTCTGGCTGAGGACCCCGCCCCACAGCCACAAGGAGGAAGGCTGCTGGGCCTACGAGAACCTCCTCAGGCACCGGGCTTGGCGCCCTTTGCTCCCGCCATGTCCACTGTTTGTTTTCTTTCTTTCTTTTTATAAATTTATGTATTTATTTATTGGCTGTGTTGGGTCTTTGCTGTTGCACACAGGCTTTCCCTAGTTGCGATGGGGGGGGGGGTACTCTTCGTTGTGGTGCATGGGCTCCTTGTTGCCACAGCTTCTCTTGTTGCAGAGCATGGGCTCTAGGCACACAGGCTTCAGTAGTTGTGGCACATGGGCTCAATAGTTGTGGTGCACAGGTTTAGTTGCTCCGCGGCATGTGGGATCTTCCTGGAGCAGGGCTTGAACCCGTGTCCCCTGAGTTGGCAGGCAGATTCTTAACCACTGCGCCACCTAGGAAGTCCCACTGTTTCTTTTCCATCTGTGTTTCCATCTTCCTCCCACAGGATGTTATTACTGTTGAGCACCAGCTGGGGCCCCAGCAGAGTCCTGGTGTTTTACAGACGTTACCTTTGCTGTCTCACTTAACCGCACCTGGAAAATAAAGAGGAGCTAAAGCTGTGAGGTTGATAGCATTTCCATTTTACCGATGGGAACACGGAGGCTCAGAGAGGTTATGTAACCTGTCTAGAGTCACACAGCCATCAGGTTTCAAGCCGAGCTTCCAGGGCTCCTTCCTCTTCCCACAGCACAGCGTCAAGCTGTGTGGACAAATTGCGCACAGTTGGCATGTGGACCATAGCTTGTTTTCCTCATATAAGTCCATTCCCCACCTCGTGCTCTGAGGGAATGTGGAAGCTTCAGGGGGAAGACAGGCTTGTGCGTCTTCCTGTGTGCAGTGTATTCAGCATCTCAGAACTCAGGTGACCCAGGAGGAACCCAAACTTAGACTCTAAACTGCAGAGGAAGTCTCTGGGGGGTCCCCACCCCCAGCACCCCCACCCCCGCTCCCGCCAGTCTCCCAGGACAGGGCTTCAGGGGTGCAGCCTTGGGCACTGGGGGCTCGTTACACAGACCAGCCCTGAGTCTGTTGTGACAACGTTTATTTTGTTAATGAGACCGTGTGTCTGAGAGTGTGTCCCTGAGTGTGTGTGTGTGTGAGTTTGCGCGCTTGTACACGCTATCAGAACGGTGGCCTTTACTCGGGGTTTCTCCTGGGCCTTGGCTTCCAGGTGTCCCCCCCACCCTGGGGCACCCTGCCTGCGGTCCGGCTGTGGGGGGGCCCTTCAGGCTGTGTGCAGATGGACCCTTTCCTCACAGCTTTCCTGGGCCTGGCAGCCTTGTGTTCCTCAGGGACCAGGAGCTACACAACTGTTTTCCTGGAAGTGGCTGGGGGAGGGGCGCAGGGCTCCTCCTCGGCCATGAAAAGGGGGTGGTGGGCTGCAGCTGCCACTGCGGGGAGTGTGGCTGTGGGAGGACGCAGGCCAGAGGGGGTGGGGCTTGGAGACTGTGGTGTTGGTGTCGGGGGAGGAGGAGCAGCTGCTGACTTGTTTATCTGCTCAGCTGTTTGTGTCCTGGAGGCTGAGAGAGACAGAAGCAGCTGGGAGCAGAAAAAGCCCCACGCAGGGCCTGCGTTCCTTCTGCCTGGGCCACAGGTTCTGACACCAAAGCAAAACCACCAGAGAGAGATTGGAAGGGGGTCGCCCTCCCTCCCGCTACTCAGAAGGGCTTCTTTGGGGTCCATATGCTTGTCTCCGCTGTGCAAACACCCACAATGCCGTCCACGCCGGGTGCAGCGTCCACACCAGGTGCAGTGTCCACACCGGGTGCAGTGTCCACGCTGGGTGCAGTGTTGTCGTGGGCAGCACCCTACCCCGGGTTAGCGCTGGTGCAAACGCACAGCAGTGTTCCTGGGCCTCCGTCCGCCGTGTCCCCGGTGTGAGCTGGCAAGTCCTTGGGGGCCACACCCGCGAGGTCCTGGGCTTGCCATCAGCTCGACCAAACCCGTGACAATTGTCCCCCCATGGGAAGAGGATAGCTGCTCCAACCCTGCTCTCCTCTCCCCAGGGCCCCCGTAGCTTGCCTCTTTGACTGCCCCAGACCCGGACAACCTTACCCACTGGTCCCCTTCCCCAGGGGCTTGGGTCTCATTTGCCTGCTAGATTGTTTGGAGGCTGCAGCCTAATGGTTCTGATGCCTTTGGACCAGGGTAGTAAACACACCATCTCTCTCAGCAGAGTCTGTGATGCAGCCAGGCTGTAATCACAGTGCAATTTCCAGAGTTTGCTTGTTTTTTCCCCTTGACTCTTTCTCCGCCTGATTATTTCCTTCTTGCTGTTTGTTTGCTTAAGTGAGGACACTGCTGGAACTCTCTCCTCTCCCAGAGGAGAGTCTGATGCCTCCCTCTCCAGCACAAAGTCAGGGCACCTCTGTTGACAGAGGGTCTGCTTCTGGGGCACTGGGCCTGGTGACTGGGGACAGCTTGAGAATTGCAGAGGCCTTTGGCGTCATCCCTGATGCAGCCCGAGGCCAGGATGCCCACAGGTCGCAGCTTGCTGCTCTGGACAAAAGTCCCCTCTGAGCTGCGTGGTGCCCATGCACGGGAAGGAGAAAAGGCACAGAGATCTGGGGAAGAGGAGCCAGTCTGGCGGTGAGGGCAGAGTCCTGTCCTGGGAGAGGCTGCAGGAGTGGGAGCACTAGGAATGTGGATCAGAAGGCCTGGCTCCAGCTTAGCACTTGCTTTGCTGCTAACAAGTTAGGTGGTCGGGGCAGACACTTCCCCTCTCTGGGCATCCTGCTTAAAAGGCAGGATTCAGGGCTCTGATCTCTGGGTCCTTTTCTGCTTTACAGATTTTCTCCTTTTAGAATGCTAATTTCTTTGTCTATAGCCCATTTCCTCCTCCAGAGACCAGGTAGCCCCATAAAATCACTGCTTAATGATGCTGGTAACACAGCCAGCTCAGATGACTGCCTGTTTCCCTGAACCCAGACGCTCCGGCTGAAGCCCCAGTTAAAACTTGATCATGAGGGAGCTCTGCAAGTTTCCCTCTTATGGATCAGGGGCTCCAAAGGGCAGAAGTGCCAGGGTACCATCTTCTCGAGCATTTCCTGTGATTTCTATGGAACAAGGGCCCCTCCACCACAACCCTCCCCCCTCCAGGCATCTCCTCTGAGCTCTGATTGATAGAAGTAAGGCCAGGGCTCTTGGGCATCAGATGGCTTTCCCTTGTTTCCTGAGCACTTACTCTGAGACTGACGTTGCTGGACCCAAAGGATTACAGACACAACCTAGTCCTGGGTGAGCTGGAAACCCTCGGAGGACACTTCTGTCCTGTGTCCCCCATCTCTCCCCACAACCTCGGAGAACATGGGAAAAGAAATCATTACATGGACTGATGAATGTATTTCAAAGGTGGTGGTGGAATTTCTTCCTCATATTTAAGAAAACTGGATCAACTATACTTCAATAAAATAAAGTTTTTTTAGTATTTATTTATTATTTTCTTTCTTTATTTTGGCTGTGTCGGGTCTTAGTTGTGGCACGAGGGATCTTCGCTGAGGCATGTGGGATCTTTTGTTGCGGCATGTGGGCTCTCTTGTTGTGGTGTGCAGGCTTAGTTGCCCCACAGCGTGTGGGATCTTAGTTCGCTGACCAGGGATCAATCCTGTGTCCCCTGCATTGGAAGGCGGATCCTTTACCACTGGACTACCAGGGAAGTCCCTGTTAATTTTATTTTATTATTTTGTGCTGTGCCATATGGCTTGTGGGATCTTCGTTCCCCAACCAGGGATTGAACCTGGGCCCTTAGCAGTGAGATCATGGAGTCTGAACCACTGGCTGCCAGGGAATTCCCAATAAAATAAATTAAAAAAAAAAAAAAGAAGGAAACCTGGCAATGAGAATTTTATTCAAGTAGAAGTGCATTTGCAATCATAACAGTAATCACACCGACTACTGTCTGCTAAGTACCTCCTATACGTACCATGCATTTTGGCAGATATTTTACCTAGATTATCTTATTGGCTTCTTTTATGAGAGAGGTACTGTTGGAATCTCCATTTTAACGAGGAGATGAGGAAACTTATGCTCAAATACCCAGTTTTTGGTGGCGCCAGGGCATCTCCCCCAGCATGAAGAGGAACAGAGGTAAGGGCACAGTCAGCTGGAAACGCATCAATCAACACGTGGTACACCTTAAACTTACACACTGGTTTGCATGAGCTGTGTCTCAACAAAGCTGGAAAGAAGGAACAGCACAGTGAGATGATCAGCAGCAAGGCTGGGCCCAAGTTAAAACCATTTACCAGAGCAGAAAGTCATTCCTGGCTGTAAAGATGGAAAATGAGGTTGACATTCCCCAGGTCAATTAATAGATTTAGCACCAGCTCCATAAACACCAGAGAACAACACTATGGAACTTGACAAAATTAAAGCATGACTCATATGGGAGAAGATGTGGGCCCAAAACACAGACTTGAAGGATACGCTTGGAGACTGTAAGCTTCTTGAGGAGGAGAACCTCGCCTGGCTCGTCTGCCTCCCCAAACCCCATTGCTGCCACAGGGGCTGCCTTTCCCTTCATCTTCAAGATGCCTTTGTCGTCCAGCCCCAGAGCCAGTGCTCCCTGGTCTGGGTGTGGGGCTCCCAGTCTGCAAGCTCATTCAAGCCACAAAGGGTCCAGGCTGAAACGGCAAGAGAGGGGACCAGGTGGGCAAAACAGGACCAACAGGGGCCCCAGCCTCCAGTTACATCCTACAGTCATCTTCATTCAGTTTGTAAACTTTTCATTATGAAAAGGTTTGTTTTTTTGTTTGTTTTTTTACAGAATATTAGTTACCTCTGTTTTTTGTTTTTGTTTTTTAAATTTTATTTATTTATTTAGGCTGTGTTGGCTCTTGTTGCTGCACGGGGGCTTTCTCTAGTTGCAGCGAGTGGGGGCTACTCTTTGCTGTGGAGCGCAGGCTTCTCATTGCAGTGGCTTCTCTTGTTGTGGAGCACGGGCTCTAGGGCACACGGCTTCAGTAGTTGTGGCACATGGGCTCAGTAGTTGTGGCACACGGGCTTAGCTGTTTTGAGGCACGTGGGATCTTCCTGGAGCAGGGATCAAACCCGTGTCCCCTATATTGGCAGGCAGATTCCCAACCACTGCGCCACCAGGGAAGTCCCATGAAAAGGTTTTTTCCCCTATTTTTATTATATTTGAAACACAGAAGAGTACAAATAATAGAGCAATGAGTATTCATATATCCACCACCCAGATCCACAGTGGTTGACGTGTTGCCATGTTTGCTTGCTCTCTCTACCGAGCTATTATCTACCTGTTTACCTACCTGCCTATCATCTGTATGCCTCTGAATCCCTTTAAAGTAAACTGCAAACACAGTGACTTTTCTCCTTCAAATACATCCCCAAAAAGTAAGGATAGTCACCTGTATAATCACAATACCATCCTCATCTCTAACAAAATAATGAATTTAATCTAATAACAAGGCCCTATTCAAGTTTCCCCACTTGCCCCAAATATTTTTTGAAGCTGGTTTCTTGACATCAAGAATCAGGCATTGCATTTTGTTATCATTTCCCTCAAATCTATTTAAATCCAGAACAATCGTGTCTCCTTTTATTGTGTCTTTGACTCTTAAAGAGACAGATAGATTAACTTACATAACATTCCACGTTGTGGAGGGTGGGGCTGGGATGAACTGGGATTGGGATTGACGTATACACGCTACTGTATAAAATACATAACTACTAAAAACCTACTGTATAGCACAGGGAACTCTATTCGATGCTCTGTGGTGGCCTAAATGGGAAGGAAATCTAAAAAAGAGGGGATATATGTATACATATAGCTGATTCACTTTGCTGTACATCAGAAACGAACAACACTGTAAAGCAACTATACTCCAATAAAAATTGATTTTAAAAATTCCATGTTGTGAATTTGTCTAATTATGTCCCTGTTGTGCTATTTTACTTGTTCCTTTATCTGTATATTTTTAAACTGAAAGTTAGAGCTCAAAGGCCTGATTAGATTCTGATGAATGCTTCTTGGCAAGAACACGTCCTAGGTGTTGCCTCTGGTTCCGTTACTAACAGGGAGTCATGGCGGGGACGGGCGTCACTGGGGGGGGGGGGGGGGGGCGTCATCCGGGGGCTGTCTCGGGTGGGGGGACAGGCAAGAAGGAGGCAGATGTGGGCTGGGAGCAGCCTGGCCTCCCCTCGGCAGGTTCCTATGACAAATCTCAGCACCTGTGCCAGGGCAGAAGGGTTTTCCTTTACCAACTGGGGGCCTAAGAATTGCTCTCAGGCTTAGGGCTCTGGTGCAAAGGGCCCATTGCCAGAAAGCAGCCGTCCAGAGAGCCCTGAGCTCCCACCCAAGGCCCGTCCAGGGCGCTTATCTGGATCTGAGTGCAGGGATGCAAGGAAAAAGGACCAACATGGAGACAGTCAGACCCAGCACTGCAGGTTTTCAGCTCTTTGGTCTCAGGCAAGTAACTCGAGCTCCTTGAGCTTTGGTTTCCCTGTCTGTGAAATGGGTGCCATAATCATTTTACTTAACAGAGGAGTTTCAGGGATTAGCCCCGATGGACAAGAGACACCGGCACATGGGGGTGCCCAGCAGATGGGAGCTCGTGTGTGGAGAGAGCTGCAGGCACAGCGACGGGCCAGGGCCAGTGCGAGCGGCTGTCCCCTTCTCCCCCAGGTGTTGGGGCAAGTGAGGCTTGGAGCAGCTGGAGCCTCCCCAACATAAGGGACTCTTAATTCTCTAACTAGGAGAAGCCAGTGGGTGGAGACTGGCTGCACACAAAACCATGTCACGTGTCTTCAGGGGCAACCATCTCTCCTCTCATTTGTTGCTGCTGGGGCTATACCTGCTATGGCAGTTTCCGTGCCTTTTGCTGTTTGAGTCCTTGGTTAATCCCACAGCCTTATGTAATCCAGGTTTTAGGGCATATTGTTTATGCAGAAACTCTGGAGTTAAGATGAGGGAAGACTCATCTCTTGAGATTTAAAAACAAATAAACAGGACTTCCTAGGTGGTGGAGTGGTTAAGAATCCGCCTGCCAATGCAGGGGACAGGGGTTTGAGCCCTGCTCTGGGAAGATTCCACATGTCACGGAGCAACTAAGCCTGTGTGCCGCAACTATTGAGCCTGTGCTCTAGAGCCCGTGAGCCACAACTATCGAAGCCCACGCACCTAGGGACTGTGCGCCACAACAAGAGAAAAGTCACTACAATGAGGAGCCTGTGCTCTACAACGAAAAGTAGCCCCAGCTCGCAGCAGCTAGAGAAAGCCCTTGTGCAGCAACAAAGACCCAATGCAGCCAATAAATAAATAAATAAATAAATAAATAAATTTATCAAAAAAACAAAAAACAAATAAATATTCAAACATGAAATGGTTGAGTGTAGCTTTATACATGAAAAACCCACCCTAAAATATGGGTAACAAATTGAGCAAAGGGTGGGAACCAGGAGGCATCCTGGTGTCGGCCACACAGTTGGGATGAGAATGTTACACTCCAGCTGGGATGATTTTGGTTTTGAATAACAGAACAAGTTCCTAGGAGTGGCCTGAACAATGAGGCATCTAATCTCAAGACAGGAAGTCCAGAAGGAGGCCTCTGGACAGGCAGGCAGCTCCACACCCTCAGGGCTCTGTCCCAGCTTCCCTGTGGTCCTCTGGGCTCTGCCCCCATGACCCCAAGATGGCTGCTGCAGTGCCCAGTGTTACACACCATTGTGACAAGAAGCAAAGATAACAAAGGTGGGGGTGGGGGGAGGTCTGCTCCGAGAGCCCCAGCCAAAGTCCGTGTCCCCCTGTGCTCTTCCCAGAGCAGGTCACACGCCTGCTCCAAGCCAATCACTGTTCAAGAACACGGGTCCCCCAGCATAGCTCCGATCAATCACATTTCACCCCTCGGGGCTGGGCCCACCTCCCCTGAAAGTATTACATTCTGGACAAAACAAAAGGAGCAAAGCAGGTGTTGGTGGAGGGCCAGCAAGGTCTACGGTAGTAACTAAGGAGAGTCTTCCCCTGACCACTGTCACGAGGTCTCTGGAGCCTTGAGAGAGGCCCCCTGTGTGCAGAGAGCAAACCCCAAAGAGAGCAAGAGAAGGGACAAACCCGAACTGTGAAGCGGCTTTGCTTTCAGGGAAGGTCGCCCAAGTGAAAAAATTGGCTCCTTTCTGGTGAAAACCAAGAACTGACTCTGTGACAGCAGAGCAGTCGCAACGGCTGTGCCGGCTGCCGCGAGCCTGGAGCCAGGTGTTGGGCTGTGGCCCCAGGAGGGCCTCCTCACTGTTTCTGTGAGGAACTGGGGGGGGACGTGCTTGTCTGAGAGGGGAAGCTGGTTTTGCAGTGTATGCAGGAGGGTCCAATTTTGCCCAATCTTCTAATCTTTCAAGAGAAGTTAAAATTTTAAAATGTTACATGAAATTGTCTCTTTTACAAAATCTAAAAAATTCTTTAAAAAATATTTAAAATATGTTAGACCAAATACAACATCTGTGGGTCAGATTTTGACCGGCAGGTGAACGGGCTTGGGATACGTTGCTGGGGTGATGGAGACGTTCTCGGATGCATGAACGGTAATTATCGCACAACCTGACTTTGTAAATTTACTAAAAATCGTTGAATTCTGGACTTGAAATGGATGAATTCTATATGTCAATATGCCTCCATAAAGTATGAAAAAACTTTGGCCTGCGGGCTGTAGGTCTGCTGCCTGTGGACTGGAATATTCTTCCCAAGGCCTTTGCTGCACTGGTTTCGGGTTTGCACCCACCTGTCTTGGGCGCTCTTGACAGTGGATCAGGACGACCTTCCCTGGTTGCTAAGGGGGACGTTGCAGGTTGTCCACCAGCTCCTCAGAGCTGACATCCGTCAATGGGGGAGACAGGACAGGCTGGGGGTGACCAGAGGGCCATGGGGTCACCTGGGTTCACTTCCCCCTCCTTTGACCAGCGCTGTGACCTTGGGCGTGTTCACCCAGTGACCTTGGGCCAGTCACGTCAGTTCCCTCATCTCTGCTATGGGAACAGCAGTAGCAGCTCCTGGAGGATTAAATGAGATGATACACATAGGGCATCTGGCACAGGGAGGCCCTCGGGGATTAACTACACAGTTATCACTGGGCATTCTCACTACGCAGGGGCTGGGGTGGAGGGTACCCCCTTCCTCTGCCCACCATTGGGTGCGGAACTCCATCGCTAAGCTCCAGGGTGCCTCAGGAGGGGGCTCCCCCACACCCTAGGGGTCCACAGGGCCCCAAAATTTTCAGCCCACACTTTAGCACAAAGAGGCTTAGATGTGGAGCTTCGAGAGGCCGTGGACGCAGCAGGCAGGGCTGAGGGAGGGCATCAGCTGAAGTCAGAGTTCCTAGAAAGCTCAGATTGACTCTCCTTTTCCTTAGAAATTCAAAGGGGGTTGATGGACATCCTCTGTTTCTGTTAAAGCCAGATTCCTGCTGAAACAGCACTTCTGCAGAGCTGCGGGTGCGCCTGGAGTCACAGAGACACAGGGGATGTCACATGCTACATGCCAAGGCTGTGACCTCACCGCCTCTCACCCACCCCTACCCCCCACCCCCCACGCCAGCAGCAAGCATGGCCCTGGGTATTCCCAGGCCGGGAAGCCTGCACTCCCCACCCTGGTCTGATTTTGCCCTGCTGATCTCTGCTCCCTCCACCAACAGGGCCCCTGAAAGGGCCCTGGGACCCCCCACTTACTTTCTCAATGAAGGTAAATTCTAATTTCCTTGCGTCAGGCAGTCACCTGAAATGGAGGCACCTTGGCCACCACCAAGGCCAGGCAGCTGCCCTGGACTCATGGGCACAGAGAGGGGGCTCTCACCTCTGGCGAGGGGCCCCGCAGGACACCTGGGAGTCCAGAAGGGGCCGTGTGACTGGGGGTGAACACAGGGGCTTTCAGAGGACAGTGTGGAGTGGGGCGCGCACGGGGTTGAGGGGATGGGAGTGGGGGGTGTCAGTCCAGGCTGGACCCCTGGCCGTGAAAACACAGGGCAGAGAGAAGTGTGTGTCAGACCATCTGTTCTGTCCTCAGTTCCCCATGTTCTCCTCCTGTCTCTCTGATTCCGTTTGTGCTTCCTTAATTCTATAGGCTCCTCCTTCCCCTCTGCCCACATCCCATGGGCCGAGGCCAGTGCAGCCAGGAAGGAGCCCCAGGCCACTAAACAAGCTGGGCTCTAGGACCAGCAGTCGGGTGAGCTCAGGGATGCCTGCAGACTGGGCGTGGTGGTGGGGGGTAGGTTTTCTTATCCACCTTTAGGGGTGGAAAGTGTCAGTTCACAGACTGGGGGTGGGGGGGGAGGTGTTCGTGAGCAGAGCAAGACCCACAGTAGTCTTGAGATTTTAGAAAGTTGAAATGAAACTCTGAGATCTTGAGCATCTGTGTAACTGAGGCTTTCTGACTGGCTTTCACGGTTGTGAACAGAAAGATCTGTAGCAGGAGCACTGGCTCAAGACCCCTGGATGCTTCAGCCGCAGCCTCATGGACCCTCCTTCTTCTGAATTCCAGCAGTCGTAGAACCAGGTTACACAGGGCCTGGAGTTTCCTGTTGTTTCATAGGAGTTTGTCCAGGCCCCCAGCAAGAATTACGAGCTCCCTCAGGCCTGGGGTCCAGGGTGACTGACCCTCCACCATCAGGAACCCCCTCCTGCTCAGACCGGACACGTCCGCCCTGCCGCAGGGGCCAGGCTTCACCATGTGGCGGGGGACCCTTTACTGTTAACAGAGGACAAGACAGCTCTTCTTGAAGGTCTTTTGGGTGGTTCACTCCACATTTGGTCTACACACTGCTGCCTTCTGGTCGCAGGCATGTCCTTCAACTAGTGAAACTGTTTGGTGTTAGAATTCCAGGTAGTGTTACAGGCTGAATCATGTCCCCAAATTCATATGCTGAAGCTCTAACCCCAGGACCTCAGAATGAGACTGTACTTGGAGACAGGCCTGTGCAGAGGGGATCAGGGGTAAATGAGGCTGTCAGGGTGGGTCCTGATCCAATCTGGCTGCTGTCCTTACAAGAATAGGAAATTTGGACACAGAGAGACCAGGGGGCCACATGAGGGCACAGCGAGAAGACGGCCATCTCCAAGCTAAGGAGGGAGGCCTCAAAAGGAACCGAACTGCAGATACCTTGATCTTGGCCTTTGAGCCTCCAGAACTGGGAGAGAACACATTTCTATTGTTTAACTCCTAGTCTGTGCTATCCCTTACGGCAGTGCCAGCAAGCTCATACAGAGAGAGAAGTTGAGACCCCAGAAGGAAGTGTCTCCTATCACAGATTCAGTGCCCCAGCTTCTGGAAATCCCCCGTGGGTGTCACGTGCCCACGGGTGGAGTTCCCCAAGGGGCTGCAGTCCAGCTGTGTCTTGGGTTGACTCCTTCTGATGCTCCCTGCAGACAAAAAAAGGGTGTGTGTCTCCATCAGGAGTCCTCCCACACCTGATCTGGGCCACCCACGCCCTTCCCACTCGCTCAGGCTCTGCCCCCGCATCACACCCAAGTGCCACCAAGTGTCACCTCACATTGTAAGGAAGTGCAAGGCCCACTGTGCACTGTGGCTGATGGGGCTCCTAGGAACGTCCTCCCAGGGCGCGGGTCTCTGCACAGGTGGACGGTGCCAGGCAGCTGACCCACGCCGTCTAGCTGTCCCCATCCTCAGCTGGGCCAGCTCCTGGGTACCAGCCACGAAGCTGTGCCTCGGAGATGGGGGTGAGTCACGGAGATGGGGGTACCCCATGGAGGCATGAGTCCAAACAATTCCTGGGGAAAGACAGGGAGACACAACCAGGCAGAGACCAAATGGCAACAGCAGAGGCTGGTCAGCCTGTTTGGACAAGCGCCTGTTGTTGACTAGAGCCAGCAGAGGCCTGGGCCCCCGGCCAGTGGTGGACAGACTCCCTGTGATTTAACCCCCAGAGCGCTGTCCTGTGTCTGTTGGACTGTTCTTCCTTTTCCTCCTCCAGGCACCTGGGAAGGCTGTTTGCTCACCTGAGTTCCTGTTTCCCAGGGTCAGCTGTGTGTCATACTTGTCCAACTTTCCCAACTGCGTAGGATCTGAACTGAACACACAAACTCCTTTCAGGTTTTTAAAAATATTCTGCAGTAATCATCACAGACATCCTTGGCTCACGAGGTGGCCATGTTCACAATCCGGAATTGTTTTCTAGGCAGGCCTGTAACTGCAGAATCACACTTCCAAGGACATGTGGCCTGCCGTGACCTTAATGACATCTACAGAGTCCTCTTTGCTGTAGGACACAGGAATAGTCACAGTTCCAAGGATTAGGACATGGACATCTATAGGGAGCCGGTCTGCACCCCACAAATAAGTCATGTGGTTGAAAAGAGTCAGAATAACGTGAAAATGTTTCCAGAAAAAAGTCTGCCCCCACACCCTGTCTTTCCCACCTGTGATCCCGTGCCACTCTGCTACTAACCACAGCCGCCAGCTTCGTGTGCATTCTCCCAGAGGTGCTTTTTGTAAACACAGTCATGGGTATGTACTATTCTTTCTTCTTCCTTTTTTTTTTTTTCCAATTTTTATTGGAGTATAGTTGATTTACAGTGTTCTGTTAGTTTCAGGTATAAAGCAAAATGAATCAGTTCCACATATGCATATATCCACTCTTTTTTAGATTCTTTTCCCATACAGGTCATTACAGAGTATTGAGTAGAGTTCTCTGTGCTATACAGTAGGTCCTTATTAGTTATCTATTTCATATGTAATGGTGTGTATATGTCAGTCCCAGTCTCCCAATTTATCCCTCCCCCACCTATCCCCCTTGGTAACTATAAGTTTGTTTTCTATATCTGTGACTCTATTTCTGTTTTGTAGATACGTTCATTTGTACCTTTTTTTAGATTCCACCTATAAGTGACATCATATAATATTTGTCTTTCTCTTTCTGATTTTCTTCACTCGGTATGACAATCTCTAGGTCCATCTCTTCTTCCTTTTTTATACTGGGGTGGTCCAATACACACTTCTGCACCCTGCTCTTTCTTTTAATTTAAATGAAGTTTGCACAGAGAAAGAAGGTCTTCCTGTCGCGATAAAGCACAGCACCCCCTCCATGGTCTATCATTCCCCTGTCTCTATCAATGGCTTGTTTCTCCTTTCCAGCATTCGGCCGTGTGATCAAAGGCCACCAGTGACCAGCTTCACATGGTGTCACTTCTTGCCTGTGGCCCCGGATACCTTTCCAGTTCTAATGTCCCTAACGCTAGTGACCAATTGGCTCGGTGACAGTCTCTTCCAGGAATGGAGGCTTCAGCTGAGTATTTGTGAAGCTGAGTCATGGCTGGACTGGGAGACGGACTCAACGCCTCAGAAAATGTTCTTGGCTTTTCTGCAAGACCTCGACCTCCTGCGCAGCCCTGGCCCGCCAGGCCGCCCGGTCTCCAGCCCCAGGAGGAAGCCTCAGCTCAGCTAGTCCCAACTCCCCCCTGACCCGGTGCTGTCCCTGCTCTGACCCAAAGGCTTACCTCCTCTGACAGCTTCTGCCCGGTCCCTTCTCTGTGTTTCCAAGTTTTCTTCAGTTGCCTGGAGAAGGTTCACGGGCTGATCCCTCTTCATCTAAAGGGATCAGCTCAGCCCCCAGTGGGGCGCCCACATCAGCCTCTGGTCAGAGGTCCTTCCTGTCCACCCCACCCCACCAGGCTCTTGGCCCTTGGCCTCATCACATAGAAAAGACCAAAGTCCCCTGCAGCCTCCTGGTGGGGGAGCCGCTCCACCCCTTTCTCCAGACCCTCTGGTGACACAACTCTACTGTCACCACTGGGGACCCCAGGGGAGCAGGGGACACTGTGCTTCATGCAGATGGTGTCCTCAGGGAGGCCGAGGGCTGCTTCCCAGCCAGCGTGGCGTGGGGCGGGGACAGCGACGGGGTCAGGCACCCAGGACCTGCAATCCCATCACAGCTCCTCAGCCTGAGCGCCTGTGGTCCCAGCGCCCAGAAAGGGCCGCGTACAGTCTGGGGCCAGGCTCCCTCTTTTCAGCCTCCATCCTTCCCACCTTTCCTTATTCTCCCCCAGGCCCTCCACACACGACCTGCACCCCCTCCCCCCCCAGGCACCGATGCTTCTCCTCCCTCTGCCACCTCCACGCCACCCCCTGCCCCCGCCGTCTCATTTAAAATGTCACCCATGTTACCCGCTGTGGACACTGCCCTGCTCCCCTGCCCTGGGTGAGTCTCCCTCCCACGCTGTTCTCACCCCTCCAGACCCTAAATGCAATTCTTTCCACACGTGTAACTCATGAATGACTTATCCACGCCTGTGTCTCCCTACAGACAGCAAACTTCCCGAGGGCAGGACTGCTCCAGCACAGAGCCGGCGCGGAGCAGATCTCGGCATGGGTTTGGTGAACGAATTGTTGGACAGAAGGAAAGCAGAGGCAAAGGGCGGTCATCGCTTCATCAGTGAGCACTCAGCTGCCCGGATGCTGGGAACGTCAAAATAAATTCCACTCAGAATCCCTGCAGTCAGGAGCCCACATCAAGCACATTCTTGGACCGAGGAGGGGGACGTGGGCGGGAGGCTCTGGCGGGGAGGGCGCCCGCGGTGCCCCTGTTTGATTTGAATTCCTGCACTCGGTCGAGCTAGCAGCTCTAGGCTCATTTCTGTCCCAGACGACCCCGGGTTTTCTGGTGGAATAAATATCCTCCTTGTCACCCTGAGTTACTGACCCCAGGAATCCGGTCCTCGGCTGACGCCCTGGCTTGCCCCGGGAACTTTTTATCACCTCTCCAGGGCTCTTGCGTCCCCTTTCGGTCTTTTTCTTCTCTGCCCTGGTGGTTTCTTTTTCTTTTTCTTTCTTTCTTTTTTTTCTTTTAATAAAGTGCTGGCCCACCCAGCTGGTCCTTTCCCTCAGCTTGCATCAGCTCATCACCCTGACAATAACTGCACTTAGAGATTCATTACTGTCATTTGCATTTAAAAGGTAATCCTTGTGGCCCCAGGACAACCTGTTTCTGGCATTACAACTTTAAAAATATTTAAGACCCCTTCATTTGCATTTTAACACAGACCTCGCTAGGCTCCGTGTTTGAGGGGTGGAGTCACCCCAAATCTCCCCATTTGTGTTGAGGGAAAAGAAGCGTTGCCCAGGCTCCTGCTCTGGCATACCTATGCGACAATTCCAGATGCTAATGCAGGTGCTTGGCCAGTTGGGGGTGGCCAGGGCGGTGCACGCTGGCTGCACAACCCCCACGCCCTGATCCAGAGCCCACCTAGTCCCCTGACTGAGAGGCTGGGCAAACACTGCGGGCTCTTTGGTAGGCTTTGGGAAGTAGGTCATCATTGTAGATCTGTTCTAAGCCCTGTCTGGGTTTTGCTTTGAGGCAGAGACAGCCCTATTCCCCATCTCTGCCCTCCTGCACTTGAACTGGCCTCAAGAAATGCAGTCTCATTTGGGAACTTCCCCTGTGTCACTGTCCACAGGTGGTTTTCCTGCAACAGACCTCAGGTTCTGTCTTTGAAACTTTGGAACGGAGTTAGGAGAGGGTGTGGGCATCAGGATAGGAGCCCCCAGGACACAGTGTGGGTCTGCCAGTCCTGGCCAATGCCTCCGCTTAGGGGGAGCTGCGGCCCCTGGAGGCCGTCCTTCCACTTGGGGCCCTGGGAGCAGAGGAGCTGGCACTGTCCTCTAAGAGCAGGTCCCTGTGGGGGGCACAGTATCCCCAAGGCTGGGGGAGAAAGCGCCGGGTCTGGAGATGGGAGAGGAGGATGGAGCGATGAGGGCAGAGGAGGGAGGCTGAGGATGGAGCTTGGGGGTTAAAGAGGAGGTAGAGACAGGATGGGGAGAGGAGATGCACTTCAGGGATAAAAGACCTGCTGAAGTCAGAGTAACAAAGCCCTGTCAGTGCAGGGTCCTGACCCCCTATTCCCAAGTCTCCTGGAATTGGTGAGGAAACCCTGTGCTTCTCTCACCCACTCACTGTCCACTGAACAGGTGTTGACGGGCGTTCAGTGCGAGGGGAACAGGGCTCTGTGGATGGTCTCTGGACTCAAAGGAGGTGCATCCTTCTTGCACACAAGGTCCCCGGGATGTTTCACTGTGGTGAGTGAGCCCTAAACCCAGGGGCTGAGCACCTGAGGGGCCCCCCGATCCCTGGTCTTTGTCCTGGGGGAGGGGTCACCACCTCTGAGAGTAAAAGCCTGAGCTGAGATTGGAAAGCAGGAGTTGGTCTAAAGGAGCAGGGGGAAACTCTCAGGCCCTGGGAACTTGCGCCAAGGCCTGAGGTCTGGTCTAGCCTGGCTCGTCTGGGGCATGGCCTGGAATTCAGGAGGACTCTAGGGAGACTATGAGTGAGTGGTAAGGCCAGTGAAGACCCACAGGGACTTCCAGAGGGTTTTTAGAAGAGAAGTGTCAGGATCTGCTCTGCTTTACGAAAGTCTCTCCCCCAAAGGAAAGAAAATGCTGGAAGAGCTTCATGGGCCAAAGAGGACTCCTCATTGACAGGTGTTCAGCCAAGGAGGCCTTGGTGTCCTGGGAGCAGCCCTTTCCCTCCCCACTGCTGGAGGACAGCCCAGGAGAGCGGCGCACCCCTGAAGCCCTGTTGGCAGACAGAGATGTGTCCCCCACCCCCAGGAGGCTCAGGTCCCCACGTCTGCAGAGACCACACCACCCAAAACGTGCATGATCTCACCCGAGGCCGCTTCTTGTCTTTGGATTCAGAACTGAAGGTGGCATGATTGGTGATGAGCCCCGTATCAGCCAGAGGGAGGGACCACAGCGCAGCCTTGCAGGTAGCACAGGTATAATAAGGAAATACTGCTCCCCCACCCCCCCAAAAAAAACAGGAATAGAAAAATAAGAATGGAACAAAAACATTACAAAGTGTATAAAGGCCAAACACGGGGCTTGCCAAGAGTGAGCTGGAGAGTGGAGGCAGGAGGATGGGCCGAAGGGACACTCAGTGTCCACGGAAGGTGGATGGGAACGGAATCCAGCCTGGCCCTGAGGCCGGTGCTCATGGAAGGAGGCTGCTGTTCACACCTGCTGCTGTGAAGCCGTCTGGCAAACCAGTGCGGGATCTTGGGGCTTTTCTCTGGGCTTTTCTTTTCTAGGCTGAGGGCATGAGCTGCTTGCTGACGGCTGGGAGACAAGCAGCAGAAAAGCTCAGAAGACTCAGTTCTCAAAATACAAAATTTCAACAATGTCCTCATTTTTAGTGGGGTACCCTAACTAGGCCATAAGTTGCTACCTTCTCTGCAAACAAACTTGTAGTGCTCTGCTGAGAGCAGGAAGGATGTCTGCGGCTCTCGATTTTGTGTGTGTGTGTGTGTTTTTGTTTTTAAACGGTCAAGCTTGCTTGGCTGTTTGTCTTTGAAAAGCTTTCAATCCTTCCTGAGTTCCTCCTGTTGGGGACCCACCTCCACCCCTGCTGTCAGGGCAGCAAGGTCACTAGCCTCCCTCACTGCTGGTTGAAGATTCTGCTTTTTTGAGACTTTCAAATTATTAGCACTTGTTCGAAAAATATTTTGCTCTTTTCTCCATTCCTGTCTTATCCATCCTTGTGGATACATGCATTAAAAAACACACACACACCTCTTCCGCTGTCATTTTGTGGGATTTTGGAGGGGAGCCGATATTAATTCTTGGGCTCAGTCTGCCACTGTTAACTGGAAATCAGTCTGTGTGCTTAGGAAGATGCCCGGCTTGGAGGACTCTCGCTGGGGACCCACGTGCCTTGCAGATTTTGTCGTCTGGTCCCTCAGTCCACAGTCAACAAGAAGAGACACTTCAGAGGGGAGGGTTTTGGAAAAAGACTGTCCAGAAGGAGCAGGTTGGGGAGTTCCCTAGTTGCCTAGTGGTTAGGAGGCAGCGCTTTCACTGTCCTGGCCAGGGTTCAGTCCTTGAGACTCTGCAAGCTGTGTGGCACAGAGGAAAAAAAGAAAAAAGAAAAAGAAAGAGCAGGTTAACTGCGTGGGGAGGGACAGAAAGTCATATTGATATAAAGTGTGTGTACGGGCAGAGCCACTGAGAACGTGGCTGAGCGTGTACACACCTCAGCAGCTACTACATTAGGATAAAATAAAGGCTCCTTGAGCGTGACCCTGACATGGCATAAAAGGTCTAATTATGTTCGGCACAATCTACGAAGCCAAAACCAAACCAAAATAAAACAGAACAAAACAAAACACACTTTAGAAAAACTTGTGCAAGAAACATTACTTACCCTGCATAATCGCATAGTTACTTTACGGTTTTAAAAATACTTCCACCTGTGTCATGTTGCAAACACACAAACTGATTTGGTAAAACGCTTAGTAGGAGGCACCTGTGACTCTCCCCTCTTTGCAGATAGCCATTAAGTCTCAGGAATGTTCAGATTTTTTTCAAAACCACACAATAGTTCTGTGGAAATACTAACTTTTCTGCTTCCTAAAAATACTGTCGTCGTTAAAAACACAAGCTCCCATATCTGGAAAACTCGTCTTGTGCCTGATCTTTTCTGCTTGGTGTCTCACCTGTGCTAGGGGAAGTTGCCCTGATGCCTGAAGACCTCGCTGCCAGAGAAGAAACAGGGGAGCCTTCCAGGGGCACGTCCGCACGACTGTGGGCAGGTCACCCAGCCTCCAGGTGCTCCGTTTACTCACCTGTCCAGGAGGCTGCAAGGAGTCAATGAGTGCATATATATAATTCTCAATAAGCTTTACCTATTATTATTTCCATTTTCTTAACTCTGGGGGTCACAGACCTTATTATCATGTATAAAAGTGGTATATCCATCATGTTAAAACCTCAACCTATATGCTGCTGTGGGATGACTATAGCAACAGCATATAATTCATGGTATTGGGGGGAAAAGAAATTTTTTTAAAATTAATTAATTAATTTATTGTCTGTGTGGGGTCTTCGTTGATGCACATGGGCCCTCTCTAGTTGCAGTGAGCAGGGGCTACTCTTAACCGTGGTGCGCGGGCTCCTCACTGCTCTGGCCCCTCCCGTTGCGGAGCACGGGCCCCAGGGGCGTGGGCTTCAGCAGTTGCAGCACATGGGCTCAATAGCCGTGGCTCATGGGCTCTAAAGTGCAGGCTCAACAGTTGTGGCGCACGGGCTTAGTTGCTCCGTGCTCCATGGCATGTGGGATCTTCCTGGAGCAGGGACCGAACCCACATTCCCTGCACTGACAGGTGGATTCCCATCCACTGCGCCACCTAGGAAGCCCCCAGAAATGTTTTAATGAAAAGACCTCTCACCTATTTGTGCAGCTGGAGACCACCCTGAATCCTGAAAAGCTCTCCTGTCTCTAGTTTTGGAGTGTCAACTACTAAATGGTACTTGCCATCTATCTCTACAAGGATTAAATTATGAGCCACTGCAGCTGCTGATTTTCAACACCCCCTGAAAGGAGTTCAGGGTGGAGAGAAGAAATGAGGCCCTCTGTGCTCTGGGAAAAATTGGCAGCACAGGTCTTCGGATAGTTTGATATTTTCAGGAGATGAATTATGAGCCCAATGCTTGAATCTCCTCGTATCCAGAACAGCAGTAAAATCCTCCATGGTGATGTCTGCTCCCCATGACTAGCAGTAACTTTCACTAGACTAGCAGAACCTTCTGCAAAAAATATGCACTTGACTGCACGCATGGCCCCTTCACCAAATGACATGAATACTGACCGCTTCCCTTACCTCTTTGGAGCAGTTTCTCAGCGCTATCTGAAATGCTGTCTCCCAGGCTATAGTCCTCATTTAGCCCCAAATAAAACTTAACTCACAAATCTCACGTTGTGCTTTTTTTTTTTCTTAAGTTGGCTGTTACAGCGACCATGGATGAGGGACCCAGAGTGGACTTCTCTCCTTTGCCTGAACTCCATGAGGAACTGGAGCCTTGGTACTAGCAAAGGCCGCTTGCACCCATCTGCTACCTTGGAGATTCCAGACAAATTTGGGTAAGTCTCTCCTGGTTCTTGGACCTCCTGTATTGGTTGAGGATCCTAAGTTTTATTTGGTGGTGTATAACAGGTACCTGCCCACCCCCCAGTGCCCAGTTGAAAGATATGAGAGAACTACTCACCTAGTTGAAAGATACTAGGGGGCCTGGTTGAAATACACCAGGGTTTGCTCACTTGTAGGAGACTGTGTGGTCTCCTCTGAGTAGTTAGGTAAGAGGCTGATCTGACACTTTTCCTCAATTCAACTGCCTTAATAGAATTTGTCAAAATAAAAGTGAAGATAATACTTGAGAGCGTTTGTCCTGAAGAAAAGGGACAATACTCCTCCTGGCCTGTTATGGCTTTCTCAGGCAGCTGAGAAATTTACGGGAGTGGTGGAGACAGAGTCCTCATACTGTGCAGTGGTCCCATAGGAAAACCCACCCATTAATTACAACACTTGCTCGTCCAGGGGTTGCAGATAAGAATTGGCCATTCGGTGATCCCAGAACCTGCGGTGGTCTTAGACCTCCGAAGGAAGAAACCAAGGGCTGAGCTGACTCTGGGGTGACGCCCAGGAGTCAAGCTCACAAGTAGCATGCTGGCCCACCACACAATTTCACTAGCAAACTTTATCCCTGACAAGTTCAACTTTAAAATGGGAAGTAGAATCTCTCAGACACAGAAACAAGGGGCGTCAGGACCCCAGCTCTGACTAACACCTCAGCCAGGTTTATATTTGCAAGTATCTAATCAACTGGGGAAATGATACTAAAGGCGATCTCAACCTAAAATGGCCAAATTGGGGTTCTTCCGATATTCCAAAATCACTAATGTTGTGTGCATAGTTAGAAAAAGCTGGCCATAAGATCAAGCAGACTGAATAGAATGCTTACTTTGATTGGTACCTAGAAGCATCTAAAAGAGGAAATGATAGAGTAACTTCTTTGTAGGAAACCAATGAGAAATTGCTTGAAACTATAGCAGAACTAAAAAAGGCTGCCAGCACTCTGTCTCTGACTCTGTCTCTCCCTCTGCTCCTCCCACGTATCCTTTTCTTTCTGAATTGCCTGGCCCAGACGCTATCTCTTTTTGTCTTCCAACTCTTCTGTCTTCTGCTGCTCCCTCTACCCCAGTAAAGAAAAAAAAAAAAAAAGAAGAAGAAGAAGAAGAAGAAAAAGAAATCAGAAGTGATTATAGCTCTCTTTAAGGAGAAACCTATTAGAGGGAGACGTGAACCGTCCTCAGTGCTTATGTGCACACCCTGGATCCCAGCAGAACTTAGAGCCTTGGCTATGGAATTTCCTGATTCAAGTCAGGATCCATTGGGTTTTACTAAGGAATTTGAGGTAACCATCCAGACCTACAAGCCTGGGTTTTCAGATCTATATCAGTAAATACAGCTGTTAGTTTCTGAAAGCAAAGCAAGGGACTGGATAAAGAAAGCAGGATGGAAACACCCCTTAATTGATTTTAAATCACACAGTCCACAGGCTCGCATTGAATGCAAGGAATTAGCCCAGAAATTACTTGAACCTATCCCAGAACTTTTCTCAAAAACTGTAGACTGGACAGAGATTCAACAGTGCAAGGAAACACTGGATGAATCAATTCTTGACTATTATGAAAGGGTTAAAAAACTTTTATGCAACATTCTGGCTTGACACCTGAATCATTCTCTAACCACCAAAATGATCCTTTGCTTAACTCTGCCTTTTCAGAAGGCTTAGATGAGGATTTAACTACTCTGGTCACAATCTAGGTTGGTCCATTTACATACAAACACCCTTGTTACATTGACTGATCAACTTTTCAAGACCATAAAAAAGAAAGAAAAGGGGGTATCTACAAAAATTATGAACCTTCAATTGCTCCAATTAAGTACTCAATGATAGTCGAAGGTTAATTGACCCCTGTTTAATTCCCTACTGGTAGGGAAAGCTATCCTGAAGGACAAAAAAGAAATCTCTTCAGAATTCTGACCCCTGAGGGGACAAGACCTACTAGGTGAACCTGATTTTCTTTCCTTTGAGACCAGAGCTCTCAGAATCACTTATCTAGGTCATCTCTAATTCCTGAGACTGAGGGGAAAAAAAGGACAGGAAAAAAATTCTTTTAAAGTTTAACTTATTCTAACTGTTATACACAACTAGTGAGTTTTATATTGTGATATCTGACTCATGCCTAAGTTTAGAAAATGAAGCTGTGAGATCTCTTGTTGTGTCTGTCTATACGTTTATGTGTGCATTATCTTTGTTTTTATCTTTGAATGGTATTATCAGAATTAATTTGTAGGTGGCTCTACTTAACTGGATTAGAGCAAATTAAGTGCTTATATAAATTCTCAAAAAATACAAAAGGTAACTGGTCAGAATTAATTTCATGTTCACGTGAACTGGGAAATATTCAGTATTAAATTAGTACCTGGGGACTTCCTAGGTGGTGCAGTGGTAAAGAATCCGCCTGCCAATGCAGGGGACATGGGTTCGAGCTCTGCTCTGGGAAGATTCCACATGCCACGGAGCAACTAAGCCCATGTGCCACAACTATTGAGCCTGTGCTCTAGAGCCCGTGAGCCACAACTATTGAGCCCATGTGCCACAACTATTGAAGCCCACATGCCTAGGGGCTGTGCTCCACAACAAGAGAAGCCACTACAATGAGGAGCCTGCATACCACAATGAAGAGTAGCCCCCACTCGCAGCAACTAGAGAAAGCCCGTGTGCAGTGACGAAGACCCAACGCAGCCAATAAATAAAATAAAGAAATAAATATTTTAAAAATAAATAAATAAATTAGTACCTAGTATTAATGTTTGTTTGTTGATCTAATTAATATAGACATGTCTTTAGACTCATCAAGTATAATACTTTTATTGTGCCTAGGTTTAATATAAGTTAAAATCTTTTTGTATCTGTTGCAAATTTATCAGCAAGGAAAGTAACTTGATGTGAAGGAATCTTTGAGGAAAGAAAATGTTAATAAGATAAGAGCTTTTAAATAAACTCTATTAAGTATAATTATGCTTTAGGACTATCTATCTAAAATAGTCTCTCCAGATTCTGGTAACTTGAAATTCTAGAGTTGTGCTAAATTAAGAGGTAGAAGTTTATTGAGTAGCTAGGTCATTCCCAAATAAAATAAGATACTGAAACATTAATTACTGAACATTGGCCTTCTCATATAGAGAAACTAAAAATATTTAGGACTATTAATGAATATGTTCAGTGCCATTCTGAGATAGTCTCTATAAGAAAGCAGATGTTTTTAGAAATTATCACTGGTATTTATGCTCACCAATCTACAGAATGTTAATGTAAAGGAAAGTTCATAATAACTTCTTAGTTTTCACAAGAAATTAAGGTTTTAAGAGCTGAGGATTCTCATTTAAACATGCAATTAAAGTTAATAGAAATAATAAAGGAAACATTTTAGTATACAGTAGGAAAATAAGATGTGTGTTTTCAGTAAAGAAGGTATGAGGAATGATATTGCATTTTTATTAGGGAAAAGAAAATAAGTCTGCTTTAAGAGCTGGTTGCTTCAGCATTGAAAAAAATAAAGTGATGGATACAGAAAGTGATGAAAGGTTTGTGGAAAGTGGACCCCTAAAAGTAGAGTTTTGTGCAAGGTCAAGGCAGACTAAGTTTAGAATAGATTTAACTGAGCAAATGAATTTAAAAACTAAGCTGGTGCAAAACCTTAGTTTGGCTTTTCTCTCTGTTGAAAGGGCAAGTTTTCATAAAATGTTGAACTGCCTTTGATAACAGGTTTTAAGTTCTTTACCTTTTAAGTGATCTGTTCTGTGTTTGTCTTTGAATTCTTTTATTGTCACTTTGGCTAAGTGAATAACTATTGTTTCACAATGACCTACTATGATCTTATTTGACTGAGTGTTCTAGACCCTTTTGATATTTTTTTAACAAAACTTCCTAAATCAAATTCTAATGAAATCCTTTTGACCTCTAGCTAACTTTGGGATGATTCAAAGGGCCCCTGAAAGAACCCAAAGAGAGATATTAAGCTAATTAGGTTCATTCAGTATGTTAAATTACATGGGAAGTATTGTCAAATGAGTAATAAATCTTCTTAGGTTATATTTTATGTAAATTTTATTAATATAGATATTCTAGAAACTATATGGAATTCCTCAAATTCTGATATGTCCTGGTAAAAGGTTATCGGTCATAATTCTAGTTATTATCTTAAAGTGTTGCATGTCACATCAGTAACCAGGTTTCTTTGTCGATTACATTACAATCAGATCTTAAATGCACCTTGTTAAGACATGTCATTATATACAGTTATGGCTTTATTCTGATGACTTTGCAAAAAATGCTTCCTCTTCAAGAAGATTTATAGAAAGGACTTTTGCATAAATATAAGTTTCTGACTTTCAGGCCATAATGTTGAACTGGGTAAGAAAGTAAAGAATTCTAATGAGAAATCTGATGGCTTCATAAACTGTTAACAAAAAGGATTAGTTGTATAGGATTGAATGAAGTGGTGAATATGGTCATCATTTTTATGGTTTCTACCTGAAAAATTACTGGTTTAAATCTCTGTTTTCCAGGTATAAGGAAAATCTTCCCCTCAAATTCATTATGCCTTACAGTAGTTTGGTAAATTATACCTTTGGAAGCATAGTTGAAATATCTACATTTTCTCTGTATCTGATCCCGCCGGAGACTGGAATCTCTTAGGTTGCCAACAGCTGTATCAGATAAATTAGGAACGCTACTGCACTAACAGGTACTGAAATCTCAAGGTATTTTGGGGATCTTGAAAAGGGAGGAATTCACCTAGATCTGTTAGGCAAAACCTGTGATAAGCCCTTAATGTGACTTTCTTAGCTATGAGAGGTCTTTTAAAAGTTCAGTCTGAGACTCCCTATAAAAGTTTCAGCAAAGCAAAAAAGTATATCAATTTTAGTTATATAAATCATTTGTTTTGCAACAAATTAGTCTTAATTTGGTTATATTTGGTAGAAATGAGAGTAATTTTAGGGAAAAAAAGATTATGTTTTAATGAATATTAAATCCCACTTTTGTTAATGGAGGTCTGTATTTACTAAGACTCATTTCCTGGATAGTTCCTTGTTATTACATTATATTAATGTAAATTTTAATTGAATTATTAAAAGGACACTCTAATTTTGTTTCTGAAGCTTATCTCAGTAATCCATCTTTGGTTGAAGATCTGCAAAGGATGGATGCTCTACGACCTGCAACCAGAGGATTATGTATATGGGAAAATACATCATTTAAAGGGCTATCTCCAACCTAGACGGAAAGACCCTTATCAGGTACTCTTAACTAGCTCATGTGTACTGAAACTGAAGGGAATTGACTCTTGGATTAATTCCCACTTACAAAGGGCCCCTACACAGGCCTGACCTATAAAGAGGATGGCTGACCTCAAAATCACCTTAAAACAATGCTCAAACAGAAGAGAAACTACAGTCACACTAGGACGAGAAGAAGATGACATCAGAAGTAGACAGGTAGCCCAAGGTCCTGGACCTGATTCGTATGATCATTTACAACGTTTTCCTGACTCAAGTGGATTTGTGGTACTAATTTATGGCCCTGGCTTCCACCAGGATGGATAGGAAGATGCACCTTGGGATTCCCTTGGAGTCAAGGTCACATACATGAAAATTTAGAGATGACCCCAGCCAATCAACCATTGGTATGAGCCCGATGGGTCAAGAGATCTATATTCCACTGATATAACCATTTAGCAGCTATTTTTGCACCTTCAGTAGGATTGGAGAATGTAACTGGCCATATTGAAGCCTTAACAAAATCCACTCAACAGGCTTTGAATGATAATAACCAGGCTATTAGTGTACTGAATTCTGAGGTCTCTATGTTGAGAAAAACAGTGCTACAAAACCACATGGCCTTTGACATCCTTATAGCACCTTAGGGAGGTACCTGTGCCATAATTCAAACTGAATGCTGTGTTTTCATACCTGATGAATCCTCTAATGTAACACATTGAATGAAAAATCAGATTTCTGCCTTAAGTGACCCACTCTCTGGTCTTGACGATCTCTTAGAAAACTGGTTTGGTGTGGGAAGCGCTTGGCTTAAATATTTACTTATAACTCCATTATTCTTATTGGCTATGTTATTTGTATTTTCCCTGTTTCACAAGATTATTGTTTCTTGTATTACCAAATGTGTGACTGAGCCTCCAACAAAAATAATGACTGGGTGACCTGAAGCAGTTGATCAAATATATAGCTCTGTATGCAATCAGTGATTGTAATAGTGTAACTCTAATATGGGAAGATGAAATAAGAGGGAATTTTTTTTATCCTGGACCATAACAGACTAGTAAGACAGATGGTCTAGGGACCTTTGGTTACTGTTCATAAGGCCTAGTCCAGTAATAGCACAGTGAGCGGCCTATTAGCAACATCTTCGCCAGATCTGGGAATGAGCCTTCCTAGCACCATGGGTCAAAGTGATCATGAAATGCCTCCCAAACCACTGTCGAATGTATGACCATAACGGGGCCCTGCCAACTACTAAATGGCACTTGCCATTGGCACAAGCCATCTACCTTTGCAACGATTAAATCATGAGCTCCTGCAGCTGCTGGCCTTTGAAACCCCCTGAAAGGAGTTCAGGGTGGAGAGCAGAAAGGAGGCTCTGTGCTCTGGGAAAAACTGGCAGAACAGGTCTTCAGATAGATATTTTCAGGAGCTGATTTTATGAGCCCAATTCTTGTATCTGCTCACATCCAGAAATGCACTGAAATTCTTCATGGTGACGTCTGCTCCCCGTGACTAGCAGTAACTTTCGCTAGACTAGCAGAAACCTTCTGCAAAAAATATGTGCTGGACTGCATGTACTCCCCCTTCACCAAGTCCCATATACACTGACCTCCCCCCTTACCTCTTTGGAGCAGTTTCTCAGAGCTATCTGAAATGCTGTCTCCCCAGCTATTGTCCTCATTTTGCCCCAAATAAAACTTAACTCACAACTCTCACGTTGTGCTTTTTTTTTTTTTTTTTTTTAAATCAGCAGGGGTCATGACCCATGTGTCCCTTTGGGTTTCATTCCTTGCAGGTATGGTTTTGTAGTCCCTGATGGGTGCTTTGGTTCCCTTTTGTGGAGACTCTGATTTGAACAGGAGCTGAATTCAGCTTCTGATGGTCGTCTTCAGGAAAGAATGGAACCAGGGTCCTCTTCTACATTTTATAGTCCCTGCACTTGGCACAGCTGTGGTTGGCACAGTCTCACCACGTCACCGTGCTGGAGCTGTGGTCACAGGCCACACCTCGTCTGCTGGACTGTGCCACGCCCCGCGGCCGAGCTACCTCAGAAGTGACTGTAGCTATAAAAGGCCGAGTGGTTGGCCTACACAGCCATCCTGGACCTGCTGCTTTGCAGAGCCTCTGCTCAGCCTCCAGGCCCTGACCCTGCTGGGCTTCCTCGTTTCTGACTCTGTGTCAGGTACATGAACCTTGCCAGCCCCTCTGTTTCCGCCTCGCCCACCTGGGTCCTCCGCCCCTTCCCCCTCCCGCCGGGCCCAGGGCCCAGGTAGATTCTCTGCAGCCCAGCTGCTTGAAACCACACCCCCCACCCTGGCCAGTGTGGGCCCCAGAGCCAAGCTTTTGAGATATGAAAATTAGCTCCTACTTTTAACCAAAGCTTTTGGAAAGACAAGGTTTATCTTCAGCTCTGATCTGGTATTTTTAAATTCTTCAGATGATTTCTGTTCGAAGTTGGTGGTCTGCCCTCTTACCTTCTGCTTTTTTTTTTTTTTCTTTTTTTTTTGGCTGCGTTGGGTCTTTGTTACTGCACTCAGGATTTCTCTAGTTGTGGTGAGCAGCTACTCTTCATGGAGGTGCGTGGGCTTCTCAGTGCGGTGGCTTCTCTGGTTTCGGAGCACGGGCTCTAGGCTCCCAGGCTTCAGTAGTTGCTGCTCCTGGGCTCTAAGCGCAGGCTCAGTAGTTGGGGCACACGGGCTTAGTTGCTTCGAGGCATGTGGGATTGCTTCTAGGCATGTGGGATCTTCCTGGACTAGGGCTCCAACCTGTGTCCCCTGCATTGGCAGGTGGATTCTTAACCACTTCGCCACCAGGAAAGTCCTTACTTTCTGCCTTAATCAATGCTTTTTTTTTTAAATAAATTTACTTATTTATTTATTGGCTGTGTTGCAGGCTTTCAATAGTTGCTCTAGGCACGTGGGCTTCAGTAGTTGCGGAACACAGGCTCAATAGTTGTGGCGCACAGGCATAGTTGCTCTTCGGCATATGGGATCTTCGTGCAGCAGAGACCGAATCCATGTCCCCTGCGTTGGCAGGTGGATTCTTAACTGCTGCGCCATCTAGGAAGTCCCCAATGTTGTTTTTCTTTACTACCTCCCTGTTCCTTTTAATTCCTCTTAGTTTTTTTTTTTGTCATGCTGTGCTGCATGTAGGTTCTTAGTTCCCTGACCAGGGATCAAACCTGTGTCCCCTGCAGTGGAAGTGTGGAGTCCTAACCACTGGGCCATCAGGGAAGTTCCTGATTCCTCTGACTTTTAAAAATTAATCTTGAACTTATAATGAGGGAGTTTCTAATTCCTGTATATTGTCCCTTTAGAATTTCTTCTTGCTTAGTAAGTGATGGCCTTTTTACTTTTTGGAGTGTTGACAAGGGGCCTGGAATTTTCAGCCGATTAGGAGCCGCAAAGTGGCTTTGTGGGTGATTTGAGGCAGGGGGCATTGTGGGAAGTGGGGGGAGGGCTCAGATGGGAGGGAGCAGGGCAAGCATGTGGACCATGTGTGTGACGCAGGTCACTGAGGCAGCCGATGTGGTGTCGCCATTAGGTTGGCCTGGGGCTGTGTCACAAGAGTTACTCCAATAACAGTGGTGCTTATATTGCTGGGAACTTGCTGGGCACTGGGCCTTTTGCAGGCCTTCCCCACTGACCCCTACAGCACCCTGTGCAGTTCTGCTTCTATAATATCTACTTTCAGCCCAGGAAACTGAAGTACAGTGCTTTTAACTGACACGGCTGAGGTCACACCGCTGTGAGTGGCCAGCCCAGTGCAAAGCAGCTCGGCCTGAGCGCAGCCTCTGGGCATCAGTGCTGTGTCCACTCCACCCTCCCTCCTGGAGGGGTTACCCTTCCCACCTCCCTTGGCCTCCCCAGGCCCCTCCGCCTGCCAGCCACCCTATCCTCCACTGTCCTTCCCCACATCCCTGATTCTCCTTAAAACAGCTACCTTTATTTTTTTAAAGTTATGCTTCCATTTCGTGATTTATCAACTTTTTATTTATTTATTTATTTATGGCTGCATTGGGTCTTCATTGATGCATGCGGGCTTTCTCTAGTTGTGGCAAGCGGGGGCTACTCTTTGTTTCAGTGTGCAGCTTCTCATTGCAGTGGCTTCTCTTGTTGCAGAGCACTGGCTCTAGGCTCATGGGCTTCAGTAGTTGCAGCACGCAAGGTCAGTAGTTGTGGCGCATGGGCTTAGTTACTCCAAGGCATGTGTGATCTTCCCGGAATAGGGCTCCAACCCTTGTCCCCTGGTTGGCAGATGGATTCTTAACCACTGCGCCACCAGGGATGTCCCATAGCTACTTTTTTTCTTTTTCTTTTTGGCCACGCTGTGAGGCTTTTGGGATCTTAGTTCCCTGACCAGAGATTGAACCTGGGCCCTTGGCAGTGAAACCATTAAGACCTAACCAATGGAAGGTAGGGAAGTCTCAAACATCTATCCTTTTTTATATCTAGTTTACCTGCTGTCCAGTGGGTTGGCCCACACTTCACCCTGCATTTTGAGGAGGAGGACATTTCCCAAAGTTCATGAGCAGGTTCGAGTGCCTCCTGGTGGTCTGTGTGGTCCAGAACTATGTTGGCCACACAAGACAGTGCACAGCAACTCACACCCCCAACAAATGAGCACAACACACCTGCACATAGACTCACACAGACACAGACACACACGTGTGTGTAACCCCCACAAATGCACAAGCACACACACGGATGCTCACACACACATAGAAACATGCGCTTGCAGGCCACCCCTCCTCCCTGGGCTGCAGGGAAGTGAAACCCGCGGGGAAGTGAAACAGCCATGAGCCTGGGCTTCCATCGGGCCGCTTGGGGAACGGAGCCCACAGTCACAGTTTCTGGAGCTGCCCCGAGGTAACTGGGGTCCCCCGGGTGGGGCCCAAGGCCGAGGCGTGTAGGTGGCTGGGGGCGTGTAAGGTGGCTGGGGGCGTGTAGGTGGCTGGGGGCGCTCGTGACTCACCTGGGCAGGGGGATCGCCCGTGGGGTGGCTCCCGGGGTGAGGTTGGGGCAGGCCAACCTGGCTGCACCACCTGCTGAAGCCCAGGGACGTGACTCAGGCTCACAGATCACAAGTTCCTTTCTTCTTCGTCTGTAAACGAGCTATTTTTGTAGAGTTTTTATGCTCCTTCTTTTAAAAGCAAAAGAGCCAGGCCCCAGAGGAGGGAGAGGAAGTGAGCGTGTGGATAGGATGCCTCTCCTCCCGCACAGCCTGGCTGCTCCTGACCAGTGCTGGACACACTTATGTCCGGCCGGCAGGGAGGAGCCCCCAGGTGCTGGCACCACAGGGTCCTTGGAGAGGACAGAGTGGGAGGTTTGGGGGTAGTGGCCCCTGTTAAATGTCACGGGGAGAGGGGACAAGGGGCGGGCCCCTTGGTGGAGGATGTGGTGGCAGTAGATGGCTCTGTGACCTGCGGGGGGTGGGGACGTGCATCACTGTCCTGGAGATTTTTGCTTCGACGAACACTGTCATCCAAGGAGAGAGCTGAGAACCTGATGAAGCGGCAGGGATTGCCTGAAAGCCCAGCTCTCGGACTCGGGGTCCAGCCCTGCCACGATGCCATCCTAGTGAATGGTCATCGGGTTCCTTCTGAAAATCCCCTCCTGGAGTCTGATATAATCATTGAATAAATACCTAGAAAAATTGAGAACCAGCCCTGGAAGGGATTTTGGACCATGTGTCCTGAGGATGAAAAAGAGACTTTCCATTTTTGTCATATCCCTGCACCTCAATTTACTTAACATTTTTCTTTAAATTAAATGCTTTAAGTTTTTTTTATGCCACCTGAACAAGGATGACACATATATCACACTTCGAGAACCACTGATCTTGTCCAATTCACCCTTTCTGCAGGTGAGGAAAAAGATCCCCAGTCATGAAGTGATTTGCCCTAAGTCTTGCCAAGATGTGCTCATTTGGGGCTGGGCCTGGGGTCTCCCCATTTACAGTTTCAATTCTTTCTGGTAGAAAGTATCATACTCTTATGTATGTAGAAACAATTCCTAAATGTGCTTCCAACAGTCAGCCCAGGTCAGCGACCACCTGCAGACCCAACCAGGGCAGTTCCTTCCTTCTTCCCTCAAATCCCTGCTCACTGCCCTCCTGAGCCAGCTGCTCTCTGGAAGCTTCCAGAATTTTTAATGCTAATATTCTGAAAAGTCAAGATCACGTGTCACTGTTGAGTGACTGTGCTGGGTGCTCGGAAAGTCTTGCCAACATGGGGCAGGTCTTCAGCTCTGGGACAATTTCTTATTTATTTCTCTTTCTTCTCTCATCTATTTTTTTCTTTTTCCTTCTGAAATGTCTGTTATTTGGGTGTTATGTTTCCTGAACCAATATTCTTCTCATTTTCTTCTCTCCTATTTTTCTCTTGCTTTCTAAAAGCTTCTCTTCAGTTCCATCTTTTAATGTTGCTAGTCAATGTTTTAAAGTTCAACATTTTTGTTTTTTATTTCTAAAAGCTCGTTCTTGCTTTATTTTTTACACCACACCTGTTTCTGTTTTATGGACACATCTTTTCTCATCTGTGCAAGGATATTAATTATGGTTCTTCTGGACTTTCTTTCGTTTCCTGTGTTAGTTCCTTCTCTGTTATTTTTTAAGTTCCTTTGTCATGTTGGAGGCTTTCTTCATAAGCCTCGTGATACTCTCCTCTCTGGTTACATTTAAAAGGGAAACACTAAAAATCCGATTACGGTGTCTTCCTCTGCGTGCGAGCAGGGCTTGTGGAGGACAAGCCGTCTGGGAGGCCTCATGATGAAATTTTATGTGGGGAAACCCCCTTTGTCTGTAGCCAGAGGTCTCTTCTCTGGGGGTCTCGGAGAAGCATCTTCTGCATGCTGCCTCCTGGTAATCTGAGAATAGGATGGGAGGAGGCACGTCCGAGATCAGCCCTTAAATCTACAGCTTCCCGCCTCCCTCCTGAGTCTCCAGCTGAATGATTTCCTCTTCCAGGCATCCCAATGTCAACGTCAGGGTGGTCAGCCCTGCCCGCCCTGCTGCTGGCCGTGACCATGTCTTCCTTCCGCTTGGCCGCGTCCGGAGATGAAGCACGAAACCGGCTCTTGACGACAGAAAAGATGATGCGGGTTGGGGGGCAGCTGGTGCTGGCGCAGGAGGAGGAGCTGGCCAACCAGAAGCTGGGGGCCCTCAAGGAGGCGGAGATGCGGGAGGCCCTGAGGACAGGGAGCAGCCCACCCAGCATGCACTTCTTCCAGGCCAAGAGCCTCATTGAGAAAAGCGCAGTGTTTAACATCCTGAAGAAGATGCCAAAAGGTAGGCGTCTGGAGGGGACGGTTCCAGGGTCCTGGGGACTTGGAGGAACTAAACTGGAGCTGGTAGTTTCTGTTCTGAGTGGAGTACAGACTCCACTGGGGGCCTGCGCCCCCGTCCTCGCTGGTTGACTCGGGACGGGGGCTCCACGTGGCTGCCTCCACCCTGGAAACCAAAATCCTGGCTCCGGGGGGGACTCGGCCTCAGACAGACTGCAGGGAGGGGGCCTGGGTGTCACTGGGCATCCCTGGTGGGTCTGGAAGTTGTCCCCTGTAAGAACCCTGTCCCTCCCATCATATGTTCTTCTAGCCTCTCCAGGGCCTATGTTACCAAATAGGATGAGTCCTGGATAAACACATTTCTAGTAGTTCATTGCTACTGTTCATTGGGAAAAAAAATGCACAACATGAGAGCTGTGAGTTAAGTTTTATTTGGGGCAAAATGAGGACTATAGCCCGGGAGATGGCATTCCAGATAGCTGAGAAACTGCTCCAAAGAGGTAGAGGGGAGGTTAGTATTTATGTGATTTTGGTGAAGGGGGAGTACGTGCAGCCAAGCCTATATTTTTGCAGAAGATTCTGCCGGTCACCAGAAGCAGACGTCACCATGAAGGATTTTAGTGCTTTTCTAGATATGAGGAGATGCAAGAATTCCGCTCATAAAATCTTCTGAAAATATCTATTTGAAGACCAGTTCTGCTAGTTTTTCCCAGAGCACAGAGGGTCTCATTCCTGCTCTCCACCCTGAACTCCTTTCAGGGGGTGTTGAAGGTCCGCAGCTGCAGCAGCTCATGATTTAATCTTTGTAGAGGTAGACGGCAGGGGCCAATTTGCAGGTGACACTACTGTATAAACACGTCACAGTGAACAGTAAAATAATCATGATCCTGCCCACGTAACTTGCAGAGTTTTTTGTTTTTCGTTTTTCCTTTTCTTTCTTTCTTTTTTTTTTAGATTACAAAGGTTAAAAAATGTAAAAACCGTGAGGTTGGTAAGGTAGCCTCCCTCTTTAGGGAGGGGACACACCAGAGTTCACACAGCAGGACACCTGCCAAGGGCCAGTGTCCAGGCCAGGTGCTCAGACGCAGCAGGAGAGCAGAGAAGGTGGACACTTAGCCTCGAGTTGATGTGAGGCCTGAAGAAAGCCAGAAGCTGCAGGACGCTGGTGGGAAGCAGGGAGCAGGCAGGCAGTGGGTGGGGTGATGGGAGCAGGATGGGGGATTCGAGGACCCTGTGCTCTCAGCCCCCAGCCCTCGCCTCACCCCTCCAACCCCTCCCCCGCCAGGCGCTGCCTTACACGTCCACGACTTCAGCATCGTCAGCATGGAGTGGCTGGTGAAAAATGTCACCTACAGGCCCCACTGTTATTTCTGCCTCACCCCAAAGGGGATCACGCTGTTCAAATTTGCATACCTGACTCCCCCAGCCCGGAACACAACAGAATGTTCGGAGTGGGTTTTGTTGGAGAAGTTTCGAAAGGGGCTTCAGAACATCACTGAGTTTGACAACAGGTGGGTGTTGGTTTGGGAAGAACTTGTCTCATAGCTGCACAGGTGGGGGGCGGTGGCATGCTGTGTCCCCGTGGGACAGATCCTTCTAGAAACACCTGGCCTTAAAAAGTTAGGAGGGAGGCTTTTTCTCTTAACTTTAAGGGATCCTTTGCTTCACCACTGCATTCAATACCTTTGCCATCCACAGCAAGTTCCTGGTAAGTTTAAAACCCGATTTGATCAGCACCACTGCTGCCACACCAAACAGGATGTGTCTGGACCCTCAGTAAGGCCAGAGACCAGGGGATTCCCAGCTTTTGGAGCCAAGAGTGTCCAGGGTGGATGAAACAGCCTGGAAACATGATAGGGCAGCTTCCTAACAAACTGTATAGAAACATTATAATAACTATTCTAATCATAGAACCATCTACAGAGGGCTTTCTTGAGGTATTTCCTTTATGAGTAAGAAAATGCAGCTCAGCCTGGTTAAGGAGGTTGCCCAAGGGCACACAGCTGGTAAATGGCTAATCAGGGAAGTAGCCTGTGTCCTGTACTGCCCAGCCCACAGTTACTTCCATCAGACCCTGGGCAAGAGTTTGCTGGGGCCACCACAAGGGAACACCACAGATGGGGTGGCTTAAAGAATAGAAATGTATCTTCTCACAGTTCCGGAAGCTGGAAGTCCAAGATCAAGGTGTGGGCAGGCTTCTCCAAGGCCTCTCTCCTGGGCTGGCAGATGGCCGCCTTCTTGCTGTGCACGTACCCCTGGGGTCTCGGACACCAGCCCTATTGGGTCAGGGCTCCACCCTTACGACCTCTAATTACCTCCTGAAAGGCCCCATCTCCAAACACAGTCACACTGGCAATTAAGGTTTCAATGTATGAATTTTGGGGACACAATTCAGTGCCTAGCACCCTCTAAGGAGAGCTTGGTCTGGGATGTCATTCAGTGGGGTCAGCCTGGCTAAGAGGCTGAGGGGAACAGGAGAGCCTGGCTGGAGGGAGCATCCTTCCAGGTGTCTCCTGGGGAGCACATGCAGGTCCCAGGGTGGGGGCATCCGTCAGGGAGCCCGGGCAGGAGTCCTGCAGGGCCCAGAGGTGATGGCCTGCAGCACGTCTCCCCCAACCCTTTGTGCCCTGACAGCCTGCTGAGAAATTTCACTCTGATGACCGAGAACCCCCAGGTGACTTACACAAACCAAGACGTGGTCTGGGCCAAGTTCGAGAGCACCTTCTACGCAATTTCGGGCCTTGTGTGCTACGCCCCAGTGTTCCGAGACTACATCTCCAAGGGCCTGGAGGAGTTCTACCAGGACAACGTGCTCTACCTGGAGCTCAGAGTCATGCTGTGCCCAGTGAGTCTGTCTCTACTCTCTTCTGCTTGGGCTGGACTCTCAGCTCTCACCCTGTAGGGCTTCATGGGCTCCCCATCCTAGTGCAGCACAGGACCAAGGGCTGGCTTCAACCCCAAGGGACCTGGTGCCTTTCCGGGGGCCACCTGGGCAAGGAGCCCTGGGCTGGCCCTGCAAAACCGTGCACATGCCCCTCACTGCCCATCACCTCCCTTCCCTCGCAATCCCACAATCCAGCTCCCCCCAGACACATGGTGCCAGCTGTGCCTGGGCACCTACCCTGGACTCTGGGCAGTGCTTTGCACCCAGACCATCCTTGACTGTCTCCTTTCCTATCAACATGTGCTGCCGTGAGTCCCATGGGACAATGCCCCTGGTGCGAGGCCTGCTGAGCCTTTCATCTGATAAATGGGTCTTATTGCATGTAGAGTAGGGGCTGGGGAGTCCTTGGGGGCTTTCTCTGTGGAGCACGAGTTCTTCTATGTGCAAGAGAGATATTTGATTTGACTCTGAGGAGGAAAGTCAAAGAGAAAGAAATGGAAAAGATTAGGAAGAGTCCAAAAGTATCCCAAAGCGTCAAAATATTCAAAGATCGCTCCCTAGGACCTTGCATGTTGGCCAGAAGCAAAGGGTGACGGGGTCTCAGGTACATGAGACAGGCTGACCTCAGCTCTGCAGACCTGAGCTGGGGCAGGGTTGGGCTCCAGGCTGGGGGAGGCGTCCCATGAGGAGCCTGGGTGGGTCAAGTTCTGCCAAGAGAGGATCCTGCTGGTGGGACTTGGAGGAAGACTTTCCCAAGGACTTTTGCGGGGAGGCAGGGACTGGGGAGGTTGAGGGAGTGACCGAAGCACTGACTGCTCTCCTTGGGGGGCTCACAAGAGTGTGACTGTGCATCGCACTGTAGGGGAGCTTGCTCGCCCCTCAAAATGTCACTTTGGCACGTGGATTATTTCGAGCGGAAGCAGTCAAGGCCCAAAAGACTCAGGAAGAGCCTTTGACCTCCCCTCTAAGTGCCTAAGAGAACCTAGATAAAGGGCCTGTTCTCAGACTAGAGCCACAACCAGAGACGCTGCAGAGGATACAGCCGGGTGTGGTGGCAGAGACTCTTCAGGGCCTGGAGACCAGAGTCCTCTCTGTCCCATTGTCCCTGCCTGCCCAGCAAACACGTTTACCAAACACTTGCTTTTTATCACCCTGTGAATTGCCTTCCTCCCCTTTGAAGTCCCAAACCCCTACCCCCGACATCCTCTTTTGTCTTGAGCTGAAGATGATATTTGAGGTGAGGGCTTCAGCCCTTTGAGGGAGTGGCTCCGTCTTTCTCCCACGTAGAGCTGTTATTAAACTTTTGCTTGATTTTCTCTTGCTAATCGGTCTCATGTCAGTTTAATTCTTAGACCAGCCAGAAAAACCTAGAAGGGTAGAGGGAAATATCTCCTCTCAACCCCAACAGTTGGCCAGTTGGCCTAGGCAGCTGGATTCAACTTTACTAGCTGGACACCACTGGCCCCAGGCTCCTGCAGCTCAGAAATCTGGGCAGCAGGTGAGAACCCTTATCCCGTCAGTCTCTCTGCCTGCAGAGATCTCTGCCTGCAGGTGCTTTTGGAAATAGGAGTGGTGAGCGTCCTTTTTCTTTTTAAAATTAGATAAGCAGGGGAAAATATTTGTGGAGCTAGTCCCTGGGCCTTCGGGCCTCTTGGGTCTGTGAATTTGGTAGAGAGCTCTAGGCTTCTTAATCCTTTTCTTCCTAGAGATGGTTGATGTTTTTCTTTGTCTCTGTCTTTTGTGTCATAAGGAGGAAAACCATTGGTCTGATTGGTTTTCCTTTTTTCTTGTTCTATGTCAAGAGAGTTTGGCCTCAGGACCAGTGAGAAAACTTGCTCTGGTCCTGCCATCCAGAAGGTGCCGGCATGAGGGCATTTGGCGGCCAATGGGATAGACTGGGGTTCCGAGTTGTCGCTGCTGGTTGGAAGCACAGGCCACAACTGGACTTGCAACCGGCATCTTTGTCCAGCCGTGCCGGGCAGGGGTTATTGTCACAAGGGGTCCCGATCCACAAGGGGCCTCTGTCATCTCAGCCTTCACCGCCACCTTTGCTTCCTTAGACGTTCCTTGGGAGCAAACCTTCTGGATCTTGTGAGGCTGTGTCCTTCACACTCTCCTGCAACACCTCTTTTGTTCATGGTTAAGCCACGAAAAGCCTCATTGGTGTGAGCTGGTGTTAAGATCCTACTGTCAAAGCCCAGAGCATAGATACTTTGAACTGGAAAAACTTATAAACTGGTAAATGTTTTAGAGACCCCTCGTTGTAAGCACCTGTCTTATTGGTACCAATGTTAAGACCAAAAGGTGGGTACAAAAAAATGTAACCTCAACTCAAAGAAACAAAGTGGTTTGGGAAGCCATACGGAATTTTGTGTCCCAGCTTCTTCACCTCATGGGTCTTACAGATGCTGATAAAAATGGTCCATTAATTAACAAGGGAGTGGGAAGAAGGGAGAAGTCACGGGACTCTTTCAAACAAGGTGGACATTTGTAAAGGGCTGTTAAGAGGAGTCACAGGGCTGGTTCCAGCAAGGTGGGAATCTTCAGACGATTATTAAGAAATGGGACAAATACAATGGGCTTTGGTGGAATTGAAACAAAGGTTTTGGTACAGCACTATCTAAGGTTGGGTGGGCCAAAGGGACCCCACGACATGAAAGGGCCCAAACAAGTCTTCTCTCTTTACCCCAGTTTGGAGAAACTTAAAGGCCAGGACGCAGAGATGACACCTAGTAAGCCAACCCACAGTCGCCAGGGGCAGCAGTCAGGCTGATTAACCGAGTTGAAGACTGACCTAGGGCTGAGTCCCTGGGCTGGACCCTGCACTGGGTACCCAAGGCCTTTTGCAAAGGAGGGTGGAGGGAAGTTCCCCCGACTCCTGGATGCAGGGATCCCAGGAGCTGTGGCACCTAAACCACTAGTGGAGCTGACTTCGGGTGTGAGGGTAGACAAGGTTATAAAGGCTGGAATGTTTGAGGAGTGTTTGATGAGAACGGATGTGATGTCCAGCCGGGAGCACTTCTCTGACAGTATCCAAACTGGTCTGTCCATTCATCCAAATTATTGAGTGTGCCAAGGCCTTGGTGACTGACTTCAAGGATAGCAGTATTTTGGTTTTGTTACCATATTCCATGGTCTTTATAGGCTCAGATATTTTACTGTTTGTACACCCAGGAGTAAAAGGGCTCCAGGGAACTGACACACATTGACCAAAGTCATAAGAGACAGGTGTATACACAAGAAAGTCAGAATGCAGTTTTCAGAGAAAATTATCAACTATCAAATTCCATTAGACCAGACACGTATGCTTACTGATAGGTAAATTCTCTCTTGAAGGCAAATTTTTTTTTTAATTGAAATATAGATTTACAATGTTGTGCCAATATCTGCTGTACAACACAGTGACTCCACTTTACACATATATACATTCTTATTTTTATATTCTTTTTCATTATGGTTTATCCCAGGAGATTGGATATAGTTCCCTGTGCTCTACAGTAGGCCCTTATTGTTTATCCATTCTAAATGTAATAGTTTGCATCTACCAACCCCAAATTCCTGATCCATTCCTCTCCCTCCTTCCTTCCCTGATGGCAAACACAAGTCTGATTTCTATATCTGTGAGTCTGTTTCTGTTTCGTAGATAGGTTCATTTGTGTCATATTTTAGATTCCACACGTAAGTGACTTCAAATGGTATGTCTTTCTCTTTCTGACTTACTTCACTTAGTATGATAATCTCTAGTTGTACCATGTTGCTACAAATGGCAGTATTTTGTTCTCTTTATGGCTGAGTAATATTCCATAGTATGTATGTACCACAACTTCTTTATCCATTCATCTGTCAATGGACATTTAGATTGTTTCCATGTTTTGGCTATTGTGAATAGTGCTGCTATGAACATAGGGGTGCATGTATCTTTTTGAATTGTAGTTTTGTCTGGGTATATGCCCAGGAGTGGGACTGCTGGATCACATGGTAACTCTATTTTTAGTTTTCTGAGGAACCTCCATGCTGTTTTCCATAGTGGCTGCACCAATTTAAATTCCCACCAACAATGTAGGAGGGTTCCCTTACTCCACACCCTCTCCAGCATTTATTTGTAGACTTTTTCATGATGGCCATTCTGACTGGTGTGAGATAGTACATCATTGTAGTTTTGATTTGCATTTCTCTAATAATTAGTGATGATGAGCATCTTTTCATATGCCTACTTGCCATCTGTATGTCTTTTTTTTTAATTAATTAATTAATTAATTAGTTGGCTGTGTTGGGTCTTTGTTGCTGCGCACAGGCTTTCTCTAAGTTGTTGTGAGTGGGGCCTACTCTTGGTTGCCGTGCAAGGGCTTCTCATTGCAGTGACTTCTGTTGCAGAGCACGGGCTCTAGGTGTGCAGGCTTCAGTAGTTGCAGCACAGGGGCTCAGTAGTTGTGGTTCACAGGCTCTAGAGTGCAGGCTCAGCAGCTGTGGTGCACGGGCTTCGTCGCTCCGAGGCATGTGGGATCTTCCCGGACCAGGGATTGAACCCGTGTCCCCTGCCTTGGCAGGTAGATTCTTAACCACTGCACCACCAGGTAAGTTCCATCTGTGATGTCTTCTTTGGAGAAATGCCTATTAAGATCTTCTGCCCATTTTTTGATTGGGTTGTTTTGTTTTGTTTTGTTTGCTGTTGAGTTGTATGAGCTGTGTGTATACTTTGGAGATTAAGCCCTCGTTGGTCGCATCATTTGCAAATATTTTCTCCAATTCTGTAGGGTTTTTTTGTTTTTTTTTAATGGTTTCCTTTTGCTGTGCAAAAGCTTGTAAATT
Source organism: Hippopotamus amphibius kiboko (assembly GCF_030028045.1). Taxonomy (NCBI): domain Eukaryota; kingdom Metazoa; phylum Chordata; class Mammalia; order Artiodactyla; family Hippopotamidae; genus Hippopotamus; species Hippopotamus amphibius. The sequence continues at coordinate 81,194,330 of NC_080197.1, read as the reverse complement.
TGATTAGGTCCCATTTGTTTATTTTTATTACTATTGCCTTTGGTTGAAGGCAAATCTCCTGAAGCCAAACTATCTGATATTTTTGCATTCAGAGTCGGATAACTGTTTCAATCCCGGGTCGGATCCCTAAACTGAATATACTGCCCTAGCTTGACGTGAAGGGTTGGGGGCCCCTGTCCGTCACTCCCGTCTTGAGTCAGGAGCCCCTGCCCCCACCTGGCAGGTCCCTACTCCCCGGTGCACCCTGGACGGACCTCCTTCTCCTTGCATATGTTAGTGCCTCCCCGAGGCCGGCCCAGGTGAGGGTGGACACCTCCAGTCTGGTGTTTGTTCGCTCGTTTAACACGGAGCACAGACTTGCCTTCCTGTTTCTGATTCTTGGGATGTGGGAGTGGGCCTGACCTCGGCCCCCAGGGGAGCCTTCGTCAGCCTTGAGAGCAGAGTCAGTAAGTCCTGGGTACAAACGATCCTTTCAAAAGAAAAGAGAGGGTCCAGTGCACCGTCTACTTACGGAAGAATTTCGGAAAGAGGCGAGCTGGCCCTGGGCTGGCCCGTGTAGGGTGGAGAACAGTGCATCTCCCAGAACAATCCTTCCCCTCCTTGGGCCTGAAATGCCTTCCTTCTCTCAGCCTGGGCCCCGCCCCCTAAGCCCATCCTCCTCTGGAGCGTGGCTTAAGCCCCACCTCCACCCCCCCTCCCCCTGCCACCTTCCTGGGACTGGCTTCCTCCCCTTGAATCCCCATCTATTCCCAGCACCCGGGTGTATATCAGCCCTGGTGTCGCCGCTAGACTGTGAGTCAATTCAGACCCGCCGGAGTCCTGCAAGAGGCTCCAGGGGTGATAATGACCTTAGGGGTGGTGGGTGTACATGGGACTAATTTGGAGGTGCTGTTTGGACCCTGACCTCCCAGGATCCCAAATTCTGGGGGGCCCAGGAAGCTGCCAAGTTAACTAGCCCCACCCCCACACACCCTCCACCCCGTGGTTCTGCTGCCGAGGGCCTGATTTTCAAAGCACTTTATCTGCACCATCTCATTTGACCCTTACAACCTGCACTTTATCGATGTGTAAACTGAGGCTGGGAAAGGTCGAAGAGCCTGACCCAGGCCATGTAGGCAGTTAAGTAGGGACGGGACAGAGGCTGGGGTGCTGGGCTTTGAGCCTTGTGGGGCCACACGCATCTCAAAAGGAGCTCCCCAAGGGGCTTCCGGCATGGGGGAGTCGCTTCCTGTGGGCACATCCTGGCAGCTTTGGCAGAGTGGGGAGTGGAAGGGAGGCCTCCACTTGGGGAGGGGCCTTGGGATCCTTAGCGGGAGGCGAGAGGTGGGAGAGAGGTGTGGAGAGAGGGTTTGAGTCCCTGGGGAGGTATTTGGGGAAGTTGTAAGGGATTAGATGGAGGGAGGAGAAAGGCTGGACCGTGGCTTCCTCTCCCCCTCCTCCTCTTGCCACGCCCCTTGGGGACACTTGGCTCCGGGGTCTGCCCTGGGGACCTGCCCAGCTCGCCTTTCTCCTCACCCACTCCGGCGCCCAGCCAGGATTCCTAGAAGGTGGAAGCGGCTGGGATTTGGGCTGGGGTGGAGGCCGAGGGGGCTGGGATTTGCCCGTTTGTTCTGGTCTGACCCTGGAACAAAGGGCCCTCGCAGTCCAGGGTCCTTGCCTGAGCGTCTGCCCTGGAATTCTCGCTGAGCCCTCTGCCTCCCCCTCCTTGTCTGGGGGCTAATTCAGGGCCAGGGATGGTGTCGATGGACTATCCCTCGGCCCAGCCTCCTATTATGTCACTAATGCTCCATCACAAAGGCCACTCGCCCTTAGCAACAGTTGCTAGGCGGGTCTGAGCTCCTGGGCCCCATCCCCGCCCCCACGGCCGGAATGGGGGGCTCAGACTGGGTCGGGCCAGCCTTCCGAGAGGAGCTCCCAGGGGATTAAGCGCAGGAGCTCGCCCAGCTGGCACTTACCCGTGGGCGGTCTTGGGGGGGTGGTGGCGGGGGATCCCGTCAGGGGCCAAGGGAGCCCGGGATGGTTGTTCCCAGACGGCTTCTTGGATGCTGTCACTTGTGTAACCAGCGGTCCTAGTGCTCCCCCTACCCACCCCCAGGGTTTTGTCCTGGATTCTTAGCAGAATCCTTCATTGGAAAGCCCACCTGGCTTTTTGCTCTGGTGACCCGTGTTTCACGTAGTTGGCGGCACCACTTTCCTATTACATGACACTGTGTGTGTGCTCTTAACAAGGCTGTGAAACCGACAAAAACGGTAGATCTTCAGCCTAGAGGTATATTATACATGAGAATCACCTGGGCGAGTTTAAAAAACTAGATTCTACCCCCAGAGAATCTGATTTAATTAATCCGGGGTGGGACCCCGGCATTTTCTCCTCCCAGGGTGACTGGAGACTTTGAGACATTGCCCTCCCCACCCCCCCACACGGTGCCTCAAAGTAAACTCTCCTGCCGACCCCCACCCCCTGCTCCAGCGAGGAAGCAGGACTGAGTTTCTTACCCTTTTAAAGCCTCAAAATCCTCATGTGTAAAATGAGACCTACCTAACAGTGCAGTTTTGAGGATTAAATGAGATTGATGGAAAGCTCTCGGCACATGCCTTGCACATAGTAGAAGCTCAGTTCATGCTTGTTGAGTGACTCAGCTTTAGAAGTGAAAGCTGGTTGTATTGGGAATTAGAGCTTCTCAGTGCTGCTTTCTGGGCTGATACAGACTAACTGAGTGATCTTAAGCAACTCTGGTCCCAAATGTCCTCTCGGTTCCTTCAGCTTTAAATTCTTTAATTCCATAATATCATAGACAATGGGAATTTGTAATCTTATATTAGTGTATGAAAGTAGCATGTCGTTTGAATAGCTTCCCCACAAGTTTACACTGCCTCAAGTCAACTGTAAGACTTTAGATAACCTAAATTGAGTCCAATGTGTGTTTTTGTTAATTTATTAATTTATTTATTCATTGGCTGCATTGTGTCTTCGTTGCTGTGCAGCCTTTCTCTAGTTGCAGTGAGCTGGGCTACTCTTCACTGCAGTGCGCAGGCTCCTTTTAATAATGGCTTCTGTTGTTGTGGAGCATGGGCTCTAGGCTTATGGACTTCAGTAGTTGTGGCTCGAGGGCTCTAGAGCACAGGCTCAGTAGTAGTGGCGCACGGGCTTAGTTGCTCTGCGGCCTGTAGGATCTTCCCAGACCAGGGATCGAACCCATGTCCCCTGCATTGGCAGGTGGGTTCTTAACCACTGCACCACCAGGGAAGTCCTGAGTCCAATGTGCTTTTAATTCAGGAGGGCTTATTATAGGGACATAGCCGCTTTTTGTACCACTGAGTCTTAGATGAATGACAGACCCCTTCTTGTACTTACAGGTTGTTACATTCTTAGATGGTAACTCCTATTCCTAGGACTACTGCAGATTTGAGTTGTTTTTCTGCATCTGGTGACAGGTTGCTACTAACATTGTATTACTCGGTATCATTTTTAAATTTTATTTTATTGGGGTATAGTTGCTTTACAATGTTGTATTAGATTCTGCTGCACAATGAAGTGAATTAGTATATGTATACATATATCTCCTCCCTCTTGGACCTCCTTCCCCACCCCACCCCCCAATCCCACCCGTCTAGGTCATCACAGAGCACCAAGCTGAGCTTCCTGTGCTTTATAGTAGATTCCCTCTAGCTATCTATTTTACACATGGTAGTGTATGTATGTCAGTCCCACTCTCCCTGTCGCCCCCACTGTGTCCACATGTCCTTTCTCTATGTCTGAATCTCTATTCCTGCCCTGCAAATAGATTCATCTGTACCATTTTTCTAGATTCCACATATACGCGTTAATATATGATATTTGTTTTTCTCTTTCTCACTTACTTTACTCTGTATGACACGCTAGGTCGCTCCATGTCTCTATAAATGACCCAATTTCATTCCTTTTTATGGCTGAGTAATATTCCATTGTATATATGTACCACACCTTCTGTATCCATTCATCTGTCGACAGACATTTAGGTTGCTTCCATGTCCTAGCCATTGTAAACTGCTGCAATGAACATTGGGGTGCATGTGTCTCTTTGAATTGTGGTTTTCTCTGGGTATATGCCCAGTAGTGGGATTGCTGGGTCATATGGAGAACAGTATAGAGATTCCTTACAAAACTAAAAATAGAACTACCAGATGACCTAGTTATCATTTCTAAGTGCTTTACAAATATTAACTCATTTGATCCTTGCAACAACCCTCTGAGGTATGATTGATTTGGAATAAATTGTATCTCACTGGAGCCTGAACCCAGAAGGCCAACCAGGACCCCAAACCAGCTGAGAACTTTCCTTCGAGGCCTGGCTTCAGAGCCTGTTCTAATCGTACCAGCTGTGTGGCTGTGAGAGGCTGCAGGTCTCACCCTGGAAAGGTGAGGGGGGGCCCTTGAGCAGTCAGATTCTGACCTTGGTGCTCCCATCAAGGCTGCAGTTTATTAGGCAGAGGCCGGAGGCCAGAGGGGCAGGAGCTCAGGGCCTGGGCAGCCCCAGGGGTGACTTACTGGGGCACTAGGAGCCAGGAAACGTCCTGGATGAGGCTTCAATGTCTGCGCTCGAGGCTCTCTGTGCCGTGGTAACTAGCAGTGGGAGTGGAACCCCAGGGGCAGGGACCCCAGCTTCCCCTCGGACAGAATCCATGAGTGGGAACCACCGCTGTGTAGCCCTCTCAGGCCTCCGTGGCACCTTTTGTGTATCCATGCAGACTTGATTAACCAGCCAGGGATCTTTCTTTAGGCAGAATGTCGTGTGCTGGACCTATGTATTTAAGTTTCTTTCGTCTCCTTCTGTTCTGTGAGCACTGCCCCCCCGCCCCTCCAACATCCATCTATTCATCCATCCCCTAAAACATGCCGCCTGGAGCTTAGTTAGTTTTGTTTTGTTTTGTTTTTTGTTTTGTTTTGTTTTGTTTTTTGGCCGTGCCGTGCAGCATGCAGGACCTTAGTTCCCCAACCAGGGATGGAATCCTGCAGTGGAAGCTCAGAGTCCTAAACATTGGACCGCCAGGGAAGTCCCAGTACTTTTTTTTTTAATTGAAGTATAGTTGATTTACAATGTTGTATTAGTGTCAGATGCACAGCAAAGTGATTCAGTTATACATATATGTAGCTATTCTTAATCAGATTCTTTTCCATTATAGGTTATTACAAGATATTGAGTATAGTTCCCTGTGCTATACAGTAGGTCCTGTCTTAGTACTTTTTAAAAAAAATTTAATTAATTAATTAATTTATTTATTTAGGTTGCATTGGGTCTTCATTGCTGCTTGCGGACTTTAGTTGTGGAGAGTGGGGGCTACTCTTCATTGCTCTGCGTGGGCTTCTTAGTGCAGTGGCTTCTCTTGTTGCACAGCTCTGGCTCTAGGTGTGTGGGTTTCAGTAGTTGTGGCACACAGGCTCAGTAGTTGCGGTGCATGGGCTTAGTTGCTCCGTGGCACGTGGGATCTTCCCGGACCAGGGCTCAAATCTGTGTCCTCTGCATTGGCAGGCGGATTCTTAACCAGTGCACCACCAGGGAATTCCCTGTCTTAGTACTTTTAAAGCTGCAAGTAGGGACTTCCCTGGAGGCCTAGTGGTTAAGACTCCACGCGTCCACTACAGGGGGTGCAGTTTTGATTTCTAGTTGGGGAACCAAAACAAAAAAAAGCTGCAAGTAGACAGCACTCTTCTTCATTAAAGCTTGTTTGCGGAGCTGCTCCTCTGGTCCTGTAGGAGGGGAGGTGGGAAGGTCAAGGTACATGGACCCCACCCTCATGGGTTTGCAATCCGGTTGGGGTATCTGGGCCCATGACTCAATAATGACAGAGCAGTCAAGTCATGGGGCAGAAATCTGTCCTTCCCTCTCAAACCAGCTAGGTAATGCCACGATGACCTCAAGTAATAATTTTGGGTTGTTAATACAATGGTTCTCAAGCTTTTACCCTCAAAAATTTTTGAGGATCCTAAAACCCTTTTGTTTATGTGGAATATATCTACTATATCCTGTATAATATAACCGGTATTAGAAACTAAAAGTGAGGGCCTTGCCTGGTGGCACAGTGGTTAAGAATCTGCCTGCCACAACTACTGAGCCTGCGCTCTAGAATCTGCGAGCACAGCTACTGAAGCCCACGTGCCTAGAGCTCGTACACCGCAACAAGAGAAACCACTGCAATGAAAAGCCCACTCACCACAACGAAGAGTAGCCCCCACTCTCCACAGCTAGAGAAAGCCCTCGCGCAGCAATGAAGACCCAACACAGCCAATAAATAAATAAATAGATAGATAAATTTATAAAAAAAAAAGAAAAGAAACTAAAACTGAGAAGTTTTCAAAACACAAGCCTACACAATTATGCCATCTATTATTTGTCAGCGCAACATTGTCACATATGATGCACTTCTGGAAAATTCTGTTCACTCTGAGAGAATGAGAGTGGAAAGGACAACATCTCAAAATCTTTACAAAGAGAGTTTAGAATTTGTAGACTTTGCAAAAGTCTAGGGGACCCTTGGGGCTCCCTGACTGTCCTTTGAGAAATGCTGGAGTACAGCATCAAAGATTTGAAGATTTTAACAGACTGCCTTGATCAGTACCAGGAGAAGGGTTCCTTTTAGAAATCCTTGGTCAGTAGGAAAGGAAGAAAGTAAGTTTTCCTTTACCTTCTTATGTTCTCTTTTTGGGGGTGTGCAAATCAAACTGACCAAAGCCACATTAACAGAAGAAAAGGCATAGAAATTTTACTTGATGTTAATGTTTAATGTTTATGTGCGTGGAGACCTTCAGAGAAAAGTGAAGACCCAAAGAAGCGGGAGGACCAGGTTCTTATACACTACAGTATTTTAGCAAACAGCAGTAGATTGTGGAGAAGCAATAAGACCAAGGAAAAGGGTTTGGACTTCCAGGGGCAGTAAATCGTGGGGAGGTCAGTATATGGGGGAGCTGGTAGGAGACGGGTTATGGTAATCGGGTTCGTCTGTTCAGATCCAGCTTGGAGCCCAGTTCCTGTCTCTGGTGTTCACGGTGGTTCTCCTTCTGGAGTGGCAGCTGGAAGGGGGCGCCTTCCCAGACAGAAATATGTGTCCTCCTCTGAGGCAGACAGGAGGGCACAGATCTCTGTCTGCCTCTGTGCTTCTTAACTGCCTTCAGCTCAAAGGAATCCTTATGCAAAAGTGGCATATGTGGGGGTAGCACATCCTGATACCCTTCAGGATCCCCAGAGATGGACAAGCTCTTCCCCACCACGTTTTTCCCTTTGTCTCACCTACTGCGCATCCCTGGCTCTTCCCACTCTGCCCCCGACCATGTCACGCTTGGTGTCCGTAGTGGCTTGGCCACCTCTAGGGGTCCCCTGCCTGGAGGTGGGAGAGAGGGGAGATGGAGTGGGTCCTCGGACCACCCTTTCTGGCTTGCGTCCTGTCCTCAGCTGGCCTGTTCTTCATGCGTTGCACAAATACTTACGGAGCACAAACCATGTGCCGGGCGCTGTTCTAGGTGGCAGGACCCAGCCCTGAATGAGAGGCAGACATCCCAGCCTTGTGGCACCAAAGAGCATTATCCCATTCAGGGCTGGGACCTCTGGTCAACCTCAGAGGCCGTCAAAGGCACTGAAAAAGGAAATCAGAGTCCAACCTGGTTTTGGGGATTGTTGGCCATCAGGACTGGAGTTCTGCTCTGCTCACCTCTGACGTCTGGTTGGGATCATGCTTCCTTTGCAGGTGTATGAAATGAACGGGACAGTCTATGGCCCAGAGTGGTCGGTGAGGACCTATGAAGAAGTGGCTCGTAATTTTGCAAAAGAGCATCCTGGGTTTATTGGAATCAAACTCATTTATACGGATCACAGGTGAGAATGGGCATGGCTGAGGCTGCAGGAGGTGGGAGGGTATGGGAAGGAGAAAGGGGTGAGGAGGGGCTGAGGGTCTGGGGCCAGAGAGCCCCAGGGGCCCAAGCGCCGTGGGTTCTGTGTGGTACAGTGTGAGTGCAGAATCCACTCTGAAATCATGACCTGGCTGGAACGAACAACTGTGGCAACGTTGCAGATAATTCCAGGCTGTGACCCACACTGGCCTGGGTGATCCGTTATAGGTTTAGTGTTTTTGCCTGAATGTTTTTTGTTTCACTCTTCGGCCGGGTTCTGCCTTGTGGCAGCCACCTCTGTGTGGAGACTCCGGGAGCTGTGAAGAAAGACCCATCCTCCCCCCAAGCAAGTGCAGAAAGCCTACAGCTGAAGTCTCCTGATTCTACCGAGGAAGGGTCTCCCTGGTGTCAGGGAGCAGGCAGTGTGGACCGTCTGTGCCATGTTCAGCTGGAGGGCGTGGGAGGGGCAGCCCCCCACCTGCTCAGCACCCTCGCTGTGGGAGGCGGGAGGGCAGTCAGATCCCCCAGGAGCCTCCTCCCTTCCTGGGGAGGCCCAGGGCCGCTGGAGCTGGTGGGCCAGGGTGGAGCTGGCAGTGGTGGAAGGTGGAGGCGCCCTGGGGGTGCGGTGACAGGAGTGCAAGGGTGGGGCTGCAGTGCACGTGCTCCGGGTACAGGGGAGGGACGGGCGGGTGTGGGGCCCACGGAGCCAGGGATCGGAACATGTGGGCCCATGCCTCTGTCCCGTCATGAACGTGCACCTTTTCTCTTGGTGCTTCCGTGTTGACACTCTTGCCTCATCCCTGGCCTAGCTGGAAGGGAGAGACTTGCGGGGGAGAAAAGGCGGCTTGGTTGTGTGGTTTCTGCAGTGCCCAGGTCTTGCTGATGGAACCGGGGCCTAGGTCCAGCTGCCCCGGCAGGGACTGGGTGGCCTATGGCATTTCACAGGTGCCCAGAGAGAGGAGAGCTGGACACTTCCAGGACCATCCTCTCAGGGGTGCGGGGCAAGTTTTGGTCACGGCCACTTTGCGTCATCCAAATGCAGACAAATAAAACTTACCCTGTGGGTGCCGGACCCCACTGGCTTTCCCTCTGGAGCCAGCTGGAGTCCTCGACAGGGATGGATTTGGGCAGAACTTCTCTGTGATGTAGCACGTGAGGGGGCTCCACAGCCTGGATGGGGTGGGGTCACCTGGCAGCCATGCTGAGGGTTCGGGAAGGGCGGCTGGGTGCGCTGGACGAGGCCAGACTGGCGCTCTGGGTGCTCACCCCATCGGCCCCGAAGTGCCAATGTCCATGCTTCTCTCTGTCTCGCAGATTCAAAGATGTACGCTTCATCAAGAAATCTGTCCAGAGAGCCATGGACCTTCGAGCCAAGTTCCCTGGGATGGTGGCAGGGTTTGACCTGGTAATGGGCCCGGCCCGAAGCCCTCTGGGAAGAGCTGGGTGACAGCACTGAGAACCCTCCCTTGGGGCCTGGGGGTGAAGGGAGAGCAGGAAAGTTCAGAAAAAGGCTAGAAGGGGAAGCTCCGGAACAAGGAAGGCCCCCCAGGATTAGGGGCCTTCCCCCACTCCCCGGCCTCTGCCCTGCTCTGGCCGCAGTGCCCATGACCCCTGGCTCTTCAAACCGCAGCCCAGGGGTGGAGGTGTCTGGAAACGAGGCGGGCTGGGCCTGGGCGCACCGTCCAGGATTCAGAAGCGGCCCCTCCCCGCCTTTGCTCCCAGCTGTTTCTGAAGCTGCACATCCCTGCGTGGTGCTGCCACCTCTTACCCACCCCCCCAACCCCCACCAAACAACAGCTGGGCCATACTTCCAGGTGACAAGTCCTTAATCTCATTAAGAAGCCAAATTAATCTAACCGGCGAAATGCATCCCTGACCGCCTTCCAGAATCTGCATATTTTACCTGAGACCTGCTGAAGCTCCTGCTTTCAGACCCACCAGGCCCCCGGGAGCGGATGTCAAGGGATTGTTTTCCTTGGACAGGATGTCCTCCTGGGGTCCCTGGGGGCTGCTCCAAGGATCCAGCTTCTCCCACCTCTTTTCCCTCTGTGCGGGGCCAAAGGGCAGCATCCAGTGGCACTTCCCAACCGGTCCCTATGGGTCTCGGGGGCACCAGTCCTCCTGGCGAGCCAGGCTGGAGTTGTTCAAGGGGTCCACTTGGAGCCCCACATCTCCTGGGGTCTGCGCTCCTTCCTGCCGCACTGAACACTCAGCTCGCATTGTCACGAGAGTGTCACCGCCCCCTCCCCGCTTTCTCTCCCAAGGCTCCCGCACTCCTGGACCCCCAGCTGCCCAGGCCCAGGGGCGGGGCTTCCTTTGAAGAGCAGGACTTTGGTGCAATTGCTCTCAGCTTAATTGCAGCTGTGGGACTCTGCTGGGAGCTGCCAGGCCTGGGGACCCTAGAGGGCAATGGCCAGAGTCCTCCCCACCCTGGTCCAAGGCTCAGGCTCTCCTGCCCTCTCTGTCTCTGTCTCTGTGTCTCTCTGAGTCTCTCTCCTGTGAGGAGCTTGGGTCTGGGAAGGCCGCGTGCAGGACACGACGCAAATGCTGAGAGGGTTGAGGTACAGTCTCCGAATAAGGGGGGAGTTATTTCGGGACAACAATGCCCTCTTTTTCTTTCCCAGTCCTGCTACTGGTCTTTCTCAAAAGGCCATGTGACCAAGGCCTCAGCAGTGCTGGCAGGTACAGGGTTGCAGGGCACACCAGCAAGCTGAGGCAGGGACCCAGCAGGCGCCTCCACGTCCCCCCTCTGTCCTGCAGGTGGGGCGCGAGGACACAGGCCACCCCCTGTACTACTACAAGGAGGCTTTGACGATTCCAGCCTCACAGGGAGTTAAGCTGCCTTACTTCTTCCACGCTGGAGAGACGGGTGAGCCTGGACCCCACTGGTGACAGAGAAGGTGACGGGCAGGGGGCCCTCGCCACCTCCGAGGGCACGGACGGGACACTGGGCAGTGGACTGACAGTCCTGAGTCGTCTCACGGCGCTTGTCCATTTCATATACATTATCGCGTCTGCCCTGACAGCAGCACCTGGAGAATGAAGGACAGTGATGCTGGGGCAGCTGCCCCTCACATACATTATCCATAGTTCTCACCTGGTCCTGCCAGGACGGCACTTTGCCTCCATTTACAGATGAGGAGCCCAAGGCTCCAACCAAACAGGGTAATTGGTCCACGGTAAAGGAGCTGGGAACACTTTCTGATGATCTCCATTTTATAAGGCATGAACTGTGCTTTCGAGGTTGACTTACCTGTAAAGTCACACACTGGGATGTGGGGGGAAGAGGGACCATCAGGCCAGCTCCGCATCTGGGAAGCACTGTCCACACCCACCAGGCTGAAGGGGGGACCCTGACCCCCACCCAGCTCAAGGAGCCTGGCTGCCCTTGTTTCTGAAATGCCATCCGCCCAGCCACGTCCCTGCTCCTCAAAGTTCAGTCCAGCAGCTCACTGGTCATCACTCAGCCTCCAGATATTCCAGGCCTTAACACGTGTAAACCCTCAGCAGAAGCAGCAGCAGGTCACAGCTGCGATGTCAGATCCCAGGGAAGATTTGGGGGGCTCAGACCTGCTGCATCCCACCTGGCACCCCTCAGAGCACCTTAGGCTTCTGCCCTCAGAGAAGACCAAGGAGCCAAGGGCAAAGCTGTGGCAGCTGGGATTTCAGGCAGGCTGAAACGTTGGTGTCTCTTACCATCTCTCAGAGGAACGGTTCCTGTGCATTAATCTCTTTTTCCTGACATTTCAAGTGCATTTAGATCCAATTTAGATCAAAGCTGTCCTATGAGATTTAAAGAACTGTTTGTGCAGAATGGGGAAGTGGGGATGGTCAGGGCGGGGGTGGGGGTTTAGCCTTCAAGGCCGTGTGGTTTCATTGAGAAAATCTGTGAAATCATCTCAGTTCCAAGACTCATGGTCCTAGGAGAGGATTTTGCCAGGTCTTGGGTATTTAATACCCTTACTTAAATTAAAAGAAAGAAAAAAATCTTTGAAAAGAACGTGGTAGTTAGGAAACTAGTGAAAAATCCACCTGAAGCACCTGTCACCAGCAATGGGAATTCTTGGGTTTCATTCCCAACAGAAAAGTGGAATTTTCATACTTCATTGTGGATCAGTTAGGACGCTTTTGGCGTCCAGGCACGAGGCCCACTCCGCAGTTAGTAGGTCTCACAATTAGGTCTTCTGTGATCTCCCGCAATAAGCAACCTCTGATGTCCTCCTGGGTCTGGGATTTCGCCCCATTTGGTCACAGACAGGGAAGTTACATCCAGGCTTGACCACATCCAGGGACACCAGAGAGGAGCTGTTTCTTCCAGGGCACCTTCCGGTACTGGTGAGGGGGACGTTGCAGAAGTTCCCAGCAACCCCCAATCACCCCCCCACTCCCACCCCACCCCGACCGCAGGGCAGCGTCAGGAGGCTGGCGGGGAGGCTGGTGGAGTCAGAGCTGCCCTCCGCCTCTAACGAGGCCCTGCCAGCGGGGAGATGCCGCAGGGCAGCTTGTTCCTGCCGGCTCCTCTCTCCTGCCCTGGGTTACCCCAAGAGTTCTGTTAAAGATAGAAATTTTTATTTCATTTCATTTCATTTCATCTTATTATTATTTTTTGGCCGCACCATGCGGCACGCGGGATCTTGGTTCCCCGACCAGGGATCGAACCCGTGCCCCTGCAGTGGACGCACGGAGTCTTAATCACTGGACCGCCAGGGAAGTCCCAAAGATAGAAATTAAAGTAAGTACGTACAAATCGTCATAGTGACAGAGTCTGTAGCACATTGTTGTAAAGATCCTGAACATAAAATTCCCAGAAAACAGCTCTGGAAACAAACATAAAATGGAAAGAAAGAATATGGACCGTGGGTCTGGTAGACCAAGGCTTGAAACCCAGTTTTCTGCTTCCTACGTGAGGATCGTCCTTGAGTTTATAAAGCCTGTGTGAGTTTCAAATTCCTCACCTGTTACATACGTACATACATACATACATACCTACAGGCAGGCCGTACCCCTCTTTAGCACTGTCACACGGAAAACACGTGTGCATGTGCGTGTTTGTGCTAACGTTCAGTTCTCTGCCTTTTCCTGCTCTGGGAGTCGGGAGTCTGGGGCCTTCACCAGCGGATGGTCTGTGGGTCCCATCCATCCTATTGAAGACCCCACCCTTTATCCCCAGACTTGCAGGGTACTTCTGTAGACAGAAACCTTCTGGACGCCCTGATACTGAACTCGACCAGGATTGGCCACGGGTTTGCTTTGAGCAAACACCCGGCCGTCTTGACTGAGGCCTGGAAGAAGGACATCCCCATCGAAGTCTGTCCCATCTCCAACCAGGTACGCTGGCTCCATGGAGCCGGTGCAGGGCACTCTCAGCCGCCAGCCTCGACCACCTCTCTCCGGCGTGATCTCTCTGTAACTCCCTTGTTTTGTGTGTCCCTCCACTCTCGCACTCCCGTTTGTGAAGTTATTTGGGAGTGGACTTTGCCTAAACCATTCATAGTAATGAGAGTTCCCAGCAGGGCGGGATTGTGGGCAAAGCCGTGGAGAAAGCTAAAGGGGCCCTGGTGGGCGGGGGGTGGGCACACAGAGCGGAGTGTGGGATCCCACTGCTGCACAGCTGCCTGTGGCTTCGCGCTCAGGACAGCTGCTCCGAGCAGGACCAAGGGAGACTACGTGCTTGTGGAGAAAACGAAGAAGTGCGGGGGGACTGACTTCCCGCGTCAGGACTTTGCCCAGAGTCGTCCTGATGCTCAGAACGGTGATGACGGGGATAGAGAGAGAGGCGCCGATTACACACGCGGCCTCACCTCCCTCGTGACGGCTCTTCATGGATGCATGTCTGTCTCCGGCTGGGCAGGTTCTGATGCTGGTGTCTGACCTGAGAAACCACCCTGCAGCCGTCCTGATGGCCATTGGGTACCCCATAGTGATCAGCTCTGATGACCCTGCTACTTTTGGGGCCACGGGCTTATCCTATGATTTCTACGAGGCCTTCATGGGCATTGGGGGGATGGTGGCCGACCTAAGGACACTCAAACAGCTGGCCATGAACTCCATCAGGTGAGTGTGCCGTGTGCTCCTCTTTGGTCACCGCCCGTGTTGACCGCTCCGAGGTTTGGGCGGAGTCCTGGAGGGTATCTGTGGGCTTCTCCACATCGTCTCTTATCCTGTCACTGCTCTTGGGCTGGGGACATGGTGTCCTGCCAGCGTCGGAGGTCCCCTCCCGCCCCTCCCCAGACTGACAGAGGCGCCCCTCCCCTGCAGGTACAGCACCCTGTCGGAGTCAGAGAAGACGTTAGCCATGGAAACCTGGGATAGGAAGTGGCAGAGCTTTGTGGTTGAGCTGGCCAGGGGCTCCCAGTGAGGAGACAGCTGTCTGTCACCCTCCGCCTCTGCTTCCCTCCGTGCCGACCTCACCTCCTCATAGCGGGTCCAGAATCCAGGGAAGTCACCTCTGTCTCTTCATCAGAACCACACTGACCCTGCGAAAGTTACCCGCAGCCTCCACGTGGCCTGATCTCTCAGAACCCTCATCGGTGGACCCCGCGCACCGCGTGGAATGTCCTTCTCTCTCGGCCTCAGTGACAGGACCCCTCGCGGTTCCTCCTCTCCCTCCGGCCACGGCTCCTGGGGCCCCTGGTCCACGAGCTTCCCTCAGCTCAGCCCTGCGCTTCTGTCTTGGCTTCTCTCTTTTCTCTCCCCATTCCACACTCTTCTCCTGCACGGTCTCTTCCACACCTTCCCTTCAGAAACCACGTACTTGTTAATGGTTCCCGAACTTGGGATGCCCTCGGATGGCCCACAGGAGCCTCGGAGACCTGCTCTGAGCACTGCCTCCCTCCCAGCTGTCTCAGTAACTGGCACCTCTGTCCACGTGGCGCAGAGGCGGTCAGAGGAGTCTGTGCTGCCCCGTTCCTCCATCTGGAGGTGCCCTGGCTCACCCATCCTCCCCTCCACGCGGCTGGCATCCAGCCTCTGTCGCTCTGGCCTGACTCACAAGAGCCCCTAACTGATCTCTCTCTTCTCTTTGCCCTTTCCAGCTCATTTCCCCCAGAGTAATGACTGTTTAAAGTCAAGTTAAACCAGGGTTCTTCACTGTGACAACTCAGCACATTTAGGAAAGCTCCGTCCCTACGGGGCGTGTAGCATCCTGTGAATCAGGGTCCTTCCCACTCTGTCCCATCCCGCACTGGACTCTGGTCTCATTGCTCCAAGCTCTGCCCGGCCTCAGGGCCCCCCCAGCTCTCTCTGTTCTCCCCACTTGTGTCTGACTGACTCCTCTCACCCTCAGGCTTTGTTTCATGTCCTCGTCTCAGAGGGGTTTCTCCCGTGGGGCACCTTGCTCTTTCCTCCGACTCCACCATGACATGTAATTACCACGTATTTATATCTGTGGGGCCTCCTTACCCCCAGACCGTCAACTCCCACTAGACAGGCATGAATGACCGGTTCACGTCCACTGCAAGCCCAGGGCCCAGCCCACACCCCTCGCCCAGTCAGCCCTCAATAAACGTTGTGTTGCAAGAACAGACATGCCTTGTTTGTGTTGAGCTGGGGTCGCATCCCGACTCCCAGCCTGGTCTCTGGGAGAAGGAAGGCGAAGGGCCGGCTCTGGCCTCACTTGGCCACAGGGTGTGAAGGAGAACCAAAGAAGTCCTTACAAGTCCCAAGGGGATGCAATGAAGCCAACCCTCTCCCTGGTCCTGGGTCCTGGTGCGGGGACAGCCTTGCTGACTAGGGTCCTCAACCACAGGCTGATACCCAGAGGGAACAAGATGCCCTTGAAGACTTTTTGATTCATGGCGTTAACTAATCCCAGCGGAGGGCACGTGGGTCCCAATTCAGCTGACTTCGACTCAATGAATGGTGACAACGGAATTTAGCAGAATGGGCTTCAGTAGCAAGTTGCCATGGCCACGGGGGTGTCCCAAGAGTGTAGGGTCTCTGATTTGGGAAAACAAACCAGCTGTGGTGCTTTCATGCCAGTTCAACAGGCAGAGTTCAGCAGAGAACCAGAAACACCAGCAGAGTCAGACCCAGACTCACTAGGAGGGAGTAGCTGTGGCGCCCCTGGTTCTGCTGTGGGCAGAGAAGGTAAAGCTGGCTTCACTCACTCCTCCTGTGACTTCCCAGAGGGTGCCCTGACACATGTCTTTGAGGAAAACTTGTGTTAATTGAATTTTTGTAAACAAAATCATGCTGCATCTGGGGGCTTGCCGTTTCTTTAAAGGAAATCTGTAGCAAAACCTCCTGTTCACAGCACAGTTTTTGTGATTTGAACTCCTGGAGTCTATATCTATGTTTCTCCTTTCTCCTCCTTTGTCAGATGAATGGTCTGGGCTGGAAAGCCAAAGTTCCCATCATCTAGCCCATGATGGGCGCCCTGGCCTGGCCTCCTCATCCTGGAGCTTTGCTTCCTTCCAGGATGGCTGGGGTGGGGCGTGCGGTCCTGGAAAATCAAACTGAAGGAATGTTGTAGATGTGAATCATCTTCTTTCCGAGTAGTTTAGAAGTTGGTTGGGATCCATCCTCAGGGAAAACCATGGAATATTTAGTCATATTGTCTTGAAATAATGTGAAACGTCAGAAAAGATGCATGAATAGTAAAAAGAACTCTAAACATGTTCTTCGCCCATGTTCCCTGATCAACATTTCACATTTGCTGTCTTTTTTTTTTTTTTAACATTTATTTATTTATTTGGTTGTGCTGGGTCTTAAGTTGTGGCAGGCGGGCTCCTTAGTTGTGGCATGTGGGCTCTTAGTTGCAGCATGTGGGATCTAGTTCCCCAACCAGGAATCGAACCTGGGCCCTCTGCATTGGGAGGGCTGAGTCTTAACCACTGCGCCACCAGGGAAGTCCCCACATTTGCTGTCTTGTCCCCCTCCTCCCCCCATCTCTCACTCAGTGTCTATATCTAGATATCCTACTTTTCTAACCATTGAGACTCAAGCTGCAGACTTCCTGCCACGTTACTCCTAAACTCGAAAGTGTACATCTCATAAAGGCAGCGCCACCCTCCTACGTAACCAGAGCACCGCCGTCCACAGCAGGAAATTAACACTGACGCGACACTACTGTCTGGCCCTGGCCCTTCTAAACATTTTCCTTTTCGGGTCCAGAACCCAAACCAGGATTCCATGTCACATTTCAGTCTGGAACAGCTCCTCTGTTGTTTCTTGTCTGTTGTGACCTCGCCTTCTCTGAAGAGCACAGGCTCCTTTTCGGTTTGTGATTCAGGCGTTTGTCACGTGATTCAGTGTCCTTCTCAGTGCCTTACACGCGGGCCCTCGGGGCAGGACCTGCCTGCCGCAGCCTCACCTGCCTGGGGTTAAAACAGTGGTAGTCTGAAATGGGTCATCGTGGGAGCTTCTACACCACAGAAATCAGCAAATGTTGCAAACTGGTGCCCTCCCCCCGCCCCCCCCCCCGCCGCCCCACGCACCCCCCCCACCCCGGGCACACAATGTCAGTTTGTCCCATTTCAAGGAGGTTCACTTTGATCACTTTGTTAATGTGACGTCTGCCAGGATTTGTCCTTGTAAAGTTTTTCCCTTTGTGATTAACAGGTATTTTGTGGGGAGACATCTTAACTCTATGTTATTACTCCCCATCACACCTTTATCCCTTAGTTTTTCCATCCACTGAGGATTATCGTCTGGACTGAGACTGTTATTTCCCTCATTTCTGTTTTAGTTACCTAGAGCTGCGTATCGAATTGTCCCGAAATTTAGTGGCTTAAAAACACAATAAAATGTGTTGCCTCTCACAGTTTCTGTGGGTCTGGGATTTGGGGCAGGCCCAGCTGGGCAGTTCTGTTTGGGGGTCTCTGGTGAGGTGGTGGGACAGGAGCAGCTGGGGGCTGGCTGGAACCTCCTTGTCTCCACACAGCCTCCTGCCCCAGCCAGGGGTCTCTTCACAGGCCAGGGTGGGCTTCCTCACAGCGTGGCAGCCGAAGGCGTCAAGAGTACGTGTTCAGGGAACAAAGCAGAAGTTCTATTGCCTTTTTGTTGTAACCTTGGAAGTCCCCTGGCATCACGTCTGCCATATTCTTGGGTCTTATCTCTCTAGGCTAAACCCTCCCAGTTTCAAAAGAAGGAGGTAGAGACCCCTCCTTCTGATGGAAGATGGTCAAGGTCACATTGTAGGAAAGACATGTAAGATGAGGGATATGGCTAGAAAATACCTGGAAGGTACAATCACCAGATGGTGATTTTTCTGGTTCCACCATTTCTTCCATATTTCTTAGCTGCCATTCTGCTGGAAGGAAGAACTTTCTCTGATCGATTCTTTGGCTGATTATCAGTGTGGCTTGTGGATTCTGACTATTCAATGGACTATAATCTATGACTAGCATTGTTTATTTTGATGCCCTACTGTTGCAGACTTGGCTGTGTGAGCCCTGTTAGCTGGCTTCTGAGACTCAGATAAATTCCTATCATTTTTTGAGCACTTATTTGCTTTCTGACGCAACAAAATGTTCTAGGTTCGTTTTGCACTTTCCATGTCTGTTGTTGGAGATTGACCATTTCTTCGAAGAGCTCTTGTTCTTTTTTCATAGAGAATAATATTTAGAAGCCTTGATCTGGGCATTAGATGTACCTGTTGCTACTGGTGTGTGTGTGTGTGT
The DNA here is from genome assembly GCF_030028045.1 of Hippopotamus amphibius kiboko. Lineage (NCBI taxonomy): Eukaryota > Metazoa > Chordata > Mammalia > Artiodactyla > Hippopotamidae > Hippopotamus > Hippopotamus amphibius. Next base: position 81,175,847 of record NC_080197.1, on the reverse strand, counting down.
GTGTGTGTGTGTATAGACACACACAAATACAATTTATATATATATAAATACATATATATATATTTATGCACATACATTTTTATCTGTTTCCAACTTTTTCTATGTGCATTGGAAAATCGTGAGTCGGCACCCACACATCCAGTTCTATTAGAGATCATAGGGTTGATTCCAGTGTCACCCTCCCCACATCCCTAACTGTTCCCCAACAGTGAGAACCAGGCTCCCACAACCTCCAAGGCATCTTGATATTGCTGAAGACTGCCACTGCCACCTCTTCAGCTGGCCCCTCCCACTGGTCCCAATGCTTCTAGGGATGGGAGAGGAAGAGGAAAAGGTTTGGAAGAAGAGAAATCTAGAGCTCCGAGTGACTTCTAGAAGGGGAACAGATTTAATGGTGTTATTGAAGCTCCATTTCAGGGACATGTGTGCATGTACCCCTTGTAAGAGAAACTGTGTATTAGTAATTTTAGATTCTTTTTCTTTAAGGGCGCCCTTCAGGGACTGCCCTGGTGGCTCAGTGGATAAGAATCTGCCTGCCAATGCAGGGGACACGGATTTGAGCCCTGGTCAGGAAGATCCCACATGCCTCGAGCAACAAAGCTTGTGCGCCAAAACGCCTGAGCCTGCTCTCTAGAGTCCTTGAGCCATAACACTGAGCCTGTGTTCTGCAGCTACTGAAGCGGGTGTGCCTAGAACCCATGCTCACAACTAGAGAAAGCCCCGTGTGCAGCAAGGAAGATCCAGTGCAGCCAAAAAAAAAAAAAAAAAAAAAAAAAGAGGAGGCCACAACACATTAGGCTTCCAGGGACATGCTGACCCCACCCACAACCTCCTTCTGGGATCCCTCCCGTGACTCCTGTCTCTCTTTTTGTGGAGTCCCAGGCCCAGAAATGGCCCTGGTTTTCTGTGGCCCCAGAGGAACGCATTCTTGCCTAGAGACTTTGTCCAAGGTCCCCCGCCCCCTGCCTCCGGGGAACATCGTTTGGTGGGAAGTGGCACAAGGAAAACCTGGGGGAAAGCAAAGGCAAGGCCAGCGGCCCGCATCTGAGGCACCTGCGGCACCTGAGGCACCTGCGGCAGGCGGCGCGCTGCTGACCCCTGGTGGCCGCCCGCGGTAGCGCAGTTGCCGCCGCTCACTGCCGGCGACCTTTCAGGCTCAGACCAGTCCTCGGCGGGTGCGCTGGAAGGACAAAAACCCATCCGCCGTAATTCCCCCTTTCCACGGTGAGCCTACCTGAGGCCGTTCCCCCGGCTTCGGCCTTCACACTTCCACTACTTGCCTCCCCTGCTTTGGTTCTGTGCCCCACCCCCTCGGGGAGAAAAGCCAGCTCTTGCCGAGGGCGTCCTGCGCTCTGTCCACATTTAGAGCTCGTAGCCGGGGAGGGCAAGGCCAAAGCAGTGTTTGAATTTTGTTACATTTAAAATAGGTAGTTCAAATAGGTAATCAATCACATGTCAAAATCACCGCTATTCTCGCAGTCTGTTTCCCACCCCACCTATTTTTCCCACCATGTACATTAGTTTCTTGTGTTCCTTTGTGCAAAATAAACAAATGCACATGTAAACCCTGTTTCCTCTTTCTGTGATGAAAGGCACACGTCGCCCACCTGTCCTGAGCTTTGCTTTTTGTTGAGGGTCTTTCCCTGTTCTCTGTCTCACTGTTTCTCACTGGGGACACACCAGAGCTTAAACTTTTATTATTTGCAGATGACATGATACTATACATAGAAAACTAAAGACCACACACACACATACACACACACACACACACATCCTGTTAGAGCTACTAAAATAATTCAGTAAAGCTGCAGGATACAAAATCAATATACAGAAATCTACTGCATTTCTATATACTAATAACAAAATATCAGAAAGAGAAATTAAGAAAACAATCCCATTTACCATTACATCAAAAAGAATAAAATACCTAGGAGTAAATTATACCAAAGAAGTGAAAGACCTGTACACTAAAAAAATGTATGGCATTGATAAAAGAAATTGAATACACAAATAAATAAAAAGATATTCCCTGCTTATGGACTGGAAGAATTAATATTGTTCAAATGTCCATACTACCTAAAGCAATCTACAGATTCAATGCAATCCCTATCAACATTCCAATAGCATTTTTCACAGAAATAGGACAATCCTAAAATTTGTATGAAACCAGAAAAGACCCAGAGTAGCCAAAGCAATCTTAAGAAAGAAGAACAAAGCTGGAAGCATCATGCACCCTGATTTCAAACTATATTACAGAGCTGTCGTAATCAAAACAGTATAGTATTGATATAAAGACACAGAGATAAATGGAACAGAATAGAAAGCCCAGAAATAAACCCACATATATATCATCATTTTATTTTTGACAAAGGAAGAAAGAATATACAATCAGGAAAGGACAGTGTCTTCAATAAATGGTGTTGGGAAAATTGTACAGTCACATGCAAAAGAAGGAAACTGGACCACAGTCTTTTTTTTTTTCAATAAATTTATTTATTTATTTTATTGGCTATGTTGGGTCTTCATTGCTGCACACGGGCTTTCTCTAGTTGCGGCAAGTGGGGGCTACTCTTCGTTGTGGTGTGCAGGTTCCTCACTGTGGTGGCCTCTCTTGTTGTGGAGCATGGGCTCTAGGCACATGGGCTTCAGTAGTTGTGGCACATGGGCTCAATAGTTGTGGCTCACAGGCTCTAGGGCTCAGGCTCAACAGTTGTGGCGCATGGGCTTAGTTGCTCCGCAGCATGTGGTATCTTCCTGGGGCAGGGATTGAACCCGTGTCCCCTGCATTGGCAGGAGGATTCTTAACCACTGTGCCACCGAGGAAGTCCAACAGTCTTATACCATATATAAAAATTAACTCAACGTGCATTAAAGACTTGAATGTAAGACCTGAAACCATAAAACTCCTAGAAGAAAACATAGGCAGTAATGTCCTTGACATAGGTCTTGGTGATGATTTTTTTGAATCAACACTGAAAGCAAAGGCAACAAAAGCAAAAACAAGCAGGTGGGACTGCATCAAACTAAAAAGCTTCTGCACAGCAAAGGAAACCATTAAGAAAGTGAAAAGGCAACCTATGGAATGGGAGAAGATATTTGCAATTCATATATCTGATAAGGGGCTAGTATCCAAAATATATAAAGAAGTCATTTGACTCAGTAGCAAAAAAGCAAACAATCCAGTTTAAAAATGGGCAGGAGATCTGAATAGACATTTCCCCAAAGAAGACAAACAGATGGCCAACACACAGATGAAAAAATGCTCAACACCGCTAATCACCAGGGAAATGCACATCAAAGCCATGAGATAACATCTCACCCCTGTTAGAATGGCTATCATCAAAGACAAGAGATAATAAGTGTTGGTGAGGATATGGAGAAAAGGGAATCTTCATGCACTGTTGGTGGGGATGTAAATTGATGCAGCCACTGTGGAAACCAGCATGAAGGTTCCTCAAAAAATTAAAAATAGAACTACCATATGATTCAGCAATTCCACTTTTGGGTGTGCACCCAAAATGAAAACAGTAACTCGAAAAGATATATGTACCTCTATGTTCATTGCAGCATTATTCAAAATAGCCAAGATATGGAAGCCACCTAAGTACCCCTCAATAGTTGAATGGACAAAGGAGATGTGAGATATATATATTAATATAATAATAATATGTATATAATTCAGCCACAAGATATTATAAAAATTATAGTAATTTTAATAATTTTATAAATATAAAATAATATTATGTATCTATATCTATCTATATCTACCTACCTAAAATGGAATATTATTCAGACATCAAAAAGAAGGAAATGCTGCCTTTGCAGCAACGTGGATGGACCCTAAATGTATTATGCCTCGTGAAATGTCAGAGAAAAACAAATACTGTATCAGCGCACTTACAAGTGGAATCTAAGGAACAAAATAGGCAAGCTCATAGATCCAGAGAACAAGAAAAAGGTTGGTGGTTAACGGAGGTGAGTAGGCTTGGCGAAATGGGCAAAGGGGTCAGGAGGTACAAATATTCAATTATTTGATAAGTAAGACGGCGCCCAGACATGGTTGCCAGAGACCGAGGCGGAACTACAGCTCCCGGGATGCGCCGCGCCGCGCCCCGCCCCAGACACAGAGGCAGGACTACAGTTCCCGAGGTGCTCCAGGCGCCGTCGGCCGCTGATTGGCTGAGCGGCGGCTGGGCGTGCGCGGTGCGCGCAGGCGGCGGCCCATGGCTGCGCTTGGTGAGGCGGCGGCGCGTTGGGCGCCCGGACTGTGGCGGCCGGTGGCACGCGCGGCAGCGGGGCTGGAGGGCCGACGTTTCGCCAGCGCCAGTGCGCAGGTGAGGGCGGCGGGTGCAGAGCGGCGGCGGGAGGCTGTGCGGCCTCGCGGGCTGGGCTCGGGGCAGGGTGTCCGGCCTCCGGACGTCACTCCCCCCTCCCCCCGCCGTGTCCGCGTATGGTGACGTCACGTCCTCCGGGGCCCCGCCACGCGGGTCACTGGCTCCCGGGGTCTGTCCGCATAGCCCGGGGGCGCCGCGTGACCCTGTCGCTCGCGGGGGCAGATCCGGGGGGCGGGGTCGCGGGCCTCTGTGACTCGCCCGTCCGGATGCGTTCCCGGAGGACTATGCGGCCCTCGCCCCCGGGATCCTGACTTTGCGGACTTACCCAATGGAGACAGTGGAAGGAAAGAAGAAAGGATGCGGCACCGGCTTCGAGATCAGTCCTGCCCGGGTCGCTTGCTGCCTGTTTGACTTAAGGCAAATTAGCGCCGTCCCTCTTTATCCGCTCGGGACACGGAAACCCGTAGGTGCTCACGTCCCACAGCCGACCCCGTATCCGCGGACCCCGTATCCGCGGACCCCCGCACACGCTTATCCACCAACCCCATGGTTTGTGTGGGTTTGCGATCAGCAGTTTGTTGAATCCTCTTGTGAGGAACCCGGGGTTACCAAGGAACAACTGTATCTTTATTGAAAAAAAATCTCTCTGTAAGTGGATCCATGCAACTTAAACCAGTGTTATTCAAGGGTCCACAGTACTTAGCTTTCTAAGCCTGGCTTTCCTCATGTGTGTGCCAGGGATGCCATGCAGTGTTTTTTGTGAGAGGGTACCTAGGGTACTCTGTGTGATGTAGGTGCGGTACTTTGCACAGTGAGTGTATGTAGTATGTTCTTGCAAATGTGGAGCTGATTGGAGTGGACAGTGTTGTGGAGGACAGTTGTGGTGCTGTTGTTGAAAACACACCCACCCATTCCAGATAAGAAGCAAAAACACAAAGGAACATCTTAGTGGTCTCTTCATTTCAAACTAATCTTAAAACCACACTTTTAAAAATTGAAATATAGTTGATTTACAGTGTTGTGTTAGTTTCAGATTTACAGCAGAGTGCTTTAGTTATACATATATATGTTCTTTTTCAGATTCTTTTCCATTGTAGGTTATTGTAAGACATTGAGTATAGTTCCCTGTGCTATACAGTAGCTCCTTGTTGTTTATTTTACGTGTAGTAGAAAGCCACACATTTTATCACTGCCACAGGTATGAATTTTGATTAGAAGATCTGGCCTGATACCGAGGACTAGTTAAAAAAAACATGAAGTGATAAAGAAAAAAATTAAAATACAGAAGAGAATGAAAAGAAAAAAGAATGAAAAGAAAAAGTCTAACCCTATTTCCTTTCCTCTAGGTACCTTAAAAAAAATAATAGACTTCATTTTTTAGAGCAGTTTTAGGTTTTCAGAAAAGTTGAGCAGAAAGTGTAGAGAAGCCCAACATACCACCCCTCCTGTTAACATCTCATGGGAATGTGGCGCATTTGTTAGCAATCGCCGGGGCCCTTACTAAGTGGCTGGGTGCCTGGTTCTCTGTGTGCCACCAGAGGTTGGAGGTGGTGGTTATATACTGCACAGGAATAGATGAGGGAGTATCAGGGGTATTGCTAAATTGTCCTGAAACTTTCTTGTTCTAAGTAGTGGAGTGTGTGGGTTCTTATGTGTAAGAGAGCAGATCTTCTGACTATTTGGGATATGGCCACTAAGACCAGTAAAACTGTATGGTCAGCTTTTGCAGCCATCAGCACAAACAAGCTGTTTTATTTTTTTAACTATGTAATTTTCAAAAATCTAAAAACAGAGCAATGTTATGGACCCTAAGACCCATCTTCCAGATTCAGCAGTTATTAACATTTTGCCACACTTAGTTTGCTTATGCCCCGCCGCCCAACTTTTGTGTGTGTGCGGCTCTAATATTTTTTTAAAATCCCTAATTTATTGTCGTCTCTACGCTAAATTCTTCTGTGTGTACCTGTAGGAAAATAAGGATATTTTGAACGTAAGCACAGTGTGTGCACGATGTTGACTTAGCTGGCACCAACAAGAGGAAAATGGCAAACAGGTTAGGTTGGATTTTTCTGACAATTGAAAAATATCTTGTATGTTAACAGCTCATAAAATAAGAAATGGGATGAATTTGTGAAAAGAGGATGGTGTTCAACTTTGTAAATCCAAGAAATGCAGATTGAGAGGAGATACCACTTTTTTAAACTTTGAAATTAACAAGACATTTGATACTTAAACTCTTTGATATTGTGAAAATCATCCTTGGCAAGGGTACCAGGATCCGAGTGAGTTGATATGTGTTTTGGAAAAACAGCTTGTTGGTAGGAGTTATGTCATTGAAATGTTTGCACTCTTCTGGCTTAATACTCTTGATTTTAAGAATTTAGCTTAAGGAAAAGTCCATAATATGGAAAAATAGGTAAGCATGAAGAGATTCCTTACAGCATAATTTGTAGTAGCAGAAATATGGAAAAACCTAAATGTCTGAAATAGGGGAAACCTAATGTTAGTGGAGTATTCACTCAGAATATTATGTAGCCAGAAACGTGTGGGAGGTAGGGCTGTGTGTATTGATATGGAAAGATAACCAAGAGATACCAACAAAAAAAAGGAAGATGGAAAAGAAAGCACAATGTAGTGCCATTTGTGTGTTAGCTAAAAGATAGAGTAGTACCATCCATGAAAAGTTTCTGGAAAGTACGCAAGAGAGGTGGCACTGGGTGGAAGAGGAAGCAAAAAACTTAAAAATTTTTTTCTATATCTGTGGCAACTGTGGGTTTTTTTTTTTTTTAACTCTATATGTTATGATAAAACAAAATTCTGAAAGATGGTTATCTGTTATAACAGATAAAAATGCTTCATGTCAAACAAAAAGAACAAGATGCAAAATTCTACATATAAGGTGCAGTCTTATAAGACTTACATAAGACTAAAAAAAGGAGGTGAAATACTGATGGGTTGTGTTAAAGTGCTGGGCTTGTTTCTGAATTTCTCTATTTTCCAATTTTAAAAATTCCTTTAATTATGCAAAAATAACTAACAAAATAGTTATATGCTTAAAAATACCTGAAAAGGCCTCATTCTTTGTTGCAGATGGATTTGCCCTATCGGCAACCCCAGGTCCTCATCTTGCGTCCGAGGCCCAGGCCGGCCGGAGGGTGGGGATGAGGCTCCCCCCTCCCCTCTGCCTCCGCTCAGGGGCTGTTCTCATCTCCCCTCCGTGCAGAGCCCACCCACTTTCGGGTTCCTGTTGGACATCGATGGGGTGCTGGTGCGGGGCCACCAGGTCATCCCCGCTGCGCGGGAGGCCTTCCGCAGGCTGGTGGACCCCCAGGGGCAGCTGCAGGTGCCCGTGGTCTTTGTCACAAATGCAGGGAACATCTTACAGTGCAGCAAAGCCGAGGAGCTATCAGCCCTGCTGGGCTTCCAGGTAAGGCCGAGGACCTAGTTCCCATGGAGTCCCCCCTCCAGCCCTACCTGTGTCCCCTGCTATGTGGGGGGCAGTGTGGATGAGCCCAGTACAGATCTTCCAACGCTGCTGGAAAAAGAACTTGAAGTTCAAGGCCAAACTCGAGGGTAAAGCCTCATCAGCAGGGTCATCTTTTATGAAAATGTACACGTTGAGCACGCAAGTCCCGCCTGTGGACTTGGCCGTTTCCCTTTCCTCCTGGGCCTCAGGGTCATGTGTTTATAATCTCTGAGTGCCAGGTGGGACTGTGAAGTGACCACCTTCGTTCCTCATAAGTAAGATGACACAGCTCAAGGAGCTCTGTTCCTCGTCATCCGCCTGCAGCTCCCACCATCCCAGCATCCACACATTCTTTGTAGGCAGTGGATTTGGTCCTTGGAAAGAGTCCTTTGCAACCGAGAGAGTAAATCCACTGCTGATCGGCTGGACGACACAGCTTGGGGAGGAGACCGGTTCCTTCCCTGGTGTCTGGACAGTGGGGCTGTGCGGTTGCCATTAGCATAAATGCTGAAAAGCCAGGTGTTTGCATAGAACTGAAAACAGTCAGAGGCGTAGGCGGGTCTGAGCTCATGCACAAGCTGAGAAATCATGGTAATGGGAGCTGGGCAGGCGGGGCCTCTCACACCTGTCAGGGCAGTTCTGGAAAGGCTTGACTCCCCTTCTGGACAGGTTTCTCCTTCCTGGGCTGGGGAGCTGGCTCCCTGTTGCTGTCCTCACCTGTGTGTCCTCTGCTCTCTGTCTCTTGGCCGCCCTGCAGGTGGAGCCTGACCAGGTGATCCTGTCCCACAGCCCCATGAAGCTCTTCTCGCAGCATCACGACAAGCGGATGCTGGTGTCTGGGCAGGGGCCCCTGGTGGAAAACGCCCGAGCGTATCCTTTTGCTGTTTCCTGTTCTGCTGTCCTCACCCGGCTGAGGGGACCAGGGTCAGAAGCTCTGGGTGCTGAGTGGCCTCAGGAGGGAGGGAGGGCAGCTTCCAGGGTGGTCCTGGTGCCCTGGGGTTCCGGAAAGCCAGCCCACTGCTTCGGAGCCCCCTGGGCAGCTCACAGAGCAGATTCCCGCCCATTCCCTACAGAGTCTGACTCACCAGGTCTGAGAACCCAGGCAGTTCTGTGGTTCGGTTTGGGACCCACGGCTCCCTGTGGACGTCTGCAGGGAGTTCAGCCCTGGGTGTGCGCTCAGTGAGGATGGGTCCCTGCTCTGAATGAAGCAGCTTGTCATCTGCTGCTCCTGCAAATCCAAGCTGAACACTGCCTGCATGCAGCCACGCTTGCAGGCCAGAGCAGCACATGGCTGGTGCTTCATCAGGGGTCCTGCTTGAGGTGGCTGCAGTGACACTCCGGGACCGTGCAGGAGTGGTCCAGACGGCGTGTCATCAGAGGCTGGAAAGAGCAGAAAGGGTCCGAGTGTCACAGGTGCTGTGGGAGACCACCCTGGAGCGGGAGTCACCTGTGACTTCATGGGGGGTGGCTGTGCCATAGGAGGGGATGTAGCTGGGGAGGCTGCAGGAGGCCAGGATGGGGTCGGGTGGGGAAGCGGGGCAGGAAGGACAGTGCTGGGCTTGGGAACCTTGGATGTGAATGTTGAAGAGTTGGGGTCTGTGTGGGTTTAATTGCTGATGGAAGCATCATTTTGGAGAGGTGTTTTGAGGGTGATCCAAACCCATGTCCAGTTAAGACTACAAGTGAGGACTGAGGACAGGAACCTGGCGGTGGGTGTTGGAGGGTAAGGCTGCAGTGGGTGTGCCCCCCATGGCCTCCCTTCCGGCTGAATCCGGTCCATCGTCCAGATTTAGCTGCAGTCTGGCTTCTCCTGACTCTGCTCAGCTTCCTCTCCGCTGAGTCTCCTCTGGACTGTTCTCAGAGCACTGGTTCTCATGGCTCTGGGCCAGCATGAGCTTGAGGATGGGGCTTCCAGTGTGCCTTTGTGCAGGTGGTCCCCACTGGCTGTCCCCACCACCTGTGCCCACACCCACCTCAGCACCTCCTGGTTGGTGCTGGCCTTGCAGGGCTCTGTCTGGAGTTGGGGCGGATGGGGTTGATTGGGGCTGCGGTGGGTCCCTCACTTTAAAGGCGTCTCCCCAGCACTGGGCAGCTTTGCTTCCTGACTTCACTCTAGACTGGGCTTCAAGCATGTGGTCACAGTGGACGAGTTGCGGGCGGCCTTCCCCGTGCTGGACATGGTGGATCTGCAGCGGCGGCCCAAGACCACGGTAATGGATACACTCGGGCCTCCCGGCTGACCCTGCAGCCCCTCCCACTCAGAGCTTCCTCCTTGGAGGGCACATCTTGCTGAGGACTTTGTTCCCAGACACACGTGGAGAGGGGTGGTGGGCAGTGCTGTCCGCTCCCCTTCCTGCGCCCTTGCGTCCCTCCCAGGTGGTAGTTATGTGTGTTACCAGCTTTCCTGGAGTTGCTTGGGAGCACTGCTAGCCTTTGTTAAGTGAACCGCTGCTCCCGTGTCCTGGAGCTCATCACAGAGGGCTGTCCTGCTGGGAAGCGGCTTCCTGTGAAAGCACCGGCAGTTCTGAGTGTCTGCCTGGGTTCCTTAGGGTTTGGCTCGTATTTGAACTTTATCTCTCCTGACCAGCAGTCCCCGGGGCTCTTGTTGACCCTCTAGGGTGATCGCCCGTCTCCTGATGGCCCTTCACCCTCTCCTTCCCCGCATGAACTCTGTATCTGTCACTGCTGGTTTTAAGTCGGCATACATCAAAGTGTGATGAACTGCAGTTATCAACAGACAGGCCTGCTTTTGTTTGTCTGTGTGGCTCTAGTCCCTCCCCGTCTCCCCCCAGACTTTCCGAGGGCTCCCCCGCCTTTTAGCTGTGCACATGGTATGCAGAGCCAGGTGCTAGAGTTGGTACAGGTTGGGGAGCAGTGCAGAGACATCCCCCTGGGGACGTGGCTTGGCCCAGATCTTAGCTGGTCACTGGCAGAGCCAGGACCAGGGTAGCCATTCCTGGAAGGAATGGGCCCCAAGGTGGTGGTCCAGTGATGGCCCTGCCTCCTGAGTGACACCAGGCTCCTGTTCCTCCCTGGGCTCCCCTCGTCCATGGTCACCTGACTTCAGACTCTCACCTCTTGTCCTTGCTGGAGGAGGACAGCTGAGCAGCTATCCCCTGGCTGACCTTACGTGGTGCCCCCTGGCCTGGGCTGTGGGCAGCCTGGGCGCTCTTTCCTCCTGTCCCCGAGGACCTCTGCCCTCGGTCCTGTCGGCTTCTCCTTGGCCCGGGCTAGACTGAGAGGTCTTCCGTCTGTCAGGCACGTGTCTCTCCTCCCAACCCTTGGAAACGAGGTGTGGAAGGTGACTGGGGCATTGACGGGTCTGTTCTTTGTCTCTCACAGACCCTCCCAAGGAACGACTTCCCTGCGATTGAAGGTAATGAAGTCCCTGTGTGATGTAGGCGGGCTCTCCCCACAGGCCCTGCAGCCTGTTGGTGTGGCCAGGGCATTGGACACCAGGTCTCCTGGGCTCTGGTCGTGGATCTGCCACTCACTACCTCTGAGACGTTAGCTGTGAATCTTTCCCTGTGTCACTTGTCTCATTATTACAGAAAAATCACAAGTGTAGAAAATCTAAGAGTGGAAAGGTACCTAAGGTAACCTGGTCCGGTGTTTCTTAACCCTATTAAATCTGGTTCTCCCTGGGTAACAGAAATATTGTAATGTCTCCTTTACTACCCTCAATGAATTCACAGATAATATGACTTTCATATACACAATATTAAAAATTAATTCATTGTAAAGCCTTAATTGTAGGGAGAAATAAAAGGAAATGTTTTTTAGTAAGATAATCTGCATTTCAGTATGTAATAATTATCGAAGAAGACATAATTAAGTAGCAAAATGATTATACCAAAAATAGAATCCTCATGGATGTTACAGCTACAAGTTCAGTGTGTTTACAGGTGTGATGTAGGTGTGTTTCGTTGGTAACTCAGAAATTAGGGGCAGTGTTGTCACTGGTGACGTGGTTTTCCAAAATGGGGAATAACTCTTGGTAAAGTTTTGAAAAAATACAGTCTTCTCTTGACTAACATGATAGTTGCAGTTTTGGAAAAATCAGTGTTTATGAAAACTACCAAAAAATACTTTGTATAGGATGGAATTAGGTTGGTTGGTTTGTTTAAGTCATTTGTTTTTGGCTGTGTTGGGTCTTTGTGCTGCACACGGGTTTTCTGTTGTGGCGAGTGGGGGCTACTTTTCGTTGCTCTGCGTGGGCTTCTCAGTGCAGTGGCTTCCTTTGTTGCAGAGCATGGGCTCTAGGTGCGTGGGCTTCAGTGGTTGCAGCACATGGGCTCAGTAGTTGTGGCTCGCGGGCTCTAAAGTGCAGGCTTAGTAGTTGTGGCACATGGGCTTAGTTGCTCCATGGCATTTGGGATCTTCCCGGACCAGGGCTCGAACCTGTGTCCCCTCCATTGGCAGGCAGATGCTAAACCCCAGTACCACCAGGGAAGTCCTGGAATTAGGTTTTAGACTCAGTTAATTATAAGCAGGTTCTTCTCCTGTGTGAGTGTCATCTATTAATAGACTTGGGGAAGGTTTTGATTCTACAGGACTGTCCTGAGCCTCTCGTGTTCCTGGCCCTCCCGCAGTCCTCCCCACGAGTGTCAGTCATTATGACAACTGAAACACCTCCCTGTGGGTGGCACTGCCCACCTGGGCCACGGTCTGGTCCAGCTCCCTGGTCTTGAAGCTAGTCCCGGCAGCGTGTGTGCAGCACGGCCTAAGTGCTTTGTTGTGTCTCATTTTTATCCTCCTCATGGTAGTGGGTATTGTCCTCATGTAGCTGAGGAAACTGCGGCTTAGACACAGTGAAAACTTGCCCACAGTCCCAGAGGGCTGTGGACAGCATCAGGCCTGTGACCCCATTTCCCCGCCATGTGGCCGAGCGGCCCCTGGGGGATGTGGCCAGGTGGGTGAGGTGCTGGGCAGGGTGTCGGTCAGCAGGGGATGCTGCTTCTAACCCTTGGGACATCCAGGTGGACACACAGAGGAGCCCTCAGGACCTCCTCCTGGGCCGGGCTTCATCCACCTCCTGGGTCCCGTGCCCTCAATGGGGCCGTGCACCCAGGGGAAACTGTGGCCGGGGCACAGTGGGCCTCCTGAGGCCTCCCACACCCCTTGCCCCAGCTCACCCTGCCCATGCTCTGCAGGGGTGCTCCTCCTCGGGGAGCCCGTGCGCTGGGAGACGAGCCTGCAGCTGATCATGGACATCCTCCTCAGCAACGGGAGCCCTGGCACCTGTCTGGCCACGGCCCCCTATCCCCACCTCCCTGTCCTGGCCAGCAACACAGACCTCCTCTGGATGGCCGAAGCCAAGATGCCCAGGTGAGGACGCGGGGTCCCTGCCTTGGCCCTGGGAGCCACCTCCAGCTGCCACCTGGGCAGTCCTGCTGATGGCCTCTCGCACCGCCCAGGTGCTCTGGGCTCAGACCTCTCCTCTAAGCCCTGGAGTTGCCATGGTAACCTGGCATCTGGGAGGGGTCTCCAGAGTCACTTCACATACTGATTAATAAATGAAAATTACTGCTTACTGAGCACAGAAGGTGGATCGAGATGGTCTTTAACCCCTGGCCCTTGCCCTCCAGAGCCTAACAGGACATGCTGCTTTTGGCTAGTGGAACCCAAGCCATGCTCAGCTCCTGTTATACAGCTGCCGTTCCCTCCCTGCGTTCACCCTGTGGCGCTGATTCTTTCACTTCTTTGTTTCCTTCTGCCCATGAGACATGGGGGAGGGGAGAGCAGGGGTGATTCCCAGGCCCCTGGACCAGTCACTTCCTCAAAGGCCCTCATGCTTCAGGCACAAGAGAGGCCCCCTACTCTTCCCTCCCTGGGGCTGAGCACAGCACAGGCCGCATTTTGCTGGCCCTCGGGTTGCCTTCCTGGAAGGGCAGCTGCTACTGCTGTTTGGTTTCTCTTGTCTGCGAGGCCAGAGTCTGGAGTGTCTCCCCCTGCCCTGCCTCCCATTGAGCTGTGTGGTGGATCTGTCACTGAGGGCATGAGGGCCCAACACTGAGCCCAAGAAGACGGGGATCATTGTGTTCTCTCTTGTTATTTTTTCTGGAACATTCTTCCTAGAGTTTGGGTTTGCTGACACTAGGTGAAGGAGGTTGGTTATGTAGGCTGTGGGCTGCATAGCAGGAGGCAGATTACTATTTATAAAGCAGATTTGAGATCACTTTTTCATTCAATAATTTTAAAATTGAAAGTAGAATTCAATATATAAATAAGTGACACCAAAATGTAACTTCAAGATATTAAACAGTATCAGATAGGATTTGGTTTAGCAGCAAGGGATGAAAACCCCAAACAAAAGAATCTTAAATGAGATGGAATTTATTTCTTTCTCATGTAAAAAAGTCCACCTATCAGGGACATAGGCACTTTGGCCCTTCACTATGTAATCCAAAAGGGCTGCTTGAACTCCAGCCATCATGTCAGCATTCCAGGCAGCAGGAGGGAGTAGGGTAGGGTAGAGAAGAGCACCCTCTCCCTAGTTTCGAGGATACTTACTAGAAGTTTGGGCTGGCACTTCTGTCACTGTCCACACACATAGCTGCAGTGGGGACAGGGAGGGTGCTTTCTGACCGCCCCTCAGCGCCCCTGGCAATGTGCTCAGTGAAATTGGCACTGAGGAAGGAGGGGGGATGCCAACCAGTATTCTGCCCAAGTCCAAGGCAGAGCTGAAGCCGGGTCTCTGGTTCCAGCTCCACACCTTGGGCAGGTTTACCCATCTCCCGGCCTCAGTTTTCTCACCCATGCAGTGAGAATGAACGCCATCTCATCGGGCTTTTCTAACGGTTGGACATGCTGCGCCATCTCCAGCGCTGAGACAGCGCTCAGTGGACGTTGTCAGATAGTCGCAGGCCATCAATGCGGTCCTAAGTGTGAAGGCTTCTCACCAGAAGTGATTCACTTTGCCCTGTGCTTTGTGCCACGGCGAGGCAGTACACAGGGTAGGGGACAGAGCACGGCTCTTTCCTCCGGCAGGTTTGGCCACGGCACCTTCCTGCTGTGCCTGGAGGCGGTTTACCGGAAGGTGACGGGCAGAGAGCTGCGCTATGCGGGCCTGATGGGCAAGCCCAGCCTCCTCACCTACCAGTACGCTGAGGGCCTGCTCAAGCGGCAGGCGGCGCGGCGGGGCTGGGCGGCCCCCATCCGGAGTCTCTACGCCGTGGGGTGAGCCCCCGCCGCCCCCCTTGACGTGCCTCATACTCTCCCGGCGCTCAGCCCCGCCTCTCCATGTCCCCGCCCCCCGCCGCGACGTATCCCCTCACCCCCAGTCCCACCCCTGCCCCTGGCACCCTATCCCCTGCCTGTCGCGCTGCATTGGGCCTTCTCTCCCCAGCGACAACCCCATGTCTGACGTCTACGGGGCCAACCTGTTCCACCAGCACCTGCAGACGAGGCAGGAGGGGGCGGCGCGGAGCTGCGCCTCCATCCTGGTGTGCACCGGCGTGTACAGCCCCGGGGCCGCGGGCCCTGCTGCGCCCACCCCAGGCGGCGAGGGGCCTCCGTTCCACGGGCACCGGGACCTTGGCTTCAGCCCAGGGCTCCTGCAGGCGGCCCACGTGGTGAGCGACGTGCACGAAGCCGTGCGGCTGGTCCTCCGCAAGGAAGGCTGGGCTCCGTAGTCAGCCCTGCTCCCTGCGCCCCCTGCCCCGCAACCGGGCAGGTGACACTGCTCGCGTGGAGGCAGCCGCAGGAGTGTACCCGGGCTAGCATTTGGGTGGAAGCATCACATTTTCTGGGCCAATTCCTGTCTGCGTGTCGTGGAAGCCTGGTCGCAGTCTCGTCCTCACTTTGTCGGGTCTTCTGCAGAAGAGGAGGCGGTGTGCGGCCTCTGCCCGCTGTCAGCACCGGCTGTAACTCACCTCAGACACTACTTTTTATGGTATTTTAGTTTATTGCCCAAAGACTTCGGGCTTATTTTTTTAAGTTAAAATAATTGTAATAAATATTAATTTTGCTGTCTCTTGTGAAGCTCTATCTGAAATGTACCAAGGAGTCCCATGGGGGAAGGATCGTGGGGGTGAGTGGGGTGGGTGACCTTGAGGCCAGGCCATTGGTGGCACTTCACTCCAGTGAGCCAGACCCCAGCTCTCTGCAGTCTGGGCCTCAAGCCCTGTCTGTGTCGGAGCAAGTTAGGCCCAGGCCTTGCCATTGACTTAGCTGCTTCCATGATGTGGAAAGAAAGGGGCTTTTCCTAGGGTGACTCAGAAAGTGTGTCTCATATTCCTCCCTCTAGCAGTCATCCAGTGTCACGCCTTCCACAGCCTGTGGCCCATGACCCCGCATGTGCCACGTCCCCATGTTACTCAGCTGACACAAGCCGGCTGCTCCCTCTCTTCAAACACTTCCCTGGGCTGCCCGAGGCTTGTCCGCACCTGCCCCCTCCCTGAGTGCCAGTGTGGGACCCCCCAGCACCCCTCGACCTGGCCCTGCAGCCCACCCCAGACAACAGCAGTTCCTCCCCACATTGCAGCCTGGCCTCACCAGCAGAGCCACCCAGGGCAGGACCCCTCCAGCCCCCGACATCCCTGGCTACCTCCCTGCTAGGCTCCCTCACAGGCCCAGTCAGTGGGAGATTTGATCTCTCTGATCAGGCTCCCCACCATGACTTCTCACCGCAGCACAGGTGCCCCCCTTCCATCCTGTTCCACCACTTTCCCCTCTGCGTTTCACAGCGGCCTCATGGGTCTCCCACGTGCCCTCCTGCCTCAGGCCTCTGCACCTGCAGCTCCCTGACTTACGACATCTGCAAGGCTCCATCGCTTTGTAAGGATCTGGGATGTGTCCCCTCAGACTCCCTCAACTTCCTATAAAAAATAGTGCTCTGGGACTTCCCTGGAGGTCCAGTGGTTAGGACTCCATGATTCCACTGCAGGGGGGTATGGGTTTGATCCCTGGTGGGGGAACTAAGATCCTGCATGCCAAGTGGTACAGCAGAAAAACAAAAGCTAAAACCAAAAAAAATGCTCTATTCTCTATCTTGTGTCATGTTCCCCACGGTCCTCATCACCCCATGACCTATATTTACTCCTTATTCTAAGTCTTCTACTAAAATACGAGCTTTGTGGACTGTCCATGTTGGTTCCTTCTTGAGTTCCCACACCCACATGCCGGGCGCTTGCAGACCCTTTAGGGCGTCCCACAGGCCACACAGGCAGATGTGGCTTCTCTCCCTTCTGTCCTTCAGGGGTGGGCTGGGGCGCCAGCTCCTTACTCACAGCCATGTGGCTGTGGGTGGTCCCCTCCCCGCTCTAGCTCCTTTCCATCTGTAGACACGCGTTGGCGATGTGGACTTCATGAAGGAGCTATTTTAGGTACCGCACTGTGTCATGTAGAATTTTGTTCCCCTGCCTGTTTCAGAAGACTGACCACCGTGGCAGCCATCTCAAGGATTCTGCTCGCCCAGCGTGCTGGTGTGCAGGCCTGCCCACCTGCAGCACGGCCCCGGCATCCACGGAGAGAGGAGGAGAGAGCGAAGACGGAGCAGGTGGGGCTGGACTCCCTTTAAAGAGCTTTCCTGGAAGGTCTGCCTCATCAGGGACTCCAGTCTTGTCCGGCTGACCACAGCTGGGTTGTGGAGGCAGGGACAGGGTGTGCTATTGCTCCGACAAAATCAGGGTGTGTTTGTGAGGAAGGCGAGTAGAGGGGATGTCGGGCAGGTGGGCAGCAGTGCAGCTCCTGGAACAGATCTGGACCAGTTCCCTGTCTGAGCACAGGCCCCTGAGTCCCTGGGTTGGGAGGTCTGCCATGCACATGCTAGCCTTTTCCAGAGCGCGTAACACAGGCATCATTGGTCCATGCTTCGTCAGAGCCTCTCAGAGCGTCTCGAGGAGACACGGTTCTTACCACCCAGTTTATAAACAAGGGCATGAGGCAGGCCAGTGATATTTTCATATTGGAAACACCGACTGGGGACTTCCCTGGTGGTCCAGTGGCTAAGACTCCTTGCTCCCAATGCAGGGGGCCCAGGTTCGATCCTTGGTCAGGGAACTAGATCCCACATGCATGCCTCAACTAAGATCCTGCGTGCCACAACTAAGACCAGCCTAAATAAATAAATAAATAAATAAATAAATAAATTAAAAAAAATAAAAGGACACGGACCAAAGACCGGCTCCATGCCAGGCCCCATGCCAGGTACCTCAGCAACGACCAGCCATTGGCAACCAAACCTGCCCCCATAGAATTTGCCTGGTAGTGACCACATATCCAAAGTCAGTTAGGATGTGGAGGGGCTGGCCAACAGCTGGGCCTCCTACTCGGGCGCCTTCTCCCGGGACCCTGCCCCTCCTCAACCAGCCCACTGCCCTTCCTGCGAGTGTGGCTTCATGTCCCAGAGCAGCTGCTGCTGGCGGTACAGCCCCCCGCGCTCACCCAGGAGGCCCACAGGGTGGTGGGCGGGTGCAGGAGGAGTCGGGAAGTCACACTGGCGTGGCCGCATGCGGAGTCTTGCCAGAGCCCCAGGCTGAGGGACAGGGTGACAGTGCCTGTGTGCCTGCCCCGGGCTCTGCCCCGTGGCTGGCAGCCACTCTCTCCGTGGCCCTTTCTTTCCTTTTCTTACTCTTTGGTTTCCTGAAGGTGGCAGGAGGCCTTCCAGACGGGGTGCAGGAGGGCAGGTGACCGCAGCGCCACTCACGCAGATGCAAGGCCAGGGGCAGGGCCGGCCACTCGGCTCCAGACCAGTCTCATTCCTCAGGGGCTTTGTCGGGACCCTGGAACCAAACCCACAACCAGCGGCTTCATTGCTCAGCCTGACTGAGTGAAAATGTTACCTTTTAGTGTTTTGAAGGAGCCAAGCGAATACAAACAAGGCTCTATGAGTCAGTTTGAACAGGAAGTAAGCGCATGTTTGTAGTAAAGGGATCAGCTCCAAGCAGCACTGGACCGTCAGGTGCCCACTCGGGTCTCCAGTCCTGACCTTGGCGGCTGAATCCCAACGCTTCCTAGGTGTCCCCGTGGTGGCTTCTGGCCTCCTGAGGACACCTCTAGGCTGAGGAGGGGAGCCAGTGGGTAGTCAGGGTTCCCAGCAGAGCTAGGGTTGCCGTAGCAACCGGATGCTGCCTTGAGGGCGGATTTTTAAAATATCTTGGCTGTAATAGTTCTTTATCCCCCCAATCTCCCTGTCACTTCCCCCATGGTGCGTGGTGTGGTGAGGCTGGGTCACGCGGGGATGCCTGCCTGCTCTCTGCCTGCAGTTCCTGGCAGCTTCTTCGGGGGCTGGAGGTGGGAGGATTGTCTCCGGTGTGAACTGCTGTGAAGCTGTCAGGGCTTCGGCTTTTGCTTCCAGCCTCCTCCAGCTCTTGGATCCAAAAACCTTCTGTCAGTTTTTCTTTTCTGGGAGGCAGAGAAGAGGGATCTAGCTTGAAACTGCCCTCCCCTCTCCCACTCTGGCCCACACCCTTACCAGAACAGCTGTAGCATCCTGGGACAGTTCATTGCGGGGTGGGGGGGTGGGGGGGTGTCTCCTCTTGTCTGCTTTTACCTTTGGTGTTTCTAACTTCCTCTTTTGGCTTCATTTTTTTCACTCAACAAATGCCTGTAGAGCACCTACTAAGCCCCTGAAAGAAATGAAAAACTACCTTGTCGTGGAGAAGTTCATCCCTGTCCTCACCCTGGACTTGGTCCTATCAGATTTCAAACTTTTTTTTATAAAGTTACAGTAATTAAGACAGTGTTCTTTTGGCAGAGGGAGGGATACAAACCAATGGGACAGAACCACTCCGAAACACATACATGAAAATATGGCTTAACAAAGTAAATGTGTATTTCTTGATAATTTCATAGACTGATGTGGGCTACGTGCTGTTCCTGGCCTTCCCCTCTAGGTGATGACTCAGGCTTCCAGGTCCCTTCCATTTGTGATGCTGTAATCTTCAAAGAGGGAAGGAGTGTGGGTGACCGTGGAGGGACTTGGGCGAGACCTGGTCTTGGTGGTCAGCACTTCTGTGCACGTCCACTGGCCAGGAACAAGGTCCAGTCCAGCGCCACTCCCAAGAGGACAGGGAATGCGGGGAAAAGGAAACAGGATCCATCGGCATCTAGCCTCTCTGTTGCCCTATTACTGTTTACTAGGATAAAGAAAATCTGATGTGCTTAATTTTGTTTAAATTCATGAATAAATGTTGCAGTTTGCTTCTGTACATTTATTGAGTTGATCATAAATGTTTTTCTCCTTTAATCTGTTCATTTGGTAAATGACATTTATAGATTTTCTTTTCATCTTTAACTCTGCCTTTCAGTCTTGTGATAAAACCTAATTGGTTATGTTATATGTTGCTGTCTACTATTAGCTAGAATTTTGTTTATGATCATAAATGAGAGTGGCCTGTATATTTTTACTTTTTTCTACTGCCTTTGTCTGGTTTTGATATCAATTGTATTAGCCTCATAAACAGTGACACAGCTCATTTCTTCCTATTTTTGGAACAGTTTGTTTAAAATGGAATTATCGGTACCTCGAATGTTGGTAGAGGTACCGAAAACCATCTGAAGCTGGTAAATTTTGGAGGGGAGAATTAATTACTGATTCAGTTTTTCTAGTAATTAAATGTATATTCAGATTTTTCTACTTTTAGGAAAGTAGAAAAGTTTAGGAAGTCATGTTTTTCTAGGGAATTTTCCACTTCTCTAAGTTTTCAAATACAGTGGTGTAACATTGTTCATAATACTCTCATCATTAAAAATCTGTTTCTGTAGTTAGACATCTTTTTCATTCCTATTATTGCTTTTATTTATGTTTTCTCCCTTTTCTTCTTAATAAATCATGTCAGATCTTTGTGTATTTAAACAACAGGTTTTATTATTTCTGTTTTTATCTTTAATATTTCCTTCTTTATGTTTTCATTGAATTTATTTGTTCTTTCTCCAATTTATTAATTTGAATGCTTAGCTTATTAATTTGTAGTCTTTCTGCATTTGTAACATAAACATTTAAGGCTATAAATTTTCCTCTAAGTTTTGCTTTGGCTGTATCTCATTCATTTTGTCAAGCAGTATTTTCATGACCATTTAATTCTAAAAATTTTCTAATTTTTGTGTGAGTTATTTGGAAGAATGTTTTAAATTTTCCAAATGTTTGGGGACTGATTGGTGATATTTCTGTTGCTGTGTTCTAATCTGATTGCTTTGAGGTCAAGGAATATTGTCTGTTCATGGTCAGGTTTTATAAATGTTGCACATACATTTGTAAACTGTGTGGTATCTAATTTTTTGTAGAGTTCTACATTCAGCCATTAGATCAAACTTGTGTTTAAACTTGTATATGTATTTACCAATGTTTTATCTGTTTGCTCTGTTAATTACTGAGAGATGTGTTTACATCCCCCACTATAATTAGGTCTTTGCCAATTTCTCCTTATATTATCCATTTTGCTTTTTAAGCTATGTTATTGTGTACACACAAGTTCAGAATTATGATGTCTTTCTGGAACTTGGTTCTTTTATAGCAGCAAATACTTATACAGTACAATATGCCAAAATTTTCTAAGTGCTCTCAATATATTAATTTATTTATCCCTCATAACAATTCTATGAAGTAGGTGCTATTATTGTCCCCATTTTACAGATGAGAAAATTGAGGACACAGAGATTAAGTAACTTGACCAAGGTCATCCAGCTTCTGAGTGGTGGAGTCAGGATTTAAACCCAGGTAGCCTGGCTATAGTGTGTGTGCCCTTAACTACTATGCTACACTATCTCCTTTATCACTATTTGGTGAAATTCTTTATTTCTAATAGTTTTCTTGGGTATAAAGTTTATTTTTTTCTTTTCTTTCTGTTTTTTTGGTTGCACTGTGCAGCATGTGGGATCTTAGTTCCCCGACCAGGGATCAAACCTGTGCCTCCTGCATTGGGAGCACAGAGTCTTAACCATTAGACCACCAGGGAAGTCCCAAAGTTTATTTTTTTACTAATGTTAATATAGCCATGCCAGCTTTTTAAGTTACTATTTGCCTGGTTTATTTATATAAATGCATTAAAAATATGTATGTCGGCTTCCTAGGTGGCGCAGTGGTTAAGAGTCCGCCTGCCAGTGCAGAGGTCACGGGTTCGATCCTAGCTCCAGGAAGATCCCACATGCCACGGAGCAACTAAGCCCGCGTGCCAAAAAAAAAAAAAAAAAAAGAAAAAAAGAAAAAAAATATGTATGTCTACATATTTTCTTCAACCTTCACTTTCAATCTGTCGTTTTGTTTTAGAGATATTTCATATATAAAAGCATACAGCTGGGAATTTAAAAAAATCGAATCCAATGATCTCTGTTATTTAATAAGACATTTATTATGATTACTGATATATTGTGCTTTATTTTTTACCATCCATTGCATTCTGGCTTCTCTTATTTCTGATGAGAAGCCTGCTATCAAGCTAACTGCTGTTCTGTGATTTACTGTCTCGTGTGTCTTAAGATCTTTTCCTTTAGATGCTCTCCAGTTTCACATCCCAGCGTCTAGGAGTATATTTATTTTTACTCATCCTGTTTAGGATTCATCGCAATTCTTAAATCTGTGGATTGGAGAAGTTCTTTCACCAGTTTTGGAAAATTCTCAGCCAAAATTTCTTTATTGTCTTACCCCACTCTTTCAAGCTTCTTCTGGAACTTCTATTAGGCATATTTTGGATCTTCCCAATCCACCCACCTTGCCTTTTGATTTCTTTTTTATATGTTACAACATCTAGCTCTCTCTACTACATTCTAGAGAATTTCTTCAGATATATTATTAAATTTACTGTCTCTTTAGTTGTCTCTAATTTGCTGCTTAATCCATCTAGTATTTTTTTCAATGACTATGTATTTAGAATCTGAAGTTCTTTTTTTAAAAAAATCTTCATTTTTTTATTGAGATTTTTTCTAATATAACATTTAATTCCTTTAATGATTTTTAAATTGTTTTTGAATCATTTTCTTAGTGGTTGCTCTAGAGCTAATAATTTACATCTTAGCTTATGCTTTATACCAATTTAATTTCAGTGAGGTATAGAAACTATGCTTTTATATATTTCTATCCCCCTCTTCCCTTTTTAATTTTATTATTGTTGTATATATTAGATCTATATGTTACAAACCCAATAATATACTCTTATAATTATTAATTTTATATAATTTTATGTCTTAAAGAAGCTGCGATCTACTTTCCCTGTATGGGAGAAAAAGTATATAAAGTTTGTCATGTTAAACTTATTTACCGTTTCTGGTTCTCTCCATTTTTGAGGATTCAAGTTACCATCTGATGTCAGACCCTCACTTTATTACAGTTTCTCTCCCACCCACCTCCTTTGTGCTGTTATGGTCAAATATATTACATTTCTATATTTATTTATTTATTTTTTATTTTTTTATTTTTGAAATTAATTTTTATTGGAGTGTAGTTGCTTTACGATGTTGTGTTAGTTTCTGCTCTACAGCAAAGCAAATCAGCTATATGTATACATAGATCCCCTCTTAGATTTCCTTCCCATTTAGGTCACCACAGAGCACTGAATAGAGTTCCCTGAGCTATACAGTAGGTTCTCATTAGTTATCTATTTTATATACAGTATCAATAGTGTATATATGTCAATCCCAATCTCTCAATTCATTCTTCATTTCTCTATGTTAAATTTCCAACAATACAATTATAATTACATGGTTTTATGCAATTACTTTTTTAAAAAGGCAATGTAAAAAATAGCAGTTTTAGGTTACAGCAAAATTGAGAGGAAGGTATGAGATTTCCCACACACCACCCCCCTTTATTATTCACACAGCCCCCCACCCCCACCCCCCAGCCGTTATCAATATCCCCTACCAGATGGTACATTTGTGTTATAATCAAGGAACCTACATTAACACATCATCATCACCTGAGGTCCATGGTTTACATTAGGGTTCACTCTTGGTGGTGTACATTCTATGGGTTTGGAAAAATTATACCAATATATATATACATTCCAGTATCATACAGGGTACTTTCACTGCCCTTGAAGTCCTCTGGGCTCCACCTGTTCTTTCCTCCCTCCCTCCCTCCTATCCTCTGGCAACCACTGATCTTTTTACTGTCCCCATAGTTCTGCCTTTTCCAGAATGTCATATGGTTGGAATCATACAGCATGTAGCCTTTTCAGATTGGCTTCTTTCATTTAATAATGTGCATTTAAGTTTCCTCCATGTCTTTTCATGGCTTGAGAGCTCATTTCTTTTCAGTGCTTAATAGTATTCCATTGTCTGGATCTTCCCCAGTTTATTTACCCATCACCTACTGAACTGAGCATCTTGGTTGCTTCCAAGTTTTGACAATTATGAATAAAGCTGCTATAAATATCCAAGTGCAGGTTTTTGTGTGGACATAAGTTTCCAACCCCTTTGGGTAAATACCAAGGAGCAAGACTGCTGGAAAAGAAAATATTAAAACACCAAACTATCTTCCAAAGTGGCGGTACCATTCTGCATTCCCATCGGCAGCAAATGAGAGCTCCTGTTGTCTTGCACCCTCGCTAGCATTTGTTGTTGTCAAATGGATTTTGGCCATGCTAATAGGTGTGCAGTGGTATCTCATTGTTGTTTTAATTTGCATTTCCCTGGTGAGAAATGATGCTGAGCATCTTTTCATATGCTTATTTGTTATCGTATATCTTCTTTGGTGAGGTGTCTGGTAAGGTTCTTTGGCCCATTTTTTATTTTTATTTTATTTTTTTAATTTTTAATTTTTTTTTACTTTTTCAACTATATTTATTTTCCTTTTTTTTTTTTTGGCTGGGTCGGGTCTTAGTTGCGGCATGCGGGATCTTTCATTGCAGTGCTTGGGCTTCTCTCTAGTTGTGGCATGCGGGTTTTCTCTCTCTAGCTGTGGCGTGCAGGCTCCAGAGTGTGCGGGCTCTGTAGTTTGCGGCATGTGGGCTCTCTCGTTGAGGTGCATGAGCTCAGTAGTTATGGTGCATGGGCTTAGTTACCCTGTGGCATGTGGGATTCTAGTTCTCGGACCACAGATTGAACCCGCGTTCCCTGCATTGGAAGGCAGATTGTTTACCACCAGGGAAATCCCTGGCCCATTTTTTATATTGGGTTGTTTTCTTATTGTTGAGTTTTAAGAGTCCTGTGTGTATTTTGGATAACAGCCCTTTATCAGATGTGTCTTTTGCAAATATTTTCTCATAGTTTGTGGTTTGTCTTCCTATTTTCTCTCTCTCTCTTTTTTTAAAGATTTATTTTATTATTAATTAATTAATTTTATTTTTGGCTGCATTGGGTCTTTGTTGCTGTGCGTGGGCTTTCTCTAGTTGTGATGAGCAGGGGCTACTCTTCGTTGTGGTGCACTAGTTTGTCATTGCAGTGGCTTCTCTTGTTTCAGAGCACTGGCTCTAGACGCACAGGCTTCAGTACTTGCGGTGCATAGGCTCAGTAGTTGTGGATCATGGGTTCTAGAGCACAGGCTCAGTAGTTGTGGCACACGAGCTTAGTGGCTCCGCAGCATGTGGGATCTTCCCAGCCCAGGGGTCGATCCTGTGTCCCCTGCATTGGCAGGTGGATTCTTAACCACTGCACCACCAGGGAAGCCCCTGTCTTCCTATTCTCTTGACAGAGTCTTCTGCAGCAGATATTTTAAGTTTTAATAAAGTCTGGTTTACCAATTCTTTCTTTTATAGATCATGCCTTTTTGCTGTTGTATGTAAAAATTCATCACCAAACCCCAAGGTCATCTAGGTTTTTTCTCCTATTATCTGTTGGGAGTCTTAGAGGTGCTCTACAGTAGGGTAGCTGGAGACAGACTCTCCAAGGGGTTCTGAGGTTTCAGTTCCTAATAGGTTGAAGCTTTGCAGACGTGTCCTGCTCCTGCCCGCTTCCCTTTCATTTCTGGGAGTCAGCACCAGTGACTGTGAGATGGAGCACAAGAGGGCCTGCTGTGCCTTTCCATGGGGGCCCCGTGAGGCTCCACACACTCCTCCACAGCTCCCTTTGGACCTGCTCTTCATTCTCACTGTGGAGGTGAAGAGGGCAGGATGACGAACAGACGGCAGGGCAGTGAGGACTGGGCCTTGGTTCAGTGCTGGGGGGTGGCCCTGCCAGCTGAGCCTTCCTGGGCTGCTGAGCTGACGGGGTGTCTCTCCTCCCTCCTGGCCCATCAGCCACTGCTGGGAGGCAGTGAGCCATTGGCCTTTCTGCTCAAGGAGGACGAGGGTGTCAGATCTCCAAACGAGACTTACCTATGACCCTTCCCCCTCATTTAACAGGTGCTCAGGGAAATTATTTTTGGATTGAAACGTGCTTAATTTGTCCCTGACTCCCACGATGCCATCCTAGACTTGTGAGAAGGAGCGTGAGAGCACTGGGCTGGGAGTCGGAGGTCTGCCCTTGACAAGCTGTGTGGCTGGGAGCAAGGTGCCCTCCCTCTGTCTCTGTCCCCAGGTATCGTATGTAAGATGTAAGCACAGACCCTGGGTGCTTAGGAGCTGCTTGGTGACTGCGTCTTCCCTTTTCCAGGTCCTTGGGGGATGTTTGTACTCACTTTATGTAAGAGACAGTCTTAACTTCCTTCTCATCCCAGCCACATCTTTGTCAAGCCCATCCCAGGCTGAAGCAAAGGCTCAGTGTGTGCATGTGTGCATCCGTGTATGTGCACAGATTAGACATAACACAGTGCAAAGCTGAGGTCCCTCCGGTGCTCAGACCACCAGTGTACTCTGTTGTGTGCCCTGATTTCTTACCCTTATTTGCTGTGGTCTTTTTATTCAGACCTGAAAGAAATTGGGCTAAAGAATCTCATACAGAAGTCACTCTGAGTGATTGAAGTCCATTTTCCAGAAATGCAGGTGTAACTTCAGAGGGCTGGTACAACTCAAGTTCCTAGGGAGGAAACCAGTCTTCCGGAGGCACCCAGGGTGAGGGCTGGCCTGACAGGTGAGAGAGAGCAGGAGGGAGCTGGGGGAGTGGCCAGGGTAGCAGGCCTGGGGTGGGGTGGGGACAGATTCACCAGTGTTCTCTCAGGAGCCCAGTTCTTTGCCCTCAGCAGCTGCTTCTGCTTCTTCTACTGCTTCATTGACGTGAGCAGGAGCTGTGGGCCAGCTTTCAGGTTAGCTGCTGGCTGGTGTTCTCCCTGGGGGAGAGCTGGGAGCCTGGCTGTAATCACTCCCATTAGCAGTTGGCAGTTCACCAGCTCACTTTTTCACCTGGACTGGCTCAGCGCTGACATTGCAGGACCTGCTGCAATGCTCACAAGTGCTGGCTGCCTGCGCCGTTTGCTCCCGCTTGCCCTGTGTGGGTGGCCTTGGTGCCAGCTGGCAGGGCTGAATCTCTCCCACCGTGAAGCCTGTGACCAGCTCCAAGAACCGCTGCTCCCAATGAGAGCTGCTCTGCTCCCTGGCACATCTTGAAGCACAAAGCTGTCGGGGAGCAGAGCTCGGAACACGGCCTCGGGAAGGGATCCAGCCCAGAAAGCCGTCATTAGTGTCCTGTGTTGTGAGTAAATGTTCCCGGGGGGTCGAGACATAAGCTAAATGGAATTGTGATGATAACACCAGCTACCTTTAACACACTCTGCACTAGGCACTGGGCCAAACACTTGAAACACATGACCTTTCAATACAACAGCCTGGGATGGTAGATGTTGGTCCCTTTTTACAGCTGGATAATCCAAGGGTCAGAGAAGTGAAATAACCAGTCCAAGATTACACAGGCCAAGTGGCAGAGCTGAGACAACAGCCCTAGAGGTCAGCTTCCCCATCACCCCCGCTGGGACTTTATGACAACTCGACAAGGACCTTGGGCGGAGCGGGGGTGGGGGCGGAGGGCAGCTGCGAGCCCTAAACCCCACATCCACTGTGAACTGGTTGTACAGAGCTCTATGCTTGTAGCTGCAGGGCTGCTGTGTTTCCATCCACTGCCCTGGCCGTAGCATTCTCCATCGCTGCTTTGGGCCTTTGTTTCCATGGAGGCACCCCTACCTCTAGGGTTTCTTTATTTTCCTCTGCTAGCTACCTCTTCCTATTGTTTCCCATTCCTGCTTTAAGAACCTCAGAGAATACCAAGCGGTGACTTGGCTGGGGCCACACACACCATCATTTTACTGCTCCTTTCTTCCCAAACATTTATATTCAGAGAACTGCTCCATTCACTGGAAATCGGTACCTCCCCCAGAGTGACCACTGAACCAAGTGCAGGGCACATGAATATGTAGAAATATACGTTTGGAGCGCTTGGTCCTGGTCCTTGTAATCAGTGCGGTCTGACCCCTCCTTTTGTTTATACGGGCCTTAAGGAGATGTGGGATGGCCCAGTGGAAAGTGCACTGGAAGAAGTAGAGACCAAAGCTGCCCTGGTGCCTGCAGAGGTCGGAGCCTGGTGCTCGGAGGCATGGTCTACACTGAGACCAAGGCCACCCGGTCCCTAACGGCCCACGGGTTCAGCTGGTGGGACCTCGCCCCATCCCGCCCCGCATCCCCCCTGGTTCTGACGTTGCGTCCTCCCCACCCAACCCCGCGCCCCAGCACCCCCTGCTCTTTCTCCTGCTGACCAGGAGGCCGGGCTCTCCCCCCGCCCCCCACCACCCCCAGCCGCGAATCCAATCCCGGTTTCCCCGCCCCGCCCCCAGCTTTCGGCTGGGCCGCCCCGCGCGCCGTCACCGCCGCCGTCACCGCGCATCGGCAGCAGTCCGCGCGCGCCCGGCCCGGGGCTCGGCTCCGGCGCGCGGCTCCGGCCGGGTAGGCGGGAGGGAGCTGAGGACAATGCGCCCCGCGCCCGGCGCCCCCCGCGCGGCCCCGCCCCCCGCTCGGCTGCAGCCCCGGTTCCTGCGCGGCCGGAGCTGCTCGGGCAGCAGCGGCGGCGGCGGCGGCAGCGGCAGTGGCACCAGCAGCGGCAGCGGCGCGGGCGCCGAGCGGGAGGACGACGACGAGAGTGCCAGCATCAGCAGGCCGCTGGTGCCTGCCGGGCCCCCGGGGACCCCCGCCGCCTCCCTCGCCTCCACGCCCACCTCGCCGCGCAGCATGACCGCCGCGGACCTGGGCGCGGGCGCCGTGGCCGGGGCCGTCGGGGGAGCGGGCGGCCCCGGCCCCGGCCCCTCCTGCCGTTCGTGTTGCGGCTGCTGTGGCCGCCGGGCCCGGCCGGGCCGCGGGGGTGGACGCCGCGGCTGCTGCCCCGGCCCAGGCTGCCGCTGGGGCTACCAGGCGCTGTCCGTGTCGCTGCTGCTGGCGCAGGGCGGCCTGCTGGACGTGTACCTCATCGCCGTCACCGACCTGTACTGGTGCTCCTGGGTCGCCACCGACCTGGTGGTGGCGGCGGGCTGGGCCATCTTCTTCGCCAAGAACAGCCGGGGCCGTCGGGGCGGCGCGCACACCCACCACCCGCACCACCCGCACGCCGCCGCCCTGCACCTGCCGGCCGCCCCCGCCGCCGCTGTCGGGGCCGCGGGGGCCAAGGCGCGCGGCGGCCGCGGGGGTGCGGGCGGCCCGGGGCCGGCGGGGGCGGCCGGAGAGTTCGCCTTCGCCTACCTGGCCTGGCTCATCTACTCCATCGCCTTCACGCCCAAGGTGGTGCTCATCCTGGGCACGTCCATCCTGGACCTCATCGAGCTGCGCGCGCCCTTCGGCATCACGGGCTTCCGCCTCACCATGGCGCTGTCGGCGCCTCTGCTCTACTGCCTGGTGCGGGCCATCGGCGAGGCGGGCGCCACCCCCGGCTCCGCGGGGCCCCTGCTCCTGCAGCCCCAGCGGCACCGCGCCGCCGGCTGCTTCCTGGGCACGTGTCTGGACCTGCTGGACAGCTTCGCCCTGGTGGAGCTGATGCTGGACGGCCGCGCCCCGCTGCCCGCGCACCTGCGCTACCTGCTCCTCGCCGTCTACTTCCTCGCGCTCGCCTCGCCGGTGCTCTGGCTCTATGAGCTCCACGCCGCCGCCTCGCCCCGGGGCCGGGCCTCGCGGCCGGGAGGCTGCAGCCGCCTGCTGCGCCTGCTGGGCGGCTGCCTGGTGGACGTGCCCTTGCTGGCGCTGCGCTGCCTGCTGGCCGTGAGCTACCAGCAGCCGCTCTCCGTCTTCATGCTCAAGAACCTCTTCTTCCTCGGCTGCCGCGCCCTGGAGGCCCTGGAGGGCTGCTGCGACCGCGGCCCCCCGGTGTCCCCGAGTCGGGCCAGGGCGGGCTACGGCGCTCCGCCCTCTGCCCCGCCGGCGCCGGGAGCCCCCCAGCTGGGCCACTGCGTCTCGGAGGACGAGGGGGGCGCCCACGGCTACGTCAACACCCTGGCTGTGGCTTCCCAGAATTGAGGGGTCTGGGGGCTTGCTTTGGTTTGGGAGACCCTGTCCTGCGACCTTCCCTCACCCAGACTGGATCGGCTTCTGTTTGGGGGAGGTAACTGCTAACAGGGCTGAGGGCCAGTGCGCGCATGGGGACCCCTTGAGGCCAGACTGCTTGGAAGGAGCCTGTGGCCGGCTCTCTTCCACTCTCCACACCCTTCTCCACTGCTGACCTCCAGGGGCCCGGCGCCTCTGCTTTCCCCACCTCACCCTAATTCCTCTCCATTGTGGGGGAGAATGGAGGAAAGGAGGGCCCAGGCAGGGGTGCTGGGTCTTGGGCCACCCCCGTTACTTGGATGTACCAGCTTCTTTTAGGCTGTGGTTAGTGGCGGGCGTCCCACACCTTGAAATTGACCCAAACCCCCTGTTCCCCTGATGTGTCCGTTGCATTTCTTCTGGATGGTAAATGGAAAATCTGTGTGTGTGCGTGTGTGCGTGCGCGTGCATGCTGTTTCCTTGTGTCCACCCTGTGCCCCTCACAATCAGTAGGAGGTCTGGGGAGGCCCTGTCCTCCCCACCAGACACTCCTCATTCCTACCTGAATCTGTGGCCATGAATTCCCAGACAGAGCTGGGCTCCTGGGGGCTGCCCAGTGGCCCTCCTCCGAGGGAGAAGCTCACCCAGGATCTTCCTCAGTCCCACTCCTCTCCTCTCAGCTGGGGTGGGGGGAGGGGAGAGTCCATACTCTAAGGACCAAACGACACCCTTTCCTGGGTGAGTGAGCGTTTCTACCTCCGTGCTTTCCACTTGTGTCGCATCGCTCACTGATGCCGCTTGCAAAACATAAGGACAAATACTCAGATGTTGCGTTCAGCGTGGCCACTGGCTCCAGCTGGGGTTCGGTGCCCGTGTTATTACAGGGTCTGTGGAGGGTCAGCCACTGGCCGCCCTCCCTCTCTCCCTCCCTCTGTGCCCACAGCTCCTATTCTCCCTGAAGCTGGTTGCTGGCTGGGTCAGATCTTGGCTCAGAACAGCTTTGGTGGGGTTTCTGGGTAGATATGAACTGGGCCTCCCATGGGCCCATGGGCCCATAGGAGCAGGAAATCCACCTCCCCACCTGTCCTTCCTCTAGGAAGCTTGGTGTAGATCAGAAAGGGTGGTGGTGACTTTTGTCCCCTGCTCTGCTCACAGGAGTCTCTAGGGAAAAGGCAGGCTGCGTGGAGGGGGCTGGGCAAGCCCCACCCCACCCAGCCTCCCTCCCTGGTGACAGGTGACATCCAGGGGTTGCCCACATGCAGTCTTGATGTGGGACCTCTCTTGGCATCTCCGAGGTGGGATGAGTATTTTGAGGGGAGGTCACAGTGCAGGAAGAGTTGAGGGCGAGTCCGGGGGTACCCACTCCCCTCCACCCTGCAGAGGATGGGTGGGGGGAGGTTGTAAGAATCTGCTTCACCCCCTCCTTGTGCCTGGGAGCTTTGTGTGTATTGTAAGAAACCTGGGACAAAGGGCCAGAAGTCATGGGTTATAGCTTTGACTCAGTCACCCACTAGCTTCAGTGACACATCACTTTTGCTTTCTGGGCCCCTGTTTTGTGCTTGGGGCCCCTCTCTCAATTTCTTGGGGGTTTGTTTACAGAAGACACAGGCACACGAGGGGCTGATGGCCTGAGCCTCCTGGCCCTCATGGTGGGGGGCGGGGCAGGGAGGAAAATGTTTGCACTCAATGTCTGTGCTCCCAGCCTCTCCCCTACCAGGTCCAGGTTCAGCTGGTTGGATTTTGCAACTAATTGTTCTCGTTCTGCCTTCTCTCCTCCCCCAGGAGCCCTCTTCTTGCCCTTTGAATTCCATGTGATCCAAGTTCCTGGCCCCAGACCCTGGGGGTCCAGGAGCTGCTCCCTCTCTCTGCTCCCACCTCCTCTCTCCAGCTTTCTCTGCTACTTAATCTCAGTGACTGAGAAGGACTTTGTGTCTGAGCCATGGCTGGCCCTGGGCTGGCCCCCTGCCCCACCCCCTTTCTCCTGTTTGGATGGCAGTCTCCCTGCTGAGTAACCGGCTGCGACATCTCAGGCTATCGGGTGTTCTGGTGGGAGGCTGTCGTGGGTTCCAATGACCTGCACTTCCCGGCACCCGGCCGGTTCTGGCAGAGGCCAGGCCTGTTCCGGTGCGGCGGCCGACCCCACTCACGCTGGGATGGATGTCCTCTTTCCGACACTTGGTGCCAGCACTTGTGCTCAGGGGGTCAGCCCCTTCCTTCTGGTGTGCTTTTCTTGAGTCCTTTTACTTACTTCCCTTGCCCCATTCACAACAAGAAAGGCCCGAAAGCTTCATTTTTCTTGTTTTCTAGGGGCACCTGTAGTGCGGGGTCCAACTGGAGATACTGCAGTGGGTCTAGCAGGTGGGAGGCACGCTGTCTCTGGGCCCGGGCCCACCGTGCAGGTCACGGAGGAGAAGCTGGGGTCAGATTTCCAGCTGCCCGTCTCTGACGTTGGGTGGGTCAGGTCGTCCTCCCTTGAGCCTCTGACTCCTTATCTGTTTGGAAAGGGCTTGGACCAGAACCTCTCTAAGGACAGCTCCAAGTCCACGTGTTTTTGTGGAAGAGAGCGAGCTGGCAGTCAGAGCCTGGAGGACGGAAGTGGCACCTCGCTGGCATTTATCACGTTCTTTTCTCCTCTTTTTAAAAATAAAACCAGCTTCTGTTCTGAAAATAAAAAACTTGAGAATGGTGACAAGCTTCCTGTGTGGTTTGTTTTAAGATTTTTCCTGTCCTGGTTTCCTTACTAAACTCTTAAATGTCACCGTGACATCTGTCATCATTCTGTGGGTCTGTGCTAACATTGTGGGTACATCTTGGCTACTTCCTTCCAAGCGGTTGGCAGGCTCTTGAGGAAGCAACGTTGGCCTTGACCCGGCCGGCCCAACAGATCCCTGCCTGGCTTCCTCAGCAGAGCCACGTCCCCAGCTCCCGGGCTCTCACTCCTTCTTTCTGAGAATAACTCCGGGCTCTCACTCCTTCTTTCTGAGAATAACTTGCCAAAGGGGGAAAGGCTGAGAAATTTTAAATACGCTGCCCTCCTTTCCCCAGCCAGGGGCAGGAATTCTTATCACGAAGCACAGAACATGCTTGTTTGTTTTTAACACCAAGGGGCCAGGGAGTCTAAGAGAACATGGGGTCTGCACAGAAATAAGACTACGGCCGTTGTTCTTTAGCACAGAGACAGCCGGTGATATTCAAACCGTGAGGCCAAGGGCCCGCTGTGCTTGCTCTGCCCCTGCTAGCTGGGTGCTGGTACCAGGCCTCCAGGACCTTCCCTCACTTATAAGACAGGAGCGATGTCACCTCCCGCACAGGCTGTGGTAAGAGTTAAATGGGGCGACGTGCAAAAATGGCCCTCTTCCT
Source organism: Hippopotamus amphibius kiboko (assembly GCF_030028045.1). NCBI lineage: Eukaryota > Metazoa > Chordata > Mammalia > Artiodactyla > Hippopotamidae > Hippopotamus > Hippopotamus amphibius. The sequence continues at coordinate 81,142,443 of NC_080197.1, read as the reverse complement.
CAAGACATTTACAGTCCTAACGGAGAGAACAGCAAAGTCCGTGTCTTCATTTCTCCCTAAATGCAGGTGGAAGACGGATGGCAAGGTGACCACTTTGACTATGTTTCTCGTGGCTGGGCTGCCCCCCGCCCACTCAAGAGGGGGGGTTGTGTCGGGTGAGTCTGGCCCTGCAGCTGGCCCGGGGTCCAGGGAGCCCGGGGGCCTGTGCTCCGCTGGGCCCAGCCCCTCCATGTCCTCACAGCCCCTCTGGGGGGCTTCCCCTCCGTTCTCCGAGCCCAGATGATGGAGCTACTTGCTGGTGGCCACACTGTGGTCAGGAAGGGAATCGGGTCTGAACCGTATCTGTCGGCCCCAGGCAGCCTTTGGACTTGGCTTCCTCTCTGTCACCCGGTTCTGGCTAAAAAGCAGGGGCTGGATCCACATTCTGTGAGTCTTGCAGGCCCCCAGTCATGCTGCAGGCAGATTCTCCTCTCAGAAAAGGAAGGAGCCAGGACACTGATTCACGCTAAGGTGTGAACAGCTGAAGTTGACTCCTCCCAGAAAAGGGTGCCTGCGTCAGGGGCGTTGGACTAGAATTCTCCCATCCTTCCCCGTTCCTATGACAGGCAAGGCTGGTCAGCACACTTGGGCCCTCACTGGGCAGGTCTTTGCAGGAAGGCCTCACCCTTGTTTACCTGGAAGGGGAAACCGCCCCCCACAGAATGCAAAGGCCATAGGATGGAAACCACCTTTGTTCTGTGAGCATCCCTTTGCCCAATTCAAAGATAAGCAGGAAATCAGTAAAATCCATCACACCTGGTGTTCAGAGGCCCTGCTCTAGCTGCTGAGTGGATGCTTAAGTGATGAACGAAACACCCTCGAAAAGCTCACTGCCTCTGAGGACCTTCCTGAGCAGAAAAGAGAAGCTGGTTCAGAACCAGCTACAGAAGCCGTGGACATCCACGTGGGTTGCGTGGCCTGGGGTCCTCCCACCTCCTTGGGCCCCTTCTGTGCACTTTGTGCAGGAGAGGGGCCCAGGGGCGGGGATTACAGCCCGGAGGACACCGGCTCTCAGAGGACCTTTCTGGGTTAGGCAGGATTTAATTAGCTCAGCTTAATTCTAGGGAAGGGGGAGGGGACATTGGCGGAACAAGGGTCGAGCACCTGGGGAACTTCGTGACTCCGTTTATACCCGCCATATCCACACAGGCACACCTACTGATGGAAGGGAGATTAGTTCTTGCCTGGCGATGGGAGGTCAGGGAGGTTGGGATGATGATTAGAGGCTGGGTTTCTTTCTCGGGTAAGAAAAATGTTCCAAAATTGATTATGCTGAAGGTTGCTGAACTCTGAATGTGAATTGTATGAGCTGTGAATCGTATCTCAGCAAAGCTGTTGGTAGAAAAAGCAGCAGCCCTGGCGATAAAGGAGGGGAACGTAGTGAACCATGCCAACTGGGGACATTTGGCCTCAAAGGCCAGCAAAGCAAGAATCCAAGGTCTGTGGGAAGGCGATCCAAATGGAGAGTGTGCTCCCGGGACCAGGACCACGTGGGCTGGGCCATCCTGTCGCCAGGCAGAGCCCCCGGCTCCAGCCATGGAACCCACACTCTGCACGCTGAATATGTGCTGACTGGGAGTGGGGGAGAACATCCCAGAAAGCTTGGTGGGCGTGTGGACCCAGTAATGCCCACCCGGCATCATCAGAAGGATGGTCCTCAGAGGGCAGTGGCTGTCCCCATCTTAGTCCTCTGTCCCCATCTTAGTCCACTTGGGCTGCTGTAACAGAACACTGCAGACTGGGCAGCTTACCACAGTGTTGGAGGCTAAAGTCCAAGGTCAAGGTGCCGGCAGATTCCTGGTTCACAGATGGCCATCTCGCTGTGTCCTCCCAGGTGGAAGGGCGAGGGGGCTCTGTGGGGTCCTGTAAGGGCACTCATCCCATCCTTGAGACCCCACCCCACGACCTCTCAGAGGCCCTCCCCAACACCACCACACTGGGGATTAAGTGTCAACCTAAGGATTTGGGGGGACACGACCCCAGTCTATAGCACTCCTGCACCTGGTCCTTTGCTGCCAGCAGGCTGACTGTGGGCCACAAGAAAGGCTTCTGTAACTAGGAACTTCTTGACCTATAGTTACATGTGACTCAAAATGACTGCCAGGAATTCTAACTAGAGTTAACAAATTTATTCATTCTTTTATCAATAAGCTCTTTCACGCACACACGTGCGTACACCCTGGTATCTGATTTCTCAACAAATCTCATCAAATTTCAGAATCCTCTCCTCCTCGCAGGAGCTTGGAGCTACAGTTCAGGACTCAGGTACAAGCAAAGAGAGCCCTCAGTCCCAGGGTGGACCCCAGCATGGATGGGACTTGGGGCTCCCTGTGCTTCCCAAACTCAGGGGCTACAGCTCAGGGGCCCAGCCCACAGCCCCGCAAGAACCCTTAGCGGTAGGTCTCTCACTGACCAAGGCCACATGTAGGCTCAGGCCCTGCCGATGCCATCAGGGGTCATGACACTCCCTTCTATCTGGTCTCTTTCCGAAAACAACTGGGTGCATCTGGCCCTCAGCTTCCTCTGCAGGCAGCAGCAGCTCATGGTAAAGGAGGCTGGGCCTTTGGGCTGAGGTCCCCACCCAGCCTGGCCCCCAGGCCTCCTCAAGCCGGGCCCACTGCCTTGCCTTCCACGGCCAGCTCGGTTACAGCCCTGCCCCACTCGTCTCCAGCCCTCGGCCCAGGAAACAGCTTTTTCTTCAGCTCAGACATGCCTCCCTCCAGGAGTTTCTCCCTGGGCCAGGCGCCCCTTCTGGGGACTTCACAGCCCCGGGCAGGCCTCTGGCAGCCTCTGCATCTTGCACCCCACCCTCTGTGCTCCCCCATCCCTCTCACTGCACAGGCAGCTCCTTGGTGGTCAGGGCCATGCCAGGCACAAAGTAAAGGCTGAAGGAATGAATGACGGACACTCAAGGACACTGCCGTTAGCTCCTGGCCAGGGGCTATGGGTTCTTATGGGGACGGTCACAGGAAGAAGGGTTAAGGGGACAGAGTCAAGATGGCTGCATTTTAAAGGTGCACGTCTCACACACGAGCATACACACATGCACACACGTGCACACCTGCAGACATGCGCGCTCACCACCCTGGGTTGGGGAGGCCCCCGTATGGCAGCCTCTCGGGCTCCAGGCCAGGGTTCTTGCGAAGCTCCTGGAAGAGGAGCAGCAGCTGGAGGCTCCGCAGGCTCTCCAGGCCCTCGGGGGACAGCGGCTGCCCCCCTTCCTCCTCCCCGTCCCCGTCCCCGTCCTCGTCATCCTCCTCGGGGAGCTGAGGGGAGCTCCTGGAGATGTAGCCCTGGTCAGACTGCACGGACCGACGCTGCTCCTCCCTGGGGGGTGTGAGCACGTCCTGGCAGCTCGGGCTCTGCTGGAGGAGTGGAAGCATTGGGCTGTCGAGCTGCCCCATGGGGCTGCTGCAGACGGGCAGGTCCTCGGGGTGCACCGGGAGGAAGAGGACGCTATTCCGCTGGGGGCCCTGGCCCTCCAGCAGTGGGCAGGCCTCGCCTTCCTCCATCAGGTCCAGACGGCTGGCAGCGCCTCTCCCGACAGCCCGAGGGACGGGCTCCACTGCCTGAGCCGGAGGGGCCCTGTCCACTGGGACCACCATGGTCTGCAGCGTCTGGGCTGCTGGCTGCTCCTGGGACCAAGGCTGAGGCTCCAGCCGCAACGGGCCCCCTCCTTCCCCTGCGAGGAGCAGCTCCACCAGCAGGTGGCCCTCAGAGGTGGGTTCCCGCACCAGTGGCTCCTGCCGGACAATCCCTCCTCCTGGCGGCGGCTCCTCGAAGGCCTCCTCGTCCAGGGACGGGAGGTCCTGGTCATCTGCCGAGAGGAGGTTCTCAAGCTCGAACCAGTCCGGGCGCCGGGTCTGCCAGCGGCGGAAGCGCTGCACAGCCTCGCGGAGCTGCTGGCCACTGGGGCTCTGCAGGTAGTTCTGGGCTGCGAGCACCCCAACGCGGTGCATGTGGCCTGGCCCAAACATCTCCAGGTCCTGGATGCGGAAGTAGACCTCCTCGAACTTGTCCATGAGTGCATAGCGGGAGGTGATGTTGAAGAGCTCGGGGACATCGGCCTCGCAGCTGATGTCGCTGAAGTAGCAGATGATGTAGGTGCCGAAGCAGGCCGGCCTCTTGAAGTCCGGCAGGATCATGTTCATGGCCGCTGTGAACAGGTCCCCCGCAGGCTTACCACGGTCACAGCGAAGCTGGACGGTGGTGTCCTCCCAGCCAAGGATGGCCTGCCACTTGGCCTGGGTGCCCCGGGAGCACAGGACGATGATCTTGGAGTTGCTCTCCACCACCTCCTGCTTCTGGCGGCCCACCCAGGTCATGAGCCCCACCTCCGAGATGGCCTGCTCCTCCAGCAGGTCGAGGGCCACTCCGGTGCCGCACACGGTGAGCAGGAACTGGGCGAACTTTAGGACCACGTCCACATAGAGGGGGTGGTCAGCCGAGTAGATGATCCAGACCTTCCTGGGCTTCAGGGGTGGGGGGCTCAGGCTGGTGGCGGCGGGCAGGACATCTGGGGGAAACAAGGGAAGCCAGGCCAAGGGTTCAGGCGTGTCTGCGCTGACCACACACCACAGGCCAGGCACAGCCCCACCTGGCGGAGCTTGGCTCCTGAGCCCAAGAAATGGAGCTGAGATCTCAGATCAGCACAAGGTGGCTGCCGTGCCTGTGCTGGCTGCCTGCAAAACAGCCTGGGCCTTCAGAGAAAATTTCTCACCTTCTTATCTGGCCTTTAGCCTACATGTGAATTAAAATTTCTTTTTTTCTTACAAGACACAAATGGAATAGACACAGCTGCTTTCGGGGGGACCTCTTTTCACAAAATACGGTGCCTTTACCTTACCCTCCTTGTTCAGCAATTAACAACTGTAAGCCCAAGACTTCCTAGGTGGCACAGTAGGTAAGAATTTGCCTGCCAATGCAGGGGACACGGGTCCGAGCCCTGCCCCAGGAAGATACCACATGCCGTGGAGCAACTAAGCCCGTGTGCCACAACTATTGAGCCTGTGCTCTAGAGCCTGTGAGCCACAACTATCGAGCCCATGTGCTGCAGCTACTGAAGCCCACACGCCTAGAGCCCGTGCTCTGCAACAAGAGAGGCCACCGCAATGAGAAGCCCGCACACCACAACGAAGAGTAGCCCTCGCTTGCCGCAACTAGAGAAAGCCCGTGTGCAGCAACGAAGACCCAACACAGCCAAATAAATAAATAAATAAATAAATAAATAAATTTATATATGTATATATTAAAAAAAACAACTGTAAGCCCAGCCTTGCTATTTGAGATCCCCTTTGCTCGGGGGTAGAGGTGGGGCCCCAGCAGGTGACATCTCCCGAAGGACAGGAGCTCCTCCACGCCACTGTGAACAGACTCACCCCAAACCCAGGCCGCCCAAACCAGGAGATGCCCACCTGTGCATTTAGTGCCATTTTCATATTTTCCGTGATGGGACCCTGAAAGGAAAGGAAATACCAGAAGTCATACCCCAGAAGTGTCCTTGCAGGAGGCACAAATCTTACAAGATGTCTCAGAACGGTTCTTTTGGAAGAGAAATAGGGACCAGCTCACAGAGGCGCCTGCGAGAGCTCTGCCCCACTCCTGACCGAGGGAGAGGCCAGGGTGGCGCTTTCCGGATGCTCTGGGCCTTTGCGGGGAGACCGAGCCTCCCGCGACTGCTATGTGACCTGGTGGAGTTACCAACGCCTCTGAAACGCAGTTTCTTCCTCTCTGAAATGGGTCTGTGTATGAAGTGCCCAGCACGTCCTCCATACCCACCAGCTGGATCACAAGTATTCTGCAGCACTGACCTGGCTGGGACCCCCAGAATGGCGCCCAGGAGGATATACCTCAACAGCGCACACCCCCAAGCAGAGTCGCCCTTCAGGGAAAGCCCCTTCCTTAGAAGCGTCCATGCAGAAGGCACAAGTCTTCCGAGATGTCTCCAGAAGTAGCATCACTGGGCCCCTTACATTTCTTCCTGATATTTTTTCTTTTTCCTTTTTGGGTCACACTGTGCAGCTTGTGGGATCTTGGTTCCCCAACCAGGGACTGAACCCAGGCCCTTGGCAGTGGTAGTGAAGAGTCTTAACCACTGGACCACCAGGGACGTCCCTCCTCCTGGTATTTTGAAGGTGAGGAAGGAAACCAACTTGCTTAAGTGACTCATCCCTCCTGGATGCAGAGAAGGACCCCGTGGTACAGGGGTGACTCCCCAGAGCCACGTGGCCAAGAAAGACCTCTGGAACCTCGGTTTCAAGCTCCACCCTTTGGGCCTCTCCCCAGAACTCTAAGGTCTTTCCCTCACCCCGGGGGTGGGCGCTTCGGGAAAAGGTGAGACGTGCAGCACGAGAAGCAAACGGCCTCTTGACACCTGCCGGGACCTGGATGGCCGGACCCTCCCAGGGACCCTCTGTGGAAAGGCCCTCTCGACGGGTCTTGTGCCTGGCTGGTGATCTTCCCCTGCACGAGCCGTGGTCACAGGGGAAGTGGCCTCCCAGGCTGGGGTCATGGAGGGGCAGGGAGAGGCCAAGCCCTCACCCGAAAGACGCATGTTCCCTTCTGCTTAGGACGTGGCCAGAGGGGGCCTCAGGGGAGGGAACCGAAGCTTATTCATAGGCTGGAGGGTAGGGGGTGTGGGGGGCCCTGAACGCAGTCCTGGAGCTGGCGCAGGGAGAAGGGGCACGGGAGGAGGGAGGGGCAGAAGGGAAGCCCCAGTCGGGCCCCCACCCCTGCCCTTACCTGGTAGCTGCCAGGTCATGCAGAGGACAAGCAGGATGACGGAAGCCACCAGCAGGATGGAGAGGATGGTGATGAACCCAGACACCCACAGGGGCAGGTAGTCTGTGGCGGGAGAACAGCGTGAGCGCCGTGGCAGAGAGGCCTGTGACGCCAGCCCCGGAGTCCCGCCTGCCACCCACCCCGGGCTGCCCTCTCTGGCACCGGGACAGGCGATGATCCCGCCACCCTGGGCTGCCTCCCGGTGCAGCCTGTCTGCCTGGTTCCACATCAGGCCGGGCGGGGACCTCTCTGCGGCCCCTGTGGCAGCAGAGCCTGAGAGGAGTCGGCCTTACCGTCCACGGCCTCTGCAATGAGAACCAGGGCACAGACGCTCAGTTATCAGCCGTAACCACCACACCCACCACCCACATGCCCAGGGCCTGGCCGACACCCAGCCCTTTGTACGGGTTATTAAACTTAGTGGCATCGCCTACAGGGGACACCTGAGCCGGTGGTCTACTGGGAGATGCCCATCCCCATTGGGAGGCCAGGTCTCGTTCAGGCCAATGCAATGCCCACTGCTTTCTGGTTTGCCTTTGGCTTCAGGAGGCTTCTGAATGGGAAGTGGGCAGTGCACAGGGGGCTCAGGTCAGAACCAGGGCTCTGACACTTCCTTGGTGTGTGACCTTGGACAAGGTACCTGGCGTCTCTGTGCCTCAGTTTCCTCACCTAGGAACCCGGGCAAGGGAGTCTCCACTTCATGGTACACATTACATAGTACACAGTACTTAGTACATAGTACCCAGTCTTAGTATATAGTATATCGAACCCAGAACCCAGTACGTAGGACTTAGTACACAATACAGAGTATACAGTACTCAGTAAAGTATATTTAGTACTACAGTACACAGTACCTATACTATGGCACACAGTACCCAGTACTTAGTACATAGCACACAGTACTATAGTGCATAGTACCTAGTACACAGTACTTAGCAGATAGTACTATGACTCACAGTTTGTGAGAATTAAAAATGGACGTGTTTAAGCACTTCGTTCAGTACATGGTCCTTAACTGTAACTATGACAATAAGAATCCCCATTTTTACAGTCACAGAGATTGAGGATCAGAAAGGTTAAGTGCTTTGCCCAAGCCCACACAGCTAACGAAACGCAGTCAGGAGTCCAACCCAGAGTCTCGCTAAGGCCCCACAATGCAGGCCTGGACAACCGCCCCCACTCCACCAGGACCAGGTCAGGGTTCGGCTCAGGCTGCTGACCTTCACCCGCCCTCCCCCTGGGTGCCCCCCCGGCGGCTGCACGTCCCACCTGGGGTGTGCAGGGTCTCTGGGCAGGGCACGGCCACTGAGTGTCGGAGGCAGTCGTTGAGGCAGCTGCTGAAGAAGGGCTGGATCTGCAAGGGTAGAGCGCAGGGAGGAGAGGCTGGGGGGACGCTGCTGGCCCCTCCAGGACGTCCCCACGGCTGTTGGACAGGTGGCCCGTCAGCGGGAGGGGGCGAAGGACCCTGCCCAGGTGAGGCTGGGTGCCGGGCAGGAAACCCCAGGCAGTATCAGTGCTGGGTCCCTGGTAAGTGTGAGCCCTGAGCTGCCCACCTGCCCCTGTGCCTACCCCGTCTCCACTCCATTCCCCACCTGCACGTGGTGGCGGCAGCACCAGCTACGTTCCGACAGGGCGAGGGTGACGTTGCAGCGCTGCTGGGTGGCCTCCTGTGTGGGCTGCGGGGCGGAGGGATGGTGAGGCCCTGGCCTCGGCTGGGACGTGGCCCTGGAGGCCCTGGGGAGAGAGGCTGGCAGGTCCTATTCCAGGAGGAGCGACCTCTCCCCAGGGCCATGGGGGTGTTGACTCAGGACCGCATCCAGTCCCCGGCTGCCCCTCTTGGCTTTGGCTGCCAGGGATCTCAGGGACAGACCTGCGTGTCCTGCACTGGCCCTACCCTGGCTTCATCTTATTTCCTCACCTTTACTTCCCCTTGTCTTCATTTCCACATTTTAAAGTCTTCAAATCCTTCTTGCAATAATGGAATTAACAAAGCAAAACAAAAAAAGAGGACCAGGAGAGCATAGGCGAGGGGAGGCCAGAGGGCTTGGTGCTGGGGCGAGACACCCGTGTTCTGTCCGGTGTAGGAGCAACCACACATCAGCCACAGACCAGCCACACTCCAGCCACACCCCGGCCACAGACCAGCCACACTCCAGCCACACAGGGGGAGGGAGGAGAGCAGCCCAGGTCACACCCTCCAAGCACAGCCTGAAGACCTGGGCCTCAAGGCTTGGAGAGGTGACCCTGAGCCCAGCTGGAGGGTTAGGAAAGTGGCAGAGAGAGCAGTTACCGCGGGCAGATCCATGACGTGATGAAAGCAGCTCTGGTTCTCCGCGGGCGGAAAGCTATTAAGCAGGATCTGGTAATTGGTGGACTCGTTCCACGGGGTGAAGCTCAGCCGCAGCTGATGGGCCTCAAGGGCATCCACGGTGATGCTGGGGTCCCAGAGGCTGCCTGTCCCACAGAGGCACAGATGTGGCTGGGAGGCAGGGGTGGGCGAGCACGTGTGCGCGTGTGCGTGTGTGCGCGTGTGCGCATGCACGCGTGTGCACCCAAGTACAGCCCCCACAAGGCCACCCACCACGGTTACCTGAGCTCACGCAGGGCGTGGTAATCTTCATCCTGGGGTCCTCGCAGTCTGTGGACCGGGAAAAATTGCAACCATTTGGCCCCTGCCTTGGACAGGTTGCTCCTACAGAGCCTCTGACACCAGAGGTAACAACCTGCTGCCTTTTGGGAGCCTGTTCAAAGTCGGCCCTTCAGAGACGCCCTAGGACAGACGCGGCCACGGGCCTGCGGCTGCCCTGGCCATCTTCCCCTCCTCCTCCAGGAACCTTCCAGATCCAGGTGTAAGTCCTTCAGACTTGCTCTGGGACTGAGGGGTCCTGGTCCACTCCTGCTCCCTCTCCCGAGCCACCTCTGCCCTTGACGGAAGATGGACTCTGTCCCCCTCAGCAAATGGCAGTTTCCCCAACTTTCACAGGTCCTCACAGTGGTCTCGGGTCCAGCCCATCTGGGGTGGGCCCCAGAAGCTGCATTCCTGACACGTTCCCAGGTAATTCTGTGGTGCTGCGGACCCGGGAACCCCGTGAGGACCAACCCTCCAGAGACGCCTTTTTGATTCCCTCATTTCCTCGACGGCAACGTGTTTGCGTTGGTTTCAGAAGACAGGTGACAGGCGTGAATCACTGACAGCGACCGGGGCTGGGTCAGTCTGCTTTAGGGACGGGGAGGGGCTGGGTGGGGGCTCCTCATTTGACAAATACTCACGGAGCCCCCAATATGTGCCAGGCCCTGTGTCAGGCCCTGGAGATACAGCCGTGAGCGGGACAAAGTCCCTGCCCTGCGGAGATGACATTCCAGCCAGAGAGACCATAAAAACAAACAGCGTGATATCATGTCCCGAATATGTCAAGACAACGGAATGTCAGGGAGCGGGGAGTACCAGGAGGAGAAGAAGGCCGGGTGAGCAGACTGTGTGCATGCGTGTGTGTGTGTGTGTGCATTTGTGTGCACGTGCATGTCTCCGAGTGTGCTTGTGTGCACATGTGTGTGCGCACGGGGTGCTCTGGGGACGAAGAAGGCCATCCCTGGCCTCAATGAACATTTCCTGATCGCCTCCCACACGCAGGGCCATTTGCGAGGGTCTGGAGCCTGCACTGGTGGTGTGGGGCCCAGGCCCTGTCCTCGAGGTGTGCTTGGTTCTGAACGAGAAAGGCAGGTTGCAGCAGAGATTCTGGGGAGGACAGCGATGCACCCCAGGGGTGCACGCACATAAAACGATGTTTTGGAAGATGAGCCCGGCAGGCCTCCTGGGAGGAGGGAGTAGTGGGAAGAGGGGACAAGGGGGGAGAAAGAGGAGCTGGGAGCAATGTCGGGACTGGGGGGTGGGCCCACGGCTCTCCCAGGACTGGCTTGTCTTCCCGATACTTTTTAGGAAGAAAATACACTTCTTCAGCCAGACGGAGGGACTCTGGCTCCCATGAAACTCTTGGGATCTTGGGCCAACGCCCACTGTGGGTGGCACAGAGAACGGGCTCCGCCTTCAGGGGTGGAGGCTGCGGCCGCTCCCTAAAGACCCCAGCCCTGCACCTGTTTGTTCTGTGGGTCCCACACGCTGACCGCAGAGCAAGGGGTGAAGGGAAGGCTGGGGAGGGCGCTCTTACCGGGCACCATGAAGTTTCTGGACTGGTGGTTTGGGTCGCCATCAGGGATGGGCTTAGGCAGGTGGTGGACGGTCACCTCGTATTCCTGGCCGGGTTCCACCACGAAGTGGCTGAAGGCAAAACGCCACTAGGAGGTGGGAGGAGGGGAGGGCAAAGGGGTCATGGCTCTCACCCACCTGGGCCCAAGGACCACGCCATCCGCCTCCAAAGGATCCAAAGCATCAGTCAAAATAGGGAGAAAGCAACCACAATAGCAAGCTCCCAAACTGGAGGCATCCGTTTCTCTGTTGTTTTTTCCGGTCTTTCTTGTCTATTTAAAAAAACCTAGATCTGGCCTCATTAGGAGACAGCGGGGCCAAAGCCAGAGAATCAGGGGAAAGCAGCCCCCGGCCCGGTCGGCCCTCTCCAACGCCAGAGCCATGGCACACAAGGGGCCGTTAAAAACGACCTGTTAAGTGACTCTGCCACCTTAAATGGGAAAGCCAGGGACCTCTTGAGAACGTCCTGGCGCGCAAAAGTGCAGCAGGAGGGCTACGAGGTTCCCACCCCCCCGGGCCTAACAGAATTGTCGTTGCTCAGACGTTTTCTGGACAGTGCAGCTGACACACACGGACTCCAACTCTCCTGGTGGACCACGTGGGGGTCCCTGGCCCTCACCATCCTCTGGCAGCAGTTTGGGGGCCTCCGCTAAACACGGGACAGGGGATCTGTCTTTGCCGCTTGTGCTTGTGGGCGCTCTGCCAGCGGCCACTTTTCAGACATAAAGCAGCAGTGTTCAGACGAGGCTGAGTCAGGGTCACCTGCACGGCTTGTCACCGCCAACTGCTGCAGTTTAAACACTCTCCAGCCTCTGATTCAGGAAATCTGGGTGGGGCCCTAGAACCTGCATTTCTAACAATTCCCAGGTGATGCTGCTGGTCCTGGGACCACACGCCGAGAATCTGCGCTTTAACTAAACTAAACGAGAATCCACTTCTGGCTCCGAGCAGCAAAAGGAGAAACTGCAGCAGAAACCACAGTGGCTCCGGTCTGCGCAGAGCCCCTCCTCCTGGAGGAGGCCCCAAGCTGACCCAGGTATAGGTCAGGACAGCAGACGCAGGAAGCCGCCTTGCCACGCAGCTCTCCTGGGCGTGAGCATCGCTGTAAGGCTGGAAGGAGGAATGGGGTGTGTGTGCATGCTCCTGCTGCTCTCCATGGTCACCACCGCCCACCCCCAACTGGAGTCTTACCCGCTTGTGGTGGTGCCTCAGTGTGGACAGAAATTCAAACTTGACACACAGACGCTCGTTGGTGTTCAGTTGCAAGACAGACAGCTCCGCCCCCTCCAGGTAGAGGACGCTGGCTGGAGGGCAGAGGGAGAAGAGGAGCCCCAGATGCAGATCAAGGATGACTAACCTCCGGGGGTGTACTTCCTGTCTGGGACGCTTGCCCGTCTTACCCGCCCTCCGTTTCCTGCTCCTTCCAGCTCCCTCTGGGCTGGGTTAGCCACTACCTCGCAGACAGCTACCCCCGCTGTACATGGACAGTGACACTTTATATCGGGCTAGACACTTTACATCGGGCTAGAAGCGAAGCATTTGCAAATTCGATGGGTCCTTTCACTATACTGGCCCCTCGTGTCTGAGTACAGGGCTGGGAGCCCAGTTCTGAGTCTGGTGGTCCAGTCTGTGGGTTCACCTGGTGATGGGCAGCACCCCCAGACGCCGACTCACCATCAGTCTGCAGCGTCCACTCAATGTGGACCACAGGGAGCAGGTGTCCTTGCTGCGTGTGGGCAAAGCGCAGCTGGGTCTGCATGTTTTTGGGGGATGAGGGGGTCAGGTTTCGAGGATGGATCCAGCTGTCATCCAGGCAGGTACCTGGGGGCCAGGAAAGGCAGAAATAAGAGGCTTGAGGGCTCTGCAAAGAACCAAAGATGGGGCCCAAAGAAGATGCCTCACCGGGGTCCAGAAGCCAGGCCTTCAGAGTCGGGCTGTGACCCCCAGACCACGGCTGGGCTCCCAGCTTCCCAGCCCTGCCAGCTCTCCTGATGCCCATCTGGGGTCTCGGCAAAGCTCTGATGTCTAAAGGGCATCTTAGGAGAGATGGCAAAGCGCGCCCTTGGCTTTGAGACGAAGCAGTGGTTGGAAATGGGGCAGGAGCGGTGGGGCAGCCATAAGAGTTGCTTTGTTTTTATGTGTCGGGGTCCCTAATGAGCACAGACACCTGAACTGTGTGCCTCCTCCTTGAATTAAAACACAAAACAAGATCCCTCCCCAGATGTTCCCCACTTCAGGGTGACAGCTCTGGCAAAAGAGTCACACTACAGGTTCACTAGGGCTGCACCCCAGAGAATTCTTCCAAAATCCTAGTGAGAGTCCTGCGCCTCATGTCCTAACTGCTGTGTGATGACTGTCCTTGATGAGGTGCAGGAGCGGCCCCAAGTCTCAGGGGTCCTCCTGCTGGGGGCTGGGACCCTTGTCAGCTCAGCGCTGGGTCAGCACTTCGTCATGGCAACACGAGAAGAACAAAACCCAGTGACTTACTGTTCTTGACTGTGCAGTTCAGCTCCTGTGGAAAAGAGAAGCAGGTAATTACAGCTGAGAAAGAACTCGAATTCACAAGCCGGGTTCTGGTGCCTCTGGGCTCACTCTCAAGAATGAAACACAGGCGCCCTCCCTCTCACTTTTGGGGCCACTCTCTGGAGGACCACACTCCCCTCGCACTTTCTCTCCTGCCAACTGTAGAGACACAGGTTGAGAAGTGGTCACAGCATGTGGCAAAATGGAACTGGCATTTTCTGAGTGGCTTTAGGAGCTGGGAGGCACCTTAGCCTCTTTCCCTGCCCTGATCTCAGAATATTGGCAGCGGGACTTCCCTGGTGGTGCAGAGTTAACGAGTCCACACTTCCAATGCAGGGGGCTCAGGTTTGATCCCTGGTCAGGGAACTAAGATCCTGCATGCCACAACTAAGCCCATAAACTGCAACTACTGAGCTTGACTGCCATAACTAGAGAGCCCTCAGGCCATAATGAAGAGCCAGTGCAGCCAAAATTAATTAATTAAACAACAACAACAACAACAAAAAGATTGGTAGTAGCCAAGCCCAGAGAAAAGACCTCCGGATTTTGACATCTGAGTGTCGCACAACAATCACCACCAGCCTGACCCCTATAGTAAGTCCAGTGATGACACGCCCATCTACACAGGGCATCCAATCAGCTTCTAGGACCTTAGTCTTGAAATACTCTCAGACAGCCAAAGGGTACCAGATATTTGAGAAGGATTTCTTGTGTGAAAAATAGGCCAAAACCCCCAAAATTAGAAAAAAAAAATGTTATTGGAGGAAAAATGACAATGCTGGGAACAGAATAAAATTAAAACAAACAAAATTATAACAGTTTCAAAGAAATAAGAGAGGGCACTGCATGCATATGACAAGGACAGGGTACCACGGAAAAATGAGCAAGCAGAGAGTAAAAAACGAACCTTGAAAATAAAAAATTCCAGAGTCTTTGCTGGTGGCACAGCGGTCAAGAATCTGCCTGCCAATGCGGGGGACATGGGTTCAATCCCTGGAAGATCCCATGTGCCACGGAGCAACTAAGGCCATGCACCACAATTACTGAGCCTGTGCTCTAGAGCCTGTGCGCCACAGCTACTGAAGCCCGTATGCTCTAGGGCCCTGGTGCTGCAACAACTGAAGCCCATGCACCTAGAGTCTATGATCCACAACAAGATAGGCCACCGCCATGAGAAGCCTGCACACCACAACGAAGAGTAGCCCCCACTCACCGCAGCTAGAGAAAGCCCGTGTGCAGAAAGGAAGACCCAGTGCAGCCAAAAAAGATAAATAAATAAATAAATAAATAAATAAATAAATTTATATTAAAAAAAGAAAAATAAAAAATTCCATAGAAGGATTAGGCTATAAAATTCAGGAAATTTCTCCAAAAGTAGAATAAACACAAACAGAAATAGGAAAAACAATATATGACTATTTAGAGAATCAATTCAGTAAAGATAAGACATGATTAACTAGATTTCCAGAAGAGAACTACACAGAAAACAGAGGGAAGAAACTAAGAAGAAAAGAAAAAGAAATTCTAGAACTGATTATTTCCAAATTAAAAACGTCCACTGAATGGCTTGTACAACAAATGAAAAAAGACCTAGAACAAGGCCCAACATCACGAGACTTCTGGAATACCAGGAGTGAAAAGAAAATCCTAAATGTTTACAGAGAAAAAAACAAATAGGCAACACAAAGAGAGGAATCAGAGTGGCATCAGCTTTCTTAGCATCTGTGCTGTTTGCTGGAAGGAAGCAAAGCAAATGCCTTCAAAATTCTGAGGGAAAAGTATCTTTAACCTATGATTTTTATACCCAGCCAAACTATCAAAAAAGTGTGAGGGGAGAATACAGACATTTTCAGACATATAAAGACTTAAAAAAAAAATCAATCTATCATCTATCTATCTATCTATCTATCTATCTATCTATCTATCATCTACCTACCTACCTACCTCTCACACCCTCATACTTTTTCTTAGGAAATTGCGGGATATACTCCAGCAAAATGAGGGAGTAAGCCTCTGAGAAGGAAGACTGCCCACTGCTGCAGGCCTGGGGTGTAATCAGTCCAGGCTGGGGCTGGAGAAAACAGAATGAAAGTGATGGAATATCTGATGTTTGGGGGGAAAGCATATGACAAAATCTCATAGAAAAAAACCAACACTAGTTACATGGAAAATTATCGAAGTGAAGAAGGAAAGGAATTATCATCTCCAGGAAAAAAGAGAAAGTATACCAGAAAAATATAACCAAAGTATACATACTTGCCTCAGCAGTGAAGATTAGTACCTGTTACAATATAAACACTGACCATTGATAGAACCACAACGGGAAGATTGGGAGGAGAAGCAGTGGGAGGAGGTAATGTAAGTAAATTTTCATCTATTATGTCAGTAGGTAATATTTAAAATTGATAAATGAAAAATAACAATATAAGTGCATTTAGAAGTATGGAGGCAAATGCCAGAAGAAATAACTAGAAGTAGTATAAGTGATTCTCTTTGGGGAACTGTTTTAGGGGTGGTGAGGGGTGGGGCAGGGTTTTGTTTTCAACATGTTTGTACCATTTTAAAAGGATCACCATATATCACCTTGATAAGAATTAATTAAAAGTTAGAATTTCGTCTATGATGTTACTCCAAACAAAGGAAAGGATTAAAAAGTGAGACAGGGACTTCCCTGGTGGCACTATGGTTAAGAATCCGCCTGCCAATGCAGGGACATGGGTTCAATCTCTGGTCTGGGAAGATCCCACATGCCACAGAGGAACAAAATCTGTGCGCCACAACTACTGAGCCTGTGCTCTAGAGCCCATGTGCCACAGCTACTGAAGCCCATGCACTGCAACAAAGAGTAGCCACCACTTGCCACAACTAGAGAAAGCCCATGCACAGTAAAGAAGACCCAATGCAACGCTCCCCCCCCCCAAAAAAAAAGCGAGACAAATGAAAACATGAATTTGCTTAGCGGAAGGAATAGCAGACTTTTTCTCCTTATAATTTAATTTCTATATGGAATTTACATTAATGTAATGTTTTCAATCATGTAAAAAAAATGCATTCAGTATCTTCTCTGGATACCACTAGGACAGATCCTCCTTAATTCCCCTCCAACAAATCACCTCATTTCTTTACTTCAGAAAAGTAGCAGGATCCAAACATTATTTATGAGCTAGTGAACAGTACTATGTCGGGCCTCCTGCAGAAATCCAAGAGGGGACACCCACAATGATGAGGACGGTGGTAGTGGCCACTGTTCACTGAGCTCTCCTTCTGTGCCAGGCATCACGCTGACACTGTACACATATCTCATTTAATCTTTACAACAGTCCTGTAAGGTAGGTACCATCACCCCCTTTTTATTAATGAAAAAACTGTGGCACAGGGAGGTCAGCTAAGTGGCCCAGCTCCATAGAGCGGACTCATGCAGTTTTGCTCCAGAACCCCACTCTTAATCATAGCTACGCAGCCTCTCTAAATAAAAAGGGGTGCTCACAACAGGTGGGCCCACCCTCTCCATCCGTGGTGATGAAGATTACGAGGATGGACTCAGACTGAATTCCACGGACATCACCAAGCCTCTGGTAGAGAGAAGTGGGCTGGGCGGTCAAACACATGGCCCTGCTTTGGCCCACCTTGGCCAGCTGCCTAGAGCTCTGAATGAAGGTATGCTGTCCACTGGCACAGAGGCTGGCATGAAGCTGCAGGTCACCGTTTGTGCCCCGGCACACCCAGCCCACAAGCCCCTGGTCCGTCCAGCGTGTTATGTGCTCTCCCCACAGCCCCGTGAGGCGAGGGTCATTCTCGAATGGCCGGGAACGCTGGCTCACAGTGGTGGAGGGACTGGCCAGGGCTGCAGGGTGGAGGGAAGCTCCACCCAGGGCCCAGGCCTGACTGAGCCACGTCCCCTCCTGCTGCTGATGCTACATGCTGTCATATCTCAGATGGAGGCTGGCAGGCAGCAGAGGAGCTATGCTGGTGCATCTGACTGCCTGATGCCCCCATGCCCCCATGACACAACTTGACACTCTGCCACCAGAAGATGGGGTCAAACCCTTGACTGTTCCACCCTCAGTCAGAGCCCCAAGTGCTCAGAGAAAAGAAGAATTTGTAACAAAATACATCCTGTCCAGAAACTTTTGTGTTAATACTCCCGCTGACCAGCTCCAAGTCTCAGGCTTTCCTCTGGGCTGGCGGTCATGGTCACGGGAAGCTGAGAAGGCGCGGGCGGGAAGGGTCCCCCAGGGAAACACAGTTTCTCCAATAAGGATCGGACTGGGGGGGGACTCAGAGTTCCCCCCCCCCTTTTTTAAAATAACAGTACTGTTTCTTTTTTTATAAGATTTATTTATTATTTATTTATTTTTGGCTGCATTGGGTCTTCGTTGCTGCATGCAGGCTTTTCTAGTTGTGGTGAGTGGGAGCTTCCCTTGTGGAGCACTTACTCCAGGCTCCTGGGTGATTTACCCTGTGTGTTTGTCATTTCAGGACCTTGTATTTTGCAGGCGCCTGGCACATGGCCATGGAGAAATGAACCAGGTCCCAGATGGCAGATACTTCTACACCAAATCCAGGGAAGGCCCTGCTGAGCCGGCACCTTCTTTGCTCTGGAGTGGGAGTCACAAGGATGGTTCCCAACACCGCCCACGTTAAAAAAAAAAAGTTTCTGCTAAACAGTCACTGACCTTCCACCACCCACTTGTGGTGAGTCTTCCACAAAATTAAGATAAGGAGAAATACCGCTTTTGCTGTTTCACATCCTCTGACTCAGATACTGATGGTTATTTCTTAGGGTCAGTGGTGGAGGGGAGGGGCCCGAGGAAACCAAGAAGTGCGTAGGGGAGAGGCCGGCGTGGGGCGGGGTGGGGGCTGCGGGGTGGGTGGGGACGACAGTGTCTGTCTCTTTCCCCTTAAGCCGGGCCTCCACCCCAAAGCCACTTCCCGGCGGTGGGCGTGTCGCTTTCTGTGGGCACAGCGGGGCAAATGCCCGGCGGATACAGACCGGCCGGGACCACAGACCCGTAAGGTGGGGGCCGGAGGGGTGGTGTCCTAAGGGTCCGCCTGGTCCCCAGGGCTCGCCCCGGAGGGGTCATCGCGCTGCCCGCACGATTCTCCCCAGAAGCTGCCCCTGCAGCCCCGGCGCCCGTGCTCCAGGAGCTGCGGCCGCCGGGTCTCGGGGGTGTGGGCTCCGGTGTAGGAGGGTTCGCGGACAGGGGCCGGAACCGGGTCCTGTCCCGCCTGGCCCTCCGCAGGCCCCTCCCCACCCTCTACTAACCAGCCTGCCCCGCCTCCGGCCGGCCGCGCCTCCTCCGAGTCCTTCCCCAAAGTGTTGGGCCCCCGCGGAGGTGCCGCCCCTCCCGCCGGGACGCCGGCCCAGGTTGTGCAACCCGCGCTGCGCGATCTTTCCCGGCAAACTCCGTGTCTTCCCGGGTCCGCACCGCCACTCCCGCCGCTCCGGGAGTCCTCCCTAAGGCGGCCTGCTCCTGCGCCAAAGCCTCGGAGCCCCGAGACCCTGCGCGGACTTCCTGCCACTCAGCGGCCCCGCGCGCCTGGCCCCCGGCCGCCCGCCCGCAGCATCCTCTGTCCCCGTCCCCCGGGGGGGACGCGTCGGGTCTCACCTGCTGGGCGCACACCGGCGCCGGGTGGTCCAAGAGCCTCGGGGAGGCGCGACCCAGGCCTGGGGCACGCAGGAGCAGGAGGAGGAGCAGGGGCAACAGCCCCAGCGGGGATCCCCGGGACACCCGCAGCCGGCGGCGCGGAGCCCCCATGGCTCCGGCCCTTCGCGGAGGGCTCGCGCCCGGGCTGGGGGCGCAGCGAGGGCGCGCCCCGGGCCTCCTCTCGGCTGAGTCCCGAGTCGCCTCTCCCGCGTCTGCTTCCGGCTTCCAGGCCTGCCCGGGGCGGGCCGCGCAGAGGGGAGGGCTCGGGCAGGGACAGTCCTTCCGCGGTTCCCTCCCCGACGTGCGTCCCAGGTGCGCGCTCCTCCCCGCGCTCCTCCCAGGCTCCTCTCCAGCTCCTCCCCAAGCTCCTCCAGCCCCGCCTGAGCCGCGAACCCCGGGCCAGCGTTTCTTGCGCTCCAGCTTAGCCCGCTGCCATATCCCATCCCTGCTCTTATCGTCAGGCTGTAAAACTCCATTTTAATACCTTCCCCTTGCTCTCGCCCCCGGTCTTACTCTCTCCATTTTCTTCTCTGTCAAAGGAAGTCCTTTCCTCAGCTCTTGTCCCTCTGTATCCGCACCCTCTTCTCCCGATTTTGCTTGCTTGGCTTTCCCTCCTTCTTCTCGAGGCCGCAGCAGCTCCGCGCTCCGACGCTGGATCCCGGAGCATCCCAAGCACTTGCGCGGGCTCTGGGCCTCCCCTGCTCTCGAACTTCTGTGTCCCCAGCGCCCAGCCTTCGCGTTCGCCAGAGATCCGCTCCACGTCTGCCGAGGATCCGCCTGGCTGGTCACCTCTTACTAGTCTCCGGAGCCTTCCTTTGGAGCGTGCGGACTAAGTCCCTCCTCCCCGGCCTCCCAAGACCCCCAGTCCCCTGGACGGCCCCCTTCCTGGGTCCCCGCCACCCCTTGTCCCAGACCTTGCCCTGCCTTTTCATCCTACACGCTGCTGACAAGTTTGCCTCCCGGAAATGCACGTCTCATCCTTTTCCTTCCTTCATCCCGTCCTCTGCATTTCCTTCCCTGACAACTCTGACCGCCTCTGCTGGCCCCTGATACCCAAGGACCCAGATGTGCTTAGCCCTTGTGATGTACACAGACCTCCCATGTCTGGGGAGGTGGATCTTCTCACAGTCCAAAGAACCTCTCACCCTTTGCCCTTTCCCGCTGCTGGCAGATCCCTGGCCACCGTCTGAGCCCCCACTGCATGACAGAACCCAGCTGCATTTATTGCCGGGAGCTCTGCGCTCTCCAAACACCTTTACTTGTTTATTTTAAAAGAATTTTGGAAAACTTTGCACCCTCCCATACATTATTAAGATGACACCCGAAAAATTTCATCCTAATTGTAAATAGACATAAAGGATATAATTACTAAAAGTTGACATTTGTAGCAGGCAGCTTCCAAGATGCTCCCCACCCCAATCCCACCTCCTGGTATTTTCATCCTTCTGTATCTCCCTCCCCTTGAGTGTGCACTGGGCCTAGTGACCTGTTTCCAACAATAGAATATGAATAGGACAAGACAAAAAGCAATGGGATGTCGCTGACAAGGTTAGGCTACAAAAAACCGTAAGTCTGGACTTGGGGTTGCTCAGCCCTTTCTGGGTTGCTGTGAGCTGCCTGTGGAAAGGCCCAGGCAGCCAAGAGCTGAGAAAGGTCTGGTCAACAGCCAGGAAGAAACTAAGGCCGTCATTTCACAGTGACAATGATCAGTAGTAAGTGATCAAAATAATGCAACTATAGCACAAGTTTTGATACGTCATCATTAAACATAATAACAAACTGTCATTTGAACTTCACTTCTTAATGAGATGCATGGCTTTTCCTCCAGCTGATTTCATGTATCTGTGGACAAATACTGCTTCTTCAAGAGTGGGACATTTAGCTTTTTAAATAGTTCAGCTGTAAAACTCAAAAAACCTTGTTTACATAATTACGTCACTAGCTTTGTCATAACCATGTTACTCAATTCTTTGAATGCCTTCTGAGTTATGTGCCCAAAATCACGTAGCCATCTGCCATCAAATATTTTTAACGATTTGGCAGCTGGAAACTTGATTGGGTCCTCTTCAGTTTTGGTAAGGCAATATTTGGAACCCATCTGACTTGAAAACATGTCATCAGAATCTTACTAGACTTGAGTATTTTGAGTTGTTCCTTTGTTTAGGAGGCTTTTACGCCCCTGGGGCTGGTGGGTTGGTGAGAGGCTTCCTTATCTTTTGAAGGTGGGAGACAGGCAGGTGGGAAGAAGAGCTGGGAAAGGAAGAGGGTCTCCCCGCACTGGACCCTCGACCACTGGCACCTTCCCAGGTGGGTAAGTTCTTGAAAGAGAACACAGGGTGTTGGACTCTGGAGACCCATTCCCTTCAAGCTGGGGTCAGCAAGCCCTTTCTGCAAAGCGTCTCAGAGTAGATGTTTTAGGCTTTGCAGCCATATATTTGATCTCGTCCTACAGCACCAAAGCCACCAGAGACAGTAGGTAAACAGAATGGTGGCTGTGTGCCAAGAAAACATTACTTGCAGATACTGCTGTTTGAATTTCATGTACTTTTCACGGGTCCCAAAATATTATTCCTCTTTTTTTGGTATTTTCCCCCATCCACTTAAAAGTGTGAAAACCATCTCAGTTCCTCTGGTAGCCAGATTTGGGACAAGGCCCTAGTTTGCTGGCATCGCTCCCAGGCTCTGAGGGGCTTATGCAGCTGCACCCCTTGGAAAAGGGGATGCCTTTGAAATCCCCCGAGGGCATGTTAGGATCACAGGGTGCTTTAGAGAATATGGATGCCCTCCCACCCTCTCCACACTGATTCAGTTGGTCTGGGGTGGGGTCTGCAAGTCAGTGTTTTCTCATTTCCCAGGTGATTCTGAGGTGCAGCCTGTCCTAACTGCCGCTGGCTCTACACAGTTCTCAAGGTATGATGCTGCTTTGCGCCACAGTTATTGTATTTCAAACTGGTGGAAAGCATCACTGTTGTATGATAAAGTTCACTTTTTTAATTGAAGTATAGCTGATTTACAATATTATATTAGTTTCAGGTGTATAACATAGTGAGTCTATATTTTTATACATTAGGAAGTGGTCACCACAGTAAGAGCAGTTACCATCCATCACCGCACTATTATGGACTATATTTCAATACAATTATTATCAACACTCAGGTAGTAACAAAGAGAATAATGTGATCATCATGAACATATCTGACATAATCATCTTTTTCATGCCTTGAAATTTCCTTCTAGCATATTTGATGTTTTCCCCCTTCTGGAATACCATCACAGTCTCATGATTTTCTCAGATTTGTTCCAATGAAATATAATGATTGTTTCCTCTTTATTGTTCAAATCATAACATCTTGGCCAGTGGACAATCCTTTGAGCTTGTTCTTGTGTTCTCAGTGCCACCAGATGGTCTGCAAACATCTTGCTTTCCTAGAATAAGGTATTTTAGGCAACAAGGTACGGAATTAGCTACTTTTCACCA
The DNA here is from genome assembly GCF_030028045.1 of Hippopotamus amphibius kiboko. Classification (NCBI taxonomy): domain Eukaryota; kingdom Metazoa; phylum Chordata; class Mammalia; order Artiodactyla; family Hippopotamidae; genus Hippopotamus; species Hippopotamus amphibius. The sequence goes on along the minus strand of NC_080197.1, from coordinate 81,119,771 downwards.
AGCTTTGGTTCTTTTAGGGGTGTATTAGAGACCCCATTCAGGGTCCTAGGGCTGCATATGGTGAAAATAAGTAAAGGGAAACCTCACTAAAATAGAGTCCAAAGGACAGAAGGCGGAGCTCTCACTCAGGTACCACTTGAGGTCAATTACTGGAAAAAATCATCAATCACATCTCCCAACAGGAAAAGATGTGCACTGCATCCCCTACAAGAAATCACCCCGGCAATTCCGCCAATGAGAATCAATGCATCATCTCCTTGAACTCTCACTTTTCTCCAAAAGACTTTCATTCAAAACAACCTGTCCCAACTTCCTCCTTTTTCTTTATAAATGTTTCATCCCTCTCTTTCGTTGGATTTGCCTATGGCTTTTGCTATAGTTTGCTTCTTCCAAATTGCAATTCCTTTGCTATTCCTGAATAAACTCATTTTGGCAGGAAAAATAACAGTCTTATTTTTAAGATCAGCATTACCAAATTGTTCCATGAGTCTGAATTGGTGATTTTACTGTGGGTCAGTTTCAGTGATAGAGCTAGAAAAAGTTATACTTTTTAAAGAGTTTATAGCAATGTTTTTATAGAATTCCTTACCTTACCCAATTTGTCATTCTGATAGAAAAAGTTTTCAAAATTATTTTACTTACAACATATCTATTTAAATTCAGCACAACAGCCCCAACTAAATTTAGCAGAAGCTGAATTTCCAAATTGCTAAATACATCAGTCACATTTTATGGAAAAATTGAAAGATGGAGAAAGATTACCTAAGGGGAGAGGCCCAACAAATTCTACAAATGATTAGCTTTCATTTCTGGGAGGCAAATAAAGAGATGCATGGGGCTATCTTGCCTAAATCACTTATCTTCATAGCACAGGGATTTCCCAGAATCCTTGTCATCAGAATGTGTGGTGAAGAATGTCAGTACCATTTTTGGAAGTATGTTTTTAGCAAGGATGGAAATTGCTACTTTTCTATTTCCATTTCTAAGAAGACTTAGAATTAGAGAGAGAGCCATTGGGGAAAAAAAGGCATTTAGCTTCAGGGATTGTTAAACTGAAGTCTATGGGTAGGCTCTAGGAAGTTTGTAAACTCTCGGAAATGATTTGCAAAATGTTTGTTTGTGAATGTACTTTTCCCTGGATAAAGAGTTCATAAACTTCATCAGATTCTTGAAGGAGTTTTGGTATTAACAAAACCAAACCAAACGAAACCATCACCACAACAAAACCACAACACTGATTTAGTCTAATCTTTTCACTTAATGTTAAGTAAACTTAGGCTCTAGGGAGTAAGTGACTGCCTGAGATCACAGTGAGTCAGGGGCAGAGCCCAGGGAGGGGAGGGGTGGGTGATGAGCTTGGTAAAGGAGTTAGAAGTTCTGTCCTTTTGGACTGGAGTTCCCAGAGCAGGGAATCATCACATCCAGGAATAATGATTGAATTTAAGTTTTTAAAAAGGGAACATTGAAATCTGAAGGAAGAGAGGGAAAGGATGTAGATGATGAAACAGAAATAATGTTGGGAGAAATGAGTAAGATGAATCAAAAGAATTAGGGGCTCAGAAGTGATTCCCGTGAATGTGAGGGAGGTGGTGAGGGGTTTAGAACTCTGTGGAAGTGATTATCAATAGCATGGCTAGAGGATGTGGGTGGTATGGTCATTGAAAAGGCAATAGAGTGTAAAAAGATTTGCAGAATGTTTCTCAATCAAAATGCTACTGGGCTTTTTCATGGGGATTGACAGGCTGATTCTAAACTTTACGTGGAAACTCAAAGGATTGAGACTATCCAAAGCTGTCTAGAAAAAGAGTAAAGTTGGGGAACATATGTTACTGGACTTTCAGGCTTTTTCTTAAAAAAAATTTTTTTTTTTTTTTTTTTTTTTTTAATTTAAAAATTTTTGGCAGTGCTGCATGGCTTGCTGGATCTTAGCTCCCTGACCAGGGATTGAACCCAGACCCTGGCAGTGAAAGCACTGAGTCCTAACCACTGGACCACCTGGGAAGTCCCCAGACTTTTTCTAAAGCTACAATAATCAAAACTGGGTGAGGAACTCGAGGATGGAAGATGCCTTAGAGGACTGGGGCAGGGAGGGTGGGGGGGACTCGAGGGGGGGGCGTCAAGGAAGGGAGGGAATATGGGGATATGTGTATAAAAACAGTTGATTGAACCTGGTGTACCCCCCCAAAAAAAAAAAAAAAAAAAAACAACTCAATTACAACTTTACCTTCTAAAAAAAAAAAAAAAAAAAAAAAAACTGGGTGAGGGCTTCCTAGGTGGCACAGTGGTTAAGAATCCACCTGCCAATGCAGAGGTCACGGGTTCGATCCCAGCTCCAGGAAGATCCCACATGCCGCGGAGCAACTAAGCCCGTGTGCCAAAAAAAAAAGAAGAATCAACGAATAAATCAATGGAGCAAATGGAGATCCTGGAGACAGATGCACAGTTACATGGGCACTTGGATTTTGATGAGGTATCAGAGCAGTTCAATGAGAAGAGGAAAGTTTTATTTTTAAACAAACAGTATGGAGCAACTGGGTATCCTTACAGGAAAAAGTGCACCTCTATCCCTACCTCACACCATACACAGAAATTAATTCAAGATGGACCACAGGTCTAAGTATAAAAGCTAAAACTCTAAAGCTTCCACAAGAAAACATAGGAGACTATCTCTGTGACTTGGGCATAGATAAAGTTTTCTTAGATATAGAAAGTAATAACCATGAAAGAATAAATGATAAATTAGACTTCATAAAAATGAAAAACTTCTGTTCATCAAACACAGTGTTAAAAAAATGAGAAGACAAGACATAGACAGGGAAAAATATTTGGCAAGATGTATCTAACAAAGAACTGATATTCAGAATATATAAAGAACTCTTTGACTCAATAGTAAGGAGACAAACAACTCAATTTTTAAAAATAAGCAATAGACACTTTATTAATTAATATATGTGAATAGCCAATAAGCACATGAAAAGGGGCTTATTTTCAGTATTCATTAGGGAAATGCAAATGATACACCTATCAGAATGGCTAAAGTTAAGAACTCTGACAACACCAAATGTTGTGTTGTCATACATTGTTGGTGGGAATGTAAACTTATGTAGTTACTTTGGAAAGAGGTCTAGCAGTTTCTTAAAAAACTAAAACATACAACTACCCTGTGCTCTAGCTATTCCATTCTTAGGTGTTTATCCAAGAGAAATAAAAAATATATATCCACAGAAAGACTTGTATAAACATGTTCATAGAAGTGTTATTTATAATAGCCCCATATTGGAAACAGCCCAGGTGTACACAAAGAGAAACTGGATAACAGTGGTATATTTATAAAATGTACAGACTATTGTTAGACACAAGAGCATGAATGAATCTCAAAAATGCTATGTTGGTGGAAGAAATCTTTCACAAAAGAGCAAACACTTTATGATTCCAATTTATAAAGTGTAATAGTTGATAACAGGCAAAACTGATTTATGGTGGCAAAAAAAAAGAAAAAATTAGACCAGTGGTTGCATGTAGGGGACAGGGATCTGGGACAGGACTGCCTGGGAAGGAATATGAATAGAACTGCCAGACAAAATACTGAAGGCCCAGTTACATTTGAATTTCAAATCAGCAGCTAATAATTTTTTAGGACAGGTATTTGCCATGCAACAGTTGGGGAATACATATACTAAAAAATTACCTGTTCTTTATCTGAAACTCAAATGTAACCTGGCGCTCTCATTTTTCCTTCTAATTTTGGTAGCCTTGAGCAGGAGAGAAGTATCTAGAGTGATGGTAATTCTCATCTCTTTAGTGTGATAAGTGTAGACACACTGTTCTAAAGGTGTAGAAATAAGCAGAGACATAAGAAAAAGTGCGCCAAATCCACAGTGTTACTGCTTTGTACTAGGTTTAGAGAAAAAATGTGAAATCATCATGGTACTTTGTATGTATTATTTGTTTCTTAAGGCATTTGAAATACTTAGGAGAATATCATGTTAGAGGATCTGACATGTTACACTTGTGATACTAGTTTGAAACACTTAGGATTTGATATTAGCCTTGTGATTTATTTATTTATTTAAATTTTTTATGTATTTATTTTTATTGAAGTATAGTTGCTATACACTGTGATGTTAGTTTCTTTTGTACAGCAAAGTGAATCAGTTATACATATAAATATATCCACTCTTTTTTATATTTCCTTTCCATTTAGGTCACCAGAGAGCATTTAAAAAAGTTTTCTTCATTTAGTTTTTCGTAAATTTTTTTTTGGTGCATTGAGTCTTTGTTGCTGTGCACAGGCTTTCTCTAGTTGTGGCGAGTGGGGGCTACTCTTTGTTGTGGTGCTTGGGCTTATTGCAGTGGTTTCTCTTGTTTCAGAGCCCGGGCTCTAGGCAAGTGGGCTTCAATAGTTGTGGCACATGGGCTCAGTAATTGTGGTGCACAGCCTTAGTTGCTCCACGGCATGTGGGATCTTCTAGGACCAGGGTCTGAACCCACGTCCCCTGCATTGGCAGGTGGATTCTTAACCACTGTGCCACCAGGGAAGTCCACCACAGAGCACTGAGTAGAGTTCTCTGTGCTATATGGGAGGTTCTCATCAGTTATCTATTTTATATACAGTAATGTGTAATTTGTTAATCCCAATCTCCTAATTCATCCCACCCCACCTTGTGATTTATTTTGAACTATGTAAAAAGTTGAATGATAATAGATTTAAATAGATAATAGATTTAAAATATGTTTAAGAATCTAATTATTTTTGTAATCAGTGCTCAGATTTTTAAGATAATTTGATTTATGGAATTTTAAAGTTAAGACAGGATCTAAGAAAGGCATTTAAGTGCTTAGGATAGTTTTGTTGGAAAGAAATGGAATTCTGTCTTAGGAGTTTGACGAGCCTGAGAAAGTAAGGTATATTACTTTCATGGCTATAGCTTGAAATGCCTAGGAAACCTAAGGAATCAAGCTTATTAACGTATTTTCCTAAAACATAGATGTTAAATACCTTTTAAAAAACTCTGTTGTTAGCTGCTAAAATTAAAAATTTTAAATATAGACCGTTTCACATTCAAAGTGGTTTCAGAAGGGAGGATGAGAGAGGTCCCACCTGTTCGTTGGAATCTGAAAGTTTTTGATGAAATGGCTTTTGAGAAGGGCTCTCATTGAGAAAAGAGAGGGTGCACAGGAGAGGAGGGCCTTTTAGTCAAAGGAAACATTGAAAAGAAAGGCATCGAGTTTTCCGGGGAATGCAGTCAGGGGGACTGGGTAGTAGAGGAGTGACAGCAGGAGAGTCAGGCTGCTTATATCACTCGGCTGTGGGAAGCCCTTGGGGTATGCTGGGCAGGGAGGCGGCACTAGCGGAACTCTGACTCAGCGGACTTGTCTGGCAGCACACATGAGGTGGATTGGGGTAGCAGGGCCTGAATGCCAGAAGACCTGTTTAGTCATCTGCTTTTTTGTTCATCCATCCACAATCCATCCATCCATCCATCCATCCATCCATCCATCCATCCATCCATCATCTGTCCATCTATCTATTCATCCCTCCATCCATCCATCATCTTTCCATCCATCCACCCATCACCCATCCATCATCCATCTATCCATCCATCCATCATCCATCCTCCACTCATACAATCTTTCCTTCCTTTGAGACTTATGGATCACTTACACTGTGCCAGGTTCTGTGCTCTGGGGACCCATAGATGAAGGGATGTGGTCCCTACGTTAACGCATGTTAAGAGCTGTGTCCACTGGCTGCTGGGGCACCCAGTGCAGAACAAATGGCTCACTGTTAGGAGAGACAAGGCAATTCACTGTAGAGAAGGATGGATACCTGGTTACATGCCTCATGTGCCCCAGTTCACCTAAGAGATAATGAGCTATTGACATTTAGGGTGGTGGCAGTGAACACAGAAAGGAAGAAATGAAGGAACTCTATTATAAAATTTCGAATGTGAAAATAGTACAACTCAACCCACGTGCCCCCACCTCGGTTCAGCATTGCTGATCCCATGTCATGTTTGTGTTCCCTGTGTCTGTGCATATGGGTGGGGGTGTCTCAGAAACATTTGAAAGTTGTAGATACCGTGACACTTGACCCCAAAATATTTCAGCAAGCATCTCCTAAGGGGAAGGACAGATCACCTAAACAGAATGCCTTTATTACACCGAAGAAAAGTAACAAGAATCTCCTAAAGTTCAGTTCATATTCAAATTCCCCCAACTGAGCCCCAAATGTTTTCACAATTGCTTTTCTTAAACCAGGGCTCGCTTAAGTTCCACACACAGGTTATGTCATGTCTCTGCAAATCTACAACATTTCCTTCACTGTTTTTGTTTTTAAAATGACACTGAATATTCCACATTTTCTATTTGTCTGGCAGTTTCCTGGTGATGTCTCTTTGCATGACTTTTTCTATTCCTTGTACTTCCTGTAGATTGGGAGTGAGGTCCAAAGGCTGAATTTGATACAGGTTAGACGTTTTGGCAAGAGCACTGCCCAGGAGATGCTGTCTATTTCATATCATACCTGATATTTCACATTAGGGGGCCATGAGGTCAGGTTGTTTATTATTTATTTTTTTTATTTTGGACAGCTTTTTAGAGATATATTCGCATACGACATACCCGTACGATATACCCATTTAAAGGGTACAGGCTGTGTAACCACCACCAAGTCTGTTTCCCTGTAACCCATGCGGAGGCCAAATCACCTGGCTGCCATGGTGACCATCAGGGAAGAGAGACTTTTATTTTTACCAACCATGGTCGAGTCCTGAGCCCACCCCTGCCTGAGGCGCCAGACTCAGAAAGACCAGGGATGGAGAACTTGGGAGGCTCCAGCCCGAGTGGGGTGGGGGACAGAAGTCAGATCCCAAGGAGGAAGTGGGTGTCAGGGGGTGGGGGTCCCATGGGGCAGACTTGAAGATGACGCCTCAAACACCCTGGGAGAGCAGTACTGGGGAGCTGGCTGGCGCGGGGCAGGGTGACCCTCAGGGCAAGGCTGGTGGAGCTCAGCCCCCCAGCACCTGCGTTCTGTGCTCTCAGCCCCATGCGCTCATCTCAGGCCCTCGGACCTCAGTTCTGAGTCTGCACAGAGCAGCTTGACAGAGGAGCTCAGGAAATCTGAGGCCCAGGTGAGAGGGGAGGGGGGAAACCATGTCTGCTGAGTGCAGACACCACTCCCAGCCTGGCAGGGCTCCACCACCACGACCACCTGTGACGTGGGGATTTTATAGACCTGCATACAAGCCTGCAGAGATTAAGTGATTTACCCAAGGCCACTGAACTTTGGTTTTGTGTGCATAAGAGTTAAGTATAAATAATCAGTTTTTTTTTTTTAACTGAGGTGTAGTTGATTTACAATATTATGTTAGTTGCAGGTGTATAACATAGCGATTTAATACTTTAATAGATTATACTCAATTTAAAGTTATTACGACATGATTATATTTCTCTGTGCTGTACAGTATACACTTGGAGCTTATCTACTTTATACATAGTAGTTTGTACCTCTTCATCCCCTTTCCCTCCCTCGCTCCTCTCCACTTTCCTCTCCCCACCAGTAGCCACTGGTTTATTCTCTGTATATGTGAGTCTGTTTCTGTTTGTTCCTGAACCAAACTTGGGTCTACTTGCCCGAGCACAGTAACGTCAATCTGCTGGGCTCTTGTGGGTTGTGGTAAAGGAAAGCACAGTGTTTACTGAAAGGCGTCCCACGTGGGGCCAAGCGAGGGGAACAGGCAGCTCAAGTGCAAGACCCGAACTGCCCTTTGGCTTTCAGGGAAGGGCCTTTAAAGGCAACATTAGAGGTGAGTGTTGCAGGGGGCGTGACCAGGTCTTGGGCATTCTTCTGATTGGTTGGTGATGAGGTAATGGGGAGTCAGCATCCTCAGCCTTCTGATTCCAGCCTGTCTGGGGTCTCCATGCTTGTGGGCAGCACACACTTAACTTCTCCCACCTGGTGGGGGTTTCCGTATCTGCGAAACAGCTCCAAGGGCATGGCTCAGGATATTATCTATAGTCCTTGAGGAGGAACTCAAGGTCCTTGACTTTGTTTAATGGCTAAAGGATTATTATTTTGTCTTGTCTGCTTTCCTTTGTGTCTGTATTTTCTCACTTCTCTGATTAAATTTGTTCTTTGGAGCATGGGAATGGCCCAAGAGCCTAAGGCTTTTCTTTAGACAACAGGCAGGGGATATGGGTGGGGATTCTGTCCCTGGGAAGGCCCTGCAGGGTCCTGTATGGTTTCATGTTTTGTTATAGTCACTCATCTGTTGTTTTAGATTCCACACGTACGTGATAACATACAGTATTTGTTTTTCTCTGCCTGCCTTATTTCACTTTAACATAATGTCCTCTGGGTCCATTCATGTTTTTGCAAATGGTAAGATTTCATTCTTCTTAAGGCTGAGGAGCATTCCATTGTATATATGTGCCACATCTTCTTTATCCGTTCCTCTGTCAGTGGACACTTAGACTACTTCCATGTCTTGGCTATTGTAAATGATGCTGCAGTGAACACTGGGGCGCGTGTATCTTTTTGAATTCGTGTTTTCATTTTCTTGGGATAAACACCCAGAAGTGAAATTGCTGGATTATATGTTAGTTCTACTTTTAATTTTCTGAGGAATCTCCATGCTGTTCTCCATAGTGGCTGCATCAATTTATATTCCCACTGACCGTGCAGAGGGGTTCCCTTTTCTCCACATCCTCACCAACACTTGTTATTTGTAGTCCTTGTGATGGTGGTCATTCTCACAGGGGTGAGGGGGTACCTCACTGTGGTTTGGATTTGCATTCCGGAATGTCAGATCTGAGGAAGACGGCAAAGATCTTCCTGCTCCCTCGCACCACCCCCCCCCGCCCCCACTCTTGGGCCTCCTAGGGGCCTCAGTCCCTAGAACCTCCTCTTCCTCTCCATCTCACGGCCCCTTTGGCCTCTCTTCCTTCTCAGCTCAGCCCCCTGGTTCAAGGCCGGTCAAGTGGATGCTCGCCAGCCAAGTGCCGGGCAGACCATCTCCACTCTCCGGGTTCGGGCTGTGACGCTGGCACTTGGAGTCACTGAGTGCAGGACTGACCCGGGCACAGTTCTGGGAGATGCCGGGAGCCATGGAATCAGCGTGTATGTGCCCTGGGCCTCACACAGCCCCCGCACAAGCAAGAGTGAGGGGTCCCAGCTGGGGTCCCAGCTGAGTTCCCTCCTTCCTTCCCTCCCTCCCTTCCTTCCTTTTCCTTTGTTCTTTTTCAGATTGGAACCAGCAAACAAGGTGTGGAAAGGACATGGGAGGTCAAGGTTCTAGTCACTGTGCTCAGACCTGGTACCTGGAGCATCCTTGTTCCTTGTAGGGCCAAACCTGAGTCTCCTTATGCTGAGAAGTTCACACAGATGGGACTCTTCAGGCCAGGGGCACCCAGAAGCAGAGGTTCTTCATACATTTTTAGGCTAGAAGACACCAGGCACCCAGACCTTCTATGTTGTACAGTCCCTAGGGAACATCCTGTCTGTCTGGGCTGCGACGGCCAAGCCATTCCTGGCCCTTCAGCTCCAGAAGGTTAGGGTGTGTGGTGCGTCGTCCCCGCAGAGCTTCTGTGAGTGTGATTTTTTCTGTTCCTGCTCAGCTTTGAGAGTTCCCTGTCGGGGCTCACACGTACGTCATGGTCCCAGGGCTGCCCAGCTCCCTGGGTGGGGGTTGATGCCTGTCTTTGGATGCTGCTGCAGCCAGATCACCACCAGGACCAGCACAGGACAGGGCTCCCCAGGCTCATTTTTCAGATCTCAGGTTCCAAGTGACACCACCAAGAACGCCTTCTCTGGAGATTAGCTGGGCGCCCGGCCCGGGTGCTCACAGGCCCCCATTCTTCCCATCCTAACAGTTGTCCCCATGTTGGAATCATCCGCATCCTGTCTCCCATGCAGGTGGGAAGCTCTGGGAGGCGGCTGACCATGGGCAGGGCCTTCTATACTGTTGTGGCCCCAGCAGCTAACCTGGCATCTGGCACATAGTAGATGCTCAGTAAACAGTGGTTGAATTAATTATCCTTTAAAAACCATTTTTAATGCCTTCACGCCCACGTTCATAGTAGCACTAGTCACAACAGCCAGAAGGTAGAAGCAACCCAAGTGTCCATTGGTGGATAAATGTATATACACAATGTGGTCCATCCACACAACAGAACATTATTCAGCCTTTAAAAAAGAAGGGAATTCTGACACCTGCAACAACATGGATGGACCTCTGGGACATTATGCTCAGTGAAATAAGCCAGCCACAGAAGGATAAATACTGTCTGGTTTCTCTTAGATGAGTTTCCTAGGGTAGTCAGGTTTATTAAGATGGAAAGTAGAAGGGTGGCTGCCAGGGGCTGAGGTCGGGGGGAGATGGTGGGGGTCAGTGTTTAGTGGGTGCAGAAGTTTAGTTTGGGAGGTTTAGTTTTTGTGCAGCCGGATGGTGGTGTTGGCTGCACGACAGTGTGAATGTACTTCATGCCGTTGACTTACACACTTAAAAATGGTCAAATGGTGAATTTTATGTTATGCTTCTTTTACCACAAAAATAACCACACTAAAAATTATTTTTTACGAAATTCCAAGTGAAACAAATAGAACCTCCAAGTAATGTGAGAGAGTAAGAAAAAGAGAAAGAGAGAGAGAGAGAGAATGTTGCAGCAAAAATAGAAATGAGACTTTTCTGATAAATTAGGAAAACAGGCAAACACTGAACAGTCAGGGGAAACAGCATAAACAGGCCTGAAAGAGTTAAGCAATCTTGGTTGTTCTTTAGCTGTTACTACTAACAAACACTTGTAGCGAGACTCATCTTTCACGAAGCTAAACAAAGCTAATTACTCTCTGATTCCCTATGAATTATACTCTGCGCTGGCATTCTTCTCCCCTACACTCTCTTGTAACATTAAAAGAAGGTCACGGGCCAATAACTTCAGGGACACCAGACCCGGTTGCCTGATGCTAGCTGTGGCCGTTTTAAAATACTGCAAGAAGAAGAAGAATGCAAGACCTTCACCACTTTGATACTTATCACTCACCCTGGGCTGCGAGTTCCACCTACAAGACCCTCTGTAATTCCCAGGAGAAGGGGGCACAGTTCTCAAGGTGCCAGCCTGTTGTGTTGCCCTCTTGCCTGGCAAAAGGAATGAAACTGCTCTTTTCTATTTCCTCCAAACTCTGTCTCTGGATTTCTTTTTTGGCATCGGTAGACAGGGAGCCAAGATTCTGGCAACAAGAGGGAGAGGCGTGAGGAGGGGCTCCTGCGGGGGGCGTGGGGGTCAAGGTCCAGGAGTCCACGGTGGGCAGGCCTGGTCTGCAGCACCTCGCGGGGCCCCTCGCGGGAGTCCTGCCTTCCCCGGCTCATTACTCTGGCACCTGCCCCCACGGCCGCTTTGGTCTCCCTGTCACTTCAACTGAGATGATTACGTGAGCGCGTGGGGATTCTGTGCCACCGTCCTCGGCCTCTGTCCCAGCAGCTGCCTGGGAAGCAGGGGCACCTGGACCGGGGCGACTCTGGGAACCAAACGTCGTCTACGCGGCAGACACAGGCGGTCCCCAGACGGCCGCAGCCGTGTTTCTGGTCTTGCATGATTTCTGCAAGGAGACCCTGCCTCTCCTCTCGCCAGCAGGTGGGGCTGTTTTCCTCCCCAGGTGACAGAAGTGACGTGTGGCTGCAGAGGGTCTCCTCGCGGTGGTTCCCGCTGTAATGCTAGGTGGGGAGCCGGCTGCCTGGCGGGAGCGAGGTCCTAAGGCTGGGCAGCCGTGCCGGGAGAGGCCAGGCGGGGGCCAAACACGTGCCACGTGCGTGACCTTGCGGCTCAGCCCTGCTGACCCCTGCTGACCCCAGCCGGGTCAGAACAGCCAGCTGGCCCTTCCCAGGCTTCTGATGCACAGAATCATTAGAAGCAAATGTCATTGCCACAAACAGAAACAGACTCATAGACACAGAAGACAGACTTGTGGTTGCCAAGGGGGAGGGGGTGGGGGAGGGATGGAGTGGGAGTTTGGGATTAGCAGATGCAAACTTGTATATACAGGACAGAATAACAGTAAGGTCCTACTGTATAGCACAGGGAACTATATTCAATGTCTTATAATAAACCATAATGAAAAAGAATATAAAAAATACATGTGTATGTATACCTGAATCACTTTGCTGTACAGCAGAAACTAACACAATATTGTAAATTAGCTGTGCTTCAATTAGAAAAAAGAAACAAACGTCATTGCTGTTCTGAGTCACTAAGTTTTGAAATGGTTTGGTTTTCAGCAATAGATCACCAAACCACAACTTCCACTGGGTTAAACACCAGAGTGCAGCGCTCTGGGACATACCCCACTCTAGGCTTTATTCACGTCGTGAGATTAAAATGAATAAAGCAGAAACAAGTCCCCCTGCCGCTCCACCGTTCCAGGGCCCGTCCATCCCTTTTCCAATGGTCGGTGGCAGGCATGCTGTGTTTGTCAAATACACGAGGTTTTGCGGGGTCTCCCTCCCTTGGGGCCGTGGTTTCCATGCACACATTTGATGGGCACCGAGAGTTGAGAGCTGAATGACTGCATACCATTTTTTCCCCACATTTTTGACCAGAATGGACATAATCATTCCTTTGAAATTGCTTTTTGAATTGAACACAGATTAATCCAGGGGTTTCTTTTCTTGCCTATTTGTAAATTTTAGCTCCAAAGAACTTAGGGTAACTTACAGTATGACTTACGATGTCAAACCATAAAAACAAAATTAAAATGGAAAGTATCAGGACAAGAAAATAAATATACCATGAACTAGTCTAATGGAATTGACACAGTCGGATGTGTAGGTCTCAGATTTCAGGTGAAAGAAGACAGTGAATTAGTCATTCTCATCGTTTGATCAAAGCAGGCACATCATTCTTCTAGTGGAGACAGAGATTCTGACCCCTGACTTGGCAGGGGGTGACAGGGGACCGGACAGCCTGTGTAGATGGCCAGTGGTTTCAAAGAGCTCGGCTGGAGGAAGAGCAGAGAGAGTGTTGAAGCTGGGGGTGGGGGCGGCGCGGTGGCTGTAGTGGGGGGGGCAGGGGGGGCAGGATGCTGCCCGTAGTAAGGCTTCTGCAGAGGCAGAAACCCGAGGATGCAGGGAGAGAGGGCTGACACATGGGCCAGGCCCCAGGGAGCAGGGGGTAGCGGGGCTGGAGGTGGGTGGGGAGAGTGGGGAGGCGGGAGGGGGGCGTACTGGGGGGAGGGGGGAGGATGCTGGTGTGGGACCTGGACTTGGGTGGGGACTAAGGGGGGTTCTCACTCATCCGTGTGTTCAGCTTAAATGAGAGGAGAGTGGGGGGTAGGTTGGAGGTCGATGGGAGCTGCCAGGTCCTCCTTGATGACTCTCTAGGCTCAGCCACTGGGGCATCAGAACCCAGGAGCCAACAGAAGACACCAGGGCCCTGCTCAGCCTCCAGAGCAGGCCCCTGACCACCCCGCCCCCCAACCCCAGGAGTCCGGACCTCAGGGCTCCTCCACCCTGGAGGAGCACGGTGATTCGTGGGGACCGTGGGGACAGGCAGGCAGCATGGCCAATGGGCAGCGAGGGGGAGATTCCGGGCAGCAGAGCGGTTGAGGGGGAAGGAGGGTCCCATGGGCTGGAGGCCTGGGGAGGGGGAGGTTGAGCGGGGCTTCGGCACCCTGGCCGGGAAGCAGGTGGTCCTGAGGGGCTCTGTCCCTGGAGAAGCTCGGCTGCTCCTGTGCGAACCTGGATCTAGTCACCAGGCAGTGCGTGTTGTTGGAGTTCGGTTCTTTGTCTGGGGCCCCGAGGCTGTCCCCGAGGGGCCGGCAGCTGTGGGCCTGGAGCCCACTGTTCCTCTTCCCACGGGAGCGGCAGGTGAGGTGGGGCCACGTGGGGTCCCCTTTCTTCCCCATCATCCCAAGGCCAGGCTCTGGGTTCCACAGTCCTGGTTCCTACCTTGGCACCTCCCTGTGCTGGGCTGTTTTCGGGGGGAGTTAATGTTCTGAGTCTCACTTTTCCCATCTGGAAATACAGATTATTTACCTCACAATGTTGCTCTAAGGATCGAGGGAAACCGTGAGAGCCTGACTGTCAGCTCTCAGCTCAGTGCCTGGCACCCCCCACATGCTCCCACCGGCCCCTTTACCCTTTCCTGCGACCACCCCCCTCCCAGCAGTGCCCGCAACCTCCAGCTCCTCTGCAGGTGCCTCTCACCCTTCCTATGTGTGGGCTGCTGGGCTGGGACCTGATGCTGGGAGCTAATTTCAAAACATGGCCAAGTCTCAGGTGCCTTTTAAAAAGACTCTTCAGCATTATCTGTGACAATATTCCAATAAAACCCCAAAGCACTAAAAAAAACTCCAGAAAATAACAAGTGTTGGCGAGGATGTGCAGAAATTGGAGTCCCTGTACACTGCTGACAGAAATGTAAAATGGGGGAATTCCTTGGCGATCTAGTGGTTAGCTCTCACTGCTAAGGGCCTGGGTTCAATCTCTGGTTGGGGAGCTAAGATCCCACAAGCAGCTCAGTGCAGCCAAAAAAAAAAAAAAAACACAAACAAAAAACCCCCACAAACAAACAAGCAAGAAAACCTCATAGAATTACAACATTATTCAGCAGTTCTACTTATGGGTCTGTACTTGCAAGAACTGATTGCAGGGCTCAAACACTTGTGTTCATGGCAGTGTTATTCACAAGAGCCCAAAGGTGGAAGCAACCCAAGTGTCTGTGGACGAATTAATAGATGAATACGTGTGGTCCATCCATCCACTGGAACATTATTCAGCCTTAAAAAAGGAAATTACGACACAGGCTACAATGTGGATGAACCTTGAGGACATTACACTCAGTGACATAAGCCAGACACAAAAGGACAAATACTATATGTTTCTCCTTCAAGGAGGTCCTTAGAGTAGCCAGACTCATGGTGACAGAGAGTAGAAGGGTGGTTACCGCAGGCTGGGGGAGGGGATGGGGAGTTAGTATCTAATGGGGACCGAGTTTCTGTTTGGGAAGATGAGAAAGTTCTGGAGATGGGTGGTGGGCATTGTTACACAACAATTAGAATGTACTTAATGCCACTAAAAATGGTCAAAATGGTCAATTTGTGTTACATATTTCCACAACTGGAAAAACACCCAAAGTGTTTGTTAAATACTCCAAACTTCAAGTTTAATAATTGGTCACTGTGAACACATGCAAGAAGACAAACCCTGACAATTTCCCAAATTAAGCTGATAAAGATGCAAAGCATTTTCCTCTTCTGTTAAGGCGACGTGTCTAAACCTCCGGCGCAGTAGGCGGTCCTCCGAAGGTAGCTGGTCTGTGCTTTTATTATTATATCATATATATTATATCAAATTTTTTTTTTGGCCACACTGTGTAGCTTGTGGGATCTTAGTTCCCTGACCAGAGATTGAACCCGGGCTCCCAGCAGTGGAAGTGTGGCGTCTTAACCACTGGACAGCCAGGGAAGTCCCTTGTTATTATCGTAGATAAATTCTGGCGATAGGTACCCTGGGGAGGGCAGTGGATGGAGCAGTGGTGGGCTGCAGGAAAGAAAAGGGAGTGCTCTACTCCTTCTGGCTGCAGTCTTCGGAAATTTCCTGGCAAAGGTATAGAGTACAAAGATTGCCACAGGGCTCCCAGAACAGACAGACACACCCAGAGTTGCTGAAGCCACTGTTCTGTTCATTCTTCCCCTTGTCCATGTGTCAAGTCTAGTTAGTCCTCGCTGTAAGTGATGGTCTATGCTGGACACCACGGGCACTGCAAACCTGAGCAGGGTGATTCCTGGCCTCCAGAGGCATATCAAAGCAGAGGAGATGAGAGATACACGCGTGATGATAAGCAGCTGGGTGTGTCCCCATCTGGGCAGACTTTGTCCTGGGCTGAACGTGGAGAGAGACAGGACCACGTCCGGGGGGTGTGTGTACTGGCAGTCCGACTCATGCAGACTCCTGGGATGTGCCTGGGTGCCCAGTACCTGCCCTCATGTTCTGACCCTTCGCCCCTGTCTTCTCTTCTCTCCCCTCCCGAGGCCGGCCGGAGTCCTCCCGACCCAGAGCGTCTGAGGTGATGGCTGCGGCGGCGGTGGCCACCCTGATCCCTGTGCTGCACTCGGTGGCCGGTGACAAGTCTGGCTACTATGTGGGGCGGCAGCTGTGGTTCGGCCTCATCGCCATGTACGGAGTGGTGGTGTACGTGGTCCGCATGCCCTGGGCCCTCGTCCACGAGGACTTCTGGTGCCACGGCAACATCACCTACCCCTGCCTGATGGAGTGCTTCGAGAGCCGCTTCAGCAGCCCCGTCGTGGGGCTGTGGTACTTCTTCTTCTTCATCTTCCTGGCGCTCTTCTTCCTCATGGAGTTCTTCATGGCCCAGTTCCGGCACAAGCAGATCAAGGCCAGGTCGGTGGAGTCGGTGGTGGGGGACATGGAGGAGGGCTCCATGGTCGGCATCCAGGAGCTGGCGCCCTCCCCGAAGACGGCTGCCCCCAACTTCCACCGGGAGAAGATGCTGCTGCTGCTCTACCTGGTACACTTCCTGCTGCAGGTGGGCGTGCAGTGCGTGTTCCTGTTCCTGCTCAGGTACCAGCACCTGCCCCTGGTCAGCCAGGACACCATCCACTGCAGCACCGACAGCTGCCCTGGGCCCTTCCCATGCCTCATCCGCGGCTCCACAGAGAAGCGGATGTCCATCTACACGCTCATCACCGTGTCCGTCATGATCGTCCTCTTCTGCTCCGGCTTCCTCATGTACAGCATCCACCACTACCTGCTCAAGGGCCTGCCCAGCGCCACGTTCTGGCCCAGCTGACGCTGGCGGGCGCTGGGTCCCTCCGAGCTCTGTCTGTGCAGGGCTTCCTTCCACGGACCTTCACTTTCCTCCCCCACAAAATAAACGTGTGTTCTTGTGTACTCTGCCCACAGCCCCGTTCCGGTTGTCTAACTGGGAGTGGGGGGATGATGCACGTGGTGACAGGTCCAAGGTCCTCGCCAAGGCCCTCGCCAAGGCCCATGATACAGAGCTTCCCGCCTCGCTCTTCCCGTGTCTTCTCATTGGAGGAGCTGAGAGCCGTGAAGATCCGAGGAGGTTGGGGGGCCTCTGGGATGTGCTGTAAACGCAGAGGGCAGAGCTGCAGCCCCAACCGTGATGTCCCCACCAGCGTGATGCTCCCACATCACTTAGGTGGACGTGGTTGGGATTTGCCCCTCATGTAGCCTCGGTCCTGAGGCTGGCTGTGCAGACAAGGTGGCTCCCAGAGACTTTCCACCCCGATGGCCATGCCTTTGTGTAATCCCTCCCTTTTGAGTGTGGGCAGGAACCAGTGACTTGCTTCTAACCCACCAGATGCCACGTCTGTGATTATGTCACTTTATGTATCCATGGAAGACTCTCCCTTGCTGGCTTTGAAGGGAGGGGTTTTGTGGGCAGGAGCACGGCAGCCTCTTTGAGCTTAGGGGGGTCCTCAGCGGACAGCCAGCAGCAAAACGGGAACCTCAGTCCTGAAACCGAGTGAGGCCCTGTGGGGCTCCCTGGCACGGAGGGCTTTTTTCCCCCGTTTCTTATAGGCAAGGCTCCAGCCTCCATGACCTTCCCTGAGTCCAAAGGGCAGATGTGAACAGTTGCTCATCAGGGGAGGAGCAGCCAAGAAACACACTGTGGCAAGATGAAACGGACCACGATTAGGACACAACCATCTGAGACCCTGCACACACCCTAATCTTGTCAGCCATCCCACCCTGGAACCATTGTTGTAGAACCTCTCGTCACATCCTCTGGGGTTGGGACACAGTTTCTTGAGGCAGGAGTCCGCTGTGCCCCCCTTTGCCTGGCAAAGCAATAAAGCTATTCTTTTCTGCTTCACCTAAAACTCTGTCTCCGAGATTCGATCCGGCACAGGTGCAGAGAGGCCGAGCTTTCAGCATCAGTCCTACAACCACAAAGGAACTGAATTCTGCTAACAACTTGAATGAACTCAGAAGTGGCTTCCTCCCCAATCAAGCCCCCAGATGGGAACACAGCCCAGTGTGCCCTGGATGGCAGTTTCAGGAGATGGCAGGGGACCCAGAAACTGTGGGATAATACACATGTTGTTGTAAGCTGTTAAGTTGGTGGAACTTGTTGCACAGCATAGAAAATGAGCACGCTGACGCCGGGGCCCCACATGGTACGGGAGCCAGCAGAAGCCAGATGGTCTCAGCTTTAATGCATCTTTGGAGACGTGCTTCTCTTCCATCCCAGGACACAATTCTCCTTTACTCTCTCCAGTAGCCGGCCCAGGCACAGTCTAAGGGGCTTGTGCCAGGGACGGAGGCCACCGCTGCTTCTGCCCCTCCTCCCTGGATAAGGGAGCCCTGCATGGCCAGCCCTGGAGAGATGCTCATGCTCCTGAACGACCCATCAGTTCTACACTGGTCCCAGCAAGGCAGGACCTGAGGGCCCAGTGCCTTCAGTTGCACATATTGCCACCGATGAGTGACCTTGCTGGGCTCAAACAACCCCCCAGGCACGAAGCCTCCAGATGCACCTCGACTGCCACCCTAGGCTGGGCACCTTTGTGCAGACTGTGTGCAGGGCCTGTGCACCCCTTAGAACCTCAGCTGGGCTGTGGGGAGACCACAGCCTGGGTGAGGCTTTGCCCAGTGTGTTCTCGGTGTTGCTAGAAGAGGGGTTACCCCTGGGGCATCGTAAGGTGGAATCAGAGCCAAGCGTTTCTGCCTACTCAGCCCTCAGAACAGTGTTGGGTTTGTAGTAGGAACTCAAGAAATAATTTTTGGACCTTGGAGTAGAAGCACGTGGTCTCAGAGGATCTGGGCCTGTTTCTGGGGCTTGTGGGCAGTGGTGACACGGCTCTCAGGCAGGTTCACACAGTTGGAATCAAGGTCTGGCTTGTGTCACAAGCAGGCCTCTTACCCCCACTATCCTGGGCTCATCTGGTTGCAGGTGCCCAGTGGTCAGGTCTGTGCCTCTTGTTTCAAGGAAAAGATGCGGGCTGCTCAAGTCTTCAGCTGAACCACAGGAAGGACTGGACGCAGAGCGGTCAGTGGACAGCCACGTGTGAGCATTTACTCATCCAGGTGAAGACTATTCCAGGCAGAGAGACAGGTGAGGGCCCCACAGGGGTTACTGGTCAGGTTCAACCAGGGGCAGAACCCACTCTGGTCATTTGAACAGGGAGAGGTTAACACAAAGACAGGCTGAGTTGTCAGAGGTGGTTAACTACTTACAGGGGTCGAGTGAGGACTCTCGGGATCTGGAAGTGTCGGAGGGCAGCTTCTCCCTAGAGGGCCGAGGGCGCCTGGACAGGGAGGATGGTGTGGCTGCACCGGGGTGAGCCCCCCCACTCGGGGGGATGGGGGAACCGGCCAGAGGGTGCAGGGAGCCGGCTCACGGGTGGGTGCTGCGGACCCCGCACCCCCAGCACTGGCTGCTGCACCGAGAAGCAGCCCATTGGGAGGAATTCCCTTCTTTCCCCCACGGCCTCCCAGGCCCTTCCAGGGCATCTGTTCTGTCTCCCGACAAACCTGACCTCAGGGCATCGGCAAAGGAGAAACGCCACAGGGTCCAGGCCGAGGTCACAAAGCAGGGGGAAAAGCACGGCCCTAGGGCCGACAGCTGGCTTGGCCCACCCCCCAGGCCACTCAGCGTCCGTGTGTGCTCCTAGCACATGGGAACGTCCAAACCACAGTGGGCAGCTCTGTGTTCCCACCTCTGCCCAAGGAAGGAGTGCGCACACGCTCCCCAAAGGGGGACCGTCCCAGCAGCAGCCCCGCGGGCTGGCCGCGTTCAGCACGTCCAGATTCAGCCACGGCTGCACGGGAATTCTGTCACCTGGTGACTACATTAGAAAGGAAAGTATATACAAGGAGTGGTAGCCAATGAAAAACGCAGGTGCCTTTTATTATTAGCTGGAAAGGTGTCTGACTGTGTTCAAAGTGGGGCTCTGCAAAGGCGGGGCTGATCCCCTCACGCAGCTCATGGGCAGCTGAGGGTCTTCCCGCCCCACTTCCCGCCGCCTGACGTCTCGGGCTGATGTGTCCAGGTGGGCCTGTGAGAGCAGGGGCTTGAGAGCCTGCGGAGCCCACTTACCCGGCAAAGCGAGTGGAAACGGAGAGAGATGGAGATACACGGAAAGAAGGCAGGAAAAATCAGATGCAGGAGAGAATGTGTCCACTGGCTTTCCACCGCGCAGCAGTCCTGCCCCCTAGTATGGGCCCGATTAATACCAATTCTCTGGGCAATCAGATCAACAACCACGTCCCCTTTGGGGGGAGAAAGCAGGAAGTGGGCAGAAGCAGACCTGAGCGGGGAGGGGGTTGACCAGACCTACACGACGACCCCGGAAAGCAGAGCAGCAGGGGGGCTGTGGTGACCGTGGTGACCGCTCCCAGGGTGAGGCCTGGCTCCTTCAGTCCCACCTGACGAAGCAAGTCTCCGGTACGTTTCAGCTGGCTGCAAGTATCATTCATAAACTTCGGCGCTTTCATTATTGCTGGTAAAATGACCCCTCGCTGCTGACCACGACCCCAGGGCCCAGCTTCTGCTCCGGGAGCTGGATGAGCAGCCACCACCCATGTTCCTCTCCTTCGAGCCTGGACTCCAGAGCTCGGGGTCCGGGTCGGGGGGCAG
Source organism: Hippopotamus amphibius kiboko (assembly GCF_030028045.1). Lineage (NCBI taxonomy): Eukaryota > Metazoa > Chordata > Mammalia > Artiodactyla > Hippopotamidae > Hippopotamus > Hippopotamus amphibius. The sequence goes on along the minus strand of NC_080197.1, from coordinate 81,099,149 downwards.
GGTTGGGGTGGGGGTGGGGGCTCCAGCAGATGAGGGAAGAGGGCAGCCATGACCCGCAATTCCCAGAATGGACTCAGTAGTCCATGGGGATAATCTCCTAACTGTATCCAACGAAGACATTATTTCTGGGACGAGTTATTTTTACATGGGAAATTATTCTGGAAGGTTTGTCTGAGTCAGTTTAATAATAATAATAATGAAAATAAACAATAACAGACAGCTTTGCATATTTATAGCCTTCAAAGTACTTTTTTTGCTTTATAATTGTTTGACCACACTACACGGCCTGCAGGGTCTTAGTTCCCCGATCAGGGGCTGAACCCGTGCCCTCGGCAGTGAAAGCACCGAGTCCTAACCACTGGACCGACGGTCAGGGAAGTCCCCAAAGTACTTTCATATATTAATACCTGCTCTCATGCCCCGCTTTTCTCCCCCTTCCCTTTCCTTCATTCATTCAAAATGAATTTTGTGCCTTCCCCGATTTTGGGGGGGCGGGGGCAGCCTTGTCTTTCATGCGTTATCCATTTAATATCTCCTATGCTGTCCCTTGTCAACCTTTGACCATTTTTCTGTTAACCTCTTCACTGGAAGGAAGACCTGGGTGATGAGATGAGTTGCTGAAATGAGGTCAGAGACCATCCCTGGGGTCACACTCCCCGCGTTCCCCAGCCCTCCTCCCCTTTGGAGGATGAAACCATCGTCTGAGGGTTAGGTGTGTTTCTGTGAGTCTAGGAAACGGGACGAGGAGGCGACAGGGACGACCCGACTGAACCAATGTAGACATTGTTAAGAAATTTATTTGCAATTCTTGTTTTTTGGTTTTTTTTTGGTTTGTTTTTTAAATAACATCATTCCTTAGATAAAAATGCAATCTTACAGGAATATACATAGCGTCTCACACAGAGATGGCCCTGAAGCTCTTCTTGATTCCCTGGTCTTTCTCGAGGTGAGAAGGGACCCAGGTGAGGCCGTGGACCCAGGTGATTTGATGATTACAAACTGTACAACAGTATTTACAACTCGAGGCTGTGAAGCCGCGGGGCCCGGAGGGAGGTGTGGGGGGCGCGGGGTGGGGCGGGGGGAAGGGCGCTGGGGTGTCGGCAGGGGAGCCGACTGAGAGCAAGCATGATTCACTGGGTCGGGGGATGAAGGGGGTCCGAGCTGGGACAAGAGGCGAGGCGGGTGGAGGGGCTGTGTCTGGACCCTCCCGCACGGAGGACCCTGGCTTGGTAGCTTGGGGGCATCAACATAAAACAGGGAAATTGTGAGACTGATAGTCACTCTGGCGCTTCGCTGACGGGGTGCCCACCGCCCTGACTCTTAGCGGAGGTGTGTTTTCCGCAGGTGGTTCTTGCTGCTACATCACAGACCTGTCCAAACCTGCTCGTGCCTTGGACATCCGGGCCTCCAGAGCCAGACCTTATTCCCACCGGGCTCTGGGAGAGCAGTGGGGGGTGGGGCAGGGCTGGAAGCGGGTCATCAGGTGGGAGGTCACGACCGGACTCCCGGGGGTGGGTGGGATGCACGCGTCGTGCAGACAGCAAGTGGCCTCTGCATCCGGGTCTCTGGGGCCGCCTTCTGAAGGAGACCCTGGCGCCGGATTGTTTGTTTACACCATCTGCCCTTGAGTCCCAAGTTCAGTTTTCCCCTTTCAAACCTCAGTATGGTTTCTCCACGGTGGGACGACTTGGGGGAGGGGGCTTGGCACCCAGTGACTGGTCTACGGACAGGAGCCTCCCCTGTCCCCTGCTCCTGGCTTTGGGCCCTGAGGCCCGTGCCCTCAGGCGCTGGGGCAGCGGGTGGCAGCCGAGTCCGGGCCCCCTTCTCCCTCATCCTGGCTCACAAACCCGGGGGCATTGAGAATGGTGGAACAGGAGCCTCCAGACCACACCGGGTCTAGGAGTCACTGTGCCCACCTCCATGTCTCCTACAGACACAACCCTCCCCTAAAACAGACAAACTCTGATCCCAGAGCAGCTCTGATGTGACCTTGGTGAAACATTTTCTCATGCACGAGTCATCCCAAGTGGTGAATTGTTGTAAATGTCAGATTCATGTGGATTAAGTGTCATGCTACCTTTCCAGAAGCCGAATCTGGGTCACACTACTTATTCAGAAAACTGGGGTGCCTGGACACCTCACAGAGGGGAGGAGACACTTGTGGCAAGGCAGCCCGGACCTGCAGGAGGCTGTGGGTTTGGCTGGAGCCGCGTCTAAGCTCTCGTTCAGTTCTCTAGTCTCCGTCTGGTGGTCCCTGATGTCGGGAAGAAAGGGAATGCCGTGGACAAGCCTACCTCTGACTCTGCTCTCAGGGTGCAGTGATTTGCCCAAATCGGCCTAGCGGTATAATTCAATATATTCGGCCGCAACCGCTAACTCCCCTTCAGAGACCCGCGAGGAGACACCAGGGAGCCTCAGGGGCTTCACCACTCGCCTGCTGTGCACCAAGTCTCCTAAAGTCACGGCAGGAAAAACGATTTTAGGAGTGGTGGTATTTTCTCCATGAAGAGAAATGATATTTAGTTCACAGTAGAATTAAGTCCAAACGGCCCATTTCTACGGGAAAGCACCTCTGTTCTCCCTCCAGCCAGCCCTCTGAGGGGAGGACACAGCCATGCGCCTCGAGCTCAGCCTGAGGGCCAGCGCCTGCCCAGTCAGGGTGTGTGTGTGCGTGTGTGAGTGTGTATGCACGTGAGCGTGCGCCAGGTGTGTGTGCGTGTGGGGTTCAGGTGTCTCTCCGACAATGCAGAAACCCGGCAGAAACCCATTTACCAGATAGTTTGCTATCTGGCCCCACAAAGCAGTGCTTCGTTGCTTTGGAATAAAAATAAATAAATAAATAAAGTTAAGACCAGAAATGGCTTCACAAAGAAACTGTTTCAGAACCTGTCCACAGGGCCCCCCTCTCTGAACCGGGGGAGGAGGGAAGACAGGAGCCGGGGAAGGGGAGGGAAACGCACCCTGATGTGGGCGCAGCTGCCGGGAAAGCCAGGCGCTGGCTTCCCGCGGTGACCTCGGGGCCTCTCCACACCCCTACCCCCCACCTGCCATCCTGCCAGAGGCTGTGGCCCCCACGTGGGAGGGGTGTCCGCAGAGAGCGGGACAGGGTGGCAGATACCCCACACGGCCAGAGAGGATGGTTTGGGTGGGAAAACAGTGCCAGAACACAGTTTCATTTTTCCCTTCTTCCAAAGTATTAATAGATCTTGAGGCCTCAGCCTCTCTGCTGTCCCGGCCATGGCGGGTGGTCACACCTGACACTTCCTTCTATAAAATGGGAGCAGACACACAGGGGGTCGAAACATGCCCCCTTTTGCCCCCACTTCCCTTCAGTTCTGTACTGGCACTTTCCACAGACCAGAGCCTGGTCTTTCAAAAAACAGACCTGGCCTGGGCTCTGGTTTGACTGGGGGCTTGGAAGGTCGACACCAGGTCGCCCTGCCCTTGGCCTCCTTACTGACTGTTTCTGACTCTCAGACGGTGACATGTCTACCCTTCCAGGTCTCTTTCTGGGGGTGGAGATGCCACCACCAATGTCCTTAGCAACACCTGTGACAATGGTCTGACGAGGCTGCAAGTCCTGACCACCGGCCTCCTCCCTGCGCTGGTTTAAGCTCCACTGTGTTTCTTGGCCTTTGGGGTGGGGTACTATTAACTGGTCCCTGGAAAACAGCCCCCACCCCCTCAACAGCCTCCAAGCTCCTCCCTTTCAGGTGTTCTTCTTCCTCATCCGCCTTGGAGGGTGTGGTGCCCTCAGCTGACAGATGGGGAGATGGTCTGGGCGGAGGACAGCCAGGAGGAAGTGACGCGCACCTCGGGACGAGCCCCTGGAGCTTGGAAGCCAGGGCCCGGAGGAAGATAAAGATGTGGTAAGGAAGACCCTCAGGTTCCAGTCAAACCGAGAAGATGAGGGAAGGGACTGGATGAAGAGCTTCTGAAGCAAAGCAGAGAAAAATTCATGAATCGAGCCGAACTCTGGGGGAAAACTCTCCATTTCAACCCAAGAACAAAAAAGGGGTGGAAGGGGGTGGAAAGGAGACAGCTGGGAAAGGAAGCCAAGCTCGTGAGTAACTGTGAGATCAAGGTGGAAACAAGAGGCCAGCTGTCAGGGGACAAACTCAAATCAGCTTCACCGAACCCCAAATCTACACTCAAGCCCTTCGGGTCCTCACCGTTGTGGCTCTTCTCTGCTGCTCAAGGGTTTCAGCAGACTTGGTGGTTCTGCTTTCCAAGGTCATGGGAAGGTTCTGTTTTGGGTGCAGAGGTGGAGGCCACGCTGTGGATGAGGCTCATGAGAACAGGTGTCACGCGTCTGTCCCGCACTAGCTGGCCCTGAGCTCAGGCCCAGAAGACCCCTCCCTGGACGGGTCTTCCTGACAGAGAGAGCTGACGGCAAAGGAGAAGCATGTCCGCAGTGTGCGTGGTGAAGGTGGGGATGTCCTTGGTAGAGCCCTGGGAGTGGCTGGCACAAGCCCAGCATGTGCCGGTGGGTGAGATTTGGTGACGCAGACGAAACGTCCAGGAGGAAACAGAAGGCGGTAAGAGAGGGCCGAGTGTGTGCGGGTGTGTGTGTGGGGCCAGCTAAGAATCCACATTTCTATCCAGGGGCCAAATGCACAGCAAGTGATGAGGAAATTGACATTTCCATACGCGTACCCTCCTCTATCTTGTAAAGGCCTGCTCACCACTTTCAGTTAAACAGTAAAATGAATTACTAAGAGTGATCAGATAAGGGAAGAATGTCTCTCACTCTCAGGGAACCCCCTCAAGCCTTTGTTTGAAGCCCTTTGCACACAGACTTGTTAAGTGACCATTAACTTCAACCTGCAACCAATATGAGAATGCAAATTGCGACCTTAGTCCTGATAGGAATGGAATGTCCGGCTCCTACAAGTTCCTGTTAGGACCCCCTACCATGTGTGTGACCCATGACAACCCCCTCACTCTGTAACTGCCTGTGACCTATAGAAATTTGTAGCCAATCAGTTTGTACCAATTATAGCTGTATGTTTTAACCTACATAAGGAGAAGACTCCCCTGAAACGGGGCCCAGAATTTTGGAGCGTTCGCTCGTCTGGGTCTGCCCGCTCAATAAACCTGAGTTCTCCAACTCTCCGAGTGTGGTGCTTGGTTTCTCGTGGGATCGGTTTTCCTGCAACACAAGAACTGGCTATCAACCCCCAAGGGCTCTGCTCTCCATCAGAACTAAAATCTTAACGGCTGTGGCAGACATTTAGGGAAACGGGACAAAGGACCTGAATGTAATTTCCAGAAGACCCCAATGGCACCGAGGAGGAGCCCAGAGACTGGAAGGGCTGGGCTTGGAGGGACAGAGGGCAGCCCTTGGGTGTCCACTGTGTTCACCTGGGGGCGTGAGCATCCGTCCATCACAGGAAAGCTCATTTTCATGGAGCAGCGGGCATTGCCCACCTTTGACTTCTAAGTTGCTCATGTGAGTTAGTGTCAAGAGGGGCTGAGCGAGCCGGGGGCCGGAAGAGACTCAACGGGGAAGGTCTGGATGAATGACTGGGTCCTGTCTCCCCCAGTTCGGTCCCATTTCAAAGATCACTGTTGGAATCTGTTTGAAGGACGCAACACCCGGGTGGTGTCCAGGTGGATGCAAAGGGGCAGAGAGACGCCCCCACAATGCCTCTGGCCCTGCCTTTATTGTGAGCTCCTGATGCCCCCCCACCCCATCCTGGTCCCTCTGTGGCTGCCACACTGCGAGGGGTCAACCAGAGGAGACCCCGCTCCAGGGTGAGTGGAAGGTGAGAAGCGAGCAGGACAGACTTGGCTTTGGATGGACAGGATGTCACCTGCTGCCAGGCTCCACCCCCACTGTCCAGTCGAGGACCCCCTCCCCTCCACCCTTCCGGTCAGTGGACACTTTCCTAAGGAGAACTTGTGCCAGCGGGGCCTGGGGGGTGGTGGTGAACGGCAAGATCAGCCACCTCTCCAGGGGGAAGCTGACGCCAGCTGGTGAAAAAAGAGGCTGGTCAGGGCGCCTGACGGCCCCTCACCCTGTGGGGGCTGTCCCTGGAGAAATTCCAAATCTGAGAACTGGGGCAGAGCAGACAGTCACACTGGAATAAGATGGGTCCTGGTCTCTCAAAGCAAGATACAGACATACCTATTGCCCGGTTTGGGGAAAACTGAGCAAAACAGAAGCGAACACAAGATATGCAAAACAGCGATGCCCAAGCCTGCGTTGGGACCCACATGGTGGTGCCAGCACTTGTCACACAAATGAAAAGAAAAGCCGTCCTCTTTCCCCAACCACACGGAGGAAAGCACTTAACAGCTCAAAGGTAAAGCTTGTCACACTCCAAATACAAAATGATTTACTTACATGCAGCAAATATACAAGAAGTGGATTCAAAAACAAACTCGATTCCTTATATTCGCTTGGCACAATTGCAATTCAGTTTTAAAAAAATATTTGTAAAATACTGAGACTGACCTGAATTCAAGTATAACGGTCTCTTCAGCAGAAACACCATCAATGCAGTAAAACATTACACGGAACAAATCGAAGCAAAACGCCTTCTGAGTTTCTCCGTTAAATTTCTGTGTGGTTTTTTAAATACAGTTTTAATGCCAACACAACTCACAATTGTATTTTTAAAATGAATATTATTGCATTGTTTTTGCATATCTTGTGGGACAGAAAACGCAGAGTTACTGATTCCTGTTTCAGAAGCAGAGACAGTGGTTTGTTTTTGCTTTCAAACAGCCCCAGATTCAGAGCTCCCCACAGTAAAGCCCGAAGGGGAACTGCGGGCGGACTGGTGGCCGGGTGCCCCGGGGCTGCAGACCCGGCCCGCACCTGTGAGCGCACACACACGACCTGCCGCACACACGGCGCACACACTCGCAGAGACCCTGTGCGTGCTTCCTCTCTCAGGCACCCACTACCACACACGTTTGTGCAAGACCCTACCAAGTGCACTGCTGATCACCTTTAAATTATAGAACCAAACCAAAAAAATCTTGTCACTATCTGAGGAAATTATAACAAATCATCGGGCGTACACAATGGCTGGTAAAACTCTCCTACAGCGGCTCTGTTGAATCCTCTGTAGGAAAAAAAACCATGACCGTTAAATAATACAACAAAACTGGACCCGATTTACATTTGTGAAAGTGAAAACAGTAAGGTGGGTGGCTGCAAAACTCTGTAAACACTCTTCTTCCTTCCCTTTCCCTGGGAAAACAAAATTATTAAAAAACAAAAACCCCCAAATGAAAACTGCAACATGCTGTCAAGAAAAATGTCAAATCCCAAAACACGAGAGCACTGGACAGACGCTCAGCACAGCCGGTCTTGTCCCAGCGGGCGCACCTGCTCCCCGGCCCCGATCGAGCTGCGCGGCGGTGGCCGTGGCCAGGCAGGGGGTGGGGTCCAGACACACGTGGTGCAGGTGGCGGTGGCCGGCTGTAGCGTGGAGCTGCAGCGCCCTCCCCGGCTGGCTTCCTCCTCCCCGGGGAGGGCCGGGTCCTCCTTCCATCTGTGAACGCACAGGGCCTTGGCTCTATGGGGACAGTGAGGCTCATACAGAATATGTGCAAAATGAGTTTTTTTACAAGCAAAGTCGAAAGACACCCGTTTGGCATAGGGTCCTTTGGGTGAGGGTTGGGGGAGCTGAGGCGGCCACGGGGCGGGGGGGGCCCTCCCTGGTACCCAAGCCCCACCCCCACCACCCCCACCGGACACGGACTGCGGCTGCTTCTCTCCTGGCCACCGACGCGGTCTTGTCCCCACAAAATGAATGAAGACGCTGTTCCGGTTAACTCCAGGTCACGAGAACAGTGAGGCACTTCTGAAACGAACCCATTAGGAACATTGAAACAAATAAAAAACCCGGCGTCTCTGGCCCGGCTGCTACAGGCTGCTGGCGAAGGCCCTGCTGTCCCGGGGCTCCTCCCCGCCCTGGCGGGGCTCCGGGCTGGGCGCCCAGGCCACGTCCTCCGCGCCCCCCGCTCGGTCCGGCCCCGGGTCCCTGCAGTTTGCACACGGGAGCAGGGTGCCGTTGGGGCTCTGCCGGGCGCCCCCGCTGAGGATGTTGTCGGCCGCGCTCTCCATCTCCTCGATGGTCATGTCGCAGGCGTCGGCCAGCTCCTGGGTGGTGGCCTCGAGGAACTTGGGATCCTGAGCGAACTGCCCCAGTCCTTCTGAGATCAGGACCTGGGGGGAGAGACCGCCAGGCCAGCGTCACTCCCGAGCCCAGCTCTTCCCTGGGGGTCGGCGCAGGGGATTCCGACTGGTCACTTCGGGAAGGGAGTGTGTGTGTACCTGTGTGTGTATTTGTACATGTGTATACATGTGTGTATGTGTGCATGTGTGTGTGCTCACGCACTGGGTAGAAGTGGGATGGAGTGCCCCTGGGGCATTAGGGGCGTGTGGGCCAGAGGAGAGACCTGGGACAGGCACACTGTCATCAAATGCTGGCGCACGGAGGCCCCAGGGGCCCTGGGGGTTCCCAGCTCCCTGGCCCAACCCTGCACCCCAGAGCCCCCACTCCGGTGACTCGCTCCAGGAAACCTTCAGTCTCCTGCGCTGACACGTGGCCCAGCGCTGCTGGCTGCCTTTCTGCGATGACGACCCCAAGGACGTGTGTGTACGTGTGTCTGTATGTGCAGGACACACCCGGCACCTGCCTGGTCTGCCCCGAAGCGTCTGCCCCCTTCCTGGAGGCCTCGGGGAGCAGCAGGTGAGCCTGGAAGACACCCACCCCGGCCTGCTGCCCACCCGCCTGGCTCCCTCCTCCCGCTCCACCCTCCCCCACGGCCCCCATCTCCCCACACAGCTCCCCTGCCCAGTGTGACTGCCCTTCCTCGGCCAGGCCGGGCGCTCGTGTGGACTTGAGACCTGAGTGAGGGTCTTTCTGGCTAAGACACTGGATGCCCCACCTGCTCAGGAGAACCAGGGCCCCCTCCATTCTGTCTGCGGCACCCCCCCACCCCAAGCCTGTGTGGCCCGGCCCACTCACCGCCTCCACCAGGCTGCTGGCGCTGCCGTGGAAGGGCCGGCCCCGGGGCCCCGCCGGGCTGGGCACAGTGAGGGACACGGGTCGGGCCCTCCGGGGGGTGCCGTCGGCCCCGCAGAGAGAGGGCTCCCCAGCCCGGGGGTCGCAGTGGATGGACGGGAAGCTGCTGGCGAGCTTGTCGCTGGACTCCGCCCCCTCCAGCCGCAGGGTGGGCACCGGCCTCAGGGGCCAGGCCAGGCCGGGTGTGGCAGGGGGCGTGGCGTGCAGCGGGGGGAGGGCACCGGGCGGATGGCTTCTCTGCAGCAGGGGGCTCAGGCCCGCCACCGCCAGCGCCTGCAAACGTGACACGTGACACGGGAGCCCGGGTCAGGGGGCCTCGGCCGCATCCCGCTGCCCGGCGCCCGCACCCTTGAGGTCACACACCCAGACCCAGGGCTGGTCTGAACTGCCCTAAAGACTCTGTGACCATCAGCCTGCAGAGATCTTTCTCCTCTCAGCTCAGAAAGCAGAGGTCCTGTGGGATCTAGAGCATCTGCTCTCCAGCCCTGGTCCCGTCCCCCGTCAGCCACGGGTCCTCTCCTCCTGCTCTGACGTGGTGGGTCCACGGGAGTGACGCTGCCTGGTGGGGAGGCCCTGAGGGGCAGGGAGGGGAGCGTGGCATCATGGTCTGAGGGTAGCCTGAAGGTATGCGGGAGGATGTAAACGGGGGGGGGGGGGGGGGGGGGGGAGTTCTTCCTCCCAGTATGAGAAGGAGAAATGGGGAAATCAACTACTAGAAATCTCTCAGAGAAGTGCATGCGGGGTCCCCCAGCCTGCCGGGCTCCCTGCCCACTGCTCTTGAGGGCCCTCAGCCTGGGTCCTGGGTCCCTAGGGATCTGAGGGAAGGGTACGGCTCTGTTCGACATGCCAGGAAGCCCCGTGGAGACCACGCGTGCTCAGCTGATGGCACACGGACCGAGCAAAGCCGCCTATCTACCTGAGTGGAAATACCATCGCCCTGCAGAGCCGCACTGGCTGTCTTATGCTGATTGTAAGCTTTGATTGACACTGAATGCCTTTGCGGATAAAAAAGTCATTTAAAGCAAAGGCCTGTGGGAAGGGAATATGTAATCAAGGAGGTAGGAAGGTGGGGAGAATCTAGTTTAGACCCTAATTGTTCAGCTGCTGGAAACCTCCGTCAGTTCATGGTCCTGAGAGCAGCTCGATGCTGGGGGCTTGGATTTCACTATCCTTTGGCATCCCCCAGGCCAAGAGCCAGTTCATCCACTGAATCTGCCTGAACCTGCTTTCCTGATAGCAACCCTGCCCCTGACCATGTTGCTGGAAGACTCTGTGGTCATTTCCATACTGCAGTGGGTGGATTTTTATGCAGTTAAATGCCCAGGTGTCGTGCAGCTGTAGGTACGACCGCATCTGCCTGTTCTGTAGCCAGTTCCAGGGAGGGAACATCTGGCCACTGGAAGGAGAAAGCGCAGGCCAACCAGGAGCTGTGGGTCCTTCCAGCCTCCCGAGGGGCTCTTGCTCCCCAGGACCGCCCAGGTCTCCTGCCCGGGAGAGCATGGTCCTTGCTTAGGCTCTCCCCTGTGTGGAAAGATCCCCCTCCCCAGGGGCTGTTAGGGTTGGGGGTGAAGACACAGCAGTGGTCCTGACAGGAAGGTCGACAGGCATCTGGGGGACTTGCTCCTTATCACGGGGCTGTCTAGCCTGCTAGCTGGTGGCCAGTGGCCTGTCCCAAAGTGGGGGTTACCTGATGGTGAACCAGATGCAGGGGCAAGACTGTCTTCTGAGAGACGTCTCCCCCTGGATTCTTCTGTCGCTTCAGACATTCAAGGTGGAAGGAAGCCCTTCGACCTGCAGAGCAAGCGATGGTCAGCACAGAAGAAGACAGGGCCCCCGGCCAGCTCACAGCCAGGGAGGGGCAAGGATGCCCCTCCACTCCACCCTGGGCCCTCTCCCGCCTCAAGCACCTCCCTGAGATGCAGCATTAGTACACATCCAGCCCTGGTCCAGCCCTGCCCTGGGGTTGACCTCTGTCCAGCCCACCCATGGGGCCGTCTGAGCCAGGGCACGACATTCCTCGGTCACGCCTGCATGCCTGCCTGTCACCCCAGGGGAGGTGGCTGCTTCTAGAGACCGGGTGTGAGGTTACCTAGGGAGGCAGTGCGCAGGAAGCCCCTCTTTGGAGAGAGACAGATGTCCCTCCTGTCCTCCTCGGGGGGCGTCAGCTGCCGACTTTCGTCGTCCTGGTAGGAGAGCCTGGAACAGAGGATGCTGGGTGCTGTCACCCTTGGGCAGTCTGCTTTTTCCCTTAATGAGGGGCCCCCCCTCTGTGCTCTATAAAGGCTGAAGGGCAGGAGGGCCAGCTTTCCGCGGTCACAGGTGTTCTCAGCTTCTCCCACCTGTGCCCTGTGTGTCCTCCCACACTTCTGATTTGAGGCGGGGGGGACACCCAGGTCACCGATGCTAAGAAAGCTGGAAACAAATTCTGGGCCCGCAGCTCCTCTCCAGAATGCCGTGGTCACAAACGGATGCTCTCCACCACAGTCGCTCCCAGTGTGAGCCCACGCTTGTGCCCAACTTGTTCTCCGGGCCTGCCACCCTTGGTCCCTGGCAGCACAAATGTGCGGTCATTGGTGAGGGGCGGCTGGGGGGCCTCGGGGCGTCTAGTCAGTCAATGGCTCCCGGGCCTTCTGACAGGACTCAGAGAGAAACGGCTCCTCCTGGCCCCGAGCGCACAACAGACATGCCCAAGGGCTGGACTCGGGCCTGCAGTTTCCTTCCCTGTATCCGCTGCACCTGAGAGCCCCTGCTCTACCTTGGCCGGGGTGATTTCACTCGAAAAAGTGGGCTGCAGCCCCTACACTGATTTCACATCCCCTAGTGGAGCCGCCTGTACCCCAGATGCCCGTCTGCATTCTAAGCCCTCTGTGTCACAGAAGAGGCCATCGCCTGTGCCTGGTGTGACTCTGCGCACTTTGAGGGCAGGGACTGTGCTCCTGGTGTACTGACCGCAAGCATCTGCAGACATGCAAGGAAGGTTCTGGACAAAACCTGCCATGCTTTCCTCTCATTTTCAGCTTGGTCACCCTCCCTATTACATCGTCTTGTTATTCAGACTGTACCCACTCTTGAAGACCCAGCTTCTGTTTGACCTCGTGCCTGGTCCTCTCTTTGACCTTGACCTTCTCTGAGTGTCTGTACTCTCGCTGTTTGCACCACTACGTGAGCAGGTACTGAAGAAATCTCCTTATTTCCCTCCTCTGAGATCCTCTTAGTCCCTAACGAGCCTGCAACCTCCCCTGGGCTGCTGAGGCCGTCTCCTCCGTGATCTAGCAGAGGATGGGCAAGCACCACATGTGCACCAAGAGCCCAGATAGTGGGAGCAGATGCTTTTTTTTATGACTTCTCAGGTGTGTGGCCATGTATTAATCTGCATCCTCTGAACATCCAAAGCTGAAAGGGCTGGTCTTCCCTTGTGATAAAGTGTTTCTCTCAGGAAAGCGCCCAACGCAGCTTCAGCTTTGTGAACACAACCCACAGTCACAAATACATTTTTCGGGACTCGGCAACAAATGCGTCACAAAAAATACTACTTTGTGACGTTGAATACGCTATTTCCTGTTGTCCTTTTCTATCCTACTCCACGCTATTCTGTGCTATGATTTCTTTTAAAAGTGCTGATTGTAACTGACTAAGCAAATGTCATAGCCTCCTAATGATTCTGTATCTGCAGTTTAAAAACTTTTCTCTTAAAAAATTCCAGCTCTGATGGAAATCTCAGCTGCAGCTGCCAACAGTGCCCTCTGCTGGTAGCTTTATTGTGGGTAGTTTCACGAACATTTAACTGTCAATATATACATGTGTGTATACACGTGTGTATACACGTGTATATACTGAGTCTCACTATAAACTATATTTATGATGGTTGGGCGCAGTCAGAAAAGCTTAGGAAACAACGTTTAGCATTTTTCCTGAAAGCATCGTGTCATGAGAAAGTGCCAAGCTAACCAGGGGACCGTGTGTATGAGGGTGGGGGGCTTCCTTCTGCTTTGCCACTGCTGGAGGAGGATTCTGGGGACCCGCCCATCACCCCCAGACCCTTCCCTTCTTGGGTGGCCCAGAGAGCAGAACTCACATCTCCGTGATCGGGCTGGGCTCGCTGCCATATTCCGCGTCCTCATCCATCCTCAGGTCACAGGTCTCGTCCCGAGGGGCCTCCTCCTGATGCAGCATGGCTATCGGGCTGTCCCGGGAGGGGCACCTAAAGTGTCCGGGTGGAGACAAAAGTCAGCAGCTGCCAGCCCCGCCCCTCCCCCAGCAGGTAAGGCGTCACACACACGACCCCTGACGGAGCTGAGAAGTGTGACCACCAGGATTCCATGCAGGGGAGGGGCCTCTGAGTTAGGACCCAAGGGGATCTGAGTTCTGACCCAGTGCAGTTACCCTCTGGCGTAAGTCCTGTAGCCCACCCATGACTCAGTGTCCCCACCAGTAAAACTGCCTGCCCGACTCAGAGGCTGTTGGTGACAGATGAAGTGGCAGACGAGATGGTGCTTTGGAAGGCTGGGCGATCAGCTCTTACACAAGGGCCAGGCTGCACCGTTGGGGGTGCAGGGAAGGGGCGGTCCCTTCCCTCTACTGCAGACAGCTGGGCCTGTGGGCATTTGTTGGGCACAGCTGGGGACTTCCTGGTGTCACATGTGACGTGCTTTTGATTTGATGTTGACTCCTTAGAGCAAAGCACAGAGGAGAGGCCTTACAAAGGGGTTTGTACTTCTGAGCAGAGGGGAAGGAGCCTGAGTCCCCTCGCGCCTGGCTCCCCCTGGTCCTGAACCCCCCTGAGCCTGGTTCCCCCCTGAGCCTGAGTCCCCCTGAGCTGGAGACCCTCTACGCCACAATTTGCCTTGGACTGAGCTGCTTCCACCTGGGGCCCTGTCTTCTGCTCACTTGGTCATGTGGTCTTTCGATCTGGTCTCTGTCCTCCTTTTCCTGTGTCCAGCTTGGTGTCTCCCTCCATCTTTCATCCTATAGGTCCTGAGTGCTGGGCCCACTTTATGCTAAGACTCACCAGGGCATCTGGGAAATATCCCAGTTTATCCTCTCAGCTCTGAGTACTGGGTCAGTGTCCAGCTTTGACCCTGGGCCTATGATCCACTCAGGGAGGGTCTGGGCGGGTCTCTGGGGGAGGCCCTGACCAATGACGCCCTCCCTCCAGCTGAAGGACACAGGAGATGTAGAAGGTTCTCGCTGGCACGGGAGGGGAGGGATGGGGGGAGCTCGGTGAGGCACTATGGGGTGAGCTGGAGACACAGAGCATGGCAGGCAGGCAGCTCCACCCCGGGGGCCACTGTGAGTAGGATGTGAGGGCAGAGCTGGGGCCACCACACTCAGCCTTGAGCCGTGACAGGCAGGACACGGCCCAGGCTGGAACCTCGGCTAACTCGGGTGTGACGAAGGGATGTGAATACCGGGAGGCAGGGAGCTGGCCTCTGGGGTGAAAGCAGCTCATGACACTTGTCCAGGGATTTAGAAAAGGTCACTTCTGGATCTGGGCTTGAGGGCAGGAAAGGAGGTCTGGCCCCAGGACCTACCAGGGCCGCTGTCCTGCTCAGAGGGGCAGCTCAGTTAAGGGTGAAGTGTTCAGGTCCACCTGGCCCTGGGAACCTGAAGCTGCTGATATAAACACCGGGCTTCCCAAGGCCCAGAGCATGGAAGTGGGTGTCTACCATCTGAGCACATCGTAGCAGTGGGTCCTGGGGCACCAGGGAGCTGGGGGTGGGAGAAAAGAAAGGGCCAGGAGCTAGGAGACTCCATCAGGACTACCTGGAGTGATCCCGCACTGGAGCAGAGCAGGCAAGAGCCCCAGCAAAGGGCTTTCTGCCTCTGGAGTGCCCTCCCGGGGGTGAGAAAGGCACAAAGAGGGGGTGGCCCTGTCCCATCTCAGTGGGGCCTGAGGCCAGGTTTGGGCAGAGACTTGAGAAAAGCCCAGGGGAAGGACACTGTGGCATCTCTAGGAGGCAAACGTCTCCGGCGTCAGGCCTGGGGCTCCTCTGTTGGGGGAGAGCTCAGAGGAGGCCTGTCCAGAGGCATGCACCTCAGGACACCTGCTGGCCAGTGGGCCCACGGTGCCTCCCCAAGCGTGGCTTCCGGACCTGGCGGGCAGCATTTGCCTGACCTCTGGCTGGGGTCTGGGCAGCAGCCCACCCCAGCTTCAGGGCCGAGGGGCAGGCCTGCGGACCAGACGCTCCTCCTGCACACCCCCTGCTCACCTCTTGGAGCTGTGCCTCCATGTGGCCTCCTGTACTTGGATGGCAGGGGACAAGGGGGGCCCTCGGCCCTCCACGGTGCTGACGGCGCCAGGGTGGCCGGCGGGGCGGGGGCAGCGGCCCAGGGCAGTGTTGTTGGCATTGTTGATGTTGGCGTTGGAGCCCGTGGACGAGTAGCTGCTGGGGGTGAAGGTGGAGTCCACCAGCTTCTCGTGGGAGGGTGACTCGGTGTCGCCCTGGCTGGTGCCGGCCTTGCTGATGTGCAGAGGGCGCTGGGTGGTGAAGGTCTGGGGGAAGGCGCTCCGGCCGTCGCTGGGGTAGTAGCCCACGTGGTTGCCGAAGAGGCCGCCAGCCCTCTGCAGGCGAGATGGAGGGGTGGGGGGACAGCCTGCCCGAGGCTGCCTCTGCTTCTCTGCATGTGGCCCCTCGCCCTCGGGCCTGGCAGCTGGAGGGGGGCCCAGGCAGCCCCCAGAAACGGCTGGGGGAACGGGTGGAGGAGGAACAGGAACTCCTTCCGGAACCAGTGAGTTAGGGAGGCTGCTGCCCGGGGTGGGCGGGGGAGGGGGGATCCTAGCAGAGCCCTGAACACTGGGATTGTTTCGAGGCCGAATCTGGGATGGAGACCCCTCACTGCAGCTGTGGGGCATGTGAGGGCAGGGGGTGGGGAAAGGGGCCAGAAGGTTCTAATGGGATAAAAAAAAAGGAACCCAACTGGCTCTCTGAGCTAGAAGCGGCACTGGCCAAGTGGTTCTGAGAATGAGAAGGACTTAGTTACTACACCAATTACACGATGGCCTCCTTTCCCCTGGGGGAGTCTTAGATTTCAAATCAGGAACCAGTGTTTTCCCCTGTCTTCCCTCCTTGCCCTGGGCAGCTAGCCACCTGCAAGGTTGGGGTCTCTTGGGTTCGTGCTGACACGCTAGTGTGTCCCGGAGGCCATTTGGTGACAGACATTTCACAGCGAGGAGCAGGAGGATGGTGAGGACGGGACCGCCTCAGGGGGATGGCTCCTCTCACCCCCACGTTTCCACCGCCTGGGAGGCTGGTGGAGCCGGGAGGCTGGGTGATCGGCCCTGGCACAGTTCTGGGTGGTAGCTTCTTGCTTGCTATAGGATTTTTAGCCAAGCACCTTGGGGGTTCGTGAAGAGAGCTAGGTGCAAGGGCCCCAGGATTCCCGCAGGCACCAGTTTTCACTGTTAAAACTGATGGCAGCCTTGGTATTCAGTAGGGGAGAGGGCAGGCTGGAGGGGGCTTTGAGGCCTGGAGACCTCATGGTCTAAGTTAACATTGCCGCTGGCTTCCTGACCTCTGCTGCCCGATACTGCACATCTTCTGTTTTTTTTTAAGAGAGGCTAGAAGTCTAGATTTTTATTTGAATGTGCCAGATTTTCAAATGTTGGCAAACAAAATAGGTCTGTGGATTAGTTGTGGCCCAAAGGCCACCACTTTGAAACATTTAACGTGGAAGCATCTTCTAAAAAACATTTTCTTAGGAAAATGGCTCCCTCCCTCCTTTTCCAAGGGCCAGTGATGCTCTGTGAGCTGCCGGATCCTCGGAGCCCCGGCTTGGGAAGGAGTCGGCTTGGATGAGGTGGAAGGATGGGGGAGGGCTGGGGGGTAGAGATGGGTGGGGAGAGCTAGGATTCTGCCACAGACACAGGGTTCCCTCTCCGGATTCAGGACACCAGTCCACCCTCCTCCTCCAAACCCAGCTTTCTGGAGGCTGAAGTCCGTGGCCAGGGCGCCCACCTACCCTGAAGATGTCGTCTTCTGAGGCCGCGGACACAGCCTCCTTCATGGCCTTGTCCAGCTCCTCCTCGGCTGTCAGGTCCCCGGAGATGGCCCTACGGATCTCGGGCCCGAGGTCATGCAGGGTGCGCAGGCCAGCCTGGGACCAGGGGGATGATGCGTGAGGGCCCAGGCGCCCCACCCGCCACCCACCTGCACCTCTGCTTCTCCCCATGGCAGGTCAGCCTCCAGAGGTCCATAAGGGCATGAAGGCACATTGGGAGGGGCTGCCTCAGGAGCGTCAGCAGATCCATCCCCCCACTCCCTGAGCTCTGGGGGCTGCGAGGCCGCAGGAGGGGAGGGTCGCCCCTGCAGGCATCCACCCCTGGGGAGGTTTGGACCCGCCTCCAGCTGGCCGTGAGAGCCCCAGACCTGGCAGAGGTGAGTGGAGGGTGCCAGGTCCCCAGGGGCGAGGACCCCTCACCTGCAAGGACAGGGCGTTCCTCTGGGAGGGCTTGCCCACCAGGCCCTGCTCTTTGCGCTTCTTGAATTTCCGGAAATACTCTTGGATCAGGAAAGTAGCGTAAAACTTGCCCACCGTGACCTCGTCATCTGAGAGTAGAGGGGACAGGGTGGGAGGTGAACAGGGGGGCTCGGCTGGGCTTCAGGAACCTATTCTCACCAACCACACCTTCTTAAGTTTTCTCAATTTAATTTTTTGGAAGAAACTCTCCATGTACATGGTTCAAAAAGACAAAAATATACAAAAAGTCGCGTGTACTGTGAAGAGTCCCCCCACCCCATCAGATAACCTTTCTCATTCGTTTCTTGAGTCTTTTCCCAGAGATTCTTTATGCAAATGCTTCCTGCAAATAAGCAAATGTATTCTTATCCCTTTTTCCCCACAGAAAAAGCAGCCTATCAAAATTATTTCCCACACTGATTTGTTACTTAACTGACCTTGTTAATGAACTCTTATTTGATTCAGAAGCTTCAGGTGTTCACAAGTAATCACCCAGGCCCCTAAGGGTGAGTGTTCTGCTCAAAGGTGGGCGGGAGGGGCACAGGCCTCCTGTCTTGGTTATGGCTCTTTTACCCCATGGCTGGGCTGGGTCCCTGCCAGGCTGGCCCCCAAGTGACACAAGACAGAATCAGCCTCCATCTTGGGAATGAAGTGGGTGGTGAGAAGCGAGTGGGTCCCCGAGGGGAGCAGTTCATACCCACTGAGGAGCCTCCCTGCCCCGTCTCCTAGTTCTTGGTGGAGGATCAGGTGGTGGACCCGGAGAAGGCTGCTGGGTTGGATGTGGAGGCTCTGATGGTCCCCCAGCTCCTAATTGTCTCGTAAGAATAGCCAAACCCACAGCTGCGCACCTTCTGTCCACCTGGCAGGGCCCCCCAGCCCCACATGGAGAGGACGCCCAAGCCCTGTATGCTGGGAATCAGGGAGGAAGGGCTCTGGTGGGAAGTGTGGCTGGGGTTCTGGCCCCCTCGGACCTGGGCCTGGTCCTGAATCTGCAGGGCTCTCACCCAGCCTGCAGTCAGCTCTTAGCAGCTGAGAACCAGCTCCTAAAGCCGGCGTCACAGGGACATGATGTGTATGAAATGCCAGGCCGGGTGGTGCCCGTCCCCAGTCCTGCCTGCCTGCCTTTCAGGGGTGGATCTCGGCAGGGGTGGTGCCACCTTTTAAGGAGTGTTTTGGGAATGTATGGGACTTTCTCAGTGTCACCGCGACTGTCACCCTGCTTTGGGGGTGCTGCTGGCATTAATGACATGGCTCTGGACGTGTCCTGAAAAGCACAGTGAATACTAGATTTGCGCCCTGCCAAGGTCATGCCGGATGTCCGTGTGGGGAACGGCCCGCTTATAACCACCTGAGCTAAGACCCTAACTTTGCTCCGCATGTGACCTGCACAGCTGTGACATTCCAGAGTTTCTCAGGAATGTAACTCCTGTGTGTGTGGGTGGAAGACCACTTTGTTTTGTTTCAACCTGAGCAAGAAGGGTTCACATTTCAGAAAACTGTATCCCTGACCGCACCGCTCAGTATATGTGATCCCTACTGGACTGGACCCTGAGATCAGTCTGCACGTACCCCACACATGTGCCTATACGGAGGTGTGTGTACTTATTTAAAAAAATCCCAACAGCCCTTACTTCAAAAGGACAATTGCAAAATGTCAACAACATTCAACACTGTTTGCTTCCTTTAAACATAAACTTACTCATCACAGTGGGTGCAGGCCCATGTTTGGTCAGTTAACTGTAACTTCTGGCACAGTTGTCCCTGAATATTTATTTATTGAAAAATATTGATTTTAACATGTTTTATATTAGAGTTAAACTGTTATACTCATATTTTGGCAACTGTATGTTTGACACGATTGACAAACACTGCCCCGGAAGGAACAAAAAGGGGGTTCCTTCTCCAGGGCCCCATCATTCCTAGAGTACCCAGCCTGCAGGATATGGGGAAACCTCTACTTTGCAGAGCTTCCTTGAAGTTCTGCCAAACCTCCAGGCATCCAGGGGCCTTGCCAGGCATCTCCTGTGACCTCAGGCTTGGAGCAGGCTCCAGCCCAGAAGGGTAGGCCTCCCGCAGCCTGGACCTGGGACCCACACGCGCCCGGGGTCGGGGGGGACTCACCTCCCGCAGGGGGCACCACCTGGTCCAGCAGCTTCATGCTGGTCCGCTTCCAGATCTTCTTGATGATGGCCCGCAGCTCCTCGTTGGCCTGCTCCAGGTTCCCTGCGGGGAGGGAGATGCAAGGCTGACTGGCCCGCTGCCCGTGGAGACCTCCTGTGGGCTGGCCCCTGTGCGGGAGCAGTGGCTGCTGCCTGCGGGCTCTGCCCCCAGTGGCCCTGACCCATCAGTTTCATTTCTTCCTCCCAGGGTTCCTGTGGCCCACCTCCATCCCCTTTCAGCCAGCTCTCCCCTTCCTCCCCACCCGCCGCTGGGCCACCAGGGCAACCCTGCACCTCACTTGCTGGTTCTCCTTGAGGGACCCCCTGGGGCCAATGAGGTTGCCAGGGCTGGACTGAGCTGGAGGGCCACCCGCCAGGAGAGCACAGGGGCTCCCCGTGGGCCCCCAGGGATACGTGGGTGATTAGAAGGAAGAGTGGACCCCCTGTGGGCCCACGTGGAGCGTCCATGCTCGGGGGCCTCTGTGTCAAAGCCCTTTGCTGGGTCAACTGCTGGTAGGAGGCTGCAAAACCTTGGCATGGAAGCAGAAACCAGAAGACGGGGTTCCTGAGGTCCGGGGCTTCTCTGGTCCTCCTTTCTCCACTGGCAAAACAGACTTAATTAGGTGCCTATATGGGCGCCTCTGGGATACTGGCCTTACAGCCCTGGGAGAGGAGAGCTGAGACCCACAGCTGTGAGAGAGGATGGGGGGCTGGGCCTAACGCCCCAGCTCTCTCCCACACCCCCAATGCACACGTCCCCCATGGCCCTTGGGGCTGTGAACACAGCACCTCACCCTGTGGTCAGGTTGTATCAAACGGCACACACACCCTTAGGATGGGGAGGTTGTCTAGGTAGGCCTGAGCTAATCCCAGGAGTTCCTTACAAGGAGAGAGTTCTCAGGGGCAAAATCCCAGGTATAAAATAAAGATGTCCTGGGGATGTGAAATACAGCACGGGGACTATAGTTAATAATACTGTACTGTATATTTGCAAGCTGCTATGAGAGTGGAGTTTAAGTTCTTATCATAAGAAAAAACTAATCCTGTGAGGTGATGGATGTTAACTAGACTTGTGGTGATCATTTTGCAATAAATACAAATACAGGATCATTATTTGTTCACCTGAAACTGATGTAAAGTTATATGTCACTTATGCCTCACTTAAAAAACAATACAAAACAAAAAACAGACAAAAACAATGCATGAAGGGGGCCAAAGATAAGGGAGTCCTCCGTGGCGGGGAGCAGAGCAGGTGTGGGGCTGTGCGTGGAGCTCGGGGGCCACAGGGGCCCAGCTGAGAGCCGGTCCTGAGTCTGCAGGGAGCAAGTCTGCTGACAGCCTGGATAGCTGGGGGGTGGATCCTTCCCTGAGCCCTGGGAGGCGGACATGTCCTGGTCAATGGGCTGATTTTGGCCTGGAGGTTCCAGAGGTGGACTCCGGACCTTCAGAGCAGGAGCTGCTAGGGTGACCTGTGACACGGCAGTGGGCAAACACGACAGGGTTAGAGGTTGGCGCTGGGGAGGCAGCAGGTTGAGGGCTCTGCGGTGGCACCACTGGGTTGGAATCCGCCCATGGCCATGCCGGAGGGCTCACGGGGAAGGAGCCAGCAGAGGAGGCCACGGAGAGATGAACGGGCATGAAGGTCGGGCTCCGCAGTCCCTGTAGCCCTGGGAAACCCTGCTGGGGGAGGCGGTCAGAGGTTCCCCATGTGCAGCGCGAGCCCTGACTGACGTGATGCTCAAATACACTTGTCTTCCGTGGCGGGCTCAACGGTGCCCCCATGTTCACACCCACCTGGAACCTTAGACGGCCCGTGGGTGGAAACCGGGTCTTGGCAGGTGCGATTAGTTGAGATGCGTTTGTGCTCATTGGAGGGAGGGGGCGCTAAATCCAACGTGCCTGGTGTCCTCATGAAAGGACAGGACACACAGAGACACAGAGACGCACAGGGAAGACGGCGAGCACGTGGAGATGCAGGCAGAGACCAGGGAGACCCAGCTATGCATCCCGGGGGCCAGCACCATCCGCATGCCAGCTGCCAGGACAGGCCGGGACAGATCCCCGCCATGCCTCCAGAGGAACCCAACCCCCCGACCACTGACACCTCGACTTCAGACTTCTAGCCTCCTGACTGTGAGAATGAATTTCTGTTGTTTGAAGCCCCCCGTTTGTGATAATTTGTCACCATGGACCTGGGCAATGACACATCTTCCAAAAGGATCTGTCACTTTTTTCCAAGCCTTAATTCACTCTCACAATGATCTCAGTGACCTGGAACTTCGTAACAACTGCTTCATGTCATCTAAGTGTTTCAGGTGATACATCTTCCTTCTGTATCCCAGGTGGATGGGCTTGGGACAGGACTTGGGGGAAAGCGCTGGTTCTCTGAAGCAGATGCTAATTTCTCTCCAAATCCTCCCATTTCACAGCCTGAAGGGTAAGGACCATGTAGGACTTAGTCTCCCAAATTTGGATGCTTTCTTTCATTTCTTTCTAGTTGCTTCTAGGAACTCACCTTTGTCTCCTGGACTTAAGAGTTTAATACATTTGTTGGGGGGGGGGGGGCTTGACACTGATAAAGATTTGCCTTGACACCATGGGCCCTTCAGGCGCTATTCCTTTTTTTTTTCTTTTTTTAAATAAATTTATTTTTTATTTATTTTTTTTGGCTGCGTTGGGTCTTTGTTGCTGTGTGCAGGCTTTCTCTAGTTGGGGCTACTCTTCTTTGCATTGTGCCGGCTTCTCATTGCGGTGGCTTCTCTTGTGGAGCATGGGCTCTAGGTGCGTGGGCTTCAGTAGTTGTGGCACATGGGCTCAACAGTTGTGGCTCGAGGGCTCTAGAGCACAGGCTCAGTAGTTGTGGCATACGGGCTTAGTTGCTCTGTGGCATGTGGGCTCTTACTGGAGCAGGGATCAAACCCACGTTCCCTGCATTGGCAGGCGGATTCTTAACCACTGCGCCACCAGGGAACCTCTCCTTTTTCCTTTTCTTTTCTGTTTTTCCTTTTAGCCGCACTGCCCAGCACGCAAGATCTTAGTTCCCCTACAAGGGATTGAACCCGTGCCCCCTGCAGTGGAAGTGCAGAGTGTTAACCACTGGACTGCCAGGGAAGTCACCCCTTTTTCATTTTTAAATTGTATTTTATGGTAGTAAGAACACCAAACATGAGCTCTATGGGCCTAGCAGAATTTTAGGTAAACAATACAGAATCGTGAGCTACAAGGGCGGTACTGTTCAGTGGGCAGATGTCTGTGTGTTTGAAGTTTCCCTTAATTCTTGGCTTGACTAGTCCTCGCGCCGCTGGCTTCTCTCTGGTCTCGGGTGCGTGCTTCCTTGGCACAGGCTGTGCGTGTCTGGCTCTTTGGCTGGGGCTTGGTGTGTGCTGACGAGCACCTTGACGGTGTTGAGTCCTGGCTCCAGGCTAGAGTTTCTCGTTCCTCCATGGCATGAAAATTCACATCCTCACTTTACATCGAGGCTTCAGGACCACAGCACTTGCCTCCTTGGAAAAGAAAACCTTCCCTCCTGGATGGAATTGTAATCAGTCATTGTGGAAAATGTGGAAAGTAACAAAAGTGAAGAAAGAAGGTAAAGGAAGTGAATAGGAGTCACTGCTGATTCCAGTGCTCAGGACGATCAAGGTTAACATGTTTACGAACCTCCTTCTGGGCTTCCCCCTAGTCACACACACGTTACACCACACGTGTGTTCCATCCTTTCGTTGGCAGAAACAGGCCTGTTTACACCTGTTTAAGACTGAATTATGGCCTTGGCTACTGACAGCATATTCTTCAGCCTTAGTTTCTTTTCAGTCCAGCAGCAGAACTTGAACTATTTACAGTTTTTAAAAGATTAGCTCATTATGTTGACATGCATCTTGCTGGCCCTGTTCTTCTCTTCCTTCATCTCGGATGTTTCTGTTATTTTGTGGAAGGATTTAGCTGAGAGAAGGCGCCTCCTGGCTTATCCATTGAACTGAATTCATCACCACCTTTCTTGTTTTACAAATGAAGAAACTGAGGCAGACAGAGAATCACTGACTGTCACACGATATCAGGGTCCAGTCCCCTGTCTCCCCACCCAGGGCTCCTGCTGGGGTGGGGTAGCCTGAGACTCTGAAATCCAAATGTTGGAAGGGAAAAAAGGCACTGCCTGTCCATCTGGGTTTTCTCTAATTACTGTGCTGGCAGGTTTCAGACTTTGCCCATGTGACTCATCCCCACAGTTGGTGCTGGATGCAGGTTCTGAGTTTGGTCCGGGGCTGGGACTCAGCGTCTCATCAAGCTCCAACTCCGTGAATCGCAGGAGACTGGGAGCTTTTCGGAAGCAGCTGCATTTCGTCAGGTGCATCTGTAGCCTTTGCACAGCGGTTCAGAAACACTGGTCAGCCAGGAGGACACCAGGTCATCGCAGCCAAGCTGCTGCTGGCCACAGGCTGCCACTGTACAAACTGGAAGATGGTCCCTCCCTCCAGGGGACACGGCCCTGAGGGAGCGTGGGAGGCTCTGGCCCCCACAAGCTGGCTGGCTGAGCACCCGTACACGGGCGGGCATGTGCCGACCTCGACCACCGTCACCACATTCACCCTGACCCCTTCCCAACCGACACAGGAGTTTAATGTGCAAGGAGAGTTGAACGTGTGAGACCCACTTGCAGCTGGCGAAACACCACCGCGATGGGGCTTGGCCCCACTTCAGGTAACACTCAGCTCCTGCTTTCTGAACTACACCCGAGGACTTCGAGGTGTCACCCGGGATAAGCTCCTTTTAGAGCCACAGGCAAGGAGGCCATTCAAAGAGCAAAGGACACACGAGCAGGCCTGGGCCCGCTCATGCGCCTGGAGGCGACAGTTACTGCTGGGCTGTGGCTCTGACACTCCACAGGCGCCGAGCTGGGCTCCGGCTGGTCTGCCAGGTCCCCCAGTGGCAGCTCTCTGGGGGCCCCACATGACCTTACCTTCTGTTTTGATCCTCAGGGCCGTCCGGACCAGGGCAAACAGGGTGGCGTTGAACATGACGGTCCCGTCGCTGTTCAGGGGCATGTTCATGGAGACCAGGCGCTGGGGAGGGGCAGAGCTGTCATCACAGCAGCCGGTTCCCGAAGGACCCACCCGCAGAACCGCTGAGGCAGGAGGATGCTGGAGTGCGGGGGCCTTGGCACACACGTACGTGTCACCCCGTGGTTCTGAGAACGCATCGCGGGAAGGACCCCTAACACCTACTCTGGCTCCAGCTCCTTTCTTTAGGCTCATAGAATACTGTCTTCATCCCCTTAGAGGGTTGACGTCCTGACCAAGGTCACAACAGGCATCTTTCCTCCCATAGCATGTCTCCTACGAGCCCAGTTCATCTCTTACTTTGCAAGCCACGCGGTGAGGGCACAGCTTCCCAAAACCCAGGGGGGGCTGAATCCGCCGGAGCAGGGTCACCACATCCAGGTGTTTGATGCGACCCCTAGAAGAGGCAGGGAGGAGGGAAGATCAGTGTTGGGGGGTGGGGTCTTGGCAGGCAGCCCAGGACTCACACACCCGAGGGTGAGGGTCTCCCTGTAGGAGGAACTGTCCACGGCCAGACCCTAGTGATGAAACTGGTGCTGAGCTGCAGAATTGCGCGATAAAACTCCAAAACACATGTTTAGGTTTTTAAGGAGCAATTTTCCATCAGTGCCATGTTCAAGGTGGAAGGGATTTTAATAGGCAACAAAATTCTCAATATTTACGGCTGCTTCAATCGACTAAGCATCTGACCAAAAGGTACTTCCTGAGTGTCAATCAAACGTGATGGCTGGACTGATGGGTCTGCAGTGGGAATGCAGTCAGATCTGCCTGGCCCTCGACATCCTGACTCCACTGCATACCGCTTATCCCAACGCGAGGCCCTCCTGTCCTGTTCAACTGAAAATAGTAGGTATGTTCTCAACGAAGCTAAAGGCCCCCATTGCTGGCCCTGACCCTTTACCCTGGTGTCCTGTGCAATTCAGTGTTTGAAATGAATCCACCTGGTGCTAACCCGTCTCGACCCCCTTGACCACAGGTGTGGTCACAAATCCCCCTGTGGCTTTGGGGATCAGGTTTCCCTCTGGGGACTTACTTGGCTTCAGGGTCATACTCCGCCCAGATTCTCTTAAATTCGTCCAGGTGGTGAGGACCCAGGATGGACCAGTCCCTTGTCAGGTAGTCAAAGTTGTCCATGATGACGGCTACGAAGAGGTTGATGATCTGTGGAGAACGAAGAGCTTGGGGAGATGTCCTCGGAGGCCCTTCCTGCACATGTGGCCAGCAGACCCACCCATGGCAGAAGCCGGTGTTTCTGAAGTCTGGCCACATGGTACCTCTGAAACCACCGGTCCCTGGAATGTGGCTCTCTTGGGTGAGGACCTGACCCAGCTCCCCTTGGGCGTGTGCAGGTGAACTCCACCTGTGGGCTGGCAGCTTCCCTCACACCCAGCTGCCGGGCGGGGCTGCCAGGGACAGGAGTGACTGTCCACCACCCCTCCCTCGCTCATCAAAGTGCCAGAAACGCTTAAGTGGCCTCCTGTCCTTGGGGACGACACCACCACGACGAGAGCCGAGAATGGATGAGAAGGCTGCAGGCTGAGGCCACTCTGGCCCAGCTTTTGCTGCCCCCCGCCCTCCCCCTGCACCCCCTGCAATGTACGGCTGGACCGTCCCAGGGACACAGCTTTCCAGGCCGGCCTCCCTGATGGGGCTGCCCTGAGCGTGAGCTGCAGAGATGTGCACGTGGTCACCTGAGGCTGCAGGTCCCACCGGCTCACCAGGAAGGCGCAGAGCATGTAGAAGCTGATGAAGTAGAAGACGGCGAAGCTGCTGCCACAAGGCGTCTCCCCCTCGGTGCTGTTGCCCGGCTCTGACTCCGGGGCGCACTTCTTCCCTGGCATGCAGGCCAGCATGATGTCCTGCCAGGCTTCCCCAGTGGCGCACCTGGAGAGAGACCACGCCCCGGAGCGGCTCACACGGTCCCTCCCTCTCCTCCCTGGGTGTGGGGGGGGGGGGGCTGGATCCGCTAACTTGAGTCTGGGGTTTGTCAGCCCCCAGCACTGACACATTCACTAAATATGAAAACAAGCAGCATTGTTCTGAATGTCTGAAAATCTTATGTGAAAGGTAACAAACTGTATCTTTTCTACAAAGTCCCTCTTTCTGCAATCCATGTTAAGTTTTGAGATTTAGCCATGTGGCTACATTTTAGCTCTGGTGCACTCATCCT
The DNA here is from genome assembly GCF_030028045.1 of Hippopotamus amphibius kiboko. Classification (NCBI taxonomy): domain Eukaryota; kingdom Metazoa; phylum Chordata; class Mammalia; order Artiodactyla; family Hippopotamidae; genus Hippopotamus; species Hippopotamus amphibius. Next base: position 81,072,259 of record NC_080197.1, on the reverse strand, counting down.
GAATAGCAGGTGCTCTATGAGTATACCATTCAAAAACCCCACCGCCCTGTTAAGGCTTTTCCTTTCTTTGCTGTCTTGCTATCACAAAGGAGCCTGCAGTCGCCACGCAGGCCCATTTTGGACGCCTGCTTTGGGGTGGAATTGCCAGTGGACGGCAGGTGTGTCCTCACTGCTTGTTGTCCAAGTGTCTGCCCGATTCACGCTCCTGCATCAGTGCAGGAGAGATGCCACTGCTCTACAGACATGTCAACTCTTTCCTCAGCTTCACTGAGGCATAACTGACAAATAAAACTGCAAGCTAGAGTGTAGGTGGTAATGATGTGCTGTACCTGCACACTGTGAAAGGGTTCCTCCCACTTATCAACACATCCATCCCTTCACAGATTTATCTTTTTTTTTTTTGTGAGAACATTTAAGTTCTACTGTGTTAGCAAGTTTCAATGATATATGATCAATGTCATCAACTATAGTTACCACGTTATAGGTTAGACCTCAGACCTCATTCATCTTGAATGGCTGAGTTGGTGCCCTTTTACCATCCCCTCCCCATCCCCCCCACCCCCCCTCCCCCAGCCCACCCCCAACCACTTTTCTCTTCTGTTTCTGAGTTTAGACTTGTCAACTCTTGGTATTAGTGAATTTTAAAAAAGGTTGCTCATACGATGGGTGTGAAATGACAATTCACCGCTGTTTTAATTTGGTTTTAAAATGATGAATAGGCTAAGTTTTATTTCATCTGCTGAATGGCAGGTTCATGTTTTTGCCTGTCTGTCTCATAGGCTGATGGTTTTCTTGTTTGTTTGTAGGGTCTTTATACATTCGTTATACTCATCCTCTGTCAGTTACACACACTACAAGCAACGGCCTCCAATCTGTGGCTCGTTCCCAGCTTTACTGATGGTGTATTGTGATGAATCCAAGTTTTAAATTTCGATGTGGTCAAATCGTAATTTTTCTTCTGTTTTGCACCTTTTGCATCTTGTCTAAAGAATCTTTCCCTATTTTAGGTCATAAAAATATTCCCCGATATGTTGTAAAAGGTTCCAAATTTTGTTTTTCATAATAATCTCATAATAACCCATTAATATGGAGTTTATTTGGGGGCTCCGTATGAGGCAGAAATATGCTTTATCTTTTTCTGTCTAGATAACCAATTTTCTTAATATAATTTATTGAATAGTCCATCTTTACCTACTGATTTGAAATAACCCTTCTGACACAAGTCACACCTTCATACACGTGTGAGTCTCCTGCCAGCGTCTTGGTTCTGTTCTACAGGTTTATTTGTCTGTCTCGACTCCAATGTACCGCATTGTCTAAATCACTCTGGGTTTACAGCAAGTCTTGCTCTCACACAGAGTCAGTCCATCCAGCTTGCTGTCCTGCAAAACTGTCTTGGCTTTTCCCTTTCTTTTTCGACTCCACAGACACATGAGAAGCAGCTTATCAAGTTCTATGAGTAATTCAACTGAGACTTTTACTGGAACTGCATCAAAATACAGATTAACTAGAGAAATTTGACATCTTTGTGATACTACGTCTCCTAACCATGAACCTGACCTATCTCTCCATTTATTTAAGCCTTTAAAAATGTCTTTTAGGGACTTCCCTGGCAGCGCAGTGGTTAGGAGTCTGCCTGCCAATGCAGGGGATGCAGGTTCTATCCCTGGTCCAGGAAGATCCCACGGGCCGTGGAGCAACTAAGCCCGTGCACCACAACTACTGAGCCTGTGCTCTAGAGCCCAAGAGCCACAACTACTGAGCCCAAAGGCCACAACTACTGAAGCCCACATGCATAGAGCCAGTACTCTACAACAAGAGAAGCCACTGTACTGAGAAGCCTGTGCACTGCAACGAAGAGTAGGCCCCACTCACCGCAACTAGGTAAAGCCCAGGTGCAGCAACAAAGACCCAATGCAGCCAATAAAAAAATAAAAATAAATTTACAAAATGTCTTTTAATAAAAGTTTACAATTTCCCTACATACATATATCTTTTGTTAGGTTTTTTTTCTAGGTATCTTACTTAAAATTAAAAAAAAGTTGCTATTATAAATGGTACTTTTAAAAAGTTACATTCTCTGTTTGCAACAGATGTGGAGGGAATACAGTTGACTTTATATATAGATTTGCTGAACTCTCTTATTATTCTGTGGTTTCTCTTATATAGTCACATAGGCAATTGACTTTCTAAAATATGCTTTATTTACATATTTTTCTTTTTAAAATTGCGGTGAAATACATACAACGTACAATTGACCATCTTAACCATTTTTAGAGTGCATTTCGGTGGCGTTAAGTACACCCACAGTGCTGCGCTACCATCACGCACCACCATCCATCTCCAGAACTCTTTTCATCTCATAAAACTGAACACCTATGCCTACTAAACAATAACTCCCTCCCCTCCCCTCCCCCCACACCTGGTACCTATTATTATACTTTCTGTGTCTATGATTTTGACTAAGTACCTCACGTAAGTGGAATCATACAGAAAACTTGTCCTTTTATGACTTCTTTCATTGAGCATAATGGCCTCAAGATTCATCCATGTTGTACCAGGTGTCAGAGTCTCCTTCCTTGGAAGGCTGAGTAATGCTCCACTTCTGTATAACCACATTTTGCTTATCCACTCTTCTCTTTATGGACCCACAGTTGCTGTCACGCTTTAGCTAGTGTGAATACTGCTGCCAGGAACAGAAGTGTACAAATGTCTCTTTGAGACCTTGCTTTCAATTCTTTTGGTATACACACACAAGTGGAATTGCTGGATCATATGGTATTTTTAATCTATTTTTAATATTTTGAGGAACAGTTATACTGTTTTCCACAGTGGCTGTTACCACTTTACATTCTTACCAGTAAAGCACAAAGGTTCCAGTTTCTCCCCACTCTCACCAGCACTTGTTTTTCTGATAGTAGCCATGCTGATGGGTGTGGGGTGGTATCCCATTGTGGTTTTAATTTGCATTTCCCTGATGATTAGTGATGCTGAACATCTTTTCATGTGTTCATTGGCCATTCACATATCTTTTTTGAAGGAATGTCTAGTCAAGTCCTTTGCCTATTTTTATTTTGGATTTTTTATTTTCTTGTTGCTGAGTTTGGCAATCAATGTTTTTGGTATTTAATTTTATTTCTTTAATTCTTAAAAAAATTTTTTTAAATTAATTAATTAATTTACTGGCTGCATGCAGGCTTTCTCTAGTTGCTGCGAGCGGGGGCTACTCTTCGTTGCGGTGTGCAGGCTTCTCATTGTGGTGGCTTCTCTTGTTGCAGAGCACAGGCTCTAGGCATGTGGGCTTCAGTAGTTGTGGCATGCAGTTCAACAGTTGTGGCTTGCGGGCTCTAGAGCACAGATTCAGTAGTTGTGGTGCACGTGCTTAGCTGCTCCGCAGCATGTGGGATCTTCCTAGCCCAGGGATCGAACCCGTGTCCCCTACATTGGCAGGTGGATTCTTAACCACTGCGCCACCAGGGAAGTCCCTCTTCTTTAATTCTTACCTGTTGGTTTATTGGATAAAACCTGCAGTATCATGTTGAAAAAGTGATAGCTTATGAGCTCATTTATTGTATTTACGGATCAGCTATTAGCTGTTATGCACTGAATGTATGAGTCCCCTCAGAATTCGTATGTTGCAGCCCCAAATCTCAACGTGACAGTACTGGCAGGCACTTAGGTTTAGATCAAGTCATGGGGCTGGGGCCAAGTGATGAGATTAGCATCTTTATAAGAACAGGAAGGGAGACTAGTGCTCTTCTCTCGCTCTACCATGCGGGGTCATAGCCACAAGGCCGCTGTCTGCAGGCCAGGAAGAGGCTCCCACCAGGAAGAGAATCATCCGAAACCTTGACTTTGAACTTCCAGCCTCCAGAAATGTGAGAAAGAAATGTCTGCTGTTTGAGCCTCTCAATCTATGGTATTTTGTTCCAGCAGGCTGCCCAGACCAGTACTTTATCAGTACAAGAAACTGATTGTTTTCCTTTGTTAACTGTCACCTTCCTGACCCTTTTAATTGTTATAAAGGCTTTTGAGTGGCTTTACTTGGGTTTCTACTTGGATTAGCCTGTTGTTGGTAAACAATGATAGTTATGTCTACACATTTTTATATCTATACTTCTTGCTTTCTTTCCTGTCTTATTGGCTATCAGCTATATGTTAGTCTTACGGAAAGGGTTTTCTACTCCTTTTTACTCCTGGAAAGTTTATGCAACATAGGAATGATTTATATTCATATTTCGGTAAATAGCACACAAATATATTGGATCTAGGGCCTTTTTGAGGACTAAAATTTTGACTACCTTTTCAATTTCTATTGTGGTTAAAAAAATTCTCAAGACAATTTTTGTGATTTCTATTTTCCTATATAAAAGCATCTACTTCATCTAAGTTTGCAAATATATTAGCATACATTTGTTCATAATATTCTCATCATTCTGATAATCACTCCACATCTTTAATTATGTTGCTTTTCTTATTTCTGATGTGTCTTTTTAAAAAAATTGAATTTGATGAAAGTTTGTCTATTTACTGGTCTTTTCAAAGAATCAGTTTTAGGGTTTGTTGATAAATATTTTTGTTTTTTATTTTATTAATTTATTTTTTAAAGTTATTTGCTTATTTACTTATCTATTTATTGGCATGTTGAGTCTTCACTGCTGCACACAGGCTTTCTCTAGTTGTGGAGAGTGGGGGCTACTCTTTGTTGCAGTGCATGGGTTTCTCAGTGCGGTGGCTTTTCTTGTTGTGTAGCACAGGCTCTAGGCACGTGGGCTTCAGTAGTTGTGGCACGTGGGCTCAGTAGTTATGGCGCATGGGCTCAGTAGCTCCATAGCATGTGGAATCTTCCTGGCCCAGGGATTGAACCCGTGTCTCCTGTATCGGCAGATGGATTCTTAACCACTGCACCACCAGGGAAGCCTCTATTTTATTAATTTCTGCTTTTATTTTTATTTTTAAAATAAATTTATTTATTTATTTTATTGGCTGTGTTGGGTCTTTTTTGCTGTGCACGGGCTTTCTTTTAGTTGCGGTGAGTGGGGGCTACTCTTCGTTGTGGTGCGTGGGCTCCTCATTGCCATGGCTTCTCTTGTTGCGGAACATGGGCTCTAGGCATGTGGGCTTCAGTAGTTGCAGCACATGCGCTCAACAGTTGTGGCTCACGGGCTCTAAAGCGCAGGCTCAATAGTTGTGGCGCATGGGCTTAGCTGCTCCTCAGCATGTGGGATCTTCCTGGCCCAGGGATTGAACCCGTATCCCCTGCATTGGCAGGTGGATTCTTAACCACTGCGCCACCTAGGAAGCCCTCTGCTTTTATTTTAATAAATGCATTCCTTCATACGTTGGGGTTACTTTGTTATTCTTTTCCCCTTCATTAGTTTACTTATGGTAAATTTTAAAAAAAGTTAATTTTGGCTCTGAATTTTCCTTTGGCTTACTGGTGCATCTAATAAATTTGAGATATAGCGTGTTCACTTTCTAATTTCTAAGTAGTTTGTAGCCTCAGCTGTGAGTTATTTAGAACAGTGACTCTAAATATTTAAGTGAACAGATTTTGGAGGGACTACTGGTTTTATGGTTAATTTCTAATTTTTTATGTATTGAAGTCATAGAAGTTTAGAATTTATTGAATTCTTCTTTGGACTTAAATCTTGCCTAATTTTTATGAATGCTTCTGGGGGCTTAAAAAGAACATTGTTTGTTTGCCGTTTATGCCATTTATTGAGTACAAATTTAGTAGATGAAGTTTATTGTGTTATTTAGATGTCTTTGCCCTTTCTTCTATTTTGTTCTGTTTGATCTGTCATTTTCTTTTTTTCAAAAAAATTTAAGTAATTAATTAATTTATTTATTGGGTTGTGGCAGGTGGGCTCCTTAGTTGGTGCTCACTGGCTCCTTAGTTATGGCACATGAACTCTTAGTTGCAGCATGCATGCGGGATCTAGTTCCCTGACCAAGGATGGAAACTGGGCCCTCTGCACTGGGAGCGTGGAGTCTCAACCACTGGACCTCCAGGCAAGTCCCTCCTTCCTGGTTTTTAACCTTCCTTATTCTTTATACAAACTATCTCCTGTCGTCAAGGACTTCAGGAAAAGAGAGGGGAGACCTATGTGCCCCGGCTCACACGTGTCCAAATCCCATATTTAAATGCGGCTCAGGTATAAGTGTTGCTGTGAGGTTGTGGTTTACAATGTCCCCATGTTCTCACAGCTACAGTCTGAGAGAGAGGTGATGTCAGACTGATATCCTGCCATTTTGATTTTTTTCTTTTTTTTTTATAAGTTTACTTATTTATTTCTTTATTTATTGGCCGTGCTGGGTCTTTGTTGCTGTGCGCAGGCTTTCTTTAGTTGCTGTGAGCGGGGGCTACTCTTCATTGTGGTGCGCGGGCTCCTCATTGCTGTGGCTTCTCTTGTTGTGGAGCACAGGCTCTAGAGCACAGGCTCAATCGTGGCGTATGGGCTTAGTTGCCCCACGGCATGTGGGATCTTCCCGGAGCAGGGGTTGAACCCGTGTCCCCTGCATTGGCAGGCAGATTCTTAACCACTGCACCACCTAGGAAGCCCCTCTGCCATTTTGATTTAATACACTTTGAGCAATAATGATTCTTGGGCTTGGATGTGGGGAAAGGATTTTATAGAACACGGTCAAGGTGGGGTTGTCTGATGGGGAGGATCCCTGGATCTTCGGAAAGAACCCCAGGGGACGATAAGGGCTCACTGCCTCTCCCAGCACCTAAGGATGCAGAGTACGAGTGCTGGAATGGACTCCAGGCATCATCTGGTCCAGGGACAGAGTGAACAGTTCTCATCACCAGCCCTGGACCAGGTGGAGGTCCCAGAGCCCCAGGCCGTGCTGAGCAGAAAGGGGAGAAGAGCAGGGGGAGGAGCAGCCCAGGGGCTTGAGGAGATCCAGAGGAGGAAGGAGATGGCGCTGCCGCAGGGACTCTCTCCCTCAAGGGTGGGCGGGACACATCCTTCCCCCAGATGAACCCATGGCCCTGGCCTCCCCAGAGGGTGAAGGCTGGCGCTGGCTTAGCCACGGGGGGAACTAAGTGCTGTGGATGGAACCACTGAGACAGACAGTGGCACCGACTCTGGCACCTGGGCTTGTCTTGGGAGGAAACTGAGGCTCGGAGACATCTGCTGTCTTGTTCAAGGTCACTCATGGTCACACAGTGAGTGTGCGCAGGCCTGGCTCAGCCTTGAACCAGGGCGCTCTCAGAGTTTGACTTTTGATCTTCTATTGGTTTCCGGGGTCAGTGGCAGGGGACACGTCCAGTCATCATAAACGACAGTGAAAGGAAGGCTTCCCCGCCCTCCCAACCCCACCTGCACCGCACAGGTGTCCCTCTGTGTACCTGTGCACACACCCACCTGAAGAGGAGCAGCACAGCCTGGGGGAAGGTCTGGAAGTTGTTGTTCCTGTTGATCTCCGTCGTGTCATTCAGGGCGATTTTCCCGAACACCTGGCAGGGGGAGAGGACGGGGTCCATGAGTCGTGGACAGAGGGGGTCCTGGTCCCCACCCATTGTTCAATGGTCTCTTCAGGAGTCACAGCTGACCCTGGACAGGATGGCCCCTAAGCTGAACAGAGTTCCTTCTGTGCCCTGGAGGGCCTCGTGGGGGCAGGCACTGCTGCCCTGTCCAGCCCCCGACTGCAGCCCTCCACACCCGACAAGCATCGAAGAAAAGTGCCCCCAGCCCTCGGGAGGGGCCCTGAGCCCAGCAGGGAGGGCGAGCTGAGGGTGGGTGGAGGCTGAGACCTTGACTCCATCTGCGCAGGGACAAGGCTCACTAGCCTTCCTCTTCCTTTTTTCTTTTTGGACGTAGATTCCCGAGAATATTTTTCTTTCCTCTTTAAAAAACTTTATTGAGGAATAACTGACAAGCCCTTCGTGTAACTTGGGGGAGTTTCTCCCTATAGAAAGTGGAACCTGGGCTGGGGGCCATGGGGAGAGAGGGTCTCAGAGCTGTGCACCCCCAGGACACCACGGGGGGCAGGGGGAAGTTTCCATTCTGGTGACCTTTTCAGCCTCAGAAGGAGGAAGAGGAGGGAGGGGCGTCAGGGGACGTGGGCTGGGGGCCGGGCAGGGAGACAGCCGGGAGCCCATCCTACCTGCATCCCGATCACAGCGTAGATGAAGAACAGCATCACAATCAGGAGGGCCACGTAGGGCAGCGCCTGGCGGGGACACACACAGACACACGCACACGCGCACGCGTGCCTTGAGGCCACCGGGCGACCGCAGGCTGGACCCCTCCCCACACAGTGTCTCTGCATCTGCCAACTGTTGCCTGGCTTGGGAGACACGTCCAGGAGCCCCGCAGACATCCTGGGCACTAATCGGGAGGGGGCTGAACCTGGTGCTGACCCCTCCCGTCACCTGGGTGTCAAGCACCTGAGACCTGGGGCGGTGCACCCAGAGAAGTGGGCTCTGAGCCCAGAACTTAGTGACACTCCACTGGTACAAACAATCTAGGATGAGGAAAAGGCCCTCCCGCCACCCACCTGTGCTTGTGCAGTTGGAGGGCCAAGGGGGACACTCATCAGCCCCTCCCCCCACAGCTGTAAGCTGTCCCACCAGGTGTAGGAAAGGCAGGACCAAGGGGCACTAAACAAAAGTGAGACTGGTCTGGGCTTAACCTCTCTGAGCCTCGGTGTCCTCATCTGAAAAATGGGAAAAAGAGTAAGGATCTCAGGGGTTTTGGGGCCCTGGCTGATTTAAGGTTCACAAAATGCTGGGGCAGTGCCTGGCCCACGGCTGGTCCCTGTGTTTTCCTCCCCTGCCTCCTCCTGGGGAGGGAGGCCTCATGGCTCATGGGGCATGGACAGAGCCCGCACACCACTAGGGGGCACTGCGGGACCACAGGGTGTCCTGCCTGGTGCTCGGGCTCCACCTTCAGTCGAGCCCAGGAAATGTCGGGGTGGGGGGTGGGTGAGTATGTGGGGCCTGTATAGTCACCCGTGGCTGTGGCCAGGGCCAGCGTGATTCTGCTTTTACAGAAGGAAACGACTGTTGGGAGCAGAGAACTGGCCCTGCAGTTGGCAGCTCTGTGTCCACACGGGGGACACCAGGGGAGCCTGGCTTAGTCCATGAGCAGGTGCGGGCAGCAGACTCTGCTGAACCCCTGCTGGGAGGAGGGTGACAGCCTGATGCTGACGGCACCTGACTGGGAGCGGCCGTAGGGGTCATCAGGCCACCTCTGCCCATGGCTTTCAAACCTGTTCCACCACAAAACCCTTTCGTGCGGTCAATTCTTGGGGAAAAACACACAGAAGAGAAGAAAGCAGAACCCTTTCAGCCTCCCCTCAGCTGGGAGCATCATCCTAGATGGGGGCCTGGGGGGGACGGGGAGGGGTACCTGGAAGGACTTGATGAAGGTCCACAGCAGCGTCCGGATGCCCTCCCCGCGGCTCAGCAGCTTGACCAGACGCATGACCCGGAAGAGGCGGAAGAAGGTGATGGAGATGCGGGAGTTCTCCTCCGCGTTCTGGGGCCGTTAACACAGCAGTTAACACACGGGTGGGTGCGCGGGGGGCCTGCTCGGCACGGCCCCGGGGGGTGGGGGTGGAGGCAGGTGCAGTGGGTCGGCTGCACTAGACTCTCCCGGCGCCTGCGGGGGGGCGCAGCCCCTGGCCTCCACAGCACCCAGTGGTGCCCAGGCCCTGCACCTCTGCCACAGCATCCCTGGTCTTAACCCCCTGGGGGAGCAACAGGTGATTCCCTAGGAATTCCATCTGCTTTGAAATCTAGGCCGAGAGCCACCCTGAGGCCTCTGCCTGGCTTGGCTGAGGTCCTATGTCCCGAGTGGGAATGGCTCTCTGCCAGGCTACACTGGTGGTCCTGGTGGGCGGGGGGCTGCCCATGGAGGGGTCTTGCACCCTGGCTGCCTGGTCTCAGCGCTCTGTATGTCCCCCCACTTCCCACAGCCCCCCATGGCTGTAGGCGGGCCTGGGGTGCAGCTTGGTGCTGGGACAGATCCCAGGCTGCAGACCCCACTGCTCCTCCACCCAGCTCTGCCCTGGGGGGTGGGGGGCCCGGGCAGGGTGAGGCAGGGCAGCAGACAGTGAGGGGTCCTACTCAAGGCAGGTGGTCTCCTCAGGGGCATCCGGAGGGGGGCGGGGGCCAGGACTGCTGGACCTGGGGGAGCCTGGGGCCAGAGAGTGCCTGGCCAGGGCTCAGGAGTAGGACAGGCTGCCCTGTCACCCTCTCCTCCAGATCTGAGGACAATCAGCACAGACTGACCCCCGACCCTCCTCCTGCCCACACTGGCCAGAGAGCTAGGGTGGTGGCCCTGGAAGCTGGCCGGTTCCCCAGAGCTAGTGCAGCCCCCCAGCCCCGTGGGCACCAGGAGAGAACGGACGTTTGGGCTTCCTGTTACTGCTCCTGCTGCAGGCCCCCTGCTCGGAGGCGTCTCTGGCTTGTTGCTGGGCCCCGTGTGGCCCCCGCTTCACAATTTCTGCTCCTCTGGCTTTATTCCTAACCATCTCCAGGTCAGATCTGGCCTGACAACACCCACGAAAAATCCCACCAGCACTGGGGCCTCCGCAACTCCTGGTTCTAACCCTGTGGCTGGGACTGCAGAGGTCTCTCCCCTCACCCCAATCAGAACAGGGGACCCACGAGGGAGGGAGGTTTTACAGGTCCCAGCACAGCCTGCTCCGCCCTGCGTGCATCTATCCTTCTCCTTCTAAACCAGAGCTGCTCCCCCGGGGCAGGCTGGTGGGTGGGGGCTGCAGGGGCTGGGGGCACTGGAAGCAGACCATCCCGCCCCCGGGCCCTACCCACCTGTGCGTTTTGAGTCTTCGATGCCCTTCATCTCTGCATTTCTATCATCTGTATACCTACTTGAAATTCTGCCTTCTCTCCTTAAAAGGGGGTTGCGTTCCCCCAGAGGAGGGTGCAGAGGAGGCTCAGGGCTTTGTAACTTGGCTGTCAGCCCCACCATGGTCAGGGAGGGAGAAAGGAGAGCAAGTGCCAGCTTACACGGAACCTCAGCTGTGCGGCAAGAGCTGGGGAAATTGGTGCCGCAGAGGCATCTGCATGTGATTCGTTAAAAAGCAAAACTCCAGCCTGCAATCTGAGTTCGTCCTGGGTTCAGAGCCCTCCAGACAAGCAGGCAGCACGTCCAGGCTCAGCCCTTCCAGCCACGGGCGTGGGCTTCATCAGGAAACACCACCCACTGCTCTCGCCTGTCTGCTGACTTTCAGGCTCAGGGAATCAACCCACTCACTGGCCCTTCTAAAAACCCACACTTGGCCCATGTTTGAAGTCTGTGATGGCAGCCTCTTGGAGACAGCTGTTCCAAGGAGACTTCAAGGTCACACTGGGTGGCCTCTCTATCACTTCAGCCAAAGACGCCTAGAGCAGGAGTGGCCCCGACCAGTCTGCTGCAGGGAGGCGGGTGTGTCCTAGTTTCAATGCCCCTCACAGGTGACACTGTCGGGGTGACCACACTCGGGGTAATGAACCCAGCTTAACCTCTTACTGGGGCTTTGACTCAGAGCTCAAGGGCAGCCTGGTGACCAGGAGGGCCTCCCCATCTCCAGCTACGTCACCTCTCCTTCCTCTTTCCTGGAGGCCTCGCCATGGTGCCCATGGGTGCCCTGTGCATACCCCACATCAGGTTAAGGTTGGGGACGTTAGCCAGTGGAGTCCTCAGGACGTTTAACAGGAAACAGCCCTCAGGTCCCATTCTCTCCCAGTGGCTCACTAGACAGTCAAGGTCACGGTGAACTGCCACCCACAGGAAAGCTCAAGGATGGAAACGTCACACCAACAGCACTCGACAGCTCACAGACCAGGCAGGCAAGGCACATGGCAGACATGGGCGACATGCATCGGGGACTGGGCTCTGAGACCCTGGGGGTGGGGTGGGGCACAGTGGGGACGTTAGAGGGGTCACAGAAGCTGAGAGCGTGGTCTGGAGGCTCGGTCTTACCATAAAGGGAGAGCATTGGGTATGTTCAGCTGGCTTTAAAGAAAGGCAGATAGAAATAAGCTGTAATGAGTCTCCGACGAAGACGCCCGGCATTCTAGGTCTCGATAACACAGGAGCAACGCAGTGGCAGGGGAGGGCAGGAGGGCCAAGTGGGGGTACACAGCACAGGCCTGGCAGGGTTGGGTGTCTCCGCCATGGGCTCCCACCCAGCGAGGCTCTTGGGCATTCTGCCTGGAACCATCTCTGGCCACAGATTAACTACTAATTCACACCCATTATCACTGAGGTCTTCTGGATTTTGAGGATGGAAGTTTTGTTTGCTTTTAACCAGCCATGTGTCCTAAGATAGCCTCCGGGGCTGGCACTGCACGTGCTTACCCAGCACTGCCAGCTGAAGGCGAGAGGCCTTGCCTGTGCCCAGGGCTGCTCTTGGCCCACATGTATTTGAGCAAAGGAGCCCAGGGGCAGTGGCCCCCCCCCAGGTTCAGGGGAAGACTGAGGTTTAGTTACCACTGAGGTCGTCAACTCCCTCTGCGGTGGGACCAGCCCTCAAGCTGAGGCTCAGGAGGGAGAAGGTCCTGCGGGGCTTCTGGTCCCCAGGTGTGGACCTTAGCCACTGGCCTGAGATAACGAGTGTGGACTTGTTTATAGAATTCGAAAGCCCTGCCCACAATTTTGGATGTTACTGTTAATACCCCGAGAAACTGTTCTCACGGGTCTGACTCTGGGCTCGTTATGGGGCAAGGCTGAGGGGCCTGGCCACAGCAGAGTATCCCACAGCAGCCGAGCTACATCTGGGAAGCTGCCCTGCCCTTTGGCCTCACACACAGAGCGCAGCCTGGATGGGTCCTGAGCCCCTGAGCTGCCAGCTCCTCTGGACTTCACGCTTACCCTCCACTATCAGAGAGTTGCTCCTGTGTTTCTGTTTTCAAAGTACAAACAAGGAGAACGTGTAACGGGGTTTCTGAAGGACGGAAATGTGCACAACCAGACATTTGCTTGCAGACTGAAAATATTTCTTTGGTAACAGATTTCTCAGCAAACTCCTTTTTTACCCATCACAAGTTGGGAGGTGTTCTTTTCAGGGACTGGTGGAGACACAGGGTGAGGGAAGGGAGGAGAAGGAAGGGACAGGACGTCTCTCTGGTCATTTAAACACTGTCTCTGCTTCATGAGGGGCGGCAGCTGCCAGGTCGACCCACGTGCCTGGAGGGGGTGGGGTGTCTAGGGTTTGGCCAGCAGGCCCAGAGAGAACACGGAGATAGACACGCACACGCCTGCACACACACGCATGCACGCACGCTTGCACACACACACGCACGCTTGCACGCATGCAGGAAGTTCCCGGCTGGTCGGGGCTTGTGCCCCAGTGTTGACGTGTGAGGAGTTCCGTGTTTCCAGGGCTTCAGTGGGGAAGGCGCACAAGGGCCGCACGGAGGTGAGTCCACAGTGCTGGGCTCTAGCCTTGCTCCTGCCTTGGCTGCACCCTGAAAACCACCAAAGCTGCCTGTTACTCTCAAGGGCCCCGGGCAGATGCTTGAAGGTCTTCAGGGTCAACCCCATCCTGAATGGGACCAGGATGGGGGTGATTTAGGGGCCCCAGCTGGGTCACCAGGCGCAATCGAATTAACCCCCAGCCATGAAAAAATTAAAACTACTTATCTTCTTTTACTTCTTAAACATTCAGAATCCTTCATTTGGGCTTTTAAAATGTATTAGTTTCTTGTTTTTGGCCTTTTATGCTTCCATTTCAGACCTCATTTATGTAAGTCATGTTCTACTCAAAGATTTACCTTTAGATCTATTCTAATCAGCTTGAGCAATCTTATTGTTTTCATAGTACGTATGAATTCTGTAACCCTCACGATCTGTCACTTCAACAGGAGACAAGAAGGCCATGGCGAGAGGAAGGGCAGGCCTCCGGGAACCCAGCCTCCAAGGAGCCTCACTTGGGGAGAAGTGGAGACTCACAGTTAGTTCTACTCTTGGGCCTTAAAGCCTTGCTCTCCAGAGGCTGCTTCTAGCCTGCTGGGGCAGGGTTGCCTCTCAGTGGCTCGCACAAGCCTGTCCTCACGTGTGGAGCTGTGCTTACAAGACCCATGGGCTGGAAAGTAACTGTGTATCGTAATAAAGCCAGGAAGACACCTGGAGTGATTCCTGCGGTAGAGAACAGGAAGGGGCCTGTTGCACAGCCCTGCCCACAGAGAATCGTAGGCCCACACGCTGCCGCCCAGATGCCCCAGGCAAGCGTGTCTGCTGGTCGCTGTGACCCCCCAGAAGAGCCTGAGGGACCACTGAGCATCACTTCTACCTTCTGAGCTAAATTCAGAATTAATCGGGAGCCCGGAGTGCTCAAGCCCTCCCCCACTGACATTTCCCCAGACCTTGCTCCTGGTGCCCCCGAGTTACTGTCTTCAGGGAGGGGGGAGTGAGGGTAAGAGTCCCTACAGCAGGGCATCTGCCCTGCACCCCGCCTGCCGCCAGCTCAGGTCCACAAGTAGGGAGTGTGGAGCCCATTTCTCAGCTGCCCATTCTGATCTTTTTAAATGATCTGGTCCTTTTCAAGGGGTTAGGACATCAGGGCAATTACCTTAATTTGATCTTGCAATTGGTAGAAATAAGATTACTCCTGCCCGTGTGGGACAGAGGTGGAGCCTTGCCAGAGAGGCCCCAGCCAGCAGCAGGGACAGCCTCTGGACTCACTGGGGTGCACATACATGGGTCACCTTGTATCATTCAACCGGCAAAGACCTGGGGCGGCTTTGGAAAACTGCCTTTCCTGACCCAAGTTCTGGATCAGATGAGAAGTATCACCTCAGTGGATGAAGGCTTTGTTTCCAGAATGTCCTCACTGTTCCTCTTCAATGAGGTCCTCTCTCTAGACCACACGTGGGAGCTGAGGGGACTGAGGGACACCAGAGGCTGCAGAGAGGGTTCTCCAGGACGGATGGACAGACAGACGCCAGAATCAGTGGGGCGTGGTTCCCAGTTTACATCCCATCATCTCTCTGGAGAACTGAGAGGTTGCTGAAAATCACTTAACCACATGAAAAATGGACTGCTTCCTCTTCCTCCTCTTCTCCCCTGCTCCTCCTCCTCCTTTGCGTGGCCAGGAGGTGAGGGTTATGGGGATGTAGGACCGTGTAGAAGATTTCAAGGCTGGAATACCCAACTGTCTTCCAGGGTGTTCTCTGTGATCAGGTGGTTCGAGAGCACTTTGGAGCAGCTGTGAGCCATGGCTGTGACTCTTGGACAGGTAGGCTTGGAAAGGTGCAGATGACCTGCCTCCCTCCAGGAAAAGCTGAGTCTGAATGGGCCCTCGGACGAGGGCCCAATCCTAGTGGCAGCCACCAAGACAACGGTTGTGTATCTCTGGTCATTGGAAGTCCACATTCCTCTGAGCCAAAAGCAACATCACAGGAGTGTGAGTCTTTTATTGGGTGCCTTCCTACAGAACCTTTGCTTTTCTAACCTCTTGTCCAGAATGTAGAGTGGATCTGATATAAATTCCGTTCCAAACCACCTGAAGATCTGGGTCTATCTGGCATCCCTCCAACCGCCACCATCCCCTCTCCCTGCCAGCTCTGCTTCTCTACTTCAACTGTCTCTAATCTCATCTCCATTTGGTCTGCAAGACAGGATGGCTAGTTCAGCTGTGAGTGTGTCATGGTGTCGTGGGGGTTGGGACTTTGTTGGAGAGACCCCAGTTAACCTAGTCTGGAGGATAAACACCAGGCTGGTAGAGAGAGAGCTGGGGATGCAGGAGTCAGGTGCTTCTAGAGACATCTTCAGGGCCGGGAGCTAGCAGAGCTGGTTCAGGGGTGGGGGTCCTCATTACCTTTCCAGCCTCTCTTCCAACCATGAGAAACGCACATCCCAGGAACTGAAGTGTGGCCCTATGGACGTGGAGGGGTTGGGAGGTGCTGACCCTCAGAGCCAGCAGGGGCGGCTGTAGGGAAGGGATTTTAAGGAGGTCAAAGTAAAATCTGTTGTAAACTGCCAGCTCTCCAAGGTTGAATGACGTGCTTCCTCGGGAGGGAGATGCAAGGTCTAAGTAAACACATGTCAACCGGGAGACACAGCGAAGGGTCAGTGCCACCGGCCTTCAGATTTGAGGGCAAATGAAGGAAACGTGGGTGTTCAAAAGCAATTCTTAAGCACAGTTTCCATTTTGGTCTGGTATGAATGGAGGAATGGAACTAGGTCTGTGGAGGAGGAGGAGAGTTGGGAAGAGGAAGGTGGGGGTTACGAGGAAGGCAGAGACAAGGACAGAAAAGGGCAGCGAGCAAGTTAGAGTCACCCCAAAGATGGGAGAGTGGAGGGTGGACAGGCAGCCCCCTCCCCCATGGGCCCACATCTGTTTCTCCAAAGGAAAATTCTACCCAGAAGAGGAAGGAGATTCTAGCCAGAAAGGGGGTCCTTTGTGGTCACAGGCATCTGGCTGAAATGCTCTTCAGAGCATCCCTTGAGGGGTCTTTGGCCCCAAGGGGACTGGAGGAGAGATGTGGTGCAGGGGCTCTGTGGGCTGAACTGTGGTGACCAAGCTGTGCTGTCAGTGGTGCAGGCAGTGGCTGAGGCCTCAGGAGCTGCTCATTGTCCACTGCAGCCTGACGGCTCCTCAGGTGGTGGTACCTGCCGGAACTCCCGCTACACAGGACTGATCACAAAATCGCAGGGTTGCTTTACCTCCCTTGGGAGGGACAGTCATTCAAACAGATAACCAACAAAAGGAACTCACGAAGAATAAATGAATGAAGTCAGCTTGTCAGGAGCACTCACAACATCCCATACATGGTGGTGGTGGTGGGGGGGAGACAGAGAGACAGAGACAGAGATGGACACAATGAGCCTGAGGGATGGAGAAGAAAGAGAGAGACAGACTCAAGGAAATAAGCAAGAGCAGCTGGCTCTCAAGAAGCAGACAGAGGGAGTGTTTTTGGGGGGCTCTTGTCAGCATTTTGGGGGCTGCTGAGATCAGCTCCCTCACTTCCTCCACGAGCTCAGGGAATATTCAAGGTCCCTCTGCTTTAGGTGCCGTCTGGCAATCACCCTGGCAGCGGGCTTCGCCGGGGATGAGTGACACCCACTGCCCAGACGGATGGCCATCTGGCCCAACCAGGGCTGTGTCCTGATAGCTTCCTTCCATCCAATCCTCCAGTCTAGGGGAAAGGAGGGGGCTGTATGAGGACAGAAAAGATGAGAATGAGAGAGGAAAGGGAAGAAAATTAGAGGACAACGGAAGGTGAAGGGGTCTCGGTCAGTAGGCGGAGGGCAAGAGGGGCCCGGTCAGGTCCTGGCTGCTGGGACACTGGATGGCCTAGCACAGTCCGGTGAGAACCGTTAGAAACAGGTTCCAGGGGTTTTTTGAGACCCTCCCCAGGCCACTGCTTTCGGGCACCTGCGCCAGGTGGCCTGCTGTCCAGCACGTGGGCCTTGTCCTGCAGGCAGAGGCCAGGCTCTGGAAAGAGCTCCCCGTGTCCAGCTGGACTATGGCCAGTCAGGGCCAGCTCACTGCTGGGTGAGTGGGACCCTGCTCAACCTCTCAGGACCAAATGCATTTCCCAGCAGAGGAGAAACTGCCTTTTAGGACAACTGGGGGCTGGGTCCTACCTCCTCACTTAGCGGCCGTGCTCCTGAGGGTCTTATTTCCGAGCTCGAGATGTCTCTAGGTCAAGCCTTACCTTCCACGCTTTAAAGGTGGGCAGCTCCCTGAGTCAATACTGCCCTCCCGTGAACTAATGTTTTGGGAACAAGGTGACTTGGTGGCTTCGTTTGTTGGGGGCATGAGAGTGGGGGTGGTGCTGAGAAGGAAGGGGCTGGGAGGGGCTCCGTGAGCAGCGGGGGAGGGACCAGCAGAGGGAAAACAGGGTGGGGGGCAGTGCAGGAAGGTGGCAAGGGTCACAGCTGCCCCACCCGGCTTGGCCTGAGACCACCACTCTGATTTAATCAAGAAGCAGCCCCGGCTGCATGGACCAGAGTCAGGTAGACCCTGATGCCCGTTCAGGCCCCTCTCTGCCATGGTGGGGGAAGGGGAGCCGGGAGTGGGCATGCGGGCTGGGGGTGGAGGGAGGCTCTGACTCAGCCCCGTGTGGGTGGATGTGCAGTGGGCGCTCTGACTCAGGACACTGCCTCCCGGTCACTCGAGGCCCTGAGGCCAAAGCAGGAGCCAACCTGCTGTATTACTTTTACAGGGAGCCGGTGAAGGCTGTGGTCAGAAGTCGTGCCTGTGGGTCTGTGGTCGAAGGACCACTGGCCCCAGGAGCCAGGTGAGCAGCACCTGGGGCAGCACCCGAGGCCCCGACACGCATCCTGGATGCTCCAGGCTGAACCTGTCCCTTCCCCCTTGTCCTCTCTGCCCACTTTCTACTCCTGTCCAGCGGGCAGGTGAGGGGTCTGTTCCACACGTTCCGTGCCCTTGGCCTCTGAGCCTCACTGACCCAGGGCCCGGGCGTCTGAGCATCCCTCAGTGTCCACAGGCCCAAAGAAGTTCGGCTGAGCCACCCAGCCTGGGGTCCCGAGGCTGGAAGTGTGCTGAGCAGGGGCCTGGGGGTGCGGGGCCCTGGGGGTTCCAGCCCCCGTCGGTTTGGCCAAAGGGCTCTCAGAAGAGCAGGAATGGGTTTCAGCCCTCGTCTCACCATCTGATAGCTGTATGGCTTTGGCAAACCCTGAACAAGCTCATCCCACCCAGGGATGTGACATGTGGTGGCCTTGGTGTGGGGCCCACACACCCCTGCCAAGGGCAGCACTGTGCCCTCCTGCCCTCCCCCAGCTCCTAATGTGACCCCGTCATTTCACCTCCCGTCCAGCTTGGATGCTCTGGCCGCCCTGTGCTAGTGCTGTGTCCACACAAGTCACCGGCTTCCCTCCCTCTGAACCTGCCTGTAGCCCCTCGGCCATGTCCTGTCCATCACGTGGGCCGTCCTGTTCCCACCCGAGGGTCCCTGGGCCCTTTTCTCTGGAGAGTTTCCAGGTGACAATTCTGACTCCACAGCCTCAGGTGCTGCTCACAGGCACTTGCCGGGCGGCGAGGGGGTTGCTGTTAGAAGGTGCCCAGTGCAGAGCCGGGAGGTGGGGCTTCTGGGATCAGGTCAGCCCCCGCACTGCACTCAGGATGTTCAGCCCTGATGTGGGTCACTGCTCTTGGTCACGTGGCTTCCTTGTCCTTGACTGAGGACATGTGTGTCCATGATGAAGGCTCTGGGCCTCCCAGCACTTCCCGTCGTGCAGGTCGAGGAGGGTGATGGGGGGGCTGCTTCTGATGCCTCAGGAGCTTCCACTGACATCGCCGGGTTACGTCTCTGGGTTTTCCTTCCAGAAAACAGAATTTCAGACTCAAGGGATACAGGAGGAGCAGGGGACTTCCTTAGGAGGACACGATGCTGACTCTGCCCAGATGCAGGAGGACGTATTGCATCCAGAGGGAAGGGGGCAGCCAGACTGCGACCGTGCACACAGAATCCAGTGTGGCTATGGGGCCCAGAGTCTCCTCTGGTCACACTGCAGGGTCCAAGGGCATCTCCCAGAGTGAGCAAGAGGTCAAGGTGGCCCTGAGCACAGAGGCCCCGGCTAAGCGTGCCCCCATCTCTCCTCCTTCCTTGGCTGTTCACCCGTCTCAGCCTTGAGCACCATCGCTGTGCTGCTGACTGCACACCCGACCTCAGACCAGGAGTCCACCTATCCACCTGACGTCGCCACTGGACGGTCAGGTAGACAGCGTCCCTGAGCCCCGTCCTCCTCGTGCAAATGGGTCCCGCCTCCCACCCTCCTGCCGACACCAGCTCCATCCTCCCTGACTCAGCCCGAACCCCGTGGCTTCCTGGGCACCTCTTTCTCTGGTGCCCACATCCAGTCCGTCAGGAGAGGCCCTGGTCCTACTTGCAGAGCGGACTGAGACTCTGAACCGTTGACCAAGAGTCCAAGCGTATCTGGGAACAAGGGCTGTGACCTCTGTGTTTGGCTGGTGTGTCAGTGGAGGGTGGGGTTTGGAAAGAACATCCTTGGCTTGGGTGCCACGGCCTCTCCCCTTCAACAGCGCTTTAAATTTATGCCTTTTTTTTTTTATGTTGGGTTTTTAAATGGATGCTCTGAAGTTGAGCTACAGAGTGCAGCACCGTGATATCGTCACCCTCCTCAGACAGGGGAGAAGCAGGACTCGAACACTCAGTCTGACCCCGGTCCAGCCCCTCCTTCTGGCCCCTGCCTGGGGTGATGATGCGGGTGTCCTTCCTGGATGTGTGTCAGGGAGCAGGGAGCGGTCGGGGACACCTCCTCTGCTCGGCATCACACACTCTCTCCCCGTTTCACCTCCAGATGAACGTTCAGCATGACTTTTCACAAACTCCCCAATCTGCAGAGTAAGGAACACCTCCATGTGGGTGAAGGACACTGGGAGGAGTTGGAGGGGCTTCTCAGCTGGAAGCGAGGCTGGGCTGATAACTTATGGCTTAGAAAATAAAAAACCTCCTGTGGTTAAGATGTAAACTACAGAACAGAACGTAAGGGCTGAACAAATCCCAGCCGGCGGGAGTCCACAAGAGGAGGATGTGAGACGTACGTGTTCGTCAAAGGGCGTCGTGGACTGAACAGACAGGATTGCTGGCCTCTCCCCACTCCCTCCTCCCCCAGGAGACGTGGGCTCCAGCCGAGGGGTGGGAAAGGCACTGACGTGACCCATCCTCATCTGTGCCTCAGCAAACGGGGATGGTCATTCCTGTCTGTCAGGCTCACGGGGCAATGAAGTCACATGAGCTGGATGCCAAGGCGAAGTGTAAATGGAAACTGTTGTACAAACGGAGGGTCTGTGTGTGACTCCACGTGCCATTCTTGGGGTCCTGCACTACCCCCAACCCCAACAGCCACTTTTGGGGCAGAAATTTTATACTCTAGAATTTTTTTCCTTTGTCTTTGTTATTCTTTAAAAATAGCAGTACTTTGGAAGAAAATGGCAGGCTGAGTGATGGAAGGCTCCCCCAACAGTGAGGGACCCCAGGACTGAGGGGGTTCCTCTGCACCCAGGGAGCTGCCTGCTGTTACTGGCTCCAAGTCCCCAGGCACAGATCCTCGCAGGGACCTCCCCTCCAGACACAGGCCCACATCGCCCTTCCCTGGTCTCCCCTGAGGGCCCCTTGGTCTGAGCACAGGGCCCTGGCCAGTGGATACGCGTGTGGACATATCGTGGGGTACAACTTGTGGTCCCTCCAGCAACAGAGGGTTGCGCAGGGTTGGGGGAGCCGAGGGAGGGGAGGAACGGAGCCAGGGTGGGGAGCTCAGTTTCCTTGTGCTCCGACGATTTACTGGAAGGGGTCAAGGGAATGTGTGTACACACACACACACACACACACACACACACACACACACACACACCCTGCAAGACAGATCACCCCGGAGATCCCCGAGACAGAGGGGCAATCGAATCTGTGCTATGGGGCAAGCAGGGAGGGGGCGAGGTTGATGGCAGGGGACACAGGGAAAGCGGAACAGCCTCCTCCCAAGGTCCATCCGCTGGAAGGGGGCAGATAGGCTTATGATCAGGGGAATCAGGACATAAAATAACGTCAGTTCAACCGACCGGCAGCCACCTACAGGGTGCGGGGGGCAGGTAAGGACACAGTGGGGGGGGACGGTGGTGGTCGTGGGGTGTTTCTGACACCTTAGATCAGAACTCAACAGCATCTGTGCTCCGTGCTGTTATTCAACGGTTCAGCACATCAACGTTTGCGCAAACATTACTGTCTCTTAACCAAGGAAAAATTATGACAAAAAACTAAACCACACATGTTAAAGACCAACCGCAAGAGGGCTTGCCTACAGATAGAGAGAGAAGGTTGAACATGCCGGGAAACAGAGGTACGTGTGCAGGGGCTGTGGAGGGACTGTCTAGGAGGGAGCAGCTCCCGGGAGCAGGTGCAGGAGGCCTTGGAACCAGGGCAGGGGGCCGGGGAGGCGGAGAGCCAGGCAGGTGCAAGGCCGGTCTTCTTAGGCAGGTTCACCTGGGGCCAGGTGCTCCCACAGCAAGCAGGGGGTGGGGGGTGGAGGAGCCCTCTCCAGAAAAGAGGGGTGCTGGCTGTTCTCCCCCACCTCCCAGTGGAGGGGCCCTTTCAGCGTGAATACAATGGGCTCTCAGTGTTGGCCAAGTGCAAGCCTTCACCCCGGGGTCCCCGGGAGAGCTCGTTTCCTGAATGCTGGGGGTGGGAAGGGGTGAAAAGAGGTGGGTCCCCGCCCCAGCAGCTGCCCAGGGGACGTAAACACCCCTCCGCTGTCTCACTCCGGGATCCCGGGGCTGCATCCTCCTAGACAGTGTGCACCATGCCAGGCTGATTGTAAAGGGGGGAGAGAGGATGCAGCAATCAAAAGTCAAAAGGAAAGGGGGGCCTAGCTCGTTCCAAACATTAAAAAAATTCCAAAATAAAGCAACAAGAAAAAAAAAATCCTTTAAACCAATGTAAAAAACAAACAAATGAGAATAACTAAGTGGAAAGAAGGAGTTGGGAGGAGGAGATGGGAGGAAGAGAGCGATGGGGTGAGCGTGGGGCAGGCACGGCGTCACAGGGCAAGGACGCCGGTACTTACGTTTACCTCGGTGATGGCTATATCAACAATGCTACCCACAACAATCAAGGCGTCAAATGTGTTCCATGCATCACAGAAATAGTGCTGCATGGGGCAGAGGAGCCGAGGGAGGGAGAGAGGAGAAAAAACCAACAACAAAGGAAAACAAAACAAAACGAAGAGGAAAACGAAAAAAAAAAAAAAAAAAAAGCATGAAAGAAAGGAGAGAAGAGAAAAAAATGAGAAAAGAAAGAGGTTATGTGGGCGTACTGGACCCTCTTACCACTCCACAGTCTGGAGGCGCACACCTGGCACCTGGTGCTCGCGGAGCCTGACAAAAGCCGGGTTAGTCGGGGCGCCGGGCAGGCGTCTGGGGTGGGGGAGGAGGAGCCCCAGCTGCCCCTCGCCCGGCCCGGCAGAGCGGGGACAGTGTGGGCGCTCACATTCCCCAGGACGGCGGCAGGTGCAAGAGAAAGCATGACTGGAGGGGGTAAAACAGGAAACCAAAAATAAACCGAAGGAGGTAAAGAGAGAGAGGGGACACGGAGGCATCCTGGGCAGTCATACTCACATTCGTCTCACTGAGAATGACGTCAATTACGCTGCCAATTACGATGAGGAAGTCAAAGACATTCCAGGGGTCACTAAAGTAGCCCTACACGGGGCGGCAGGACGGGAGTGAAAAGGAAGGTTAGACAGACAAGAAAAGAGCGCCGGCACCAAAGCACCGCCGTCGGGCCGCGCCGTCGCTGCTGGAGTCCGAGCCCAGGGTGGGAGGCCTTCATCCCCCTGGCCTGCCTTCCCGGGGTGCCCCTTCCTCCAGATGCAGCCCCCTTGCCCATCCTACTTCCCCAGCACCTCCTAGGCCTCCAGCTCCTCATCAGAGGGCTGCCTGGAGGGAGGGAGGGAGCACGGGGTGGGGCCCCTAGATGAGTGGTCTGGGAATTAGCAAGCCGCAGTCGGTGTGGTCCAGTCGGGCAGCCAGGCCCTCTGGGCTCAGGGGTGACCCGTGTGAAGCTCACAATAACGAGGGGGCCACGTCATCAGAGCAGCATCTATGACAGGGTCACCCTTGTGCCAGCCCTGAACGTGCCTCTGGACAGAGGCTTTCCTTCCTGAACGGAGACAGAGGCCAGGTCAGTCCCAAGGTTCAGTAACATGGGAGGTGACCCTAGACCATATCTCAGGGTGTCTCTGAAGCACCCCCGTCCCCAGCACCACCATTCTGACTCAGGATCCCGCTAAAATGCCCCCCGAGAGAATGAGGTTCTCACAGCCTTTCCTGCAGGCTGGGTGGGGGTCTGGGGGCCGTTGTGCCTGGTGGGGAACATCAGGGTGCTGACTCCACCTCTTTGTCCTGCACACATGGATTTTGTTTGTTTCACACCTATTTAGGGAAGGAAACAGATGAATATTTTTGAAAGACTTTTTGAAGTACGTGGACAACTGGTCAATCAAGGGTTAGGCTGTCCCATCCCTGCAAAGGTTCCCAGAGTCCTGGGTGGGCAGACTCTCTGCAAAGAGAGGGCGGGTTCTTGGGTCTGAACTGCTGCCTCTCAGAGTGCAGGGGTCAGGGAGTGGTGCTCTGTGACATGCGGATGTACCCGACATGTGGATGTACCCGCGGTTCAGGAGCCCTGGGAACCAGACGGCTGTCCTTCCCAGGGGTGGAGTGCGGAGGGCCCAGCACCGAGGGCATTTGTTTTCTGTAAGAAAGGACATTTGCCCCTTTGGTTCTTCAAGGGATGCCCCAGCCTCTGAGCCACGAGCTGGGGCTTCGAGGAGATGCACTTCTGAGGCTGGTGAGGAGGTAAGAAAGCACCAGGGTTGTCGGGGGGAGCTCTGAGAGTCTCCCAGGTCCCTCTCCCCAGCCCTCCTGGGGCAGCCAGCTCTCCCTCTCTATTTCTGACTCTCAGGAGTGTGTTCTTCCCCTCCGCCCGCCACCTCCCAGCCGTGCCCCATTTCAGCCAGATCACAAGACATGCTATCCCAGGGCTGTTATTCTTAGTGTGGAGGTCGGGTCACGGGGAAAGGGGCCTCCCGGTTCCCAGGCATTTCTGCCAAAAAGAAAGCAGAACTGCCACCGTGGAGACTCTGAACAGCCCAGTGGCGGGGCAGAGGTTGGCCAGGGCGTGGGTGAGGTGAGGGTCACTTGAAACCCTGGCTGTCCTGCTGGTTTCTCCAAGTATTTTTCTGAATATCCCAGTGCCTTTGAGGCAGAGAGAGGCTTCTCTCTCCCTTTCGAGTCACACGCTGTGAGCGGGAAAGGACCCACTCCCTCCTGGGTCCTCACACAGCACCATGGAGCATGTGGGGGCACTGGTTTTGAGGACAAAGAGTGAAGACCCCAAACGAACGACAAATGTGCATGAGCTTTAACATCAGGTTTTGGAAAACACGGGGGGACTATCTCTAGAGAGGAAGAACATCTGTGTGGGCAGAGCTGCTTCGGGAGGGGAAGGGGAGGGGGTCCAGCGAGAGGAAGGAGGGAGCAGGAACCAGAGCAGAGTCCAGGACGCCCGGCATCCAGCCTAGAACACACGGGGGCAGAGCGTTAGTCGGGTCTGGGGGCAGGAGGAGGAGGTCAGTGGGCGTCTCGCTGCTCAGGGAGGGGGAGGGGCTGGAGTCTGTTCATTCACCAGAGGGACCTGGAACAGATGGGTGAGTTGGCCTTGGTCCGCAACGCAGCTGAGGGGAGAGACTGAAAGCGAGGAAGGCTGGCAGAGGCAGGGCGGACAAGAGGTTAACAGCTGCGAGCACCGGGAGGAGGCAGGCCCCCAGGGACCCTACAACCCAACCCCCCACCCCATGCATCGCTGTCACCCCCGCTCCCGGGCTCCTGTGTGTGCATACGCAGGACCGTCAGGCCTGCCCCAGCCCTCTGCAGCCGGCGGCTTCTGCTGGCCTCATGCCTCACCCTGGCCCTCCACAGGCTGTGCTGCAAGGGCGTTGGGTTGACCTCTCTGTCTTGTGGGCCCAGAGCCAGGGCCTCCACTGGCCGCAGAGCCCCACTGGTTCCCTCCTGGGGGAGGTTTACACATGGCCTGAGTGGGGGAGTGACAGCATCCCTTCAAGGGGCCGCTTCCCCCTGCCGCGTCCATCGCCTTCCAGCCCCGTCAACACTCCAAGTCGGACCACAAACGCAGTTTCAGATCCAGCTGTCAGCCCCTCCTCTCATCCGTTCCATACGTCCCAGAAACAAGCTGACACCCTCCAGCGGGGTCGACAGGTAGCCAAGAGACACACCTGCTAAATCTCCAAGTGGATGGGGTCCAGGAGGAAGACTTCTCCCTGTGCTCTCAGGAGTGCGAGAGCTGTGTCCTCTCTCTCTCTCTGTTTCACACACACAGACACTCACACACACCTGTCTTCACCCATCTCCTTGTTTGCTGGAAACCATGGGTGATACAGATTTGGGGTGTGCGATGGAGGAAGCAGAGTGGGAAAAAACTGTAGACTTTTTCCTCACGAAATCAGGTTGACCTGGAGCCAGGTCATATGTGGCACCTGCTCTTTCCCTGGTACAAGTCAGGGTTAGGGAAAGGGGTTCTAGGCGTTCCCTGAAGTGGTGAACCAAACCTCTCGATGTCCAGCTCCTCAGAGCCAGGGGGCCTTGCCGGGGCGGGGGGGGGGACGGTATTCTGGGGGATGTCTTTCCCTGGCCACCCCTAACCCTGCAGGCTGAGTGGACCCCCAGGCTCGGGAGGTCTCGTGCATGTCCCCCCAGGCTGAAGGGCAAGCACCTGCGGGCCCTTCTTCCAAGGGCGCCGACCCTGCGCTTACTGGCTGCTGCGGCAGAGGCTCCTAGCCTCAGCACATCATTGTTAGGAAGGGAAACTGCTGCCCCAGCATCTACGATGCATTTCACCTGCACGAGAATTCTGGACTTTTGTCTCGTGGATCATCTGTGCCCTGATCACCGCATCCGTGGAGCTGTTTCAAGCTGAAAGAGGCGGTGTAGTGGTTAAGGGTGTGACCCCCGGAGGCAAGGTGTCTGGGTTCAAGTCCTCCCTCTGGCTCTTACTGGCTGGTGACCTTGAGCAGATAACCAGTACCTCTCTGTGCCTCGGTTTCCCCACCTATGACATGACAACATTCAGGTTACAGTGTGGGTGACACAGGACGCCCTAAGTGAAGCACCTGCACCTGCAGGAAGCCCGCTGAGTCCCCACGCCCGTCATGGCTGCTGGGGCCAGTCCTCCCCCTCCTAGGGAGGCCAGATGCACAGGGTCAGTTTTGGGGATGGGACTGAGCAGTGGGAAAGGCAAAGCCCAGGAAGGTGGAAGGAGGAGGGAGAAGGTGAAGGTTCCAGAATCCCGAGCTCCCTTCAGTGGGTCTTGCCTTGCATCCTAGTGAGGACTTGGCTGTCCTGAGATTCTCAGATGAAATCTGGCACTGTTTTGAGATTGGTGACCGCCCTGGCAAGCTGTCCTGGCTAGACTTTGTCAAACTCGGGTTCACCCAGACAGTTAACTTCCAGGTTCCTACAAACCACTATTCATCTCAGGGAGACCCAAGCCCCTTGTGCTCTGGCTGGGAGGAGAGGAGTGGGCTGCTAGGTGGGCCCACGTCCCGTCTCTGGTCCCAAGAGCAGGGCTGTAGCAAGGAAGTCCAGGTACAGGCCCTGGCCCCGGAAATCTGGACTCTCAGCCCCTTCCCCACCCAGCAGGGTCTACTCTGTGATTGTCTCAGAGGCAACACATGCTTTAAACAGGATGGTGGTGAGACGGGTCCACAGGGTTCTGCACACCTGGGACCATGCTGCCATTGCTGCCTTTCTCCTCTTCTCCATCCCCTCCTGCCCACTTCCTCATCTACCTCTGATGGGTCCGACAGAGAGAAGCCAAGGAACACAGAGAAGGTGACTCAATGCTCTTCCTGGGGGGGGAAAGCTGACAGGACTTTGTCCAGGGTCTCTACCCCAAGACTGTTCCCTTCCAGGGACACCTGGCCCCAGGGATCGACATGGGGGGGGCCGGGTGGAGGCTGGACGTGGAGCTGCTGGAGGGAGACAGGGCTGCCTGAGGGAGGCGGGGCCTAAAATGGGGGCGGAGACAGCATGTGCTTGACCAGGGAAGCGGGTCCAGCCAAGTAAGAGCCTGGCTGGAGTGAGCCCGGGACTCGATGCCCAGTCCCGGAAGCCCGGTCTTTCCTGGGTTCCAGGTTGTGGGACAAGGAGATGTGGGGGGGAGGGGGTGCAGCTGGCAGCCGCGTGTCACGCTGGTAGCCGCCACCACGCAGAGATAATATAAATTGTGTGACATTAGGATGTCATTCAGACATAACAGTAATCAGGGAAATTACCAGCGTCTAGTGGGGCGGCGCGGCTGGCACACAGCTGCTCCCGGCCCCTGGCAGCTCCCGCCCTGTGATGTGCCCCTTCAGATGCCCTGGAGCCCCCTGCACAGACAGACCTGGATGGGGGGGTGTTGGCAAAGGGTGGCAGCAGGTGGGGGCTGGGGTCAGGGAGAGCCTGGGCAGGTGGTGGTGACGGGGGCTGTGCTCCAAGTTGTTAGAGGAACGCACTCTTTGAAGTGGACACCTGCTCTGGCTTCTCTTTGGAATTAAGCTTTTTCCTCCTCAGGAAAATTTCAAAGGCCCTCATGTATTTATCTCACCAACAGTGCTTCTGGACACCTGGAAATGAGCACGGTGTGGGCAGAGCATAAGCCTGACCTGACACACAGCCGCCCGCAGAGGTGAGGGGATGGAGGACCGGCTGCGCTCCTTTGGGGCCTGGGAAGGATCTTCCTCTGCCCCAGGTGGCACCTGGGTCCACTGCAGGATCCCACTACAGGATCGCCCAGGATGAAGGTTCCAGGGGACACGCCCAGAGCGGGCAACGCTGTCAGACACATGGCAACGTCTACAGGCACCTCTGGTTCAAAGGGACATTGGGAGCCCCCGTGAAGGGGAAGGCGGCAGAGGACGGCAGCCTTGGCGGGAGCGGGGAGCTGTCTGCCCACCTGGAATCCTCTCCCTGCCCATTGCGCAGATTAGGCCTCGGGAAGAGCGCCCCAAACCCGACCTGACAGTGCCATCCTCGCCCCTGTGCCCTTCCCAACCCAACCACGCAATGGGCTGGCCGCTCCTTAGCACCGGCAGGTGTGACCCACTGAGGCCCTGCAGCCCCCACGTGCACCCGCTTCAGTGAACATGGAGTGGACGAGCACGTCCTCCCTTGGCTCCAGAGATGTGTCGCCAGGCCTGACCCCTCCTGTGCCAGACAGAGCAACCACCAGCCTGTGGCGGGCACTGGCGCCAGGACCTCACGCAGTCTTGCTGTTCCTACCGCTGTTTTGTCTGGGTCTTGGCCCTGCCTGCAGAACCCCCTCCCTTGCCTTTCGCAGGGCCGGGCTGGTGGGTCTGGATGCTACCGCCTGCAGGCCAGGGGACCCTGTCCCCTCCTGGTGACTTTCATGCAGCCGTGTCACCAAGCACGAATCATCTCCACGTTAAATAATGAAACGCAACAGCTGCACTGCCCTCCCCACACAGGGCCCTTCCACGAGTCCTAGGATTATTTCTGATCATAGTGACTGCAACGCCCCCACCCACCTGGCATCGGGTACCTGTGGGCCTTCTGCAGATGGACAGTAGAGGGGGTGCAGGGAACTAAACACAGACTTCTCCCACTATAACTCAGGAATCTTATTTGTACATATATATATATAATATATATATTGACATTATGTGTATAGGTCTGAATTTTCTGTGCATAAAGATTTAAATTTCCTCTGAATTTTACTAAGAAAAATTAAGGAAGTATTACTTTGTTTGTTACCAAAAGGAACCTTTGCTTATAAAAGGGTTGAAGCCCACCAGTCCAAAAGAATGTCTAAGTTTCCATACAATTTTCAAAAAGGAAATATTCTTGCTGGCTCTTGGTGTTTATTTTAGAGTTAAACTTTCCGAGTCGGAAGGATATAGAAACAGACATTCATATTTCTAGTGGTAGTCTTATCGGCACTGAACCTTGGCCGCTAACTGGCCACCTAGTCTCAGGTTCTGCTAAACGTTACCTACTTGTTCCTTACGTAAACAATTCCCAAATGCTCTTACAGGATACGTAGGGCCATTCTCCATGGGGCAGACCAGTCCCGCACACTGGCCCCACCCACTCAGTCCTAAATGTGGGTTTTCCCTCTTGCAGATTTCCCAAACGCCCAGTGGAATGGGGTTGGGGCCTCTGGATGTGATGAGGCCCTGGGGGTAAGAGCCCTCAGGAATGAGACTGGGGTCCTTGAAAGGGGGACCCTACAGAGCTCCCTCACCCCTTCCACCTGCAAGGACACAGTTGTGAGCTGGATGGGGCCCCCCCAGAGAATACGGCTCTGAAGGTGCTCCCATCCGGGACCCCCAACCTCCAGACCGTGAGAAAGAGACTTCTGCAGTGGCCTGGGCAGACTGAGATGTCCATGATCCCACTCAGGTCCAGCTAGGCGAACCTCCCCACTTTACTGAGAAATGGACACGAAAGAACAAGGTGTGTCTGGACCACAGCCCTATGTGCCCTCACGGCTCATTCAAGGTGATGCTGAGTGGGGAGATGGCTTCCTGCTGTGTCTCCCAGAATTTTCTCTCTCGGTGGGATTTGAGGGTAGTGGATGATTAAGCAAGAAACAGAGTAACCTTTGCTTTGTAAAAATTAAAGCCTCACAAACATCACTGCCTCAGGCAGAAACGTCCACCTAACTCAACACTGTTAGAGGGGAACTAGGGCGAGTGTTGGGCTGCAGCCAGGGGCAAAGCTAGAGAGAAAGCAGATTTTAGCCACAGCATAGTGTCCGGTGAAGACGAAGCCAGTTTCTAGGAGAGTCTCAGCTTTCCAGACAGGAGAGGAAACGGCCCTGGCTGGCACCTTTTCCTGCCAGTCACCCCGCTTTCTCCTCCGTCTCCTGGTCCTTTACTGGCCCTAAGGAAACGGTCCTGATGTTTCTCTCAGTCGCTCAGGGAGGGATCACTCCCAGGACCCCGGCCCGAGGGCTCCTGCCTGTGGGGTCTTCCTGGCACTTAGAGGAGCCCAGCCCTGGTTCTTCTTGGCTCGTTTGCCTGGGCTGCCCCGATGGAACCTACCCTTCGGCGTGGCCCCACACTGGCCTTCTCTGGGGGACAGAAGGTAAGCTGATTTTGGATGCTAAGGAAAATCATAGTCCAAACATAAGCCCCACTTGAGCAGCAAGGCAGGCGGGGCTCAGCTGTGCAGACAGGGTCCCTTCCTTGGTTAGAGGGTCACCTGCTGGGAGGCTCGCCCTGCTTCTCCACCCGCCCGGCCCCTCTCCTGGAGCAGTTCACTCACGAGGGACAAGGAAACACCAGAGACGGGGGGTCCAGCCTCAGAAGCCCTCTCCCCATCTGCCGGGGCAGGGGTGCCCCCGGGAGCCCCAAGCTGGCTGGAGGATGTGCTCGTGTGAGGAAGGCTGTTACCAAAGGGGAAGCAGATGCTGGGTCTTCAAGGAAAGAAGCGTCTGGATGTGGACAAAGCTGACAGGGTAGAGGAGGAATTGACTGCAGTTTCCCGGCTGGAGATGCAGCCTCCCTGAAGGCTCCCTGACCCCCACCTCCCTGTCCCGGCCCCCCTCTGCCGGTCTAGCCCTCATCTGACCCTTTGCACAAGCCCAGGGAAGGAGTGAGCTGGTGATGGCTCTTCCTGCCTTGACTGTGACCCCTGGGAATCTGCACCAAGGCTTGGCTGACAGTCCTTTCCAAGAGAGGAAACCCTCCTAAGGACAGCAGAGGAGATTTTGCTCTGGGGGCACTGGGAGCCGGAACCCTTACGCACAAGCACAGTCAGAAATGAGGAGGAGGCTGCCTTCCTGCTCAGCAAGGCCAAGGCCAGCCACACTCTCAGCTCAGACCTTCTGGGCAGAGCATGCCGGCCTGGCCCGGCCACACAGCTTGGTGCTGACCACTGAGCCGCCCGCCTCGGCACCTGCGGCTACCAGACCCGGGAGGTCTGGGGACGACTAGGGGGCCAGGAGGGGACCCACACGGGGAGCCCTGGGCCAGAAGCCCATCTTACTCTACCTACAGGGCTCCCACACCTGAGATTAGCCACCTGGGTTCATGGAGTCAGAGCAGCTGCGGCGATGCAGGGACACAGAGCCCAGGAACGTCCTGGGGAGAAGCAGTGTCCAGAGCAGCCCAATAAGGCAGGCACTGGCCATGTGGCCACATGGATTTAAATTAATTTAAATAAAATTAAGAATCCATGCCTTGGCTGCATGAGCCAAGAAGCCCGGGAGGCAGGCGGCTGTTCACAGACGGTGGGCACAGAACCTTCTCATTCCTACAGACAGTCCTGGCGCTGGCCTGGAGACCTCGTTCACCCCTCAGGTTGAAATGCCTTTGGGCCCCAGTTCTCCTGCATCGGGGGTGTCCCCGAGGCTTCAGGTGCTCTCACGCATGAGAGCTGGGGGCCAGGGGGTCGATGAGTGTTTCCACTTTGGTTCCACTTGCTTTCTGGCTTGTTCTTGGGTGGGAGGGAGTGGAAAAGGGCTTTGATCACAGAGAGCTATGGGGGCCTGACACACAGCCGCTCCCTGAGCAGGCAGCTCCAAGGTGATGGGAAAGTCTCAGAAGCTGTCCCCGCTTCCTTACCTGCCAAGGCCTGGGTGAGCCCTCAGGGTGGGGGTGGGGGAATAGTTGGGAACCTTCCCACCTCCCTGGGCAAACCTGCTTCTCTGAGCCTGGAGTCCCTTCTCCCCTTGTCGTCACCTGCTTGGTCACGGTCAAGAGCAAGTCCCAGGCACATCATCACCCCGTCCCCCCAAGCTGACCATGGAGCATCTGGGGCTGGCCCTGCCCTGGAACCTCCATGGTCACTGCAGAGCCACCCAGAGGAGCTGAAGCCTTGGGACCCCCAGGGTCATCCTACTGACCCTAAAAGACTTGGGTTAAAGTTCAATCTGGAGTTTTAACTGGGATTGTACTGAGAAAAAAATGACATCTTTATAATAATATTGAGTTTCCCAGTTCATGAACATGACATATTTCTCCATTTACTAAGTTTTCTTTAATTCCTCTCTGTGAGATTTCACAGATCTTCTGTAAAGATCTTAGAGGTTTTTGGTTAGATTTATTCCTAGATACTGGATATTTTTCAGTGCTTATCATAAAGTGTACCTTAAAAGTTTTTTCTGTCTTTGCTGATAAATTTCTGTTCGTGATCAGAGGACAGTCCAACCACTTAGTCATCTTCAGACCATTCTAACCGAAACCTTTTCATGCTGACCAGGTGGACCCTGCACAGTCTCAAAGGGCCCAGGGACCATCAGGAATGTCCAGGGCTTCCTCACGCTAGGGGAGAAATTCCCTCTGGCCATTAGGTGTTGAAGACACTCCTGTCACCTGCCCCACACCCTTCAGATAGAGTATGAAGTTCAGGAGCAGGGCAGGGATTTACTTGAATCCATTTATTTTCCATAAAGCGTTGGATGGAACAAACGAAGACCAAGAACATCAACTACCACGGGGACAAGGAAAGAATGAGGCCAGACTGCAAACCGATCGGTCGACCAGCAAGCCAACCACAGAGACCAAGGGATAGACAAGCAAGCCAAACAGGTCAGCTGCAAAAACCCGCTATTAGGACTGATGTCAACCCCTGTGTCCTTGCTGCCTGACCTCCTTCCTCAACTGACCTCCCGGTACGAACTCACATGTGGCACAAACACGCCATCACGTTAGGAGCACTGGTTCTAGGGCCAGACCCAGCTAGATATTTCCACCAGAGCTTCAAGTACTTTCTGGTTTGGTTTTCTGCCTGGAAATGTTGGGATGCTTTCCTTGGAGTCTATTTCTTAATGAGAATCCAGGAACTCCACCTTCCTCCCAACTGGACAAGCCTTCTTGGCGGCCAGGCCAGGGACCCTTCCCGCTCTGTTGCCAGAAGCCCCAGCAGAGTATTCCCAGAAAAGGTCCCTTTCCCTTTCTCTTTACACCACAGACAGACCCTGCTGCGTGTGAAATGCAAATGCCTCCAAGGTGGCTCTCTTACTTCCTTGGAAAAGTCTCCCTGATTTTACCCCATCTTCTCACAACAGAAAACTAGAGATGGAGGAAGTTGGGTGCTTTACAGTTTAGAACACCCTAACTGGCTGCTTCCTGGGAAAACTGGCTTGCTCCTCAGTCTTCAGGATTCAGGGAGAGTGTTTTGCAGGCTGAGGCCCCTGCAGCTGTCACTGCCACATGCTCCTTAGGGCAGGTTTTCCCAGTGCATCTCCTGAGCTCCGGAGCCTGACTCAGGAAGTCCTCTGCAGGGCCCTGCAGCCAGCATCGGGCATCATGAGAAACACGTCTGAGTCAACGTGGAATGACTCAAGGCTTTGAAATATTTAAACTGTATGTCTCACAAAACTGGGTGTAAATGATGCCAGTTTCCCTCCCGGAGGCTGTCATCTGAATCGGAAGCTCAGCCCCAGCGGCCTGGCCTCCCAGCCTCCCAGGGGTGCACTGAAGCAGGCTGTGAGCCCACCAGCTGCCGGGCTCCGTGGCCTGGAACAGGACCACAGGGGCCCCACAGACGGTGGCCAGGGACATTCCATGGTCTTCTCTGCCCCTAAATGGGACTGGGCTTAGAAGGGAAAGTGAAAAAGAGTTTACTTGCTGCCTTGGATAAGGTAGGAAAACACCATTATTATCATCAAACGACACTCATGAGGAGTCTTATTCTCTGAAAATCAGAGTCCCAGACATTCTCGATGAGAGGGGAAGACTCAGCACGGTAAGACTACGGTCTGTCTTGTCTTTGAAGCGCCTCAAAGGTGGTTTCCTTCTTTCTGGAAAGTACCCAGCAGAACACCTGGTGTGGCGGAAATTACATCGACTACAAAGTCAGATTTACTGCATTCTAGTCCCAGTTCTGCCGCTTAATAATGGTGTAATTAACACGACACTTAATTGCTCTGCGCGTCACTCCCCTCTTCCCTAAGACAAGGAAGTAATACCTGTCTTGGAAAGGCGTCTCGAGAATTCCACTCAGTGAGGTGTGTGTAGCACACCTCATTGAGTGGTGACTGAGAAATACTGGTGGAACATTAATTCAGAGAAGTCGAGGATCCTGTCACTGAACAGGGATCCGACAGCCAGGGGGCACCCCTCCCGGCCTGACTAGCCTAGGGCAGGTGAATACCTGAATGGAAATGAAATATAGGGCCAGGGACGCTGCTTTTTGCCCCCTGTTGACCTGTGTTG
The DNA here is from genome assembly GCF_030028045.1 of Hippopotamus amphibius kiboko. Classification (NCBI taxonomy): domain Eukaryota; kingdom Metazoa; phylum Chordata; class Mammalia; order Artiodactyla; family Hippopotamidae; genus Hippopotamus; species Hippopotamus amphibius. Next base: position 81,037,571 of record NC_080197.1, on the reverse strand, counting down.
CATCTGGAAAAACTAGTAAAGGTGGAGAAGAGAAGGTTCGGAAAGCGGCCCTGCACGATCCTCTTAGAACCAGTGCGTCCCTTCTCATCGCACCCCCACCCCACCCCCCCAAAAGAGGTGCAGCAGCCAGGAGCCTCCGAGCTGCTGGGGCAGCCACCCCCTGTGAAGCCCAGGACAGTGGATGCCGGTGATCCTGACTTGTCCACAGGGCTGGAGATGGAAAGCCTGCTCAAACCTATTCACCCTCCATCCTTGAGGCCCAGGAGCGGGTCGGTTAGGGATAATCCAAGTGACTTGGAGCCATCCTGTCCTGCCCTGCCTCGCTCAGCCAATGGCTCCAATCTTCTCTCCCAATCTTTTTTTCTAGAAGCTACTTACAAGTAGCAAAGCACAGACATTTGCATGTCCATCCAAGGGGCAATGATGCAGCTTTGAGGCCCCCTGTACCCAGCCCTGAGCAAACACAGCCCCAGCTGAGCTTTTACAGCCAGGTTCTTAGTCTGTGAAGCATATGAACTGGGGAGAGAACAGAGCCTAGGTGGGTCTGGGGGGCTGGGCCTCGAGAGGTTTGGTTTCCAGTCTCTTCTAGGTGATGTGCTGGGGGTCAGGGCCAGGGTGGGAGATGAGGACCATTCTGCCTTCCCTGGAAAGAGGCTTGGCTCAAGGACATCCCTGTTCCCTGGGTCCAGACCACAGTCCAGACCGCGGGCAGAAATTCTGCTTTGGGGCGGGCCTGGCTCAAGCCCTGCAGGCTCAGGAGCTGCAGCGTTTATCCTTGGGAGGATACGGTCCTTCGCTGAGACTCTGCCCCACTGTCCCCCCAGCCCGAGCCCAGGCGCCGTGGACCAGAGGCCCATCTCAGAGGCCTACCTTGGGCTTGAAGGCGATGAGCTTCAAAATCATCTCCACCGTGAAGAGGCCGGTGAAGAGCATGTTGAGGATGTTCATGGCGATTTTGAACAGGCAGCTCTGACCGTAGTGCTGGGGGAGGGGCGGGGAGCGGTCGTGAAATGAGGCGGGGGCTCCCTGCTCCCAGCCATCCCCTCAAGCAGAGACCCTCCTGAACCCAGTCTGGGGGCTGGCCACTCCTGCGGGGGCCAGGTGCACGCAGGAAGCCCTGTAGGTCCTTCCCTTCTCTGCCATCACTACAAACGCAGGAGGGCAGAGGCCTGTGCTCCTGCTCTGATCGGGGGACAGCTCTGCCAGCCTCCTGGTCCTCGGGAGGGCTCCACACAGCTCGGCCCCACCGATGGTCATGGCCACTTTAAGGTCACCTGTGCTCTACTTCCCTCCCTCCCTCCATGTCATCAACCCAGGGTCCTGGGATTCTTCACCCTGGAGAAAGGACGCTTGTGTTTCTCCAGCTGCCCCTCCCGCCCCCCCCTTGGCCAGCGTGACAGTGACACGTCTCCCATCCCTCCCCCCACCCCCTGCCCCCGACGGGCACCACGGCCGGCCTGCTGGACTGACCTGCATGGCCAGGCAAATGGTGTTGAGCAGGATGAGGACAAACATCAGGTACTCGAAGTAGGTGGAGTTGACCACGTACCACACCTTATACTGGTGCTGGTTCTTGGGGATGTACCTCCGCAGGGGCCGGGCCTTCAGGGCGTACTCCACACACTGCCGCTGAGGGGGGAGGGGGGTCAGTAACCCGGATGGTGGAGGGGGTACTCCACACACTGCCGCTGAGGGGGGAGGGGGGTCAGTAACCCGGATGGTGGAGGGGGTACGCCACACACTGCCGCTGAGGGGGGAGGGGGGTCAGTAACCCGGATGGTGGAGGGGGTACGCCACACACTGCCGCTGAGGGGGGAGGGGGGGTCAGTAACCCGGATGGTGGAGGGGGTATTCCACACACTGCCGCTGAGGGGGGAGGGGGGTCAGTAACCCGGATGGTGGAGGGGTTACTCCACACACTGCCGCTGAGAGGGGAGGGGGGTCAGTAACCCGGATGGTGGAGGGGGTACTCCACACACTGCCGCTGAGGGGGGAGGGGGGTCAGTAACCCGGATGGTGGAGGGGGTACTCCACACACTGCCGCTGAGGGGGGAGGGGGGTCAGTAACCCGGATGGTGGAGGGCGTACTCCGCGTACTGCCGCTGGGGAGGGGGAGGGGGAGGGGGAGATGGGGGCTGAGTAACCTGGATGATGGGGGTGATGGTGGAGGGCGGGGGTGCACACCCTGGGGGTGGGGGTCTCTGAGAGGCAGAGAAATCATCCACTGCTTTAGCTCGTTTACAGGTTGAGCTGCTGCTACTTGGATGTTTTTGGATTTTCTATCACTCCCTTAACCAGGGAGAGACCCTCTCTAGTCAGTTCCCATCAGGACGTAGTCAAGGGGTCTCGGTGATGCCCACCGTACTGCGGATGCTCGGTGGCACTTGGTAAATACTTGCTGACTGACAGTCCGTCTTCTCACGGATGGTTTCCCAGCCACAGACCCTCCTCAATGTTCCTTCCCCATCTTAAGTCAATCTTCCTTACTTGCCAGTGTCCATAGACCAGAAGTCACAGCTTATGGCCAGAGGATGGGATCCTGGGCTGACTAGACTCTGGTCGTCTCTGTGCTGTGCCTGGACCCCAGGTTAGGACCAGGGGTCACCCAGGCCCTTCTCTCACCCCTGGCCTCCACATCCAGCTTCTAAGCCCAACCAGCTCAACCATCTCTACCACCATCAACCTGGTAGTAGCTCAGGGTCTAACCACCTCTCGTCTATACTTGCTAATCAGCCTCCCTCTCTCCTGGCTTCCTTACAATCCGAAGTCCACACAGTGGCCAGAATGGGAAGTCTAGACCCAAGGCATGGAAATCGGAGCCACGAGGGGTCCAGTCGGCCTGATGGGGGTGGGGGGTGAGGGGGCACTCCTTCTCTAAGCCAAGCTTGAGTCCCCCACAGACGGGACGCATTTCCCGTGGACACTTCCTGGCCCCCTGGCCGCACACCCAGCCTACCCTCCAGGCTGTGGAGCTCAGCCCAGGGCCGGCGTGGCTGTGTCCCTCCTGGTGAAGCCCTTCCCACCCTCCGCACACACATTCTACAAGAAACCTCTGTTCTACAAGAAACCACCTATCAGTGGTTTATAAGTCGTTCTCTCCCGGCCCCAAACCTCTCACTCTCACTGTTGTGGTTTCTTTCCTCTTTATCCATGGTGCCGAACCCCTGGGCACCTCCTGACTCGTGGGCTTCTAGGTGGGGGTGAGAGGGCCTTTCACAGACCCCCCCCTCCCCGCCCCCCGCCGGCACTGTGTCTCCTTCAGGGGCTGTTAACAAGCCCTGCTGGCTGAGCATGGCTGCCGGGCTTGCGTTCCCCCTGCCCAGGGCCTCCAGGAGACACTGAGGGGGCACCCGGAGCTCTCTTCTGACCCCAGCCTCCCCAAGGGGCCCAGGCTGTAGCCCCCTCGCTGCCTAGTCCCTCGCCCTCCCGGGGGGCTACCTGGTTCTTGTCCAGCTCGCAGTTCTTGTACTCCTGCTCCCCCTGCTCCTGGAAGGTGACAATGACAAAACCCACGAAGATGTTCATCATGAAGAAGGCGATGATGATGATGTAGATGATGAAGAAGACGGAGATCTCCACGCGATAATTGTAGATGGGGCCCTTGTCCTCGGTGTGGGAGTCGATGGAGCGGTACAGCAGCCTGCGGGGAGACAGGCCCGTGGAGGGCGGGGGACATGGCACCGCTGCTTCCAGGGGCCTCCAGGGCGGGGAAGCAGGAAACAGCTCGAGGCTGAGAGTCAAGAGATCCGGGTTCAAGCCCTAGCTCTGACTCTTACTGGCTGTGTGACGTGGGCAAATCACTCAACTTCTCTGAGCTCAGATTCCTCATCTGCAAAGTAGAGACAATAATTCCGGACTTTCCTACCTGGCACGGTAGTTGATATAACGTGTATGAAGGTGTTTTCAAACTGGCAGGAACTGTCTAAATGTAACATGAGTCCTGGACATTGATTTCAAATACTGGAAATATTGGTAAATATTGAAACAGTTTTGCTGTTTCTCTGGCAGAGACTTGGAGGATGTTACAGTGAACATAAAATAAATCTGAGAACAAATACCCATTTAGAGAGAAACACTCGATAAAAAGACGCCCCAGGCGCTCTCAGATCCTGAGCAAGTGTCTGGTTTACGCTCAGGTAGCCTGTGTCTACTGCCTGCCTGGACCTGGGCAACATGCCTGTCAGGCTGCTTCTCTTTGCAGCCGGGTTTCACCTCCTCTCCTGCCTCTGTTACTCCGCACAGCACTTGGCTGTTCTCTAGGTATTACTGATATTTTACCATTTAATAATGGTGTCTCTCACTGAAGATCCACGTGCTATTGTTGACTTAGAAATATCTAGAATCTCCTGACTTTTAGATGATCATGTCACTGGAATATACGTGGGGCCGTGGGCGAAGCAGGTGTCTATACAGAGATACACAGAGCCCCTCACGGACAAGCCTGGTAGAGGGGATGCAGCGTTAAGGCCGCCCAGGCTGGTCCAGGCCTGGCAGTACTGCGTCTGCAGGAACTTTCCTCTGCAAATGCAGACACGGCTCCCTCCAAGGAGACTGGGGCATAGTCCAACCCATGTCCGTGCTGCTGGGAGCGGCGGCCTTCAGTCCTATGGCACCCCAGGGGCCCCCTCACTCCCAGATGTCATGAGGGTGATGACAGACATCACTGTAGCTCAGACGAGGTTGGGGAGGGGAGCTAAAAGAAGCTCGCTTTGTACTGAAGTTCCAAAATGTTGACATCTTCTAGAAAAAGAAGAGCGATGTTTTGGCAGTGATCACGGCCTACAGGTGGTTCTGCAAACACACACTCACTGCCTAGGGGAGGATGCAGATAAGTACGGTTTCTGGGAAGGGGTGTGGGGCATGAACGAAACTGGCTTGGGTCTGCATACTCACTCTGGCCATCCCTCAAAGGTGGAGACGGTGAACAGGGCCATCATGGCTGCCAGGACATTGTCAAAGTCAAACTTGCTGTTCTCCCAGCTGCGGGGCTGGATGATGGGGTGGTCCACCTCCCCGTCCTTGTACGTGATGTAGTTCCCCCTGAGGGAGGAAGGGTTCATTCTGGGGTCTCCCATCTCCCCTTAACCTACCCACCAGTGACTCTTGGCTTGGAGGTGGGATGGGACTGGCTAAGCTTAGACCCATAGTTCTAGCCACTAGGAAGACGTCAGGGGTAGAACATTCAGGAATAGATGATCATACGTGTTACGTCATTGGGACCAGACAACCCGTGGGTAAAAGTCCAGCCACCATTGCTGTCAGAGACAGAACGGGCCACCCCTGTCTCAGGACAAACCACCAACTGCCCAGAGTCAACCAGCCTGGCTGCTGCCAGCCGTACTCACTTGCACTCGGCCTCTGTCTGTTTGGAGCTGTCTGAACAGGTGTAGAGCTTGCCCTGGAAGGTGGAAGAGCAAAGTGATTGGAGATGCCCCTAATCGAGGATCAGTCAAAAACTGATTAGTGATCATCTCTGCAGCCAACTCTGCGCTGGGGTCTCAGGACAACAGTGTAAGGAGAGCAGAGCCCAGACGGGAAATCAGGACTCGGAGCAGTCGGTGCACAAACACACCCTCGGCCACCGGGACTCAACCAAAGGGACCCCCAGGTGGCGAAGCTGGACCGCTAGGCAGGTCTGATGGGGGGGGGGGGAGGGGGATGGGCAGGGCTAGCGGCTGAGTTCAGTGGGGGAAATCACGGTGCATTTACACAGTGGAGGGGAGCTTCAGGTGGAGAAGAGCAGAAAGAGAAGGTCTGAGGCAGAAAAGGGCAGGAATTAGGGACCCGGCCTCCCATCCCTGAGGGCCCACTGCAGGCACAGGGCGAGAACCCGGACCCACCAGGGCTCTGCAGTGACCAGGTGGGGGGAACTCGGTGCTGTGGTTACAGGGAGCCCCGTAGGTTCAGGCAGGTGACTGACACGGAGGGGTCAGGGGATGGCAGTCCCTCTGCCGTTCTCTACAAGGCAGGGCCGCGGCTGAGAAGGCCAGGTGGTGACGGGGCAGCGGTGCCTCCGTGCTGACCCTCCTCCGGGCTGGGAACCAGTCCTCCCTGGGTCAGGACTAGTCCTCCTCAAGTCTGGGAACTCGTGAGTCCTCCTCAGGTCTGGGAACTCGTGAGTCTTCCTTGGGTCTGGGAACTAGCCCTCCTCAGGTCTGGGAACTAGTTAGTCTTCCTTGGGTCTGGGAACTAGCCCTCCTCAGGTCTGGGAACTCGTGAGTCTTCCTTGGGTCTGGGAACTCGTGAGTCTTCCTCAGGTCTGAGAACGAGCCCTCCTGTGGTCTGGGAACTAGTGAGTCTTCCTCTGCTATGGGAACTAGTTAGTCCTTCTCTGGTCTGAGAACGAGCCCTCCTGTGGTCTGGGAGCTAGTCAGTCTTCCTCGGGTCTGGGAGCTGGGAGGGGCTGTGGGGAGGCCGCATCCATCCCTAATGTGACCCAGCACCATCCCCTCCGCGTCCCTTCTGCCAGCTCCCGTCCGGGCCCCGGAAGCTGGAGGGTGGGAAGGACGCAGGGCCACAGATCCGGCCGAGACCCCACCTTGAAGAGCTGGACGCCGATGCAGGCGAACATGAACTGCAGCAGCGTGGTGACGATGACGATGTTCCCGATGGTGCGGATGGCCACGAACACACACTGCACCACGTGCTGCAGGCGGACAGGGGGGTCGGTCCGGGGCTGGGCTCGGCCCCCTCTGGCATGAGCCTCTCGGAGGAGGCGCGGGCAGCCCTTTGGCCACGAGTGGGGGAATCAGACTCAAAAGGCAAAGCGCCCTCCCGGGTCTCAGGGTGACGGAGCCTGGGGGAACCCACGTCCTTCTGGGCTCCTGACCACAGGGACCAGAGCCCTGCTAACTTCCCATGTGCCGGGGCGGCAGTTCAGGGGCCTTATCAGTACACGGCGCTCGGGGTCATCTGCGGGTCTCCTTTTGCAAAAGTTTTGCTGCGAAGTTGGGATTGTGAACGGTGGCCTCTGCTGTGGCTCCGTGCATCACGGAACCGGGACATGAAGTGAGGCTGAGCTGCTGGCAGGAGGGTCCTGGCTCCTACCGGGGAGCCTGACCATTGTCCCCACCTCCTGCCCGCCCGTCACCTCACGTGAACCCCCGGGCTGATGCCTGCTGGGGTGGGGTCCCTGCCCAGGCCCGCCCGGCTCACCTTCAGCCCCTTGGCCCTGTTGATGGCCCTCAGGGGCCTGAGCACCCTCAGGACTCGCAAGATCTTCACCACGTTGATGGCACTGGACCTGCGAGGGAGGACGGGCGGGGGTGAGCCTCTCCTGCTCCTGGTCCAGCAGCACAGAGGGGTGAGCCACGTCCCGGCAGGAAGTCCCAGCTGGACTGGAGAAACTGGGAAGTCTGCTCGGGAATTTCTCGCCCTGGGACCGTTTCCTACTCCCGTCTCCCACCTTCGGGGACCCGGAGCTGGCCTGGGAGCCGGGGACGTTCTTGTTGGTGAGCAAATCGTAGGAAAAGCATTTACCACGAGTCATTAGCAGTATAACGTGCTATTTGCGCAGCGTTTACTGTGCTGAGGAGATGTAGGGCCAGGCAAACCTCCTCCAAACCCGGGCCACTGAGGTTCACGTCCTAACTTTTCAGAACCCTAGTTTCTTCATCTGTAAAACGGGGCAGTGATCACCTTGTGAGCTTGTTGCAAGGATTAAATGAGAAAAGGCACACAAACCACTTAGCAGCCTGCTTGGCACGTATGATGCAAATCCATGGTGGCTTATATTGTCATGAACTTGAAGAAATACTGTGCGAATGGTGGGACTTCAGGTGGGGGAGATGCCTGGTGCTCACCTGCAAACCCAGGTCCCAGGCGTCTGCCCACCACGCTCGCTCTGCACAGCACACCCAGGCCCAGAGGCAACGGCTCCGACACCACAGAGTCCGCGCACCTGGGATGCCGGGGCCCAGCCTGCTCCTCTGGTAGCACAGGCCGCTGCCGCCCTCCAGGGGCACGCAGGCCCCTCACCCTGGTGGACGCTCTTAAGTGTCCCCACCCTCACCGGCTAGCTGCCTTCAGAGAGCCTCTACCCTCCTTGGGACCTGAAACACGCGGGTCCACCAGCAAGCGCTGACCTCATTCCTCGGCGTCAGGATGACGTCTGCTGGAGAGGGGGTGGGGGAAGTCCTGAGTCTCTGGTTCTCGGCTCTCTGATCACAAAGGACTCAAAGAGCTGCCTGATTCGTCCCAGCATCTCAGGGACAATGGGAGGGATGGAAAGGCCAGATTGAGGGGGGAATTCTTGGTTCAAGGTTAAGAGGGATTTAGTGGCAGTGCTGGGATTGGACCCGCAGGCTCCCAGGCAGACAGTTTGGGGTAAAATAACAATCACAGCAAAGGGTCTCACGCCTAACCCCTCCACCTTCACTCCTTCTAGGCCGACCATGGGAACAGCCTCGGGAGGGAGCCCCAGATGCCTCTGCGTGCCACTGGGGTGACCTGGGCCAAGTCTCAGGTCACGACCTCTATCGATAAAATAGTGATAACATTGCTGGCCCTGCTTGTCTCATGGGTTCTCTGAGGGTCAGAGAGAAATGTGTCAGGAAAGTGCTTTGGAACTTGAAGTACAGTGGATAATTAATATTATCTGCTGATAGATTTGGGGAGAAACTGGTAATCAGATCCTTTTAAACCTGAGCACATTCACACCTAGGCTGTAGGTGGAGTTGCCAGAGAGTGTTTAAAACACCTAAGGCCTTGGCCGTAGCCCAGAACAATTAAATCAAAATGCAGGGTGGGGGGTGGGGGGTGGGGATCCAGGTAAAGGTCTTTTTTTAAAGCTGCTCCGATGATTCCCTTGTGCGGCCAGGAGGGAGGACCAGTCCCTCCTCTCTCTCCCTCCCTCATCGGGGGCTCTGACTGGAGACAGGCAGGAAGGGGCAGGGCAGGCAGGGGAGTCAGGGCTGGCTGTGGCCATGGTGGGCCTGGGGGCTGAGGGCGCCCACGGAGCCCTCCCTCTCTTGTGACTGGGTCGGACCCGCCTGCTCGGCGAGATCCAGACTCGGAAACAGAGCCTCAGTTGGGCCCATTACCCCAAGTATCCCACCACTGAGGACGCGGATGCCAGAAACCAAAGCTGCAGTCAGGCTCCCCGCCCCCGCCCCCGGCTCCCAGCTGTCCTCTCTGACACGCGCCCTCCTCAGGAGGGGCCGAGGGGCCCCACTCACTGGATGCCGAAGGAGATGAGGGACACGCTGACCACCAACAGGTCCAAGATGTTGAAGTAGTTCCGGCAGAAGGAGCCCTTGTGCAGGAAGGCCCCGTAGGCGGTCATCTGGGGGGACACGGAGAAGCGCGGTCCGAGCGGCCTCCCAGGCTCCAGAGACCCCCTCACCCCACCCTTCCCCCCACAGCACCCCCCCCCCGGCAGGGCCCAGACGAAGAGCAGGGAGGTGATGGAGGGCGGGGGGCAGGCAGGACAGGAGGAGACACGGTGCCAGGGCAGCCTCTGCTGCTGCTGCTGCTGCGACCCCTGCAGGCTCCCCGCCCAGGACTGTCAGTGACCCTGCAGGCCTGTATCAGCAGCCCCTTCGAGGGGGCCCCCCCCGTTTCCTGCTGCCCCTCGTCACGTGTCCATGGCTGCAGCCCCGACAGGCCCCTTGCGGATGCCGCCAGGACTGGGTGTCCCGTGTGCTCAGGTCCCCACCCCCTCCCCAAACTCTCTCCACCTCAGGACACGGGCATCTGTGGGGAGGTGGGGCACCCCCCGTGGGGGACCAGCCACCCTGGCTTCTCAGGACTTCCCTGGTTTAGTCCCAGGCAGCCCCTCGGTCTCGGGCAAACTCTAATGCCCAGTGAGAAGCGCTACCGAGAACACTGGCCGTCAGCATCCGTCCACTTCTGAGGCTCAGACAGTGCTGACGACCTGTGCCCAGTACTCTGAGCTCCTTTCTACTGTCTGGTTCTAGAGCCGTGTGTTCAGAGGGGCCGTGGGCACCACAGCAAGAGCACAGCTCTGGAGCCAGGCCGCCTGAGTTTGAATCCTCCGCCCTGCACTTTATTTGAGTGCCTGGGACGAGTTACTCAACTTCCTGGGTCTCCTCTGAGAAGTGGGGTGATGACGGCCTCTACCCTGGGGGGTTGTAAGCGCCCTCGGGAATTACACGTAGTGCCCTTGGGGCACTATCCTGCAGACAGCAAGCTCCACGAGCTCCTCTACAGAGAACTGGACTCGGCCAGAGAGCCAGGACTTGAATTCAGGGTTCCTCTTGCCGTGGGGGGATGATCAGTCCCCCCCTGTAAAGCAGCGTCCCCTTTCCTGCTGTGTGAGGCACCTAGAGAACCACATGAGAGCCTCCTGGAGACTTAGAAGGGACCACGTAGGGGGTGATGACTGTTGCCGGTTTGTTGTCACCAACCCCTTGGAGTTCAGCCTAGAGCTGCTGTCGAGGCTCCACAAACACCTGTCCAATTTCACTAACTAAGAGCCAGTGGATTTCCAGGTGAAGGGCTGCAAGGCCACGGCCGTGAAAGGACAGCCAAAGAGGGAAAATTTGGAGCTGATGGCTTAGAGCCTGGGAACAGCGCTCTGGTCACCTGGGGCCCAATTTATCTCTTTGGAATCAGAGCGTGCCCGGGGCAGCTTGTCTGCAGAGCAATTCAAAAGCAAACACAGGGGAAATTGGCAAAAATAGCTCCTGCAACCTCATTCTTCCCACTTATCTCCTGAAGGAGGGGGGCACGGGGACTCGGGCACCTGTGTCCTGCAACGGTCTCCAGAAGTGGGTGGATTATATAAAGGGTTGCAGGGGAATACACTTGGAGATCTGTCCCAAAGGCCCACCGTCTGGAGGGGCTGCTGCCCTGCCTCTCAGTGGAGGTCTGGGCCCCAGAGAGTGGACCTGGTGGCTCCACGGTTCACGTTAACCGAGAGGCCCTGAGCCCTGAGGGCCGGTGAGTGTGTGTGTGTGTGTGTGTGTGTGTGTGTGCGCGCGTGTGTGTGTGTGCACGCGCGTTCGCCTGCGCACGTGTGCGCACTCAGGACGAAGCAGTGGCCACAAAAGAAAGGGTAGTGGACGCTGGAAAAACGGGCATTTATGAAAGTTTCCTGTGACATCCAGAGCACTGGGTAACCCAGTGCAGGGTCCCCCCTTTGCCCTCCTGATTTCCACCCACCCCGCTCCTGCTCCTCAGGTCCTAACCTTTGCCCAGGAAAAGCCTTGCTGGAGAGAGAAAAGGATTGGATTCTGAGCTGGGAGGGCAGGACACCCCTCCGTCCAGCCAGCACCCCTCCGCACAGCAATGCTGCTCATTAAACGCGTTTTATCTTTTCTCATTTCTACTCGTGGGTCCTGGTTCTGCCTCCCCCACCTCTAGCGACAGCCCATCACGCAGGACAACCATCCTGGTCCTACAAGCCTTTCCTGTGAAGGCTAAACGTGCCCAGGCCTTCTAACTGTCCCTGACACTGAATGCTCCTCCTACACAATGGTCGACTCTGCCGGGCAGGACACCAGGCTTGTGGGTGGGGCAGAGGGACCCGAGGGAAGGGGGTGCAGAAAGTGTCCCGGGGCTGGGCTCGATCTAGAGGCACAATCAGTAAAAGCGAGTATAAGAGGGAGAGGGTGGGCGGGAGGGAGGATGTCGCCAGGATGGTGCTTGTGAGGAGACGGAGACCTTGGAGGAAAAGGAGCACCATTGAAGCCCACCGGAGAGCTCCAGGGAGGGTTGGAGCCCTGGAAAGAGTGCGGTGTTTGTGCGTCTCCCTGAGTGTGGAGTTCAGGGAAGGGCGTCCACGTGGCCCTGGTACCCTCTCCCCACCCCTGGGGTCAGAGGGAAAACACGAGGAACGCTCCTGGTTTCCCTCTGGGTTAACGCCTGGTTAACCAGGTTAACTTGGGGGGGTCTGGACAAAAAAGGAAGGAATGTGAAAGTGACCACTCAGGTGGTATCTGGATGTGGCAGGCTGTCCTCGCCTGAAGGAGCCCGGGAAGGAGGGTCGGGGCTGCCGCACGTGCAGGGTGGGAGAAGCCCAGACCCCGGGTGGAGGCACCCAGTGGAGCGGCCCCGCCAGCTGGGGTTAGCCTGACCCCCAGGCTCAGAGACAGAACAGTGGTCACACACACTCCCCTGACTGGGAACTCACCCCCGAGGCTCAGGCGGCCTGGGAAACCTGGAAATCCTAACAGAGTAGCTATAAGTAATATATTAATTGTATATTAATGGAAATAACAAAATAAAGCTTAGGGCAAACCCCTGTCATCCCATAGCTGCTCAGGGGTGGGCTCTCCCGTGTTAGGGTCACAGGGCCGGGGCAGGGCCGGGCCCAGGGCTCCAGCCCCTCCGCCCTGGGCTCTTGGCCCACACCCAGCCCTGGAGGACACAGGTCCCTCCTCCAGCCCAGGGCAAGGCGCCAGCCAGCAAATCTTTCGGGGGTAACCCAGGGCTCAGAGGTGTCTACAGGGGTCTGTCCAAAGCCCTTGGTTGGGACACGGGCGTTGGCCCTGTGGTCACTGTCACACAGGCCTGTGTTGACAGCGGGCACCCCGAGGGCACAGGCAGGGTAACTCTGACACCCCTGAGCTTTCCCACGTTTGCTGTTTGTGTGGCATTTCCTCTGGGCAGAAGGAGGGAAGGAGGGTTCCAGCCGGGGTCAGGCATGGTTCCCAGAGGTGGTGGCGGGGCAGGCGGGGGGTGCCCGGTGCCAGGCCGGCATCCACGCTGACACTGTGCACAAGGCACAAAGTGAGGGACTTAAAATCCTCCAACTTCACGCTTGAGAGTAAAAACGAGAATGAAAGAAACAAGAGAAAAGAGGCAGAGCAGAGAAAGAGGAGGCTTTGCTGCATGCATTACCTTGAGGATAATTTCTAATGTAAAGATACTAGTGAAGACATAGTCCGCGTTGCCTAGGATCTGAAAGACAAGCACAACCGGATTAGTGGCTCCGCGTGACGGGACACCAGCAGCGTGTGTGTTAGCGACAGAGCAGAGAGCGCCAGGCCGGACAGGACAGCAGAGGAGCCGGCGGCAGGCGTTACCTTCAGAGCAATTTCAATGGTGAAAATGGTAGTGAAAACAATGTCAAAATAAAACAGAATCTGCAAAACAAAGAGACACAGGGTGGGGATGGGGCGGGGATGGGAGAAGCAGGAAGGGGAGGAGAGGTCACCAGCAGGGGAGTCACACTCCCAAACCACGGAGCCTTTCCACCTGGAGCCAGTGGAACCAGGTTAGGGGACCAGAGGCATCGACACAGCACCAGGTCCTGAGGCCCCGCAGCTGTGAGGGGAGCTTCCGGGGCTGGCTCAGCTGGTCCTCGGTCTGGTCGGGCGCTTTTCTCATTAATTCAATTTACTTACAAACACAAATCAGACCGCTGGGATGCTTGTCGAAAGGACAGCGTAGGGTCGGCTTTTCTTTGCACGATGCTTAACTCGCACTGGCGTGAGGAGCTAGCCTCTCGTGTTTGTGGGACCCTGTGCTGCTGCCGTGCCCTTTGAAGCGCGAGAGGGCGCACCCCAGGCTGGGGGCAGGCTCCGGGGTTCATGCTTTACTACGTCTCAGGTGATCAGAGCGAGACATAGTATGTCTCAGCGCCTTTTCCAGTGAGAAAGCTCTGGACCACGCAGGTTGCAGGACCCCTGGCTGGCTTGGCAGGGGGCTGGCTTTGGGCTGGTGGACTCCGCCCTTCGTGCCCACCTGGTTGAGATTTGATAAAGTTTCAAGGCCTTGAGACATGGCAGGTCTTACTCTGGCCTTTAATGTGGTTCACCGCAGCCCGGGCTGACTGCAGGGGGTCACCGAAGCCCTCCTACACGGGGGCGGCCTCATCAGAGCACCCGTCCGCCACTGCCTCCCAGGGATCAGGGCAAGGTGTAAACTGCTCAGTGACGGGGAGGTGGACCCCCTGGGGAACATCGGCGGGCAGTGGAGTCTGACGTTGCTGGTGAGGCCGGCCTGAGGCTCTGGGCCCACTGTCTCCTCCTGTGAATGGTCCTAAGATGGGTTTCCACCAAAGCTCTCATCTCTTAAGGAAACGTCTGCTGTGACTCTGACCCTGAGAGGCGGGCTGGGCTCTGGATTGAATGATGGGGTCGGGCAGCCACGGAAGCTGTGGGGCCACATTGCTGGGGCGAGGGTGGGGTGGGGTGCAGGGGACGAGGTGCGTACGTGGTTCCTGAAGGAGGTGTGCTGGACGGGGTCCTCGGCGGCCAGGGAGATGCTGCTGAGCAGGATGAAGAAGAGGATCAGGTTGGTGAAGATGGAGTCGTTGACGATGCGATGGCACTGGAGGCGGAACCTGCGGGGGGGAGGGGCGGGGGAGGGGTGGGGGAGGGGCTGTCACATGGGTTGGGGCCTCCGCCGCAGGGGAGCCACACCACCACAGCCCGCCCCACCGAGCGCCCACACACGGGGCCTCGAGGTCACATCTGAGATCTTTGAGAACCCCTACATTTCACATACTTCTGTGACGTCACCCACCGGCTTTCATTTGGGGACTTTGTTCCCCATCATTAAAAATAATGACTTTATAAGATCCACTTCACATGCTCATGTATAGGGAGCAACAGAGCCACCCAGAAGTGTGGATGCTGCGATGCTGGTTAAGCCCAGACTCTGAGGAGATGTGCTCCTGTAGCAGTAATTCAATCCCATGCAACCTCAGTACAATGACAAAGAACGACACACCTGACCCCTGGACACTCACGGTAGATCCTTGAACACCAAGAGTGTCTTATGTACTGTCTCATCTTGACAGTAGGAAGGGAGAAGGGTGTGATTATCATGTTCATTTTATAGATAAAAACACTGACACCAGGAAGGACAGGCTTGCCCAGACACAGTGTGTGCACGTGCGTGTGTGGTCAGGGCTTGAACTCAGGCCTTCAGACTTCAGCTCCTGGCGTGTGGTTGACTAAATGCTCTGAAAGACCTTACTGATGCAGAAGCACCAAGTCCTGGAAAGGACAAGCTCTTTGAGACAATTCTGGTCTCACAAGAGTTTGTTTCAAACAAACAAGCCAGTCCGCTGACCTGGGGTCTGTGTGACACGCAGCCAGGATGGGCAGAGGTACTTGAGGCCAGAGGCCAGTGGTGGCACTGCTGTTAGGAAACTTCAAGCCAGTCAGAGGTGGGGGAGAGGAGCCCAGGACCCATAGTTTGAGCCAATGCCCTCAAGGAGCATCTGGAAGAAAGCTTCCCAGTCCTAGTTTAGGTCCATGGGAATCTCACTAATTAGGATGGAGTATTGTGGTCACAGAGATCACTAAACACTCAAGAAGATAAGCCACCAAGATGGGAAATCAGAAGAAACTACAAATAAATGATTTGGACCCTCAAAGACTGTCTATATTGGAAATGTCAGAACATTATAGAACAAACTATATTTGAAATAGTTATTGCAATAAAGGACTTGACCACAAAAATGATGAATCAACCAGAAACTCAGATATAGACAGATGGAGCTGGAAAACCTAGCAACACATGCAACGGTCTGAAATGAAAAGATATAAGTTGATATAAAAACTAGTTTACATAGTAACATAGAGTTGAGAAGAGAATTAAGAAACTGGGAGATACATCTGAAGAAATGACCCAGAATTTCAACCACGAGACTAGGAGATGAAGGGTATGAATGTGTGAGATGGGAAGGACAGAATGGGAAGGTCTATCTTGTGTCTACTTGGACCAGTCGGAGAAAAGGAAGCCAAGGCAGCATGTAGAGACTATCCTGCAACTTTCCAAGAAGTAGCCGTTCTTATCCTAATCTTTAAATGTCTTTCAAGAACTGACAAAAATATAAATCCATAGACTTAAGAGGCATAACATATTCCAAGCAGGATAAGTAGAAAGAAATTCATGGTAGTAAAAGTGCACAACCCCAGAGGCAGCAGCTGATGTTAAAAGCAGCTGGAGAGACTTCCCTGGTGGCGCAGTGGTTAAGAACCTGCCTGCCAATGCAGGGGACATGGGTTCAATCCCTGGGCCGGGAAGATTCCACACGCCGTGGAGCAACTAAGCCCGTGCGCCACAACTACTGAGCCTGAGTGCCACAACTACTGATGCCTGCGCGTCTAGAGCCCGTGTTCCACAACAAGAAAAGCCACCGCAATGAGAAGCCTGCACACCACAACTAAGAGTAGCTCCCGCTGGCCACAACTAGAGAAAGCGGACACGCAGCAACAAAGACCCAACACAGCCAATAAAAAAAAAAAAAAAAAAAAGCAGCGGGAGACAAGGGGCAGATCCCGATAAAGGAACAATGGTAGAAATTCTGCCTTCACAGTGGAATAACACACCAAACACGCTGAGGCCTAAAATCTGCCAACCTGAAAGTGTGTTCACAGCAAAACTATCTTTCAAGAACAAGAAATGAAAACGATTACAGATAAACAGAGGCTCAGTGAACTGACCATAAAGAAACTTCCAAAGAATGTACTTTAGGAGGAAAGAAAATGATTGCCGAGGGATGGGCCGAGATGCATGAAAAATGGTGAACAAATAAAATGCTGAGTGGTAATAGAAGAGTAAGTTTATAAATCCAAACATACATCGTCTACACAAGTAATCATGTCTAACTTTTCAGGCTGGAAATAAAGATCGGGACCAAAACACTCATCAACCAGAACAGGTAAGGGGGGAGGGCTGGAGGAACTAAAGCAGTCTAACTATTTACCTCCTTCTATTTTGCAGGAGAGGGTTTAGGGCCTTGTTTAACTTTAGGCTTTATTATGTTAAATGTAATCACACTAAATGGAGAGAAAAACAGACCCAGGTCTTCTGACTCGCAATCCAGGGCTCTCTGCCCTAGATCCATGCCTGTTTACACAAGTTGTGGGGGCGCTGGGAGAGTCCCAGGCCCACCCAGAGGCCGGAGGGTGCTGACACCTGCTGGGCTTGCATCACGGAGAGAGCTGAGCCCCATGCCCCGCTGGCCACACACCTGTTGCTGGGGCTGAAGATGAAGAAGGCGCTGGCTTCTGGCATGGGCACCGCCTTCTCCTTCAGGTGCAGCTCGGAGAGGGGGCGCGGGCGGGGGCCCACGGGCATCTCAGGCTCCTCCTCATCCTCTTCTCCTGCAAGAAAAAAAAAAAAAAGCACCGTTCTAAATAGCTCCACGGCTCCCACCTATTTTTACCTCCGTGCTGCCTACTTCCAGACACCTTCCTACGGACGGGAATCAGACATCATCTGTATCTCGGGAAATGAAGGGGACCAACCAGGACACAGCTTTCTCCCCGTGGGCACGGCTGGAGCTGACCTCTGGCGGAGGAAGACCCCCTGACAGCACACAAGTGGGGATTGTGAGTCAGGTGACCAACTCAAACCTGTCCTGGTTTTTAAATGGAAATTCCCACCTCTCAGGAAACCCTCAGTCCCCTGCAAACCAGGATGGTTGGACACCCTAGTTGCCAGACACTAGAAAAGTGACCAGGTGAGACTGGGGCACTGCTAGGTGTCCTCGCCTGTCTAGGCTGCAGGCAGGGGAAAGGGCATGGCTTAGTTGACCTGATTCCCCAGCAAACAACCCCAGCCTTGAAAGTTCCAGGAGCTTAAAGTCAACATTCTCCCTCTTCCTGAAAACACACAAAAAAACCACACTGTGCTGTAGGGACAGTTGGGCAGTAATGCTGCCATAACAGGCCCTTCATCCAAAGGTCTAGACACAGACACCGGTTACAGAAGCACTGTGTTCTCCAGGCCAGTGGCCACACTGAATATGGACCACAGGCAGACAAGCTCACTGCCCGTGGAAGGAAACTCCATACCCTGTTCTGGTCAAAGGTACTTAAAAAATGTTTAGAAGGGGATGCAAGTTAGGAACATGGACTCTTCAGCCAACGCTTTAATCCAAATCTTGGCTCTGTTTCTTTCTGGCTGTTTAATTTAGTGTCTCTGTGCCTCAGTTTCCCCATCTGCGAGATGGGATAATAGTACATGTGTACTTCAGAATGCTGCTATTACCATCTCCACCCATGGGAGACACTCCTAGACTGTAAATTACGGTCTAGCATCTTCCTCAGTCTTGTCTTTGCCTGTTATTCCTGACCCTTTCCACTCACCTCAAACTATTCTCTGAACACTCACTGTGGTGGGTTGAGTAGCCCCCCCCCCCCACCGCCATCCATGCCCCTCAGAGCCGCAGGAAGTGACATTATTTTGGAAAGAGTGTCTTTGCAAATGTCATTAGCTGGGATGCAGTCACAGTGGACTACGGTGGGCCCTCATTCCAAGGACTGTTGTCCTTGTAAGGAGACCCACAGGGAAGAAGGACAGAGGCAGAGGTAGGGGTGAGGCAGCAGCTGCCGAGGAGCTTGGGGGGCTGTGTGGACCGGCGGAGGGGGGCTCTCCCCAGAGCCGCTGGAGGGAGCGCCACCCTGTCGACACCTGGCTTCCAGGCTCCAGAACTGTGAGAGGATGAAGTCCTGCTGTTGAAGCCCGCGTCCAGGGGGCTCCGTGAATGCGGCCCCAGCTCAGCTCTCTCCCAGCTTGACCTGCCTGTCAGCCCCTCCGCAGAGCTGTGGGTACCCCTGGCCCAGACAGCACCTTCACCTGGCTTTCCTGAGTCCCTGCGCCCAGGAAGGACCTTCCTGTGAATCCCAGCAGCACCTCTGGCCTCCTGCATCCACCGGCTCGTGGGACAAAATGGCTGACTTTAAATGTACCTGGTTCCATCTCTTCATATGCTGAAATCCCTGCAGAGAGAAACCCCACCTGGCACGTGGAAGCCTTATTTCCTGGTGATGATTTAATGTCCACACCAACACTGGCTCTGTGAGGAAGGGGACTGTGCAGCAAGTCCGATGGAGAGATTGTTCTGGGCCGCTGACCTCGTGGACCAGCCACGGCTCTGTGCTCCCTTCTGGTTACGATGAAGCCAGGTGGGGCAGAACGAAAGTGCCTGGCACAGAAAGCAGTTGTTTATCAAGCAAGAGGCGTCCAGGGCTTCTCTGGAGGACCAGCAGATCACGGGCACACGTCAGATGCCCTCCCTCGAGTAATTAGAGCTGACCAGCCGGCGATGAGTATTTTCAGCAAAAGAATGGCACACGATGGAGGACTGCGTCCAGGCTGAGGGCTGAAGCTTCCTAACCAACCTTGGCAAAATCTCCTATTAAAGCAAAATCAGTGAAGCCAGAGTGGGCCTACATCATGGCATCAACATGTGGAATTTAACTGGAGGCTCTCAGGTCCCGCTTGGCTCTGTCCTCTTTCCAGTTTTGCTCTAAAAGACCCAACGCTTTCTTATTTAGGAACATTTGAGAACAGGTATAATTGAATTCTTACTTAATCATCTGTGTTTATAGAAAAGCACGTCTGCAAGCTTTGCGGTCCCCTAAGGTCCCCGTGGAGAATCGTGTGTGCTCTTCTGCCATGCGAACGATGTTTAAGAGGAAACTACCGCAGAAGGACAAACCAAACTTGTACAGGGTCTGAAGGTTGCCAGACTGTGATGCTTTGCATGTTTGACACACGAGGAGAGAGGTGGATGGGTTAGGGAAAGTTGGGTAGAGCTCCTTCTGGGGTGGGCAGTGGACCACCCAGACTCCAGATGCCCGTGGAATCCCTCAGGGCTGTTTTCTCATCGCTGATCTTGGAGGTTTGGAGAAGCGGGGAAAGCAAGGCCCGGCTGCTTTCCAGATGCACCTCCAGAACTCAGCAGGAAAACCGTGGTGGGCATAGCTAATGCTTTGGGCCTTGCTACCCTGCCCTTCCCCACCAGGCCCCATTCTCACTGCTCTGATTCTGCTCACAGCCGGTTCAAGTCAAAATACTCTTTCTGACACCTCAGGCCCACAGCACACTGGACGCCAAGCCATAGCCTTGCCCTCAAGGAGCATCCAGGCCTCTGTGCTGCCCCAGAGTCCAGCGGCCCTAAAAGGCCAATCTGCAGAGAGCAAGGCCGGGACGCACTCCCCACACTGGGTGTCATCTCTTAGTTGGGTTAACCCAGCCCTCAGCGCCACCCTTCACGCTCCTCCTCTCTCCAGCTTCTCTGAGCAGCCGGTCCTGCCTCCAAACACCCCTGAGGGCCGCCCCCGCTACGGTGCCCTGCCTCCGCTGCCATCGTTAGGCCTGGACCACTGCACGAGCATCCTCCCTGCCCCATCCTATTCTGTTTTCACACGGCAGTCAGAGCGAGTCTTTTACAAGGTAAGTCAGACATGGGCTGAGAACATCCTGTGGTCCCCACCGCATCAGCCGGAACCCACCCCTCCATGGGGCCTGAGGGGCTGCCCCACCCCACACGTTCACTTGCTCTGCGGGCTCCTCAGCGGACAGGTGCGGCCATAACTCAAATGCGGCCCTTGGTTTTATGATCTTCTTGACGTTACCTTTCTGGTTGGTTTACTTTCTTGCTCCTTGTCTGCCTCCCACTGAAATGTGGGCCCCCGAGAACAGTGGCCTCTCTGTCCCCAATGGCCGTGTCCCGGGTGTCTGTTCAGGGCCGGGAACACAGTAGGTGCTTTATAAGCAGTTATTAAATCAATGAATGGACGTTCCCCTGGCCCGTCCAGCTATGTGTCCGTGACAACAGGATGGTCCCGAAGTAACTTCTTTCCTCTCCAACTCCCCGAACTGCAGACCCAGTCCAGACGGCCCTGCTCCACAGAACAACCCCCCCTCCGCCCCCCCGCCCCCACCACTCTCCCCTGGAGCCCCCGCAGCAGCCCAGGCCTGCACAGCATCTGGACTGAGCTACACACTCTCTGGTGTCATCGCATCACATTTTTTTTCACATAGACTTGTTAATTTTAAGTCCTTAGTGACTCTTAAGAACATCTGTATGGTGAGTCAAATAAATGAATCGATTAGATAAAAGCACCCTCTTGGCATAAAGCTTTCCTTCCCGGGTGAGGCGATGTTTCTAAAACATAGTGTATACAAAGCTGGGAGGCTCCAACCACGCAGCGAGCTTTGGAGGTTAAACCAGGAGGGGAGGCCCGACAGGCCCCCACTGGGCAGCATGGCCTCTCTGTGGGAACCAGGAACAGGCCCCTCTTACAGCGGGTCTCACGATTAACAAAACCTTAAAATCAGTTAGTTCCCTATCCATATTCAGTTTTCCCCGATTACCTAAAAAATGTCATTTTAAAGTTTATTTGCTCATTTAGGATCCAGACAAGACCCGCCTGCTGCATTTGGTGGCTATTTCTGGTGTGTTTTTGAAATTCTGTAACAGTTTCTGCCCAGAGGGCTTTCAGGCTTCAAAAGGTTTGGTGGGCGGCACCCGGACACCCTCTTGTCGCCCTTTCTGTAAGAGTCCCAGGAAGGCAAATCCCCTTTCCTAGCGGACAGACCACAGAGGGAAGAGGAAAAGGAGGCTCGGTTGTGAGCGCAGAAGGTTCTCAGCCTCCCGACCAGGCTGTGACCCAACACAGCCCAGCTGCGCAGGGAGGGGTGTCAGCGAGACCCACAGTGCCTCGATGGTGTGTCGTGACTTTGAACTTGAAGCGGGGAAAACACCCCCAATTCTAAGGCTTCCCTGGTGACGCAGTGGTTAAGAATTCGCCTGCCACTGCAGGGTACATGGGTTCAATCCCTGGTCTGGGAAGATCCCACATGCTGCGGAGCAACTAACACGTGCGCCACAACTACTGAGCCTGCGCTCTAGAGCCTGCGAGCCACAACTATTGAGCCCACATGCCACAACCACTGAAGCCCACATGCCTAAAGCCTGTGCTCTGCAACAAGAGAAGCCACCACAATGAGAAGTCCACACACTGCAACAAAGAGTAGCCCCTGCTCTCCACAACTAGAGAAAGCCAGCGCACAGCAACGGAGACCCGACACAGCCAATAATAAATAAATAAATACATACATACATACATAACAAAAAACAAAACAAAACCCAATTCTAGGTAGAAGGAGGACAGGCCAGGGCTCACAAAGGGAGTGGTTTCCTGACGCAGGGAAGTGGCTCCTGATATGAAACCCTCTCCCAGGGGCCTGTCTGCCAGTTTACGGCTCAGATGGCAGACGGGACATTGAGTCTGCAAAAGCTCTTCTTACAAAAGACCTGAATGCACCCTGCAGTGCGGGGAGCGGGCGTCTGCAGTCGTGGCCACACTGTGCTCAGCACCGTCTCCCGCGTGAGGACAGGACAGATTTGGGATTTACTATGATTATTAAGTGAGCAAGATACTGCAGCATATGTTATCCTAATAAGTTATGTAACTTAATAATGATTTTACAACATAGGCCATAATAAACCTTTAATGTATACGGAATCCAGCTTCCCAAAGACCCAAAGGCACCACTCAAACACGATGTCGTCAATCTTCTGTTACTATTATGAGGAAGCCAGGAACAAAGCTCCCCCCAGAGGATAACCGGCAATGCGGCAGCTGAGCCGGGGGAAGCTCCCAGGGCCCCTGGCTCGTGGGGGAGACGGGGACCCGCATGCGGCTTTTGAGTCAGGTGTCTACCTGCAGCCCCCACCCTCTGGCCAGGCAGCTGGCTGGTACCTGCGGTTTCCGGGTTGGGGTAGGAACTCTTGTCCTCATTCTCGTTGGGCTGGAGGTCGTCCATGTGGATCTAGGCAGCCGAGGGAGAGGAGGAGGGTCCCGTTAGAGAAGGTCCACGGCTTTAGAAGCTTCGGGTAGCCTTGAAATCGCCCCCAGTCTAGGCTGAGCGGTTCCTTTGCACGCGTCCCGCAGGACGCCAGCAGGAGGCTGGCCCTCCTTCTCTCCACACCCAGCTCTGCTGTCCACTGTCCCTGGCTCTACTCCCCCCGGCCTCTCCTTCCCCCTCCCTCCCCCGGCGTCTGGCTCGGGAGGATGCACCCTCCTCCCTGGGCGGTGGCCCCTCACCTTGGTGGCAGGTGGGGACTCTCCATCCGCCGTGATGGATTTCAGCTCAATTTTCTCCTCTTTGGCCTCCTCCACGGCCGGCTTCTCCACAACCTCTTGTTTCTTCTCTGGGCTGGCCGTCCTGGCCGGTCAGTGGGAGAGAAAAGAAAGGGATGTTGACTGGAGTGATAGAGACCTGCCCTGTGGTCCACTGGGGGCCAGGGGGGCAGACTGCCAGGGCCTGGGCCCACTTGCCTTCCAGGGCCCCTGCCTTGTTGCTCAATCACAGGGGCGCTGGGCCTCGCCCGGCTCTGTCCCCACCTGGCTCTGTCTGACACTCAGTTGATGTGTCCAGCTTCTCAGCGGCTCTGTCCCCACCTCACCCAGAGAAAGTTTCCTGGAGAACCCTGCTTGGTACCCAACAGATGTCCGTGTAGACAAAGATGAAGACAGTGTGCGGCCCTGGATTGTCTTCTCATCACTCTTCAGCTGGAGCTGGACTTCTCCGAGTGGCTGCCTCCCCGCCATCCTTTACTCCCACCACCTGCCATGATCTCTCATCTCAAAAGAGGACCCCCCAACTTCCTGGACAGGTAGGGAAACACAGCACCTTCCCAGAGGTGTAATTCACGGTGGTCCCTGAGCCATGCCCAGGAATTAGAGGAGAGGCCCAACTCATGTAGGGAGACCCCAACCCAGCCACCTTCTAGGAGGGATGGCCAGGCAGGGCCGAGCCTCTCCCGATGGGATCGGCATCCTGGAGCTGAGCCCGGTCCGGGGCTGGGGAAGCTTCTCGGGTTACCTGGCCAGCTTCCTTCTCTCCTTCTCTTCTTCCTCCTCCTTCTGGGCAGAGGTGAGGCTCTCAGCGTCAGCCAGGTTGTCCACGGCAATGGCCAAGAACACATTCAGTAGGATATCTGTTTGTGTCCATTCTTAAAGAAAACGACCCTTGGACTTGGGGTTGTGGGTGGGCACAGGGGCCGGGAGGGTGCAGGACGTGCGGGGGGTGGAGTTCCCCACAGGGAGGGGCTCCGAGCCCAGTGAGCCCCACTTTCCCTCCCCATTGCCGGGGACAGGGAGGCAGGGAGCCCGGTCTCGCTCTTTAATTGCCGGGTTTCGATACCGCTTCCCGCAAGAAGACTGCCCATAACTGACATTGTAAACAGCGCTGCCTCCAGCGCCATGTGGCACAGGGTGGTCATTACCGCTGCCAGGAGATGCCTGCTCGCCCTGCCCACTCCTGCCGTGACCCTGTTCAGACAGAGGCCCCTAGAGGTCTGCCGCGCTCCTAACTGCAGTGGAGTTTGCCCTTTCTTCTCCCCGCAGTCCAGACTCGGACGCACGCACCGTGGGTCAGAGAACCAGATCAGAGCCAGTCCAGCGAGGGGTTAACACTGGTCAGGCCCGCCTCCACCCCAGGCCCCGGGCAGCTCCGGTTCACAGGGGCAGGTGCGGGGCTTGGCCCTGCGAAGGGTGGCAGGGGCTGGCTGTGTGTTACCCTCTTCAGCCTCTCCAGGCTCATTAGGTCAGAGGCACTGCTATTTATTTCCACCCTGTTTCCAGGACATTAGGTGGACAGCCCTGGGTGTGCCTGAGGCCGCCCGCTGGGCTCCGGGGCCAGGTCTTCTGTGATTCTACTTTACAAGTCCCTCTGCACGAAACCCCGTGGGGACAGGACAGGGAGAGGGGCTCCTGTGGCCCAGGACCAGGGAACCTGCCCGTGGCCTGTCCGGTTCTGCCTGCGGCTAATGTTCCACAGAGAGGCTTCGGAAAGAGGCACACTGGCCCGGGAACAGGGCAACAGGTGGAGGTCACTTCAGGGGTGGATGCTTGTCCTCCCAGGGCAGGGGCCCGGGCCAGGGCAGTGGCGGGGGGCCTCACGGCAGGTCTGAGTGACTGCAAGCACAACACCAGGGGGCGCTGCTCGCCTGGACTGTGCGAGGACAGGCTCCTGGAGTCAGAGGCTTGGGGATGGACTCCTTTCTCCCCCTCTCCCCCACCGGGCCCAGGCTCCCGGCTCCCACCCAGACCCGCCTGCGCCGCTAAGGTGGTCTGGGCTGGACACGGGCCTTTCCCTGCTCCCCGGGACCGGCTGGGCACACCCACTGGCATGGAGTGTAGGCTGAGGGGTGAGGCAGCGGGGCGGCGGGAGGGGCAGCGGGGAGGCCGGAGCAAAGGATACAGTTCCCACAGATGAAGAGGATGATGAAGTAAATACAGACTAACATCCCTGGAAAAGAGGGGCCGCCATAAGCCATGATCCCATCATACATCACCGAATTCCAGTCCTCCCCGGTCAGGATCTGAATGACACAGTCCCACCAATAAGGGACACAGCGTTAGACCAACAGCAAACCCGAGACTCCCCTGCCCGGCCCCCTGAGAGACAGAAACGTCTGACATCTCTCTCCTCCTCCCCCGCCTCCTGCTTCCCCCCTCCCGCCCCCATTCTCCTCCCGGGGCTCTGAGCTGTGACCCCCGAAAGTCCAGCCCTCTCCTGAGCCACAGCGTGTGGCCACCGGCACAAATTATTTGATCAACTAAAAGAGCTTCCTGGGCAAAATACCTCCTCCCACACCCAGGTACAGTGCTTGGTGGCTGACCCTCGGGTCAGGGTTAAGGCATCAAGGGGAGCGTGTTCACTGAGGGGCCACAGGGTCCCCCAGTTTTCCCCAAGCATAAGGACTTTGGGTACCACCTTTAAGATTTTGGCAACATCCACTTATTATTCAATTTAATCTGTAAATCGATCGACTTTTAAACGTAGATGCTACTTTAGCTTGGCCCTAAGCCAACATATCTATGAAGTCACAAATTCAGTGGTAGTCGTATTTTCCTGGGGGCAAACGTGCTGGGTAGGAAGGACACCCGCCACCCTCCCCTCCCCTCCCAGCAAGAGCCGTCTGCTTTCCTCTGTTGATCTTTTGGGCTTTCATGTAGAATGTATTTGAATAAAGGTTTCCATGGCTAAGAGACAGTTTTTAAGCTGCTTAGTTGGATCTTTTTTTCCAGTGGTCCATCTAACAGCGGAATTCCATGAGGATTGGGGGTGAGTAGCTACACACTGTCCTGGGCTCCTGTGGCCGACCTGGTCTGGCTCTGGCTGCCCCTTGGGAGCGAGCGGGAAGCTCCTTCCTCCCTCCGCCCCCCACCCCAGCACCCTCCCTCCAGGTCACAATCCCAGCAGAGAAGAGTCCATACCTGAAACACGGTGAGGAGGGACTGGGGGAAGTTATCGAACGTGCTCCTCCGGGTCTGCATCTCATCAAAGTTGAACTTTCCCCCGAAGAGCTGCATCCCCAGGAGGGAGAAGATGATGATGAAGAGGAAGAGCAGCAGCAGCAGGGAGGCGATGGAGCGCACGGAGTTCAGCAGGGACGCCACCAGGTTGCTCAGGGAGTTCCAGTACCTGGGGACCAGCGGGGGGTGGGGTTGGTCTCCATCACGTCTCGCCCCACCCACACACCCGCCAGGGGCTTTGAGACCAACTGCCACTCCCTCCTCTTTGCCCTTTCCTTGGGGCAGCATGGTGGTGGGACTCGGCTGTCCAGCTCACAATTAGAGTGTGAGTGAGTTAGTTCAGGGACCCAAGAGTCAGGAGCCTGGTTCTGACCCAGCCCTGCAAGTGCCTTTGGCCAAGTTGCTCAACCTCCCTTCTTTCGCCCAGCCCCCCAACCTGAAAAAATAGGGGCAGTGATAGCACGCACTTCATTACAGTATTGGGAGGACTACATGTGATAACAATGTTTAAAAAGCTACCCCTCTCTGAGCAACAAAATAAAACACAAACAAATGGGACTACATCAAACTAAAACACTTCTGCAAAGGAAACCATTAACAAAGTAAAAAGACAACCTACAAAATGGGGAAAAAATACTTGCAAGCCATATATCTGATAAGAGATTAACATCCAAAATATAAAGAATTCATACAACTCAATAGCAAAAAACAAAGAAAGAACATCCCAAATAATCCGATGAGAAAATGGACAGAAGACACCTGAATAGACGTTTCTCCAAAGACATACGGAACTGCCAACAGACACTTGAGAAGATGCTTAACATTCCTAATCATTAGGGAAATGCTAATTAAAACCACCTGTTAGAATCCCTATCATCAGAAAGACAAGAGATAAGTGTTGGTGAGAACATGGAGAAAAGGGAACACTTGTGCACTGTTGGTGGGAATGTAAGTTGGTGCGGCCCCTGTGGAAAACAGCATGAAGCATCCTCAAAAAAATTAAAAATAGAACTACCATACGATCCAGCAATTCTATTTCTGGGAACAGATCCAAAGGATATGTCCCCTCTAGCATTACTCATAATAACCAAGACATGGAAACAACCTAAGTGTCCATGAACGGAGAAATGGATAAAGAAAATGTGGTGTACATATCTACAATGGCATATTATTTACCCATAAAGAAGAAGAAAATCTTGCCATTTGTAGCAACATGGATGGACTTGAGGGTATTATGCTAAGTGAAATAAGTCAGAGAACGACAAATACCGTATGACCTCACTTATGTGTGGAATTGAAAAAATACAAAACCAGACACAAACAAACAAAATCCGCCACCAAACTCACGGAAAAGGAGATCAGATTTGTGGTTACTGGAGGTGGAGGGTGGTGGGGGGGGAATTGGAGGAAGGTGGTCAAAATGTACAAACTTCCAGTTATAGAAAAACAAATACTAGGAATGTAACATATAGCATGATGACTGTAGCCAACACTGCTGTGTGCTATATATGAAAGTTGTTAAGAGAGTAAATCCTAAGAGTTGTCATCACAAGGATAATTTTTTTCCTTTTTTATACTGTATCTCTATGAGATGATAGATGTTAACTAAACCTATCGTCATAATCATTTCACAATGTACATAAAACAAACCATCATGCTGTACACCTTAAACATAGACACTGATGTGTGTCAATTACTTCTCAGGAAAACTAGAAAAAATATAATTACAACTCAACTTAAAAAAGAAAGACCCCAGTACAGGGCCTGGCACACAGATGATAAAAGTAATTATTGCTATCACTACTGATCTTTAGACAAAAAACACATTAAACTTTTTTCCTAGAACGCAGCCTTCAGCCCAGCCCAGGCATCAGTGGGGTCACCCATGGGTGAGGGTGGGCTGGGACGCCCTTGGGTAAGAGAGCGGGCATGGTTTACTGAGGTTTCCCAAATTCGTTCTGTCCAAAGCGTTGGTATTCTAAAAAGCCTCTCTTCTGAAGATTCTGACTTAATAGCTGTGGTTTGGGACCCAGAAGTCTGTTTTTAACAAGGATCCCAGAGGATTCTGATAAGCAGGCAGCTTGGGAAACCCCAGGTTGCAGCAAACCCACCCCTCCCACAGGGACGGGCCTGTGGCTGGCGGGACCCTGCCTCTCTCCGCTGTCAGCACAGACACCCTTCACCGTGGGGATGGCTGGGGAAAAGTCCTCTCTTGGGAAAGTTGTGGGGGGCACGAATGGCTGCTGGAAGGGGCTTGGGAGCCTGGGATAGGGTCTATTCAGGGTGAGGAATGCACTGCAGCAAAAGGGACATGGCCCCAGCTGGCCAAGTGTATCTCACTTCCCGCAGCACCACCCTGCCCAGCTGCCTTCCAGGTCACGACCTTGACCTCCTCCACTTAAGATATTCCCAGCTTCTCACCAGGGCAGACAGGGAATTGTTTCCGCTGCTCAAGACAGTGCCGTGCAACCCACCCCTCCTGCAGCCTGGCAGCTGCACCCCAGCCCAGGCACCTCTCTCTGCAGAATGGCTCCATATTAAGTGACAGAAGCAGATGGGCCAACAGTTTGGGTGTAAACACGAACGTCCCCCCAGCCTGGAGTCCTTCACGCTCCTTTCTCCTTCAGACTCAGCCTTGCTCCACCTCTACTCTGCCTGCCAGCCACACGTCCTCTGCTTGCAGGATATTAATATACATTTATTTGCATCTGCTCTAGAAAGGCTCTTACGTGTTCCTCATTTGTGACCGACTCATCTCATCCAAATAGGCTTGAGTTCCTAAGGGCAGAGGCCAGAGGCTTTCCTTCCACCTCTTCCATCTCTGTCCTCAAATAAATTCCGTCCAACCCAGCACATGTGACAGGCTGCCTGGCCCTGGTCGGCTAGAGGTTGTACTAACTGTTCTTAAAGGAGGGAGTCAGAGAGCCTCTGTGGGGCTAGAACACCCCCCGCCCCCTTACACTTAAAGTTCCCAAACCTGCCTGGAGATGACGCGCTGAGGACAGGGAGCGGGACCATTTTCTAAATGCCGACTCCCAGGCCTTGCCTGGAACCGTGAAATCACCGTCCTGTGAGCACCTGACCCCTGTCAGCAAGCCAGCATCTAGGAACCGAAACTCTGGAGAATACTTGTAATGAGCATGTCCAGCTGTATAGGTGGAGGTGGAGACAGTGTCTGCACGGGGTGAAGGTCACAGAGGCCCTAAAATGCACAGAATACTCTGGGAAAGTCTTAATGGCCATAAAAGTTTGGTGCCTTAGTTTTCCTGAGGCCCGTGGGTGTGAGGGGAATAGACCAGCCTAGCACTGAGGTTCAGAGCTGTCTGCCGGCCACAGGCCCAGGGGCACCGGCAAAGGAGGCCCCAAACCTGAGAGGGAAAGTCACCGCGGAGGGGTGGGAGTGGGGGGTGCAGACCAGGGCGAGCGGGAGGAGGCCGTTGGGCCTCGGTTGTGGGGAGGCAAGGCTGTGATGGAGAATGGGCCGTGTCATCCGTCGTGGGGCGAGGGAAGAGCACCTGGGAATGCCGGGTGGAGGCAGCCTAGAGGGGCTGGCCGGCTGAGGGCAGGGACTCCGGTCAGAAGGGACAACCTCTTCCCCTGCTCCCTCTGTCCTGAAGGGTGCCGGGACGTCTCTCAGTAGATGGGGGATTCTCAGCACGAGATGCTGGCATGACAGGGCCCCCAAGGCCCACCCCGCCGCAGTAAAGCACAGCTGCCGTCTGCGGCTTGAGCCCAGGCTCTCGGGGCCGCCCTTCGGGCCCCCTCGCCCCCACAGCAGCCACCCTGTCCTCGGAGCCAGGCTCCAGCCCCTCCTGGCCCCTGCCACCCAGGCCAGCGTCGCCCCTGTCCTGCCCCCCACCCTCTCCAGCTGCTCACCCCACGGCCCAGGTGAGGAGCTGCAAACGCACAGAAGAGGGGTTTGCATTACAGAAGGTGTCAAACAGATAACAGGAATGAATGAATGACAGAACTAGCTGGTGATTCAGGTACAGACCGTCACGGGTGGAGGGTCTCTGGGGAGCAAGGTGTTCACAGGCCCCAATATCTCTCCATGGATGATTCCATAATCACAGAGGGAAAGGGCCCCTTCACAGAGAGCAACCCAGCAGACACCCGTGGCCGCGTTCCGACTCTCAGAATCCCCAATAACGGGACACACAGGCTGTGTACCTCCTGGCACCCTGTGGTGGGGCCACCGACCCCTCCTCAGCCCAGCAGCAGGAGGCCCTCCAAGGCCCCGCCCGAAGCCCCATAGGCCCTGCGGACGGCATCTCTCCGCACACCCCCAGTCTCCCCAGAGAGGCTGCAGCCTGGCCCCCTCACGGTCCTGCCTGGGTCCCCACCACTGACCAGCCTGGTCCTGGGGTCTGCAGGGCTCACTCCTTCAGTCCCCCAGGCCCCGCTCAACGTCCTCCTGGCGGCCCCCCTGTCCCCAGCCTGCACTTTACACACTCATCACCTCCGGGGGAGGGGGACCGTCCAGAGACCAGTGCTTGGAGCACAGCAAAAGGAGGTGCCCCGGGAGTGTTTCACTGGATGAAAATATGAATCTTACTTACACGTGACACCTTTGTACTTATTGGAGGGAAGGTGAGGGGATGGGTGGGGGTGACACAGACTCCTGTGTGTTTGGCGCAGGGCGTGGGGAGTGGTTCGCACACTCACCCGAGTCACACCCACTTTGCCCAAAGGTGAGGAACGGCCCTGCCCCTGCCCGTCCATGTCACTGCTGATTCGGTGGCTTCCCTAGTTCTGGGGGTTCCTGACCTTCCCCTGCCAGACCATGCGCCACACTGTCCGGTGGCAGGAGGACAGACTGGTGGTTTCCAGAGGCGTGGGGTGGGGGACGTGAGCGAATTGGGGAGGGGGGTCAAAAGGTACAAACCTGCAGTTATAAAACAACTAAGTCCTGGGGATGTGACATACGGCATGGTGACTGGAGTTATTAACACTGTATTGTATGCTGGAAAATTGCTAAAAGAGTAGATCTTAAAAAGTTCTCATCACAAGGAAAAAATTTGTCACTGTGTGTGGTGTTGGATATTAACAAGACTTGCGGTGGTGATCAGTTCTTAATATATAAAAATATGGACTCACGATGTTGTTCACCTGAAGCTAATATAATGTTATATGTCAATTACAGTGGACCCTTGAACAACACCGGGATTAGGGCGCTGACCCCCCGGAGGCTGAAAATCCAAGTATAACTTGACAGTTGGCATTCTCAAATCAAACCAACCGTGCATTGTGCAGACCCGCAGTGTGAAAAAATCTGCATGGAAGTGAAGCCTCACAGTTCAAACCATGTTGTTCAAGGATCAACTGTATGTCTTAATTCAAAAAAAAAAAAGGAAAAAAAAGAAAAAGTCTATTTTGCATCAGTTTGCTGCATAGAAATGAGGGCTGCCCTACCAGACAGCACAGTGATCATGAGTCTCCCCCGGGGTCAGCATATCCCCTGGGGGCTCAGAACTAGTGGCCACAGATCCAGGGCACCTGCCAGCCTTGGTTCACGAGACAGACCTTGCCCAGGTACCCCAGCCCACCTGCTCATGGACACACCTGGGTTGAGAGGACACTGCCCTTGGGCCAGGTCGTGGATGTGGGTGCTGTTTGCGTTCCACCTCCTGTTGCTTCCTGTCCGGCAGGACAGGGTGGAGGTCCCCGTGGCCGGATTGCCGCCTGCCCTCTGTCCCTTTGGAGCAGGACTCACAGAGCAGAGCTGGTGCCAGTGGCCTGGCATCCTGAGGGACCCCGCTTGCTGGATGGAAGGCTGTCCATCCCTATGTGCACTCCCTAAAAGACCAACTCGGGGATCAGTGCGGGGATGCTGTGGGGCTCAGAGGAGACAGCTGGACTCTGGGGCCTGGCTGGCCTTGGTGGACGGCAGGGAATAGGGTGGGTTCTCATCAACACTGATATCAAAGCAGCTTGTAGGTGCAGGTGGCAGCCTCCGGGCACGGTGATGGGAAGGCCCTGCAGCTCCTGCACCTCTGTCCTCCTTGATGTCAGTCTGGTCCTGATGGTGTGACCACTGTGGCCCCCTACCCGCCGTGTCCCACTACCTCTAGGAAGGTTGGCAGGTGGTGAACTGGAAGAGTTGACGGCATATTCATCACTGATGGGGGCTTTTATCTTAATTGATTAAGACTGAAACAGACACACTCACAACGCCAAAAAAGAAAGAGCTTTGGGATAAAAGCGGGCACCGGCAGAACAAAGGACTTAAGTCTTGAACCCTGTAGGGAAACGGGGGAAAACCAAGCCCCCCTTCTTCAGAATGACACCCATGTGTGTCCACGTGCACAGGAGAATCCTCCAGCATCGGGGGCCAAGGCCCCCGAAGCACAGGCCACTCAAGAGATTCACCACCTCTGCCCAGTCACCTTTGGGGTCAAGGTCTCTCTTCAGCCCTCCTGCGGCTCTAAGTCATTCTCCGCAAGAGTGTGTCCCACCCACCCGCCCCCTCCCACCCACAGCAGGCACGAGCGAACGCGGGTTTTGCCCCATCACTTTCATTGCTACCAAAACTCCCTCGCTTGCGTCAGTTTTGTCCCCTCCCCTCTGCCTCCTGGTCTAAGTGCCACCACCTGCTCAGGGGACTTTACCTGCATCTGGCTCCCCGCTCTGTCTGCCTCGGGTCTGGTCCCCGTGGAACTCTCCCGTCCCCTGACAATGGAACGAGGCCGGGCCTCGCTTGCACTGGAACTGTTACCTCGTGAACCTTTGCTTCAAAGAGCTCAGGGCCACCCTCTGCGTTCTGGGCTCAGAGCAGAGCCCCACGCCTGCTATAAATAAAAGATCTTCAAGATAATGGTACTCACAGCTCTGGGAGCTCTGCAAATGCCTCCCCCTCCCTCAACCCCCAGCCTCTCTGGTCATCACTAAATTTATACCTGTCCTGACTGTTCTTGTCCCGAGGAGCAAAAAGAAACCGTCTCACTGCTGGTGGCCCTGATCTATTGTGATGGAGCGTTTCAAAGCAAACGCCACGTGCTGAGTCTGTGGGGGGGGCTGCTGTCCCCCCGTTCCCGAGGGCGGGAGTGGGCAGGAGACACGGTCTCGGGAGAGAACCTGGGGAAGCAGGTGGGTCCACTGAGGGAAAAGCTCAGCCCCTCCCCGAACAGCCATGGGACACGGTGGGGACCAAGGCCCACCTCAGGGAAGTCGGGCCCTGGTCCCGTCAGACTCACCAGAGCCTGGATGGACGCGGGAGGCTGAACGGGCATTTACTGGGCCAGGAGGAGCCGAACGGAGCTCCAGACCTCGGCGGTCAGGGTCTCGGATGGCCTGGGGCTCGAGGCCAAACCTGCCAACTTAGCTCCTGCTGTTCCCCACCCTGCCCTCCATCCCAGGGGCCGGACGCACAGTTATGTCTTTCACGCTAGGGGCAAACCCCGCCTGGGTAACAAACTCAAAGGCCCTGTCTCCCCTGTTTGCATCAGAGGCCTCGATCACACAGGGAACAGGACCCCCGTGGGGGCTGTGAGCTGATCATGCTGGCAGGGCGGCATGGCCCTGACCGTGGGATTTAGGAGGTGCTCCCCTGAGCCTCTCAGAGTCCCCTAGTCGGCCCTGCGGTTGTGTCGGGGTGAGACAGGGAGCCCAACGTCATCCTCCCCCATCTCCTTAATCCCCGAGAATAAGCGTCCTCCTTGCTGCAGACTGGCCTGCAGGCTCTGGCGTCCGAGCTGCCTCCTCCACAGGCCCCCAGCCTGGGAACTGGGCAGACGCCAAAGTTACCTTTATAATAGTGGCCTGTAAGGAGCTCAGAGCCTTCCTGGGGCCCTGAGAGGAAGGGAGGCTAGAGGGTGGGGGGAGGGTCTGATGCTCACAGCCAGGCTGGCAGGGACGGGCAGACAGTCAGAGACTGGAGGATTTGCAAAAGGCTCGCACCTCCAGGCTGTAGGCCCCCCGCATGGTCACGATTCTCCAGGGAGTCTGTCTGTGCTGAGTCAGTCTGATCTCACATCTCGGGGCGGGGGAAGGGAGCCTCCGGGAGGAGCAGTAGGAGAAAGAGGATTCAGGGTTTAAAAGATAAAACAGCAAGGGCTGGAGAGACAGCCCTTGATGCACGTAAAGACCAACTGTATAAAAAACAGCCCTTGGTGCACGTAAAGACCAACTGCGTAAAAAAATGAGATGCAATTAGTACATTGGAATCACATCCAGATCTACTCCAACTCAAGCTCTTCTTTTTCCCCATAGTGTGAGTGTCAGGCTGGACTGACAAAGAGCAGACCAACTAGATATTGAAACCGGGCAACACTTAGAGCCCCACAGAGCCCCAAAGCAGAAGAAAGAGCCCGGTCCACCACGCGGCTGGAAGGCCCGTGGTCATTTACCCAAAGTTGACAAAGATCTTGGCTGCGTGCATGCCTCTCTGTTCTCCCGGAGGCACCCAGGCTTTCCTACCCTGCAATTCCCCACCACGGCACTATGAGGACTCAGTGATCAATTGAGAGCCTGGGGCGGGGTCCCCAGTCTTTTTTTTTTTTAAAAATGAGACTCATAGGATGGATGATATACACACGCACTATACACTCCCTCAGGCATGCTCAGCTTTTGACAAAATTTCAAAAAAAATGTAAGCAGGCTAATAACTCATTGTCATCATACACCGAGGACTTCTGCTCCCACAGGGGCCACGAGAGAGTTGTAAGTCCACCTGGTTCTTGTTCTTTCATTAAAGCCTTTGGGAAAGCAAGTGGCCAAGAGTGAAGGTGTTACAAGAGCAATACTGAATGCACTTGTATTTGGTATTTAAAAAAGAAACCACTCACAAATTTTGGCATTTTAGCTCTTAGGAATAGCAAATGATGGGCCACACATTGTTGAGCGGCTCCAGACATACTGAAGGGTCATGAGGTCATGGCTGAGAACCATGTTCCCAGCCCTTAGACTGCAGGCCCTGGGTGGGGGGTGGGCAGCCTGGAACTGCAGGAGGGCATCCTAGCGCTCTAAATAAAGAGCCTGAAATGTGTTCACGTGCGTAGGATTAACAAAATTAAAATCAATTTAAAAACTTTGCTGGATTCATATTAGGTCCTTATCATTATGAGTTTTCTCCATCCAGAGCCGTCAGGAGCAGCGTCTGAACGGGGTCGGGGCTACAGTCTAGAGAAGAGAGTGGAGAAGAAAGAATCAAGTTTCCAAGTATACATGAAGCTTCCTATCTTTAGACAAGAAATAGGACAAAGGGCAGCCGCAGAAAATCAGGCCAGAGTTTCTCAAAGTGAGGTCATCGGGCCACCGACTCGGAACACCCCGGGAGCAGCTGGCTGAAGTCTCTAGAGTGGGGGGTCCTTAATGAGCTCTCTTGAGGAGGTCAACTAGGTTTAAGAATCACAACCACTGGTCCAGAAAACATTGTTAAGGATAGTGAGACGTTGCAAAGGTTCCTCCAAGAGATTTTAAAAGAAGAGGGAGAAGCAGACTTGTCTGATGGCAGGACCAGGCTGATCAGTAACCCCACTCCCACCCCTATTTTAGGCACTTTCTGGCCATTGGAGTGTATTGGAGAAGAAGTTCAGAAAGGGCCATGGGATGTCCTACAGCAGGACTCTTTGTTGTCTTCCAAAAGCCCCCAGAGAGTTTGGAGACTGGAAAACAGGAACATGAGAGGCTTTGCAAAGTAACTTCCAATTAGACAATGAAATTATTCTGTTTATGAACTTTATGGAGATCTGAAAATACCACTAATCCTTCTTGTGGAGGGGCTTCAGCAACCTCACTGATAAAGATAGACTTAAAGGGACTTCCTTGGTGGTGCAGTGATTAAGACTCTGTGCTCCCAATGCAGAGGGCCCAGGTTCGATCCCTGGTCAGGGAACTAGATCCCACATGCATGCCACAACTAAGGGTTCGCATGCCACAACTAAAGAGCTGGTGAGCCACAACCACAGAGCCTGCCTGCTACAACTAAGACCTGGCACAATCAAATAAATAAATATTTTAACAAAGAAAGACTTAAAATGGTTTCTTGGCAATAGTCTCAGATTAGAAATAGATAAATTGTTGATTAAAAATAGAATCAATGTTAAATCTCTTCAAGATGCTACGACAATATCTGGGAGCAAGGATTCTTTTTTATAGGAATTTAAATAAGAAAGACAATGCTCCAAGCACATGGACTTTTCAGAATTACTAAGAGGCACCTGAAACTCCAAATTAAAAATAGCTTTTAGCAGACCCAGGAGGAGAAAGCTGAGCCAGTCCAAACCCTTTACATCATGTCTCTGGGAACAGACAACAAGGAGAGTTTAGCTGTCAGCCCTGCAGCCCATGGCCATGGTTGGGGCACAGAATCTTGTGATTCCAGCTTTACCCCTGAGCAGCTTTGCGACCCTGGGCAAGTGACTGAACTCCCTAAGTTTTCTCATCGGCAAAATGGGAATAATGATAACAGCACCCTCTCTCATAGGTGAGAGTGAGGATTTATGGGCCAAGCACTGAGGTCAGGCTACCCGGACAGAGAGAGCACTGATGCTTGCTCACCATGACCGTCATGATGTTTCTACTACTTTCATTTTGAACTGAGGATTTTCTGTGGTGCCAAGACAGTCAGACATTCAGGAAGAGCTCTTTTGGGGGGGGGGGGCGAGGGGGGTGTTGCCCAGGAGTATCCCACTTGGGGATTTAACTCCCGCATGTACTTTGAGTCCATCTTCTGACATGAAAGCTTCCCCAGGGGTGCTTCCCTGCCCCCAACTTTCCACAGCAGGTGCCCCCCCACCCAATTTGTCAGCTCACTTCATTCCATCTTGGATTTTCCTTTCGTTGTGTTCCAGGCACGGACTCCGTCTCCCCAGCTGGACTGCTTCTCCCAGGTTCAGCCCATACCATGCAGCCCGTTACCTGCCTCTCAGAGCTGGACACACAGTGTGTATGCAGCAGATGAACAAATACGGCCTGTGTGTGTGTGTGTGCGTGTGTGTGTGTGTGTGTGTGTGTGTATCACTATTAGCTCTTTCCTCCCTCTTCCTTCTCCTGCAGCAACGACAGAGCCGCAATAAATGCTCGGTTGCTGAGTGTCTTCTATGCCTGGCACTGAACACGACTCTTTATTTTTGCTTTTTGTTTTCACTTTCTGGTCGCATCATGCGGCAGGGGGGATCTTAGCTCCCTGGCCAGGGACTGAACCCGTGCCCCCTGCAGTGGAAGCGCAGAGTCTTAACCACTGGACTGCCAGGGAGGTCCCTCAGCCCAACTCTTTAAATGCCTTTTCTCACCCGACCCTTGACACCACAGGAGCAGGTGTGTGCAGGGCGGAGGGGCTGCTGAGGGAACTGGGAAGAGAACAGTAACGCCCAGGTGCCCTGAAGCCCCCGATGCTCCCCCCCACCCAAGTTCGGCGTGCTCTGAGCAGAGATGGTTAAGTCCAGGGCCCCGCAAGGACGATACCAACCCCACCCCTCCCAGCACGGTTCCACTGACGCCCAGTCTCCCCCCATCAGACTCTAGGACCGGAGGTTTGTCCTTCTGGGGGGCACACTTAGAACCTCCCCTCCAGGTGCTTTTGACGAGACCCTCCAAGGACACCACAACCCACAGTGAGAAATACGTATCACATGGCGACCCAGACACGATCTCGAGGATTTTTATGTTTACATTCACGTGAGGTGCTCTGACGTTTTCTACCCTATTTCATTCTTTCATTAAAAATGAGAATGTGGAGAAACTGGAGTCCTTACATACCACCGGTGGGAATGTAAAATGGTCCAGTCTCTTTGGGAAACCGTTTGACATTTTCTCAAAGCCTTAACTATAGCAATCAAGTGACCTAGAAATTCTGTTCCTTGGCACGTACCCAAGAGACGTGAAAACATACGTCCACATGAAAACCTGAACACGATGCTTCCTAGCACATCATTCACAGGCGCCAAAAGGCAGAAATAAACCAGATGTCCACCAGCGGATGAACGAATAAACAAAACGCGATGTATATCCATATAAAGGAATACAGCTCAGTCACGAAAAGGAATGAAGCACTGATCCCTGGACAACGTGGGGGAGACTTGAAACCACCATGCCAGGCGGAAGAGGCCGGTCACAAAACAGCATAGACTGTACGGACATGACGTGTCCAGAGCAGGCAGGTCTGCAGAGATGGAAGGAAAGTGGTGGTGGGCGCCAGGAGTGGGGGAATGAGGAGGGGGTGTGGGGTCTGCTTTTTGGGGCTGGAAGTGTGCTCAAACTAGGCTGTGGTGATGACTGCAAAACTGCAAATATATAAAAAATAACACTGAACTGTACACTTTAAAAGGGTGAATTGCATAGGATGTGAATTATACCTCAATAAAAATGATGGCTGTGATCCAATAAGCGAGTCTCACCACCCAGAATGGGCCACAACACAGTGGGAACTTGCTGTCCCGGAGCTGCCGCCCGTCCCCGCCCCGCCTGCCCTGGGGGAGTTAGGGGACTGCGGCCTCCGGGTGGGCAGCAGGTGGCGGGTGGAGGGGGCACATCAAGGACCCGTGCCCACCCTTCATGCTGCACATGCCCAGCACAGGCCCAGCTACAAGAGCACGGTTCTGTCTCTAGCAGCCTGGCGACCCCGAGAACACAACCGTTGGTGAGATGTCGGGGGAGCCCAGGAAGGAGCCGACCACCCCTTCTGCTGCCTCAAGCCCATGGGGGAGGGCTCGGCCTCCAGAAGCCACCTGTGACCCCGGTGGGAGGCAGGCCTGGGGCTGGCAAAGCAGGGACAGAGGGCCTGGGGCCCCGATGCTCTTGGAGGCCCCGCGGCTGCCACCCCTGCGGTATCTGTATGAGCAGCCAAAGGACCCTCTAAAGGATGCGCCGTCTGGCAAATAACGCAAGCTCAGGACAGACCCTCCGGGAAATGGCGGCTCCCCTCCCTCTGAGTCCCGCGTCCGGGGGGAACGACGGGCCACGCACCTCGTGATCTTAAATATCCTCAGGAGGCGCACGCATCTCAGCACAGAGATGCCCAGGGGTGACATGATCTTGGTCTCCACCAGGATGGTCTCAAGGATGCCGCCGCACACGATGAAGCAGTCAAAGCGGTTGAAGAGGGACACGAAGTAGGCCTGCAGCCCCAGGCTATACATCTTGAGCAGCATCTCCGCCGTGAACAGAGCCAGCAGGGCCTTGTTGGCCGTGTCTGGAGGGACCCGCACGGGGGAGAGAAGGGGGAGAGGAGGTGAGTGTCGAGGGTCACCGTGGGGAAACCCCAACCCTCCATCCCACCACACGCCCCTCCCTGCTTGGACTCGGCGGAAAGGGCATCTAGTTACAACCACATCACACATTCAGCATCCCAACTGTGTCCCCAGCTCCTCACAGCGGCCCTGCCAGGCAGCTCAGCTCTTGTCACACCCATTTTCCAGAGATGACAAGTGAGGTTTGAGGGGGAGCCATCTGCCCAGACCGACCAGCCAAGAGCAGGAGCCGGGGTCCTTGTCTGCCGTGTCACCAGGAGATGGGCCCGCCCAGGTTCAAGGAGACACCCTGGTCCAGGCCGTGTCTGCCTGACCCCCAGGTCAGTGCTGGGGCTGTGGCCAGGGTGCTCCCTTCCGGAGCCCAGGGAGGGGTGGTGGGACCAACTGCTGCTGAGGACATTCCCTGTGCTCAGGCCACGCTCCTCCTCTCCCTGGCTCCATGCTCACTGCCCCGTGCTGGTTCGGGCCAGCACACCCGGCAGCCGTGCTGTGGCCCCAGGCACTGAAAACCCATTGGGGGCGGCGGGCGGGCAGCAAAGGATCTGATGTAGCCAAACAAGCCGCCGCTCGTGACTGTCTCCTGGACCCAGTGGTGACGGCCAGGGCAGGCAGACAGCGTTGCCCCATCTGTGTGTAACGAGCTGCTGTGTTTTACCGGCTGTCAGGTGAGCTGCCAGGCTTGTGCCTGGTGTGGTCCATCGCCCCCCCCCGGCCCGTGGCTGTTCCCCTCCCTGCCCGGGACAGGGCTGAACCAGCCCGAGTAACCAGGCCGGCCAGGCGGCCTCTCACCTTGGACTTCCGTGAGCCAGTGGGGCTGGTTGTAGTGCTCGGAGGCGATGGTGAGTGTGTTGAGGAAAACCAGGAAGATGACGAGCCAGTAGAAGATGCTCGACTTCACGGCCGCGCGGCACTTCCTCCTGCAGAACCGATTCCACCGGCGCCAGTAGCGGCTGGAAAGGGGCAGAGGAGGAAGCTGGGGAGGGAGGTGGCTGTGAATTCAGGTCCCCGGCCAACGTGCCTCCCGGTGGCCGCCTCCCTCCTCTGAACTGGCCCGGCCTCACCAGGGCCAAAGAGATGAGCGTCCCACCAAGGTCACCGGCTTGTGGCTGGCGGTGTGGCCTGTGTGTGGGGGGGGTGTCCCTGCTCCTCTGGGACCGCAGACCCCTCGTCTGTGACCGTGAGCAGGGCCAGCCTCATGTGGGGGTCTGGCCTAAAGCTGAAGAAAGGTATTTAATTTCATAATGACGGCATCACTAGAAGTAGTACTGCAAGTCTTGGGAGTATTACTCGTGGTGATGGCAGCACTGAGACTAGTAACGGTTACCATTAGTGAGCCCCATGTCTGCCGTGATTCTTTAAACAACTCTGCAAAGCAGGCGCTGTCCTGATCTTCAAGAGAAAACCAATGGCCCTGGAGTCTGGGCGCCTGGACTGACAGCAGGTGGGGGCAGAGCCAGTGGCACCACCCACCCCTTCCCCAGCCCAGGCGCCCAGCCGTCCCCCAGGGGCCTCATCTGTGAAGGGTGGGAGAGGAATCTAGATCAGAGGTCCTTGCCTTGACAGGGGCTGCAGAATCTTTCAAGGTTACATCCTCTGTTCAGAACAATGGGCAGACTGGCCCCTGCCCCCCACGCACGTGCACGCCACACGTGAGCCCTGAAATCTCACCCATGGGCCGCGGGACGCTCACCCCCATGGTATCTGGTCAGGGACTTTGGTCAAACCTGGCTGTGCATAGAATCACCTGGGGAAACTTAAAAAACGATACCAAACCCCCACCAGTATCCAGGCCCCAACCCCAAACCAATTAAATCTGATTCTCTGAGGGTTGAGTAATTTTTAAATACCCCTCAAATACCATTGCTATGTGTTAAGGTTCCTCGGGGGGCTCTCGTGAGTAACCACAGTCGAGGACCATGAAGCTGGAGGATCCCAAGGAGACACTCACATTTTGTAACTCACTGGTGGATGGATTTACAGCCTGTCCCCAAATTCATCCTCCCGATACTGAGAAAATATGCAGCTATACTGGGTAATCCTGTTTACCAAATATTTAACAAATGCCCTCGCCATGCAAGGAAGGAAGGAAGGACGGGAGCGCTAGAGAGGCTGTGGGGGCCCTGCTTCGAGAGGGGATCTGATTCCAGAAAACCAAACAACCAACGAAAGCAGCCACACGGTCAACGTCCAGCTCGGGGATGGTGTGAGGGCTGCTCTGGTGGCTGGCGGGCCGGAGGTGATGGAGGCAACAGCTTTACTCACGGAAAGAGGACAACGCGTTGACACCAGTTTTGGAGGCAGAGTCAGCAGGTCTTTGACCCTGACTGCGAGTGCAGGGGAGAGAGAAAGGGTAGAGGGGATCTGGAGGCGGCCCTGTCACCAGCATAGGCACCCTGAGAAGGGAGGCTCTGCCCCACGGAGGGGGTCTTGGCTGGGAAACGCCTTGAGGTACCTGCAGTTGTGTCCTGAGGGAGACCCACCGGGTGGATGAGGACACAGCCCCCAGCTTGGGGACAGAAGACGGGGGGGGGGGCACGGCTGTCATCTTGGACACCTGCACTCATATTTGCACACAGTCCCAGGTCCCCAGGGCCACAGACTCGTCTGCTGTTAGGACCCTCCACCCGCCCAAGATGGCCTTCGGGAGAGCTTGACTTTATCTGTACTTCTGCTCTGTTATTTTTGTGCCTATGGTCATGGAAAATCCTGCTGCCACCCCTTTGTTGAAATCTATTCTGAGATTAGAGAGTGAGGGGCACATCTAAGGAGGGCCTTGTTGTCTGGGAGCTGCAGGAGAACCTGGTTTTTGGCTTGCAGAGCAGGGAGGGGAGAAAGGGTTAACACGGTGTTGCTGTGACCTGACCCCCTCCCCCCATCACGGCGGGGGTGGGGAAGCCACCTCCAGGGAGCACCAAACCTTGGCAGGGACACTTGCTGCTACTGGGAGGAAGAGTCACTACATGGAGAAGAAAGGCCTGGGGGTCTGACAACGATGCTTCCCAAAGCACTGTGGGGCTTGCATGCTCCAGAGACGCC
This sequence comes from Hippopotamus amphibius kiboko, assembly GCF_030028045.1. Classification (NCBI taxonomy): domain Eukaryota; kingdom Metazoa; phylum Chordata; class Mammalia; order Artiodactyla; family Hippopotamidae; genus Hippopotamus; species Hippopotamus amphibius. The sequence goes on along the minus strand of NC_080197.1, from coordinate 80,995,363 downwards.
AACTGGGTGAAAGCAGGGATGGTGGGGGGGGAGGGCGGACAAGGCAGTGGGACAGGGGCTGGGTGGTTCCTAGCGGAAGCACCTGCTCTCGCCAAGGTAGGACTCTGCTTCTATCTGGTGACTGAGGTTGGTAATACTGCAGACCAAGTTGGCAAGACGTTTTCCCCCTGAAAAATGAGTTTTCAGGACAGACTCATATTTAATCTTAAATAGTGTAAACTACAAATTGGTACTTGCCATTGGCAGTTTCCAATTATCTCTACAAGGATTAAATCATGAGCTGCTGCAGCTGCTGACTTTCAACACCCCCGGAAGGAGTTCAGGGTGGAGAGCAGGAATGAGGCCCTCTGTGCTCTGGGAAAAACTGGCAGAACAGGTCTTCAGATCGTTTGATATTTTCAGGAGCCAATTTTATAAGCCTAATTCTTGTATCTCCTCATATCTAGAAAAGCGCTAAAATCCTTCATGATGATGTCTGGTCTTGGTGACTAGCAGTAACCCTCACGAGACAAGCAGAAACTTCTGCAAAAAAATGTGCAGGACTGCATGTACTCACCCTTCACCAAAATATACTGACCTTCCCCTTTATTTCCTCAGAGCAGTTTCTCAGAGCTATCTGAAATGCTGTCTCCCAGGCTATAGTCCTCATTTTGCCCCAAATAAAACTTAACTCAGGACTGACTTCCCTGGTGGCACAGTGGTTAAGAATCTGCCTGCCAATGCAGGGGACACTGGGTTCGATCTCTAGTCCGGGAAGATCCCACATGCCTCAAAACAACAAAGCCCGTGCACCACAACTACAGAGGCTGTGGTCTAGAGCCCAAGAGGCACAACTATTGAGCCCATGTGCCACAGCTACTGAAACCCTTACGCCTAGAGCCCGTGCTCCACAGCAAGAGAAGCCACCTCAATGAGAAGCCCGTGCACTGCAACGAAGAGTAGCCGCCGCTCACCACAACTAGAGAAGGCCTGTGCGCAGCAACGAAGACCCAGTGCAGCCAATTAATTAATTAATTTAAAATACTTAACTCACATTGTGCATTTTTTAAGGTTGGCAATAGGTTACATTGCAGTTGTAAAGAATGTGATTTGAATAGAGACAATCTCATTTATAGAAATCACCGAGAATTGTGATTCTGAGGCTAACTGTGTTATTCTTCCATGGTTTGGAAGAACCAACTTGAACTCCATCTCATCCCAAAACTTGACTATCCTCTTCCCCAAGTTTGGGGCTGGTGGATGCGGGTGCCACGTGATTGGGCCTGTCCCGGGGTCTGGAGCTGCTCTGCTGGACCCCCTGCAGCTGTGGCTGTGACGGACGGGGTGGCACCCGTGGAATCGGGTGCTCCTGAGACAGTCACTCAGGAGAGTCACGTGGGTTTGGGCTGGGGTGGGGGTGGAGTAATTACTACCCCGAGAAAGTATTTAGAGATAATTACACACCTCCCACTCTTCAAAATATAGCTTTGCTTGACAACTGGTTTCCTGGCAACGCTTCCTACTGTATAATAAATGCAATGGTTTATTAGAATGTGTAAATTTATTTGTATGTTTACATATGCACGGAGGATATAGAAATTAAATGATAAAACAGGGAGGAGGAATTTGCCTTCTATTCACATTCCCTTCACTCTCACTGGGAAAGTCATTTCCTCTACAAGTGGAACTTCCTGGGCGCAGACCTGGAGGAGACAGTGGTCCTGGACGCGTCTCCTGCACATCTTCAAAACCCCATCCCTGCGTTCCCACCGGACAGCTCTGCTCTCTCACCTGGACCCGCCTGACCCCTTCCCGGTGCCGGGCTCACTCCTGCCTTTCCACCGACACAACTGTCCCCCATCAAACATCCCCCTCTGGGTCCTGCCCTGGCTTTAGGGCTCAGCGGGGGCCCCAGCTTCCCCGTGGTGCACTTTTCTAGACGTCCCAGCCTCCGAGGCTCAGTCACAAGTACTGGCTGCTTTACTCACTTAGCTATACAATCAGGAAGCATTTACTGAGCATCTACCCCAGGCCAGGTACTAGATATTCAGCAGTTAACACACAGACAGGAAACTCATGTGGGTGAAACAGACCCTGAGGGTGCGGAGCGCCAGGTGGGCTTAGTAGAGGCATCCCAGCCCGTCGTGGGGCACCAGCCAGGCTCCCCAGAGGACACGATGCCCCCTTTCCTATAGGTCAGTGTCTTTACCATGTGGCTCCTGCCTCCCCACTGAGACTGTAAGGTCTTGCTCTCTGTGATGGACCCACAGCCCACTGCACACAGTAGGACCACCAGGCTGGCAGGCAGGCAGGGCAGCAGAGACAAACTCTACACACACTTACTCACTCCCCGTTATGGACAAGGCTTAAGACCCCAGGGAAGGGGTCGGGGTGAGGAGGGGGCAGTGCTCCCGAAAGAGTTTGCTTGGCACAGAATTTTGCACAAGCATCTGGAACAGGAGACAGCACCCAAATGGTAGACACTTGGGCTCTTTCCAGTGGCCAGAGCTGAGGACAAGCAACACAGAAAATTGTTACATTTAATTATTTTATACAAAAGTGACCTAAAACGGGCTATTAGAGACTGGGGCAAATTTGGGCATGTGCCTTGTTGCATGTGGGATGGCAGGGGTAAAGGGGACCTCGGAGGCACATTTCTCTGAAGACGGGTGAGAGAGGCCTCCCAACCTCAGCCCCCGAGGGGTTCACTTCAGCTCTCTGTGACGTCCACATCCAAACCCCAACACGTCATCTGACTAATCCCTTCAAGCCACAGAAGACGTTCAGAATAATTCGTTTCGTAACTAAGTCCTATTCTGAGCCCCTGATGTTGCAAAATTCTTTACTCCTCAAAGTAGAGACTTGGCTTACCAAGGGAATGCCCTAATATTGCCCTAAAATTGTAAGTCCATAATTTGCCAAAATTTCCCTAAAACCTCTGCTCTACTATTATCTTTAAAGACCCCGTGACTTTGTATCATTGTCTTGCAAATGGAATAGGCCCGTTTGAGGCTTGAATTCTATATTATCTGTCATTCTTGAACTGAGAAAACGATAGCGAATACTCTGTGTGTGTGTGTGTGTGTGTGTGTGTGTGTGTGTGAACTCAAATTTTAGATTCTTTTCTGAAGTAAAACGGGCTCTTCTCTGTTAACAAGGTTACCTCTGAGTTGCAGAAATTCTCTCTCCATGTTCCCTGTGTTACTGTGTTCTTCTCCCGCGTCTCCCATCTCATCTTGGCTGCCACAATGGGACAGACAGAAGGTGTAAGGACACTGTTCCTGTGTCTGCAGCAGACAGAGGTTGCTCAGGGTTGACCTTGGTGATTTCAATGGCATTTTCAATCCACCACCAGCCTTTGTTATTCCCCAAAGAGACATCACCATTGGACCGTAGGGGTGTAGATGAGGTGGCTGCCATCTGACTCTGTAGGGTCATACTGTCTGGTGTGGTAGCCACTGGCCACCTGAGGCTACTGAGCACGTGAAATGTGGCCACCTCCAAGCTGGAGGTGCAGTGAGTGTAAAGGGCACACTGGATTTCAAAGACTTAGTAGAAAAATCTAACATAAAATATTCATTTTTTATATTAATTACATATTGAAATGATGTTTTAGATGCATTGGCTTAAATAAAATATATTAAGATTAATTTCACCTGTCCTTTTCACTTTTTTAATGTGGCTACTAGAAAGTTTTAAAAAGGGCGTATGTGGCCGGCATTGTGTTTCTACTCAAGAGCTGTGCTCGGGAGCCACCTCTCCCCGCACTGCCCCCCTGAGACATACAGCCCTGCAGAAACAGCTTCAGACTCCCGGGCAGGACCTCATCACCGGGTATAGCCCAGGTCCTGTGTGTGGGTCCTGACTCAGCCACGTGTGAACCATGTGGCCCCGGGCCTCTCGGCCTCAGTATCCTCCTCGGAAAATGGGTTTACTGATGCTGCCAACCGACTACTAATAAGCCTTCTGGGAATGAATCAAAAGTCTTCTCTCTGTATTTCTGTTGTATTTTGAGTAGTAGCTGCAGGGGGAGGAGCCCTTCCCAGAGGGGGATCTGGTACAAGCAGGTTGAGCCACATTTCAAAGCCGAGCAGAGTCCAGGGGTCCACAGGGACCCCGCACCGCCTCTTCTTCAAGAGCACAGCTTACGCCCTAGAGCACGGGATACAGAATGCCCCCCCATCTCCTGGATCATCTCCTGGTGTGGGGACTTCGGAACTGTCAGAAGCACAAAGTGCTTTCTGCACTTTGGCTCTAAAACAGAACTTTCATTTGAGTCTGTGTCAAGCCTAATGTCTTTCTGGGGCAGGACAACCCATCCATCTCTTCACTTACTCAATAAGTATTTATTAATCCCCACTAAGTACCAGCTGCTTCTCCGGATGCTGGAGAGGGAGCAGTAAGATCCACACGTTATGGAGAGGAAGGATTTTCTACATTTCTCAAGCTCTCTCTCCTGTAACGAGAGCTGGGCCTGGGAGACTTGACCCTAGGTTTTTTAAATGAAGGAGGTCTTGGCTTGAGAGGAAGTGGAAGGGGAGAAAGCCTGCATTTTCCAGCCCCAGTGTAACATAGGAGCAGAAGGTCACAGCAGGAGAGGAGAAGGTCCCACACCAGCATCCTCATTTAATTCTCCGGCCAGGCGCCAAGCTCTAGAAACACCCAGATAGATACTCATGGGGAGGCTGGGACACTGGAGCTGGAGACACCTTTCCTAGGTATAGCACAGGGTCTGCGGGTGCTCAGGGGATGCCAGCCTTCGGCCCAGAGCTCTACCCAAGCAGGTACAGACAGGGTCGGGTGGCAGCTGCGTAGGTGAGCGCCTGCTTCCCGCAGCCCATGCGTGGAGGGCCTGGAGGTGTCTATGGGCTCAAAGAGCCTGGGCCAGAGACCAGAGGTAATGATTTCAAGATCAGAGGCAAATGCAGGGGACCACAGATGCCTCGGGTGGAGGCCCAACCAGGCGGACCTGCAGCCCCTTGGCAGGCCCGGTTCAGAGGGACAAGCCAGGGTCAGGGGGACCCACCGAGGCCTGTGTATTTCTGGGGTCTTGACGTCCTGGCCCTGCGTCTCCACCCTGGAGAGGAGCTGGGCAAAGGAAAGGAGAGGACTGAACATTTAGCTTAAGGGACTGTTTAAAATGCAGCCTTGAGCTACACTGCTCGGCTGGACTAAAATTTAATGTCATTTATGCTCCTGCTACACAGTAGGTGAGGCTGGAAAAGCAAGATTAGATCAATTATGAAACATAAACACAATATTTTTTGGCTCGTACAAGCTTTGCGGGAGTAAATTCCCAGCCCCACTCAAATCCGTCCATCCAACAGACACGGCAGACAGCCTGCTACCCGCTGGGCGCTCAGCTCTGCTCCCGGCAAATAACATCTCAGAGGCTCACAGAGCCTATTGAAGACATGGAGCCCGCATCGGGAGGGCCGTGGATACACAGGAGCCCGGTTGGTGAGGGCGGTGACAGAGGTGTGAGCAAAGTGCCGGGGGGAGGGTGGGGAGTTTGCAGAAGGTGTCGAGATGCGGTACCAGCTGAGGTTCTTAACAGGAGCCTGAGCTCTCCAGGGGGAAGCTCGGGGACACGGCGATTCAGTCGGAAGGAGGGCTCCACGCAAAAGCCTCCACGTGTGAGAGAATGGGGACGTTTGGGAACCGCAGGAAGTTCCCCACGTTGGGAAGAGTGGGGTGTGTAGGCGGCGAGGCTGGAGGGGCAGACGGGGTGAGGAGGGGGCCTGGAGGAAGGTTCTGAAGCAGCGCCCATGGAACCCGTGTGCCCTCATCTCATCATGTTCCATCAACGTGGCCAACAGCAGCAGCGAGTGGCTACGTGGTATCCATTTTAACTGGACTTCATCTCACGAGGGAGAGGGACACAGCATCTCACAACCTCCCAGGGCTGGTGCCTCCAAAATCACTACGTCACCAAACCCCAAGCCCTGAGCACTTGCCTGGTCTGATCCACAAGCCTCTTACCCACAGCTGTGCAAGAGGAAAGCAGCTCGTCTGCAGCCCCTCACTCGGCCCCCACCCAGGGGCTAAGGGGTGTCCCTGGGCCCATAAAGAAAGGAGCGTCTCACTCACCTGAACTTCGACTTGGAGATCCGGTGCCTGAAAGGGAAAGAAGAGACGTTACCAAATGATACCCATGTATCCCTCGTTTCTCAGATGTTCCCGGGTGACCCCTTGGGCGCTAGACAGAGCAGCTTCAGAGAGACAGGCCTGTGCTTGGCACCTCCCAGTGTTTGTGTGTTTGAAGGGGAGACCGAAGGCTGGTCCCGCCCACAAGCCTACGAATCTAGCATCTTGTAAGCGGTGACATGGTCCCCGGAGCAGATGCCGTGTTCTCAGACCGTCAGCCCGGGCTGGGCGGCAGGTTGGGGGCCGCGCCCTGAGGACAGTCGTGGAGGACAGGTGCCCCTCCTGCAGGCACAGCCCTCACCAGCCAGACATCGCAGGCAGGAGCAGGCTGGCAGAGGCCCAGCGCTGTCTGAACAGGAGCCCGGTCCCCCCACAGCCTGGCCCAAGGGCTGAGCCTGGGCCTGAAGAAACAGCCTGGCTCTCGAGCACAGACCCCGGGTGCTGACGGGTGCGCAGCCCTGAAGACCTGGGGACTCGTGGGCAGTAGCCCCGGCGGGTGGGCCGGTGGCTGACTCGAGGGTCATCTCGGAGTAGGGGGACACTGAAAGGTGGAAACTTCCAGGAGGCCCTGCGGCCCGTGGGAGGCTGGATGGAGGCAGCGGGGGCAGAGAGCGTGCACGCACTTGAGACAGGCCGTCAAAGGCCGCATGTTGGGAAGGCCCTGGTGTCTGGGGAGTGAGCACTGGTGGGGCCACGGGTCGGGCGACAGTGCTCAGACGGGCAGGCAGATGCAGTGCGCTGGTCAGAGATGAAGAGGGGACAGAGACCGCCCGTCCCAGCTCGGCACAGAGCGAGCTCTGCTGCAAAGCAAGTAAACAGCCCCTCTCGTTACTTTTTTTTGGTAGGTGGCCGCTATCTCACTGTGTGCTCACATGACTTCTTTTTAAATTAATTAATTAATTAATTTACTGGCTGTGTTGGGTCTTCGTTGCTGCACATGGGCTTTCTCTAGTTGTGGCGAGCGGGGGCTACACTTCTGTTGTGGTGCGTGGGCTCCTCATTGCTGTGGCTTCTCTTGTTGCTGAGCACGGGCTCTAGGCACATGGGCTCAATAGTTGTGGCGCACGGGCTTAGCTGCTCCATGGCATGTGGAATCTTCCCAGAGCAGGGCTCGAACCCGTGTCCCCTGCATTGGCAGGCAGATTCTTTACCACTGCACCACCTAGGAAGTCCTCTCGTTATTTTTTATTCCCCCCCAAAATTAAACCCGGATATGTGACAGGTGGCAGAGCTGTCGTGTGTGAAATAATTATGTCTCTGGGGCACCAAGAACCGCAGCCAAGAGCCTTTACTGCTCTGAACCACCAGCTGATAACCTTTCCCATCTGAAGACGCTGGAGAGGACTGTAGGGTTTAATCACACTTTACACGGCGCATGGGCGGAGGCTGGGGCCGCAGTTCAACGGGGAAACAAATGTCTTCCAGCTGCACTTGGGTGGCGGGGAGTCGGGGGCCCCCTCCTCCAGCCCGGCCAGGCTTGCTGGACAGCTGACCCCTCCCTGTGGGACATGAGCCAGAGCGGGTGGCCGTCAGCCCGGCGGCTCTGCCACAGGGCCCGGCCGGCCCCCCCTTCTCTCGGAGATTCCCCGTGGCCTCTTGGGGGCCCTTCAGTGCAGACCACACACCCTCCCTGTAAGGCTCCCCCTCAGTCAGGTGGGTCGTCAGCCAAAGTGCGTTCTTAAGTCCCGTGCGGGGCAGCCCGAGGTCTGAGTGTCCGCGTCTCCCAAGGCAGCGACTGGGACGCGGGTGCGGGAGGACCAGGGCTGCTGCTGGAGACGAGGTCCCAGGCAAGGGGGGTCACGGGCTGTGGCTCCTCTCTGGGAGTTCTGGAACGTTCTCAGGAGGAGGAAACAGAGCGGGACTTTCTCCCCCCGGATTGACGCGTCTGATGTGCGAGGCTGGACGTCACGCTGAAGGCCGCCTGCTGTTGCCGTTCTCAGGTCGTGAGCGTTATTCCAGGTGGGCTGGGTCCCCCTTTAAGCTCCGTACAACGTGAGCACCCCGGGTGAGAAGGGGGACTCCTTGTGCGGCACATGCCTGGAGGCAAAGGAGAGCCCCGGCCTTGAGGGGCTGAGGGCCTCATGCTCCCTGTGCGGGAGGGTCAGCGCATTTCGTGCCACGAGAGGGACCCGGTCTCTGCAGACTTTGCGTCCTGGGTGGTGTCCGCTGGCTCGGGGTTTGGAGAGCTGGTCGTCCCGCCGGCAAGCAGGGGGGCCGGGAGCCTGTGGCTGCCACGCCCGCCCCCCTCACCCTGCTCTCCGGCCATGCGGCAAGTTCTGCCCCCTCGTGGTCTTCAACCCCCTCGATCATGGCAAGTCTGCGGACACCAGAGGCCCCGGCTGCTCCAGACCCTGCTGGGGACCAGCCTGCTCAGAAGGCATCCGGGCTTCCCTCGTTACTACTCTACGAGGTACAATCCCCTCCGCGTGTTTTACGTGGATTCTTGAAGGGCAGCAGGTGGAGAAAGTGGGAATTCACAGTAAGACCACGAGCACAGCCCCACTGGGTGGACCTGACTCTCGTTCAGCCCAGCTGCCTCCTCCGCCCAGGCCCCCACGACAAACCTCCCAGGAAACCGTGCTCATCTTTGCTGATGCGAAGGTTTAAAACGGGAGACACACCCAGAACTCCCTCTGCTTCACTCAGTTACACAATTTGCATTTGTCGTTATTGGACAAATATTTGAACTTCTCAGGAGCTACTTACATGTCTAGCCTTTCCCCTTCTCAGAGTCATGAGCCCGTGCATTTGCTCCCTGCCGTGTGAAACAGGAATTCCCCGAGTCCTCCCGATTCGCCCTAAACATCAGTCAGACGACGCTGCAGGCACCACCAAGGCTGACGCACATCTGAGGCGACCTCCTCAACTCCATGCATGGCTGGAGCGGCCAGAGGGGCCGGACCCCGGATCCCACACAGTCCACCTCTCAGGGACTCACTAGCTTGAATGTCCTGTGCCATCTGGGGACCCATGAGCTCACTTCTGTGACAAGATGCACATCAGTCGGTATCATCGACACCACCTGCATTGGGGTCTGCTTTTTAGCAAGGTGCAGAATGCCTCACTCACCAGGCCTCTCCTGCGGAAGCCGTGGACGCAGAAGAGGTGCAGGGGGTCCCTGTGGGTGATCCCCACGCCCCTCTAGGAGCTAAAAGCACCCAAGCTAACAGGAAGCCGCCCTGTGCGTCCCAGTGGGCAAGCCTGAGGTCACTGCCCGGGCCCAGACCTGGGACTCCCCTGGTCCACAGCTCTCTTCCCTCTTCCAGTCCATCCCAGAGGCATGCGGTGCTTCTTTCTAAGTCCCGTGTCTCCATCTCTGAAGCCAGCCATGTCCTCGTCTCAGGCAATGTCGTCCTGTAAGCGCTGGTCTCCTTCACGGGCTTCTCCTCATCTTGAAGACAGTCCTGTCTCTGCTCTGGTGAAAGACGAGCCCCAGCAGCTCTGGGGCCACTGCTGCCTCCTCTGTCCACTGTCCCATGTCCCCGTCCACAGACTCACGTCCGGAGGGAGTGTCCCCGCGGCCCGTTCCCACCCCTCCTGCCCCGGGGCTCCAGTGCCCACAATCAGGACACAAAGGATCCATCCCTCTTCCGTCTCTGCGCAGGACCCTGGCCTGGGCCGCATTAGCATCACCCCCCTGCAGCCGCTTAGCTCGAGTGCCCGCCGCCCGGGGCCCCTTACTCCCACCCAGACTCTCCCTAACGTTCAAGGTCCTCGAGGATGGAAGACTCACCAAACCAACCAGCTATGTTCAATGATTTCTCACAGTCTCGTGACAAAGACCAAGGCCATCAAAGCTCAACCCGGGCCTGAGCCATCTCCGGCCCCACCCCCGCCCCCTTGGGCCCTGCCCCGGACGCACCTGCCTTCTCTCCCTCATCCCCACGGCGGCCTCGGAACCCACTGCTGCCTCTAACTGGAAGATCTTTCCTTCCTCTGTCCATCCTCCAGTTCTCAGCTCAAATTTTCCTTCTTCAAAGAAGCTTTCCCTAACCTGCCAGTCTAACTGGATGCCTCCCTCCGTTAGTAACCCTACATTTCAGTCCCTCTGCCTCCTGAACGCTTATCCCGACTTACGGCGAAGGCTCAGTGTCACTTTCACACCAGATGGTTTCAGGGAGATGGTGTCACCTTGCTCTTGGGCTCCGTGTCACCGCGGCCCGGCACCGAGCGGGTGTGCCACCCGATGAGGGTACAAACCAAGAGCTCGGGCTTGACGTTCCTCTTCCGGTGGCCTCCGGGCCCGTGCTGTCTGTTCTCCTGGCACCTCTGCATCTGTTTCATTCATCACTTGTTCCTTTACTTCTGTGTGTGGGTTTCCCAAGCTTCAGCCTTGGCCTTCCACCCCCCATGAACAGCCCTGGTGCCATGTAACCGCATTCATCGTTTCCACAGTCGTGCCTCCAGTGTGCCGTCCAGAGCGGAGCCCCGGCCTCCATACCCTGCAGCCCCGCTGCTGACTTTAGCGTCTATATTGTTTCTGTCTTCAGACTCAATGGATGGCTCCTTCCTCTCATCACCGCCCCTGCCCGCCTGCCCCCTCCCCAGCAAAACATCACTTTGCTGTCCCTTTCTGTGCCCCACCACCTCGGAAGCATCTTCAGCCAGGCCTCACCCGGCCACACGGGGTGCCTACTCTCAGCTTCGGAAACGCTATCCTCTCCCTGGTTGTCACAGCCTCGGCCTCAGGCCCGCCCGTTCACGCTGCTTCCCCACTGGGAATGTTGGCAGCCTTCTCCCATCGACGTCTCAGGCGGGTGTGGGAAAGACCGTAGTTTATGAAGGGCATGCTATCATCCTGGCACTGTGGTGAGGCATTTCATCCGCACAGAGTAGGTGCATAAACTTGGATATTCGTGGGTACCATGGCCCATGCCCACCAAGCCCTGAAGGCCTGCAGAGTATGCCCTCACGATGCCAGCCCTTTGTGGAGACAGGCTTGCGCTTCCAACAGGGCCTCGTGATCCCGAAGCACACTCTCCAGTGACGGAGGGTGCCAGCGCCCTGGCCTCTCCAAGTCTGTCATCTGGGCCCAGAGCCAGAGGGCAGGGTCCTTGTCACCTTCCCTCCGACCCTTTGTGGACCTGCCATTCACCTTCCCGAGCTTGGCTGCCCGGGCCCACATCCAGAATCTGGAGCGCTTGTTTGTATGGTCCCAAAAGGAGGGAAGAGAGAAAGCAGCCCGCTGCGTCAGAACGTAATTAGCACTGTATTTTAACAACACTTTGACAATAATTGCTTCCCAACAATGCTGGGAATCGACCGTGCAGACTCCCTGGTGCCACCGTCAGGGAGAGGGATGGTGAGGCCCGTGTGCCCTGGAAACTCTCTGCTCCTAATACACCCCCCCACCCCCACCCCGCCTTTGCTCAGAGGCTGGCCTGGCTCAGGTTAGATGTCCCCGAACCTTCTCAAAAGGGCCAGGTTTGCCCACATTGGAGGCATTTCAAGGGGAAAGGTGCGCTAGGATGCCTTTCCACCAATAGAGCAACTCAGACACTCAGCCAGCTTGGGGCTGGTCCTCCAAGGACTCTGTCCACCGTTCCTTTTTGTTTCCGGGGTGAGTCTTACATCCCCCAGACACTGGGACAAGCAGCCCCCACTTCCCACAGAGGAGCCTGGAAGCTGCAGGAGGCCTCACGCTCAAGGTCCGCCTGACCTCTGATGGAACATGGCTTCTGTCTGTGGACGCTGCTTTTTGAGACACGGGGCATGAAACCAGCAGTTTGCTTATTTTTAGCAGTTAAACCATGTTCCCTTCATTTCTTGGTGGCGGGACATCTCCCAGGGATGGCTGGTGTCCATTTTTAAGATGGAGCTGAGACGGGTGACGGAGATCACCCATGTGGGCCCTCCCTCTGCACACCTGGCCCAGCCCCGGGCCCACGTCAGCTCAGGAGGCCAGGGGCTGGGGCTCGTGTGCTGGCAGGTAGCTGCTTGCTGGGCCGGCACAGGTGAACGTTTCTCAGCTGAGTCTGCACTTCAGACACGTGTGCTCCCTTCACTGGGCGGATAACCGCGCTGCAGGGAAGACCCACGTCTCCCAGGGCATTTTCTTGCCTGTTTGCTTTTCCTCCAGGTCACGTTTATCAGAAATGAAAGGGTGCTTAGCAGGACCCAGGGTATCTAACAAAGCTGCTCTGGTGAACGGGGGTGAGGGGCTGGGAAGAAACACACTTCAAAGCTCCCCCCTCCCCGCCAATGCACATTTTTCTAATGGGACGGATAGGGGCTCAAAATCCAAGAGTCAGACCCGTGCCTGGGAGGTGCAGGATTGCGGAGCAGCTCCCAGCCAGGGCCACCCTCCCCCCAGGGCTCCCTTCCCCACCAGGAAGCGGTTTTCCTGCCCACCCCACCACGGGCCTGTCCCCCGGTGCCTACTCACGCCAGCCTGGCCCCGCAGCTCTCTCCCTCGATGTCACCTCCAGCCACGTTTTCGGTGTTGACAGACTCTGTCTCACTGGTGGGCATGCTCACTGCAGGGTCGGGGTCGCAGGCACGCGGAGCACAGAGCGAGGCGTGGAGGGAAGAGGGGAGAGGAGGGTTAGTCTGCAGCCCTCCAGCCAGGAGGGGAGGCCCTGCCAGCGCCTGGCCGATCCCTTGTCCTCAACTGACACAGCCGCTGCTCGTCTAGAGTGACCCTTGTCGCCCAGGACACCCTAAGTGCAACAGTGGGAGGAGACCCCTGGGAACGCTGACCCCTGAGTCCCTCCTCTACCCTCAACTCCACGCTCTCAGACAAGCTGCACGCACTTTCCCATTTGTGTCTGCTCCTCACTGTAAAAGGAAGAGCTTTCATGACAGTATTTTATCTTTCATATTTCTTTCCACACCCCCCCATTCTAAAAGGCTTCATCCCCACACTTAGGGTCCAGCCTGTCTGTGGAAAGGGCATCTTTGCCAAGAGCGTGAACCACTCAATGGATTTGGAGGAGGGTTTGTCCCTTGTCCTGAGTCCTGCACACTGGGCCCCAAGGCAATTCCATCTGGGATGGAGCCTGAAATAGAGCTTGAAGGGAACAGTCATTTCCAGCATCAACTGCAGGATTCAGGTCAGCCCTGAAGACACAGAGGTGAGGAGCCTCTGTGTGGGACTCGCCAAACTAAGATGAGACGCAGGCTGAAGACAGATGGCAAGAAAACCATCTCACACGCATCCTGACGTTCCCATCTCAACAAGCCAACCTGGGATGCAAACCGTCTGACTACACTATGGTCGATCCGCCCAGCCCATTTCCAAGCTCTTCCCAAGGTGGCAGGGGCTGGATTTCCAGGGCACTCGGAGCTTTCTAGCTTGGAGCCCAGTTTGGTGGCTTAGAAGAAGCAATTTCTTTTATTACTATCTTTTATTCCAAAGAAAAGTTTATCTCAAAAGAATTCTTCTCCCTTTGCATCTTCTATGACCCTTTTAACATGACACACCACGAGTTCCTTATTTTCCCCGCCCTGTCCTTTAGGACAGCTGTCACATCCTCGGTCCCGACTCAGCTCTGCTTGCAGGTCAGCACCCCTCATCTGGTGGGCAAGTCAGGGGCCCTCAGCGGGCATAGAACCTGTGAAAGTGAGGGTGTGGCATCCGGTGACACGGCACCAGCGACAAGTGCCCCCGGGGCTGCCACAGCCCAGGAATAGATCATGCTGTACAGATAATTCTACTGGTTGTACGGATGACGTTGCTGGATGTGGGACTTTCCCAATTCCTTTCCTTCTGGGTGAAGTCACGATGGGCAGGTGTGAGAGACGCATGCTGAGAATGTGGGAGACACAACCAGAAAGCCCACGACTTCCCACACGCTTGACTGTCCTGTGTCCACCCCCGAATCCTTTTCCATACACCTGGGTGAGAACAAATCCAGACATCATTTCAAGGAAGTTCGGTGCTGGATGGACTTTGGACATCGCCCAGGCTTCTCATCACATGACAGGAAAGTGAGGTCCAGGGAAGGGCCACACAGTGGCTGGGGGCTTGGACTGGAGCACAGGTGTCTCAGCCCCTGCCCCATGTTCGCCTTGACGGCCCTGGGCTACACCGCAGATGAGATGGGATTTCTACGGCTGAGCAGGCTCTGGGGGCATCACAGGAGCGTGGGGAGCAGCCAAACGGTGGTGCTGGATTTCACAGCATTTACAGCTGGCACCTTCAGTGACCTTGACCCTGGCCGGCGCTCTTCAAAGGAAAGGCCCCAATAGGGAACAGCTGCTGCCAGTTGTCACATCTGCTGACTTTATATATTTGAAGGGACGATGAGGTTGCGGCTTTGGGTGGGACAGGCTACCCTCCCCTCGCACACATGCACACGCATGCACGCACACACCAGGAGAAGCGCGCTCCCGCCCTGCCCCATGGGCACCAGCACACGTTTACACGCACAGGGAATGGCGGACGTCACCACGGGTTTCTGGGGGGTGATTAGACCAAGCGAACTCCCCTTCCTTCTGATCAAGCAAGCCCACCGGGTGCCTCCTTTCACAGATAAGGTGTCAGAGTCAAAAACCAGGAATAAGACATGGACAGAGCTCAGGGTCAGCCGCGGGCAAAGGAAGAAACAGGGGACTCGGTGCCCACGTGGGACGTCCTGTTAACCTCCAAAAACTAACTAAAGAGATAGTAAAAATCAATAAATCAAAACAGGTAAGAACACATAACAAAATAGGACCCAAACCCTAAATCACATGAATTAAGACACAAAACAAACAACAGATCCTGGGGAGAAGGGGTCACTCCCACAGAAGCGTCTCCCTGGCAGGTGGGGAGTGACTTTGAGGAGACAGATTTCCAGGAGGGTCCCGCTCATCCCTGCTTGTCAGTGGGAATCCTGAGGACCTGGCCATGAGAGGGAAGGGTCAGGCTTGTTTTTAACCCGTGTAAAGGGTTTTTAACCTGTGCAAAGGGCCACATCCCAAACACGTGTATCTTCACAATATAAAGCTTGAAACAACATGGATGGACCTGAAGGGCATTATGCTCAGGGAAGTAAGAGAAAGACAAATACTGTATGATATCCCTCGTATGTGGAATCCAAAAAATACAGAATATGACCAAAAAGAAGCAGACTCACAGATACAGAGAACAAACTAGTGGTTTCCAGTGGGGGAGAGGGAAGGCGAGGAGAGGTGAGATAGGGGTAGGGGATTAATAGGTACAAACTATTATGTATAAAATAAACAAGCTACAAGGATACATTGTATAGAACAGGGAGTAGAGCCAATACTTTGTAATAACTTTAAATGGAATATAGTCTATAAAAATATCAAATCTCTATATTGTACACCTGAAACTAATATGATATTGTAAATCAACTATACTTTAATAAAAAAAGAAAATACTTTAAAACAATGCTTCACGTGCGCGCGCGCGCACACACACACACACACACACACACACACACAAAACAAAACAAAAAAACAAAAAAACCTAGCACAAAGCTTGGAATAAACAGAAGCTTTACAACCAGTAGCATTATTTGTTCACTTCTCAAAAATCCTATGTGAAAATGGCACTGAGAGTTAGGATGACTTAGCAAATTTCCCTTCTAGAAAGAGATATGTGTCTATTTAGAGTGACAAGGGTCACTCAGGCAAGCGGCTCATCGTGAGGGGTCTTTTATTCGGAGGTAGGAGGTGCAATGGGCTGCCAGCCTTCAATTCTGTCCATGCAGACACCTGGGAGGACAGCCCTGGCCGGCAGGGGCCTGGGACACTGACCTGCTACACAAGAAGCTCAACCAGCGTTTGGCTTTGGCATCGATACTGTCTCGTCTTGTTTGACTTCAGAAATAACTTTTGAAGAATACACAGCCTTTCCCTCTGTAACTGAATTTGACCAGGGCTGGTGATTCACGTGGGCACAGGTGGCAGCCACCCTAGTGGAAGTGGTCTGAAGAGCCTCCAGTCACGCCCTTGATGGTGGGCAGGAGCCTCTGGGGACCTGCTCTTTGGGGTCAAGGCGTGGATTTAAAGGTTCCTTGCTTTAAATCACCATTCACATCCACATATTAGTTCCTATTAATTTGTGATGGTTTATCCCACAAGCACCTGATGGGGCAAAGATGTTCTGTGTTTCTATTTCTAAGGGGTTAGACAGAGGCCACAGCTGACTCATTTAGGGACCTGCTACCCTAGAGATCACCTTGGGTTCCTCTTGGAAGCTGAGAGTCCAGGCTGACCGAGGCTGGAATTGCTAGTGCTGGGCCCTATTCTGGGGGAGGTGGCAAGCCAGACCCCCTCGCTGGTCACTCAGGTGACCAATGGATTGCAAACCGAGGCAGAAAGATGGCAGAGAACCCAGGGGCCTGGGTGCACCTTTCCTATAAAGGTGACCCCTTCCTCTCCTGAGGACGTGGGCCTGTCTGCTCACAAGCAGACGGTGTCACGACAGCACGGCCTCTGCAGAATGAAATGTGCTGTTGAGTGGACTCAGGAAGGATGCTGAAAGGAGGCTAGTTTCCTGACTTTCTAACTTACCAGGGATTGTGGATCAAACATGGGTTCCTGGGCTGTCCTGTCCCTGGGCTTCTGCTGAGCAGATTCCGAAAGAAAATGAGATTTCCATGAAAGAGTAATTAAGAGCTGCCATTGCAGGTGATGAAAACATAATTACATTTTTAGGAACATCAGTGAGCTGTACAGATTCCATCTTGCCAAGAACTGATTACACCCCTGGGTTAATGGCTTCTCTCCCCAAACATCCACTCTTGGGGGCAACTCGCTTGAACGGCACTTAGTAGGACCACGTTTCTTCATCTCAAGGCAGGTGCACAGTTATCACCTTGCAGGAACTGCTGTCTTCCCTGGGCTGCTTGACAGCAGGCGTGCTGGTCCTGGCGGGGTTGTAGTGAGCCACTTCCACCACAAGACAGTCTCAAACTGGAAACCGGGTGAGTCAGGCTGGGGGTGCACTGGACCCAAGCGGTCATGGAGACTGGTGTCCCCTTGAGCCCGGGGGTTTGTGAGCCCCCCAAGGGTTTACTCACTACATCTGGGGACCCCCCTGTCACGCCAGGTTCCCTGCCCTGTGCCTCAGACCTTCCTGTGCATTGGGACAGACTGGGCTCCAGGTGAGGGAGTGAGAGACAGATGTGGGGGGGAGGTGGACCGGCCTGCCTTTTCTAGAGCCTTCGGTCACCATGCTGGCCTGACTTTGTCCGTGGGCTAGGGCAGCAGGAACGGCCGGCCTCTCCTGGGACGGGTTGAGAAGGGCCCAGGACTGAGCTGGCAGCCTCATCATTGGGTGGAGGACTCCTCCAGGTGGCTCATCTCTTGGTGGAAGAGGCCTGGGGGCTCGGGGCCAGGTGTCCCTGGGGCATCGGGAGCTGGAGGAGCTGAAGGCGTTGCTCACCCCCATCTGAACTTGAACCTCTCCAGGGCCCAACGGCTCATCCAGGGTTGGCCCAACGGCGGAATCCAGTGACTCCCGCGAACTGACGGACGGAACTGGAGAGCTGACTTTGCCATTTACTTGGCCAGATGCCAATTTTATCATTTTTTTGCATGTGAGTGGTCTCATTAGTATTCTTTTTCTGAAGTACTAATCAGAGTTGTGGTTAACAAGCAAAATGAGCCCTGATTTCCTGCCTTGCTCTCTCCAACCTGGAATCCCAAACCCCTGGAATCCTGTCTGTTAGGGCTGCATGTATCCCCTCAAAATTCACAGGTTGAAATCTTGACCCCTGGAACCCCAGAGTGTGGCTGTGTTTGGATGGGGGTCTTTAAAGGGGTGATTAAATTAAAATGCTCTCACGAGGGTGGGCCCTAATCCATTGTGACGAGTGTCCTTATCAGAAGAAGAAATCAGGACACAGGCACCATGGAGGGAAGACGATGAGGATAGAGGGTGGGGGGCAAGGGGTAGAGAGAGGCTGTCTACACGCCGAGGACGGGGCCTGGAGCCGTCTTCCCTCAGGGCTGCAGAAGGAACCGGCCCTGCTGACATCTCCATCTCGGGTTTCCAGCCTCTAGAGCCGTGAGAAGAGGAGTGTCTGCTCTTTACACTTCCCAATCTGTGGCACTTGGTTAGGGCGGCCTCGCTGACTCACCCACTATCCCCCCGCATCCCTGTCCCCACGACCCTGCAGACCCCGCCCCCTGCCGGGTGGGGCTGCCCACCTTGCTGCCCTGGAATGGGCGCCTGCATTCCAACCTCTGGGCTTTGCTACAAGCCCCCGTCCACCTCCCCTTCACGTATCCCAGGGGGCAGGGAGCTGCGGTCCTCAGGCCAGACCCAGACGGCCACTAGGTTTGTAAATGATGTTTGGCTGGAGAAGGACCATGTCGTTGGTGTGTGTCACCTAGGGCTGCCTTCCCGTGGCCCGCGAACCCTTCGGAGGGCGTGGGTGCTGTCCCTGCCCGGAGCGTTCACATCTCCCCTGTTCCAGGGTGGGGGATCTCCAGGACCCGCTGTCCCCAAGTCCCCTCTCTTAGCCCCCAGAACTCTGGGGTCTGTGAGAATTTTCAATAACAACCTGGATGTGAGCCGTAGTCCCAGCCCTCCCAGCCGTGTATGTCTGGGTGTGTTATTTAACCCTCCTGAGCTCAGGCTTCCTCATCTGCAAAACAGAAGACAATGCTACTATTCACATCCAGGGCTTCTGAGACGGAGTAAATGAACTAATATTTGTAAAGTAACTTTGTAAAATGGAAAATGCCATAAATATTTGCTAATATCACCAACGAATTTTAATCTGCTTTTCTTCTCTTTTGCTGTTATTTCACACGTATCAGGTTTGCCTCCCTGACACAATTATAGCTTTCTTGAGGCCAGAGACTTTACATCAGAATTCTCTGGACTCCTTTTCAGGTGCTAATGGTACTGGCTGTGGAATTACAGTAGACACTTGGCATCTTCGTGGCGTTTCAGGGCTGCTCCAACATGCTGGGTGTCTTTGGGCTTCGTCCTTCAGCTCCTCCTCCACCCTGTGCCCGGGAAGCTGACCTCTCCAGCAGGATGGCACTGTCAAAGCTCATCTGGGGCTGTCACCCTTGGCACCTGCATCTTTATGAGCCTCTCCTTAGATTGCTCAGTTCTTGAGCCTTTGTTTGCTGTCAGGACCTGACCCACACACTTCTGGGCAAAGACAAGGTAAACAGTATGAACCCACAGACGGGGAGAGGTCATCCCCAGAACTGAAGTTCATTGCCCAGGTGAGAGCTGGTGGAGCAGAGAACAGCTGGCCTTGAGGCCAGGGCCTTCCCGGCTCCATCAGGAAGCCTCTGGAACAGCTTTGCTCAAATAACCCTGCAGGCTGAGCTCCTGGGAGCACTGGTGAAGAAGGGCACTGCTAGAGGGATGGCTTGAGCCCCGTGGCTGGAAGGGACCGGACATTCTGGGTGTGGTTACTGTCCTGAGAGACTCTTGGGAGGAACTATGTTACATTTCATCTGGTTTCTTTTTCTCCTGCAGAAAAAGTAACTTCGAGAGTTAATCCTTGTCTCTTCTCTGCAGTTGGGGAGATGCAGCCCATGGCCACTGGTGGTCCAAGGCTGCCGAGTGAAGGAGCTCTCCGCACGTCTCTGCCCAATGCAGGCTCTTAGGAACCTCCCTGGCCCCATGGGTCTGGGAAATGCTAACGCTAGTCCTAGCCTTGGCCTTGCCATGGGATCGCTCCAAACCCTCGGCTAGTCACATGACGATTTGGGGCCTCATTTTCTTCATCTCTTACGTGGATAAACTGAACTAGAGGATGAGTTGCAGTCTCTTCTAAGGGAAAGAAAGAGATGGAGCAGGAGAGGAAAAGCAGATTGTAGACAAAAGAGGAAAGATGTGGGGAGAGAGAAAGTAAGACAAAGCCCAGCCGCAGGGCCCGTCTGGGTTGAAGGTCACACCGCCCCCGAAGCCTCCTTGGTGGCGTTCTGCCCGCCAGCGCCCGGAAGGGCTGCCTCCACAGAAGCAATTAAAATCTGGTTGATTTTAAGCCATCGGAAAGTAAATATGAAACAGGATTAAATATTAAGAAGCCAAACAAAGTGGCCTTATTAAAAAGGCACAGTAGACGCTCAACGTGCCATCGTAATAATTATTATTACTGCCATAAACCGGAGGAGGCAGAAACGCCTGCCCTTGGTCTCCAGCCACCCTCCGGAGAAGAGAACCAGGTCGCTGTGCTCCCAGCAGGCCATAAACATCCGGCACACCCAAGCAGAAAATCTCTCCACAATCACGGCGCCGTCGAGTCGGGCCACCTCAGTTACGACAAGGGGTTGTGGGGGAGGTGCGGAGGCAGTGCAGCTGCACCAGACGAAGGTCTGCACTTGGGCACATGTCCCCTCTTCCTTTCCCACCTGGCCTCACCTTCATTAGGGATGAAGGGGCCGCGTGGAGCAAGCTCAGGCCCCTGGGACTCTGGGGAAACTGGAGGGGCTGGACACCCCCGAGGGCAGCAGCTCCCTGCCGCCACTGGGGCTGAGGCAGGGGTCTCCCAGACGTGGGTCATGGTGGCCCTTTTGTGCAGGATTCCTCTGGAAATGCAATTGTTTTAGGTGCAAAACTACTTTTAGGTTGGAGATGACATTGTTCTAGATTCCAAGGCCAGGTTCAGCAGCGGGTCACCCGTGTGGTGTGACACGTGAGGGACAGAGAATGGCTGTGTGCCCAACCTGTCTCCGACCCAGCCAAGCAGTGTCTACTGGTTGTCGCTTCATTTTAGGGCCTTGAATTCTCTCAGGACGCATGACAGGAACGCCAATCATTTCTACCTACAGGGTCATAATAACAGCTCAGTGTTCCATCACTCGCCACCTGCCAGGGACGCCCCCACGCACGTGACATATATAACCTGACTCAAGCCTCTCACACAACCCTGTGAGAGATTACATGTCCCCATTTCATAGGTCAGGAAACTGAGGCTTAGAGAATGAAATGGCTCATTCAAAGTGAGCAGAGTGGCTCAAGAGATATGAGATTTGAACCCCAGCAGGTGTCATGCTAAATCCACCCTCATGTAGGTCAAGTGAATTAATAAAGCCCTTTCCTGATCAGGAGAGAGGACAGGGCCTGTGGATGTGCTGGGATCACTGGGAGGGGGAGGAGGAGAGAGAGTGTGGGTGGGGGTCCTGGGAGAAGCCATGCACTTTATAATCCTGCCCAGGGCACAGCTGGGTGGTAGCCTGGACTCTGGAGTCAGGGGGCCCGAGTTTGGATCCTGGCTCTGCCACTGTGGAGCTCTGGGACCTGGGAACTGTCACCTCCCTCTTCTGTGGCTCGGTTTCCCCACCGAGACCTACATTTGTTGCTGGGCTAGAGAGGGCAGACCAGCCCTTCCTTTTACAGTAGAGACCGTTATGGTTCAGAGAGGGTCAGTGACTTGCCCAGGGTCACACAGCTAGTCGGTGGTGGAGGTCCAGTCCCCTTTCCGCCAGCCAGTGCTGCCTCCTTTTCTCACCTGCCCTTTACTCATGTCACGGAGAGGCTGAAAGCCCACCCTTGGTCATCCCAGCCGAGCACAGGGTCATCCAGCCCCCTCCCCGCAGTTCTGGTGTGGGTGTGTCTCGCATGTGCGCCCTGTATGCGCTGCTCACAATGACCTACGGGCTCAGGATCCACTCTCACTTTCTCCTTTTTCTTGGGCTCTGTCTTCTCCTTCCCTGTGTTCTGCTGCCCAAGGTAACTTTGGCCCAGATCAGATTTCCCCCAGGAGGTACTACAGGGGCCCAGCGCGACCCTGAAGAGCGTGGGTGCCCAGTGAGGGGAGCCGTCCTGATGAGAGCAGTGCTTCTTCGTGAGGACGCAGCCTGCCCCCACCCCACCCCACCGTGGGCCAGCAAATTGCTGCCTTAAATTCCAGGCTGCCTCCAGGAATGGCGTTTACAGGGAGTGAGTCACTTCAGCTCCGGATCCAGGGGTGCCCCCTGGGCCCCATGATCCCTGGATGCGTCTATGGGCAGCTGTCAGAACACCTGTCCCCTGCCCCCTTCGGCACCAAGTCCTTTACTGTGATTGGTCTCCCAGCTCTGCCTGCTGGATGCTGGCGGCCATCAGGTTCCTCCCTGCCCTGGTGAGGACACAGGCCCCAGCTCTCCTGCCACTTTAATCGTCCACGTCTTATTCGAGATGCTCTCGGTGGGATGGCAGGACTCTCTAGATCCCTGCTCTGGGCAAAGCCCCGGGGGCCGTGCTCCCCTCCCGCATTGGTCAGACCCTGTCGGGACCACATCCCCGGGGCAGCCGAGGTTGAGTTCTGGGGCAGGGCAGGGCTGAGCCCACGTCCTACGGAGACACGGGGAAGGGTTGGATGAGATGAGGTGGTGAGGGGACCTGGTCTCCATCTCCAAACCCAGGAAGTCTTTTCTGCCTGCCCAGCAGGTTGGCTCTACAGGGAACAGGCCCCAAAGGGGGACAGAGGGCGAGGAGTCTGCCCTCACGCTGGAAATGTCCCCACGGAGGCCTGACTGTCTTCCAAGACCCGCAGGGGCCCACTTGCTCCGTCCACTCACTGCCCCCCCAGAGCCGAACCCGCTCGAGGCCCTTCCTCCTCCTGTGCTGACCCGGGAAGGCCCACGGGGGGCGGGGGCCGCGGGGGGAGGGAGGGCGGTGACAGAGCAGGCTGAGAGGAGATGCCGCCCCAGACCCCACGGGCAAGGACAGCAGCCGGGCTCACACAGGACCACGCCTCTGCTCTCTCCACTGCGCACCCTGGCCCCTGCGTCAGCCCTCTCAGGCCGGAACCCCATCGAAGGCATTGTCTCCCCCTCCTCATCTCAGAACGCGTCTAATTCCTCAGGAGACCTGGACTTGCTGGAGAGGTTGTTCTGTAGAAGAGAGACAGTTTGAAACCCAGGGACCAGGGACCACTGCCTTCCACAACCACAGGCCCGGAGGTGCTGGCAGGACGCGGGATGCCCACGTTGGAGACGACTTCAAAGGGGGGCCAACCTCAGGGTGGCCTGCGCCTTGCTGCCCCAACACCGCTCCCCTCGGGGTCCTGGATCCTACGAGGTTCACGCTGCGGGCTCCGTGGCGCAGGAAACCCAGGAGGGAGGAAAGGACGCAGAGGTTCTGGTTTTCGGATGGAGTCATGGGCACGGGGCTGGGGTGGTGATGGGGGAGACGCACAGAACAGACTTTTCAGGCGAGAAGGGGCGCGTGTGGTCAGCGAGGTGAGTGAGGTGGGTGGGGGCGGGGGCGGGAGACTTGGGCAGATTCCAGCGGCTCTATTACTTCTGCTGCTTGCACTGCAGGAGAAATCCTTTCCTGATGGCTTGCAAAAAAAAGGTGTGAGGACAGGGCATTTGCCTGATCTGGCAAAGCAGAAAAGAGATGTGGCCTATGTTTTACTCCAACAATACTGAGGCCCTGGCAGATGGGAGGCCCCCAACGGAGGTCAGCAAGGTGAGGACAGGTGGGCTGCACGGCCGGGTGCGGGAAGAGAGAGGAGACAGAGGAGTTTCATGCACACAGGGCGGGGGTGGGGGGCGGGGGTGGGGTGTGAGCCGGGAGCGCCTCTGGGACGCCTTCCAGGGCTGAGAGTCTACCACTGGACTCGTTCAAGGCAAAGACGACGTTGTCGGGATACTGGTTCTGGGGAAGCGCGAGGAGGCCTGGCATGAAGAGGCCAGCTGCTGGGGGCTGGGAGAGGCTGTGCGAAGTCCTCACGTGGAGGACACTTTCCCCTCTGGCCACCTGCTGCCTGGCCCAGAAGGGGAGAGCCAGTGTTTGCAAAATGAAGATGCTCTCTCCCTGGCCCAGCCCCCATCACTCTGGAGCACGGGACTCAAAGAAAGGCAGGGCCAGTGGGGCTCAAGGATCTATAGAAAGCCAGGATTCTGTCAGCACCACATTCGCATATTAGGGAACTGACGCCCAGGGAGGGAATGGTTTGTTCGAGGTCATAGAACTGTGAGTAGGAGAGCTGAGCCCAGGAACCAGGTCTCCAGACCTCCTTGCCAGGATCCCCATTCCCCCGAACCCCTTCCTGTCACCAGGTATTTCGAGGAGGCGGGGCTGGCTGACAAAAGAGAAAGAGGGTGGCCTTCATAGCCAGACAGGTCTGGGTGTGCATCCAGGCTAAGCCTCCTACTGGCTGTCTGCTCTTGGGAAAATTATCTGAACCTCATCTTTCTCATCTAAAAAAATAGAGACCATAATACTGATCTTGGAGGGTCTAGTGAGGATTAAGTGTAATCCGAGCTAGAGGAGGTGCTTCATCAGTAATAATTCTCTGCGTGAGGAACACCCGAACACTGGATGGATTTACTGGGGATGAAAAAGCAAAATGCAGGCCCAAGAGAAGGACCTCAGGACCACTTGCTTTGCATCTAAAGGTCACGTGCAGTCTGAGCACTGATTGGTGATGATGTATGTGTTCTCGGCTGTTCCTCAAGGAGGGCTGCAGTGACCACGTTCCCTTTGGGGGATCACCTCCAAAGTTGTCGGTCCTTCATGAATATTCACGAGTCCCTACTGTGTGCTAACAGTCACCTACCCTGACACGGTCCTTGCCCTGGAAATGCTTAACAGCTTGTGAGAAGATGATTTATAAAAACCTTGAACTGTGATTACTCATGAAAAAAAAAAGATTTACGCACGACCGGAAAATTGAGAGCTGCACTAACCACCCTTTGTGCCCCTTTAATTCTCCTTTTTAACCCTAAACTGAAGCCAGGACCTGCCAGAGACTGTACTCTGGTCTCTCCACCTGCTCTCTGCCGTGCCAGAAAGGCTGTGACCACACCTTGCCACCGTGGTGGTCCACCGAGCGTCACTCTGGATGCTTCTGTTGGATCCAGATGAAATCTCATGGGCCGTGGACCCTTTTGGGGATGGCACTGCTACAGAGGTCTGTAGCTCATCTGGAAAGAATTTTTGCTTCTATGAACCGGTGACACTGGCAGCAGAGTGATATGGGCCTCAGTTCCAGTTTGGTTTTAAATAGATTTGGGGCTAAACATATTTTTTAATATGCAACAATTGGGTTAGTCTAATGACAAATGTCATCCCCTATGACTGCCAGAGAAGCACGCCACTTCCATTAGGAGTAATGCTTCCTGGCCAGATTAAGGCATGGAAAACAATTTTTGGTCATCAACAGTTCCCTTCAGTTTCACTGATCTGATTAAACTTAGCAACGGAAAGAGGAATTGACAAATTAGATGCTGTTCTCTATTTATTACCAAAATGGCTGCTTTCCACTCCATCCAGGAGACACAGCTGAGATCTCATTAAGTCTCAGCTTGTGATAACACTTAGTCTATAAATGTCCATCTCTGCCAGTGAATGAACCGAGGGTTAAGCTGAAGACCACATAATGGGTGAAATCCAACCCCTGCCCCTTAGAAGGGAGTCAACCTTTTCAAGCCTTCAATGTATTCAGCTTTCCGGTCCTAAAGGAGCCGCTAGGAACTTATTCTGGGTCTTTTCTTAACCCTTTCCTGGCTGCTGTGTGTAGCTGCCTAGCTTGCCTGGCTGAGAGAGAAATGAAATAAGGACATTCCTGGCACTTCTCTGGATGTATTTGAAGAAGAAAGGAGAGAAGAGGTGAGTATGTGAAGAAAAACATCGAGGAATAGTCTGTTCTCTCCCAGAAGTCAGAAAGAAGTGTTGACAGACATGAAACAGAAGATGAAAAATTAATTTGTGTGTCTGATTCATTATGTAGCCTCTGCGGGACCAGGTCTGGTCCTGTCTGGTTTTCAGCCTGACATAGTGACAAGGCAGGTCCGGGTCATCTGTTCGCAATGGCAGAATTTCAAAGACTTCCAGGCCAGGACCTCACTTTTCTCCCTTAATTTCCATCCCTTTTCCAACCAATATTACCTGACGGCCTATCTGCCAGGCTCCGTGACAGTGAAAGGGATGCAAAGCTTCCCTCCCTCTCCAGGCACATAACCCAGCAGGGGTAGGATGAATAAACAGGTACAATAGGTCATGTACATCAGTACCATCACGCAGGCAGGGAACAGGAGTTGTGGGAGCAGAAAGGAGGGGCGTGAGGACAAAAGGAGGGGGAGGGTAGAAGGGGAGAGGTGTCCGAGGAGGGCTGGGAGCAGGGTGGATCCTAAGGCAGATGGCGGAGCTGGGCTCTCCAGGCAGGAGGGCAGAGTGGACTAGGTGCTGGGAGGGTTTCCGGAAGGACCAGCTCGTTTTCAGGGTTCAGGGGATCCTGCAGGAGACCCAGAGCAAATTCCAGGAGTCTGGGGACTGCAGGATTCTAGAATCCACTGGATCCCTCTGGGGTCTGATGGACTGGAAGGCTCCAGGTCTGTCTAGACTTCCAGGGCTAAAGCTAATGTGTGTCAACGTCCAACTATAGGAACAAAACCCAGAGCTGGAAAGGGTCTTTGCAGCTGTCTGATCTGGCCGCTCCTTTATAAACAGGGAAACTGAGAGAGGCAAACTGCCCATCGGCTACTGGGCAGGGCCTGGAAGTCAGGTGGCCTGTCATTCTCAGGCTCCTACCCCCACACCAAGATTGCGCAAACCTGAAACCCTGGCCTCCAGTGAGGAGAGAAGGATGAGAGCCACTCACCTCCTACTGCTGTGCTCACAACTCTTCTAATCAAGGAGGTGACTTAACGAATTAATAGAATCCATTCATTAAGGGATTATGGAAGTTACAACTAATGGAAATGATTTTATACCATCTAAGAGGCTCAAGAAGAAGCTCTACAAGTCTTACTGAAGCTTGGGGCCTTCTTGGTGAAAACCTAGGATGCTCTGCCTGATGGTCAGTGACTGACCAGCTCCGCTTCCCAGTCACTGCAGAGCAGCAGAAGGAGCCGTGGGCAAGCGGGCCGGGACTCCCCAGGACACCGCCCCCGCCCCCCCCCACGCTGGCTGTACTTTTCACACCGAGAAGATGCTCACCCCCCAGGTGGTAGCATCGATCTTTCTCTCTGCCTCTGCTGCACACAGCAAACATCACGCCACGTTTCTCTTCATACTTGGACCCACTGACCATAGCAAGTATTAATAAACACAATGAGGGGCTTCCCTGGTAACACAGCGGTTGAGAGTCCGCCTGCCAATGCAGGGACACAGGTTCAAGCTCTGGTCCGGGAAGATCCCACGTGCTGTGGAGCAACTAAGCCCGTATGCTGCAACTACTGAGCGTGTGCTCTAGAGCCCATGAGCCACAACTACTGAGCCCATGTGCCACAACTACTGAAGCCTCCGTGCCTGGAGCCCTGCAACAAGAGAAGCCACCACAATGAGAAGCCTGTGTCACTGCAATGAAGAGTAGCCTCCCGGCTCTCCACAACTAGAGAAAGCCTGCACGCAGCAACAAAGACCCAACTCAGCAATAAATAAAAATAAATAAATAAAATGTAAAAAAAAAAAAAAAACCCACAATGAGACTCTATTCTGAATGTTCCTGTCAAGAAAGGGGTCCTCAGTTTCCTCCTGCACATGTATACGGTGTGAGTGCATGTGCCTGGTGTGGATGCACGTGTGTGTATGTGCCTGGTGTATGTGTGTGTGTGTACATGATGTTATTTTCAGAGAATTTGGTTAGCATAGTGACTGGCCTGATACTGGATACCATTATCCTATCTCATGAGTCACTGAAATAAGATATAAGGGTTGGACCAGCTGATTTGAAGCTTGGAATTGGGAAGGTAAACAAAGGCTTTTACCCCTTACAGGCCTGTCAAGCATCTAATTAGGGCTTTTCACCTCATCAGCAAGTTGTTGAGAACGGATCTA
This sequence comes from Hippopotamus amphibius kiboko, assembly GCF_030028045.1. NCBI lineage: Eukaryota > Metazoa > Chordata > Mammalia > Artiodactyla > Hippopotamidae > Hippopotamus > Hippopotamus amphibius. The sequence continues at coordinate 80,967,600 of NC_080197.1, read as the reverse complement.
TTATCTCAGCCCCCCGAGCAGAGGCACAGACACGTTCCAGGGCAGCTATAATCATTCTTTCCCGGCTTTTGGCCTGTGTTTTGTTTTCTCTTGACCTCTAATCTTGGAGGGCTTGTGTGCCTGCACTGGGCACATTCTGAAGCCCTCTGAACAGGACTTAGAGTCTGTTCGTCAAAACCAGCATTGTGCTTGGCAAGTCATTTTTAGAACATGAATTTTGGGACCATCAAAGTCTCCTCTGTCCAGACATTTAAAAATATCTTAATGTCCTTCCTTTTTTGTTAAAAAAAAACCCAAAAAAACCCTAACACTGACGAACCTTATCAAAATTGAAATGTATGTTTTTGGAGGGGATAAACCTTTCTTCAAAGCTCTGTCTAGTGAGGTTCCCCTGCAGACCTCTTTGTTGGGGGTAAGTTTGGTCAGTCTGATGAACTCATATGAATTAAGTCTAAATTGCAAAAAATGTATATTTTTATGAATCTGAGTAAATGGCTTTCTTTTTTGTCCTAAGCTGCTACCTAGATATGTCTTTGGGAACAGTACATTCTACTGTCCCCCTGCCTTCCTTGATGACCTTCGCAGGGCACACTGTCCACTTGTGGACCACATTCTGAGAACAGGGTCTTAAGTGCAAACACAGTTTTCTTCTCATCCTCTTCTTTGAGGAGGGGTGTGCTGACCGTCACCCCGGTGTGGATCCAGACCCAGGGCAAGAGGAGGGAAGTTTAAGGACTTTTCAGTGAAGTCCAAGTACAGGTGTGAAGTCAGGTGTTTGGACATGAGCAAACCTGCTTGTTCTGTTCTGGGAGGGCCTGCCAGGTTCTGGCTGGGTTACCTCTGAGCACGGTCCGTGATTAGTCCTGAGACAGTGTTGGAACCTGTGTGCAGTTTTAGAGGAAGTGGATCTGTAAGCACCGTGAGCAGGAAGGAAACTCACACTTTTCTGTCTTCAGAAGAGAAGCCAGTCTTATAGGAGGCAGACCCTTGACAACCAGCATCACCCCACCCCACTCACAGGGGGCTGAGTGGTTCCCCACAGAGCCTGGGAGACAGACTCAGTGGCCCCACGACGGTCGGATTCTGTGATTTCTGATTATGATGGAGCCACGAATTTGGCTAAATAAGGAATCCAGGGCCTCGCACAGGGATACAGAAAGATCACTGCAATGGACCGGACGTGTGTGTCCACCCAAATTCATATGTTGAAACCCTAATCCCAGTGTGATGGTATTTGGAGGCGGGGCCTTTGGGAGGGGATTAGATCATGAGGACGGAGCCCTCCTGAGTGGGATTCGTGCGGATACAAGAGGCCAGAGCGCCAGCTAGGGTCCACGGTGGGAGGACTCAGCAGGAAGCAGGCAGCCTGTGAGCCGGGCCGAGGGCCTCCCAAGAATGCGGCCGGGCTGGGCCCCGATTGTGGACGTCCAGCCTGCAGAGCTGTGGGAGGCGAAGTCTGCTGTTCAAGCCCCCGTCTGTGGAGATGTGTTACAGGAAAGGCAGGAGCAACACTTGACGTGGCGTGGCCCCCCGCCCCCCGCCTCTTCTCCCCACCTCCGCCTCGCCTGTCACTTGCCTCCTGTTGGTGAGAGTCCATCCAACTCCCGGGGGACCCCTCTCCATGGGACAGATCCCCGAGGGCAGCGCTCTGCTGCTCCCGATCCCGGCCTCAGCCCTGCCCATGGGGCCCCAGCCCTAATCATGAGGCCCAAACACAAAGCGACCAGCAGTCCAGCGTTACAGCAGGTACAACTGCGATTTAAGAGGATGGGGTCTTCGCGGGTCCGTGGGAGCCCAGAGCTCTCCCGGCAGCACTGCAGCTGCCGCAGAGGCCCGGGCACGTCCACCTGATGAAGTGACCTGGAAGGACGGAGCCATCGCAGCTCTGTGTTTGGGCTGTCACTCCGCTCTTAAGGGCAGGGATCAGAGGAGGGGAACCACTGGGATTCTACACGGGGCACCTTCCAGGGTAAAGTCACGGATAGGAGGCAGCGCGAGGCAAAGGGCTCCCACGGCCAAGCAGACAGGACAAACCCGCCCCAGGGGTCCCTCGGGGACGGGCTCTGCTGCATCCCAAGGTCAGGAACAACCCAAGCTGCGCATCTCCAAGACACCGGGGCCTGCCGGCCCTGGACCCTTTCCTGAGGATGCTGCCATTAGCAGAGGGTCCTCTTTCCCACCCCTCCCGCCGAGACTCCCACTTCAGGCCGTGACAGGTTCTGGAACCCCTGGGTCCCCCTGTTTCCAGCACTCCCCACCACCAACCAACGATCCACAAAAGGAGCCTGGAGACCTTTCCACAGTGAACGTGTCCCTCTGCTCAGATCGCGACTGTGGCTCCTCCAAACCCACAGGATAAAGTCCACACCTGAGACAGTCTGGGACCAGGTCTCAGCCCCCACTTCTGGCGTGACCTTTGGTTTCTCCCCCCCGCACCCGCACTGAAGTCCTCCCCCCAACTGGTTCTACACTTTACACTTACAGCTCCCTTCTCACCCCCTTGGCCTTGAGAGCTGCTACCAATCTGTGGGCAGCAGAGACACGGCCACGTGTCCATCCCCTCGCCGGCTGCTTTGCCCCTGGGCACTTAGGCTGTGTCCCCCCCGCCCCCACCCCCAGAAGCTACACGGGGCTGGAAAATGTTCTGGCCCGTGGCAGGCGATGCTCACTCTCCCGGGCCTGGCCTCTGCATCCTCCCGCAGGCCCTCCACGCGCCTTCTCCTTCCCTCCTCTGCTTCCCAGACGCAGGGGATCCAGGGAGGCCTCTGAGGCTGGGGTGGGGGAGGCGAACTCCCCTCCTGCCAACCCGAATCCACGTGGAACCAGAAGCAAGGAGCAGGCTTCGCCTTATCAAGCGGCTGAGACATTACAGCACTAAGCCCACCTGACGGGCACGGCCACCCCCCAGCCCTGGCCGACCCCTCTCGTGCCCTGCTCTCCACCCCTCGGGGCCCTTCCGTGGGCAACCTGCCGCTCTCGGAGGCCCTCAAATCTCTATGCATCAATAACACGCAATCCCAGACTTTTCAGGGCGGCGGCGGCCACGCGGCTCTGCTGGTGAACAGTGATTTCGGAGGGGCTCCCGGGAACAGGACTGAATACGCTGGATAAATACTTAATCTGCTTATCTGTGTGGTTCCACCGTCTGTCTGTCTTTTCCACGCTCGTCTGCACAAATGTCTGTCCTCGAGGGCTGGGCTGCATTGAAATGGTCTTAATGACATGAGAGAGATTCCCATGTGCACAGATATTTAATCCATGCATTTTTCTTTTTTAATCTTGAGGGGGAGAAAGAAAGAAGAGAAGAAATTCCTGTTCCACAAGGGCAGGGATTTTGAGGATTTTGTGCTCGCTTTATCCCCAGAGCCTGAGAGAGTGCCTGGCACAGAGCAGGTCTTTAACTGGTAGATGGACGGATGGGTGGGTAGAAGGATGAACTGAGTATATTTTAATGTATATCTTATATGATTTACTAGCCACCTTGTTGACTCTAATTACTTAGGAAAACACCTCAAACAATGCCCCTTCTCTCTCTTGCCTTCCCAAGCCCTGTCCTCTACAGACACCTCGGGGGTGTCTGTAGCTCTTCCTTGAAAAATGAACAGCTGGGCTCCCCGAGGGTGTGCTCAGCTGCCACGTGAGGATGTGCCACTGAGCTGTTTCTGCACTGGAGCCACCTCTGTCTCCCCAGCGCCCGACACCTGGCGTCTCCGAAGTGCCAACGGGGCTGGGCTCCTGCCCGGGGCACATGCAGAAGTTGCCAGAGCCACTGGTGAAGAGTGTTAACACCCTTTTCCCCCTTTTCTTAAAAGACTACTTAGTTTTTGAGCTGAAGAGAACCTGCAAATGCACTAGATTGTAACCTTTCAGCAATTTCAAAGGCCAAGATACTACTTTGATTGAAACAGGTGTGATTTACAGTAGCACTTCTCCCCTTGTACTTGTTTCAAAGGGCAAACTATGAAGCTCTGAAGATCAGAATATACTTTCTGAGCCGTGGACCTGCCTTTTCTGAGAATCTATTCGGTGGCCAGTTCCTTAACAATCCTGTCATGTCCACTCTGCTCTCAACTGCTCTGCAGCCCCAGCTCCTGAACACACCTCCTGGCTCCATCCTCCAGCGTCTCTCATTCAGTTCCTCACGTGTTGCTCTTTTACCCTCTGTCTTGCTTTTTCAGATGCTCAGTCCCTGGCCCCCTCCCCCTAGAACTGCCCACAACAGGAGGCTCTGTTCTGTCCTCCGAGGACAAGGCTGAGGACGAGAAGCAGACCCCAGGCTCCTCCAGCCACGAGGAAACAGTGCAGGGCAGGGACAGGTTTCATCCATATCCAGGCTGGTTTCATCCATATTTGGGCTCCTGAGAACCTTAGCAGAGACTCTGTCCATTAGGGCAGGCAGTTCATCGTGCTCTTCCCAATGTTCGGCCAGAAAGGGGGGTAGATGGGCCTCGTCCATCCACTTGACCTGCTCCAAAGAATTCTCCATCCGGGCAGGACAGGGAAGCAGCACACTTGCCCTTGGATAAAAGCAGGATGACTGTGTCTTGGTGGACGGCCAGTGAGTACTGAGTGGGCAGTGGACACGCACATTTCTACCAACATGTAAGAAACACGCTCCCACCATCCGTCGTGAGCTGGGCACCACCCTGACCAGGGTGCAGACCAGAGCCCAGAGCTTTGGGGCAGGGGTCTCCCCGGCTCCCAGGCCGCTCACTATTCACACACCGCTCAGCGCCACGGACCATCCCCATCCACGGTCCATCGGCAGCGTGGCAGGTGCTGCTGGGCGTCTTTCCAGGAAGACCCTCAGCGGCATCACCGCTCCCTGTTCTAATCCATTGGAGGCCTCGTCGTCCAACTTGCAAAACCCCTTAGCAGAGAGTGAAGGCCTCCTTGTTACCAGCCCCCGGCTGTGGGTGTGTGTTAATTTTGTGTTCGTTCCTTAAGCAGAGTTATCAGAAATGGGGTTGTTTAAGGTTGTGTTCAATCCACCTCTGAAAGGAGGAAGGTGGCCTGCTCTCTGCTCACATTCAAGTCCTCTTCCTTCCCTCTCCACCCGCTCCTTCTCCTAGATTCCCACTTAGAGCTCAGATACCAACGAGCCGGAACACACAGAACCCGGCCGGGGAAGCGTGAACACACCCGGCATAATCAACACCCATGCATAAGGCCGCCGTATCCACACGGATGTGCCAGGATACACGTGCGCACACGTGTCCTGTGCCCTCCTGGCCTCCGTCAGGACGCAGTGATGGACATCCTGCTTCCCCGACAGCCCCCAGAGCCTCAGCAGGTCTCTCTTCTCCCTCTGGGCCTGGGAGACTTCCTAGCTTCCCACCCTTACCTTCCTGACCCCACGCAGCAAGCGTCTCGGCTATACAACCTGATTGGTTCCTTGGCCAGAAACGTTCCGATTCAAACGGGATTCAACGAGATTCAAACGAGATTCAACAAGATTCAAACGAGAGCAACGCAAGGGAAGAACGCCCGTAGGAGGAGGGGAGAGTGGTCGGGGTCACAGAGGCAGAGTTCAGAGGAGACACAAGGCAGTTAGAGTCACATTCACCCACATCCCAGGCACCGGGGGCTGGTGAGAGCACAGAGCCCCCCCCAGGGCTGCCAGATCTGAGCAGGAGCCCGAGAGCCTGCATTTCTAGCAAGTTCCCAGGTGATACAGGTGCTGCTGGTCCAGGGCCCACATTTCAGCACCACCGGGCGTATCTGACGAGCCTGAATTTCTATGATTCATCATCTTTCTGACACTTTCGAGTCAATATCATCCATCACTCGCATTACGTCCCCGCAACAATCTGCCCCGTGAAACCCCAGGGGAGGGATTGGGCTCAGTTTCTAAAACCTAATGCTCTTCTGCTGAATTCCTCCAGGTTTCCCCAACCCTCCCATTTAGTACCTCCCCAGATCTTTGAATCTAACCTCCTCGAGAGAAACCTTTGGCTCTTTTCCCTGAGAAATCACAGTGGTGCTTGGCGGGGTGGGGGTGGGGGTGGGGGTGAGAGTCTGCTTCCCAGGTGGTGGTGGAGATGGTCCCTTCTGAGTAAGCCTGGAGCAGGACCCCACCCCCCCGCCCAGGGAACCAAAGCCAGGAGGAGGATGTCGGATTTAAAACAAAGAGCCCAACTTAGCAGAGCTTCCACTGTCTCAGGATCAGAACCTCGAGAAGGACTAGGAGGCTTTGCTCCACACATGGGACTGATTTCTCAGAGCAGCGAATGACGGCCACCCACGAGACAGGTGTGGCTGGGGGGGCCGCACCGTCAGGACAGGGGCAGGAAAGCCCCTGCGCCTCGCAGCGCCCCCTCCCTCGCCCAGACCCCAGCCCCAGACAGGGAGGCCGCTCACTGTTTCTGGGCTTCTCCTCGTCCAAGCCCTCATCCTCGTTCTCGGGGTCAATGTCCTCCGCTTGTGTGATCCAGTCCAGGTAGCCCTTCAGGTCCTCCTCCAGCTGCTGCTTCTCCCGCAGCTTCTGGAAGTCGCCCCGGGCTTTGGCCTTCTCCCTCTCTTTGGAAAACTCTCTGGCGAGAGGGTGGAGGGAGAAGAGGAACAAAGAGTTAGTTGCTTCGCATGGGAAGCCACCCACCGGCCCCCGCCCTGCACAGACTGCTCTTCCCCGTCCCAGGTCTGATGTGCCCTCACGAAAGAGGAAGGAGTTGCTGGAGGGGTCTGCCTGACTCAGGACATGAGTACGGGGTGGACCAAATCCACTTCTATTCTTCCTGGGCCATGATCACAGGCTCTGCCTCTCACGACAAATGTTCTCCAATGACCTGGAAAGGCCTTCCAAACAGTAACCAGGTGGGACCCCCACCACAGCCCCAGGAGACGAGGAGTTGGGGTTGAGCTGAAGCCCACTCCCCGCACCGGCTCTGCCACCCTAAGTCCTCAGTGGCTTGAAATTGGCCACAGTGGGGATATTTACACCACGGAAATGGTCAAATGTTACAAACCGGGGCTTTTGCCCCCAAAGAGCCAGTTGTTAATGTTTACCACTGATGTCAGACCCGGGACACCTCACCTCCTCACCCCCATTTTCATTTCTAGGGTTCATTCTGCCCCGTTCAGCAAGCCTGGAGGGGTTTCTAATACAGAGAAAGTCCTTTCCTGCATGGAGGGAGACAAAAGAGGATTCCAAACACAAGAAAATGTCCTGCAGGCTGCCCTTTGGGTTAAAAAAGAAATCTAATCAGAATGGAAAAATACATAAAATCAAGATGATATAAAAGTTAAATGAGGCATTCAGTCTAAAGTAATAATGGGTGGAAACTAAAATTGGGTTGGGATTTGCTGGAAGAAGGGCCTGTTGAAAATGACGGAGAGTGGCTGTTTCTTCTCCTATTTTCTATGATTCTACGCTTATTTCCTCTCTGACTTTGAATTCACTTTCTGAGCCTGAGCCAGGAGGGGGCTTGGAGGCCAGGAAGGGAGTCAGGGAGGCTGGTTCTCACTCCTGAAGCAAGTCTGTGCTTTTTCTTCTGAAATAAATAGGAGCAGCCTGCCTCTGACAACCAGTCTCTGGCCCCTGTGGTGTGTGTGTGTGTGCGCATATATATGCGTATATTGGGGTTGGAGGGGACACACAGGGTCTCTTGGTTTCTTCCTAGAGACATGACCTCCGCCGTTGAGGCCTCGTTCAGGGGAAGAGGCTGCGGAGTCCATCTGGAAGGGGTTCCCTGCACGGGACAGACACTCCACAGGAGGGCTGCATGGTAGGAAGGACATGGAGACAAGCCATGGGACAGGAAGGCTCAGCCGAAGAGCCCCCACGCCCACCGTCCAGGGTCTGCAATCACGGCGGTGCTGAGGGAGCACAGACCTCAGCTGCCCCCTTTATGGGGAGGGGTGGGGCCGGGAGTGGTCTGGGGGAACCTTCTCACTGGGAGACGTGGGCTCTCGAGCTATACGTTCTCTTCAACTGCTCCTTTGACCACACTCTGGTCGGGATGGAATCTTCACTTTGATTGAATCCAGTTCTAATCGGATTGAACTTGCTCTTTCTCGGGCTTCCTGCCAGCTGGCGGCACTCTCCCTTCCTTCCCAAGGAAGAGGGGCCGGACTGACAGCTGACGATGGGGAAGGATGGAGGCCTTGCCTCCTTCTGCAGTCGGGGAGGGGCCTGGAGAGAGGCCCCCAGCCCTCTGCCTCTGCCACATGGAGAGTCACGTCACAGAGCGGGGCCCCCACCGCAACCCCCCCCAGACTGCAGCTCCAGGACCCCCTCACTGCCGACTGCCCTTCTGCCCCACACATGTGCGAGCTCCATGCCTTTCGCAGTGGGTTAGGGTGGTAGGGTGACTGAGTAGCTAAGGGTCCATCCTTCTCCTGGAGCTGGGATCAGGCCGGAGCCGGGAAAGCTGACCCAGCCGTGCGTCACAGCATCTGCTCCACGGAATGAAAGCTCACCATCTACACCCCACAGCATCTGGCAACCAGAACAGACATCCCAGGAGAAGAGGAAATGAGGTTTCCTGGGGTGTGGGGGGCTTGGGGAAGCAGCAGAGCCAGGCCCCTACGGAGTACAGGACACAGCTGGGCTCAGGCTGGAAGGAGGTCAGGGGTTCCCTCTCCAGGCCCCACGCAGCAGGGACCTGCGGGGCGGCAGCACCCGGGCACTCTCATCTCCTCGCTGGGACGTCCCACGCTGCCTGGCCCAGGGGCCAGAGCGGCTGCCCGGTCAGTCACGGGGGGCCCGTCCAAAGGCAGGAGCATGTCCTGTGCCCGCAACGGCCAGTACCACAAAGGCAGTGGAGAGTCCGGGCTGGGTGCGCAGTTTGCACAGCTTGCAGAGGGCAGTGTGCGTGGAAGGTCTGTCAGTGCACCAGCCAGGGCGCTGTGATGACTGGTGCAGCCAGTCCGCATTACCCACGGACTCCACGTCCGCAGATCCACCTCCCGCTAAGCCTTAGTAGTTACACCAACCACACCGTGAGCCTCTACAGCCACTGCAGGCGCACAGAAAGGCAGGATCTGGGGTCCTGGTCCTGGCTGAGGTCAGACAAGGGGCTGCCCGCCTCCTCGGTGCAGCTCATAGTATAAACAAGAGCCTTTTTACAGCCCATTTGGTGTCACGTCTTCCACATGTTGTGCTCTTTGTTGGTGATTTTTCTGATCAGAACGGCTCCGAACACGGAGCTGCCTTTCAGTCTGTGACCCTAAGTGCACAGGGCTTGCAAAGGGCCTCACGGGGCAAGTCCGTGTGTCTGACAAGCCCCATCCAGACCTGAGTTATAGGCTGTGGGCTGAGAGCTCGGTGCGGACGAATCAATCCTGTGCCTTGAACGAGGTGACTTCACACAGACGCACAACAGCTTATGTACTGATGGCAGTGTGGTGCCCAGAGGCTGGCCGGAACCTAAGCCCACATTTCTCCCAAGAGCAGAGGCCGGTGCTCGCGAATGCAGTGCTGGCGGGGGCTTCGTGGAACAACCTTCTGGGAATCATGAGCGTCTTCCCTGCTCCAGCCACGAGGCAGCAGGTACCGGCACTTCTGCTTCCTCTGGACCCAGATGGAGTGTCTTAACTGTGGCCCGTGGTCAGGGAGGCGTTCAGGTTGTAAGGTGCCTGTCCCCAGCCCTCTGGCCCATCTCCCCCGGGGAAGCAAGAGCTGGGCGCCCACCTTCTAAGAGATCCTAGGCCCCTTGTCACCTGAAGACACACGTCTTCTCTGTTTGCAACCACTTAAAACCCAAAAGGAATCAGAATCCAGGATCCGCAGACTTTTGCCAGATGGCAGCTTCCAATGCAAATTCCAGAACCTTGCGGTCGCTGATGCTGAAATACTAATGGGCTGGAGCCTGAGGTTTCTGGAGGGGAAGGTCACACAATCTGGTTCTTAACCGACTAATACCGGTCCTGTGACTTGTGAGGATCAAGAGATAATGAGTGTGGAAGCCGTTCTGAACAAATCCACGAGATGCACATTTTCACGGACATATCTGGCCTCGGCAGGAACAGGTTTCCAGACAAAGGAAGGCCATCCCTCTGATGACCAAACTCAGTGACTTCCACCCTTAAAATGGAGGCTTTACAGGCTGTCGCTCTCCCTGCCTTCCTGGGCAGAAGACCCCAAGCACAACTGGGCCCTTCCTCGGTGACTGCAGGGCAGAATTTACGAGGATGAGTTACTGTGCTGGACACTGAAACTATGAAAATATCCTTAATTGATGTGGGGGTGTCGGCCCCCAGTTGCAAATGCTCCAAGACTGAAGTGCTGCTGGGGGTGGGGGGCTCTGTTCTCCCTCAAGGGCTATTACGTTTGTGGGGCTGCCGGCCCCCAGCTCACGACTTGCCTGTAGCCCTCAGGGCCAGGGCTCTGCAGCTTCCTCTGGGGCCCCTGCCCCTCGGGCTGGTCCCCTCTGTCTGCCTGCAGGTGGCTCCCCTCCCGCATCTTGGCTGTCATCTGAGGACAGGGGATTAACCAGGCCGACGGGCTGGGGGACGGTGGAGCGTGGGGGACTGTGACAGAGGCCGTGGGTCCACATCGCGTTTGGTTTAATTCCCGGATCCTCCAGGCCCCACCAGTGAGAACTGGGGAAGTTTCCATGTGTAAACCTCACTTTTCTCCTCTGTGGAGTGGACACGTGCTTGGCACCGGCTCTCGGGGGCGTCGTGGGCAGCAAACGAGTGGATCCCCCGAGGGCACCGAGCCCGGAGCCTGTGGACGCCGTCCGGAGACGGGCCTTCCGTGAGCGCTGAGATGTTTCCGAATGCTTCTGGAATGCTGGCTGCCGGGCGAGTGGGCGTTTGGCTGTGTTCTGGGGTAACTACCACACTGCTGGCCTGACCTGTCAAGACAGGGTCACCACCACGTGTGCTCAGCCAACAGCAGCTGGGTTCCAGGCCTTCTCACTGTGCGTCCAGCCCTCTAGACAGGCCAGGAAGGGTAGCTGCTTGCGTCCGGGCAGAGAGGATGCCCAGAGCCGGGAAGTCTTGGGAGATGTTCCCCGGCTGTGTGAGGAGGAAGGGGGCAGGAGTGGGTATGGGGAGGGGTCTGGGGACACTGAGCACGGGCTGGGCTCACAGGCGCAGACGGACCCGGCTTTTGGAATCCTGTGGGCCCCACACACTCCTCTCACTCGGACTGAGCTGGGCCAAGACCCGGCCTTCAAGACCGCGCTGCCCGCCCCCAGCACTGCCGCCATCTGACTCCGCTTTGACCCCCCTCACCCCGGGAGGAGCGGGCCTCTGGGGGGCCGAGGACGACCAGGCAGACCCTCTGCTCTGGGGGGCCTTCGTGGTCGAGGCCTCAGCCTCCTCCTCAGACTGCTGGGGGTGGGTCTTCACCGCTCAGACTTGCCCCTCATCTCTGGGGGGAGAACGCGGAACCACCCTTCTCAAGGTTCAGAACCCTGATGTATTACAGGTCCAGCTGGTTCAGCGTTCGTCTACAGGGCACTGGTGGGAAGATGGGCACTGGGCTGGGCTGTACCTCGTCCTGACACTGACCAGCGAGGGGACCCCCGGCAAGCTACGGGGCACCTTGGGCTCCCGCTCTCATTTCTGGAAGCGGAAGGTGGAGCAGTTCTAATTTGTGACGACTCTGCCCTGTAATCCCAGTTCTGACAGCTGCCCAGTGAACACAATCCCGGGAAGGACAGCGTTGCTATGTGCTGAGGATTTGACGTATCATCCCAGCCACCGAGGAGCTGGGATTATTATCTCCGTTTTGTCAGATGGGTGAGTGAGGTTTAAAAACCTTCTGTCTCCAGCAAAGGCAGAGCCGGAGCACCCAAATGTCTGCCTTGAGTAGGTGATGAGGTTGACTTTTTCAAAGCTTTCCCTGACGACTCCCTACAAACAGGGCATTTTCTTGTGCTGGACACAAAAATGGAAAACTTTCCACCCTCCAGGCAGCTGACCAGGGCACCTGCTGTCCTGCGTGTCACTGTCACCCTGATGGAAGGTGCTAGTCCCTGTGTGGCCACTCGCAGCAAAGACCCGGTGTGATGGAGCCTCTGACAGCACCCCTGTGGGGAGGGGTGAGGATGCAGGTGGATTCTGTCCCTTCCCCACTTCCAGGACTGACCCCGACGCTCCTGCAAGGCCGTGGGCTGCAGCAGGAGGGGGTGGAAAGTCCTCCTCCCTTGCCCAGCTCTCCCCGACATCCACGTCCCCAGAGATGGAGGAAAGGCTACAAAGCAGCTGCCCCTCCCCCATGTGGCGAAGGCAGAGAGTGTCCCCGGGAGCCTTCAGGCGATGGCCTTGGGTGGCTGGTGTGGGCTTGGGAAGAAGAAAGTGGGCCGAGGAGACATCTTGTGAGGCCGCGGTGTAGAAGTAGCCACCCAGGACTCCCTGGGCCCAGGCCACGGGCTGCCTCGGCCACTTTTCAACTTCGTCTGAGCAAAGGCTGAAATTAGGTGGGCCTCACACTGGGAGCAAAGCAGACAAAATTAAAAGAAAACGTATTCTGTCTCCTCTGTTCTCCAGTAATCAACGGCGGTAAACAGCTGAGAGCCCGTCCTTTCAGAGAAGGATATAGAGACAGACAGCCCAGTTTGTGATCAGAGCCAAAGAAAATGAGAATTTGTCTGTTTTGTTTGCTTGCATTTTAGCTCAACCTCCTGGCACCCTGGCCCCTGGGTCAAGGGGGCCTGAGTCTTCCCTGCCAGCCTGCCCTGGACCACGGCTGGAAAGATGGGGCAGGTACCTGTGTGCCAGGCTGCTGTGCAGGTGGGAAGCCCATGACCCATGAATCTCCCTCCAACTCCTCTGCCAAGCCCTTCCCACTAGAGGGGCTCAGCGGCTTCCAAGGTTCCTAGAGAAGCACCGTGCCAACCTGGACAGCCTGGGCTGGGCAGGGCCAGCAGGAGGCAGGTGGGCCTGGGTACTCTCGCTGCAGCCCAAAACAGCAGGCTCGTCCTTGTGCCTCTGACCTCTGCCCAGCCAGGCCGAGGACGTTCACTTCAAGGCTCCCGGGGTGGCCCGTGTCCCAGGTTCGTCAGAGTCAGAGAAAGAATAAAGCCAGGAAGAGCAGAAAGAGTAAGTGGAATAAATGGAAAAATCAAGACCTTTTTCCTTGGTCCTGCTTACCCGCTAAGGACACCGAGAACCAAATTAAGTACAAAAAATGACCCTATGATGATTAGTGTAACAAAATAGATCCAGGGCCAGTCCCTTCCCACGGCATCATTGACCTGGAAGAACGGAATCACAGTCAGTGTGGCTCGGCGAGCAGCTGAGCACGGCCCCGCCCGTCCCGGGCCCGACGCCGACCAGATAGTGCCGGGACCAGGGCCTCTAGGTCATCAGAGGCCAAACGGCCTGCCCAGCCAAGGCTAAGCGTGTGCGGCTGAATGGAGATCTTCTCTGGTTTTCCTGGGCCTGGTGACGGATACAGCGGACCCTGGGGCCTTGCTCAGCTGCGTCGTAAAAAGGACACAGAAACGGTCAGCTTACCCGCTCAACACACCAAGAACCAGATTTAGAACGAAAAAGGATCCAAAGATGACCAGACTGACAAAATACACCCAGGGTAACTCGTAGCCCATAGCGTCCTGCATCTGGAAAGATGAAGACAGTTAGAGAGACAGAAGCAGAAGTGAGTCAAAGCAAGTAGGCAGGGAGGCAGGGAGGCTGTGAGCAGAGGCTGGGGTGGGAGGAGACCACTATCACCCGGCACTAGCTTGACCCAAATGCCCCGTGACCCTGACCTGAGCTGGAAGGACCTGGGCGGGCTCTGCCTCAGGGGGAGCCTTGTCTGGCTTTCTCTGTCCTTTTATTTTCTGGAACAAAATTGCCCTCTGATGTTTTCTATTCACTTGTCTAAGAAGCTGGGTCACCTCAAAAGTGGTTTTTTCCATGAGACGGTGTGGCTGAGTTGGGTTTATGTGGCCACTGCGCCCGGCACCCTCAGCTCTGAGGGACCAGCTGGCGGTTAGAACTTTCGGGGACACGTGGGGAGGCATCTTCCTCAAGGGGTGAACCCCGGGCCCCGAGTTTAGGGTGGACGGGGCTGCGTTGTCGGCACCATAGGCCTCGGGCCAGGGAGGACGGCCGTTCAGGTTTGGGCTCAGGGAAAGGCTCCTGTGCCTGCAACTCACGGGACCACGGAGACCCCGTGCAAGGTCAACACCCCCAAGTTTCCAAAATTCGTGAAGTGCATAGGCTTCCCGAATGAGCTACATCCGTGGTCCTCAAGGTGAAGTCCCTGGACCAGCAGCACTGGCCGCACCAGGGGACCTGGGAACGAGTTTGGAACCACACACCGTGGGCCCCGCATCCACACTGGGGGCTCCCGGTGACCATGTTCTCACAAGCCCTGCGGTGAGTCCGATGTGAGCTGAGGTTTGAGAACCGCTGGTCCACGGCCCCCAGCCTCCAAGGCATCAACATGACAGAGGCTGTGATCCCCTGCACCCAGGTCCACAGGGCGGCTCGTGTGCTCTGAGAAGCACCGACCGGTTTGCAGTGTCGCCTCCCGTGTGTCCTTTCCAAATCTGCTCATGTTCACACGGGATTAAGGTATCTTGGTGGAGGCACCTGACCAATGTGGCCACAGGGCAGAGCACACAGCTGTGTCCCGGCCTCGGGGTCATTGGTTTGCGCCGCATAAGAAAAAGGTTGGGAAAGTCTCTCCCAACATGCGACTCTCCTGGGTCACAATTCTATCCAACGTAACTGGAGCCTGTGGAGCATCCCGCTGCCACGCGGCCACTCTGTTTTTCACGCAGCGCGTACACTTTCCAAGTGTATGATCTGCTCACTACTGTGTGTTGTTTGTCCTCTGTGCTGGGGTGCAAGCGGCATGAGAATGGGCACTGGGTGTGTCCTGTGCCCCCAAGTGCCCAGAACAAGGCTCAGGGACGCCTACAGGGTGGATGGACGGGCCCTTTCTGTGCCGGGCCTGCTGGCCACGGGAGGCCCTTGCTCTAGGGGGACAGGCGAGTGGATGCCGGGTGGCAAATGCAGCTGCAGGGGTGCAGGTGCATGGTCACGCATGGCCATGAGAGGCTGCAGTGAGGCCGGACTGGGTGGCATGGGGGGGGGCACTGTAACAGGGGGAAGGGCAGGGACAGCAAGGCTGCCCAGAGGCCACGTGGTCCTGCCCCGGGAAGGGGTTCCAGGAACTGGCAAGTGTTGGAAACGGCGCCAGCAGCATGAAGCACCCAGCGCAACAGCAACCGAGAGGAGGGCAGGGCACCGAGGTCTGCGGGGTCAGACGCTGCCCCATCACAGGAACCGGGAGCCTCCTTCCTGAGCCAAGGCTGCCAAGGAATCGGCACAGGGCTGCCCAGAGACACGCTCACTCCCAGGAGGAGACAACAAGCCTGGAGGACATGGGGGGTGACGGGGTCAGAGGGCCACAGGGCCCACCGACCATAGGCCACGTGGTGATGGTGGAGGGCCGTGGTGCCAGGCGTGTGTCATGGGTCACAGCGGGGATTGTGACACGATCTTTCTTCATTCTCAGTGGCCGTCATCTCAGCATCCTTGTTTGTTGGGCAAGGATTTCCTGAGTGCCTGTGCAGGGTGGGAACAGCTGAGACGGGAGGTCCATGGTCCCAGGACACCCCGTCCTCATAGCTCCTCCCAGACTAGACCCTGCCAGTGCTGTGGGAGGAGGGCTGGCCAGGAAGCCCTGGGAAGGCTGGACCTCGGGGGGGTGGGGGTGGGGATGGGCACAAGCACACGCCACCAGCCGAGTCCTGATCACCTGGCCTGGCTTCTCTGTCCTCACCCAGGAAGCCTTCCCCCACGAGCGGCTGGGAATCACAGGCACAGAGGGGCTTGTCCTGGGCAGCGACCTGGCTCCCCCCTAGGGCAGACCCCACCTTCCTTGGGAGGCCACGGCCAGCTGGCCCCAGGCCACCCTCTTGGACCTGCTCCAGAGCCAGACAGACAGGGGCAGGGAGGGAGGGCTGGCGCCTCAGCAGCCTCCTTGGGGGAGATCTCCCCTGGCTGGTTCCTCATGCCCTATATTTTGTGAACATTTAAGCTCACGGAAAATGCAGTCCTCCAGGCCACACACCTCTGATGATTCAAGAAACCCACGAGCCTCGGAGGCTTCCTGGGGCCCCTATGTAGTTTGGATGTCCTTTCCTCTGGGCCACAGGCGAGGGGCATGGCATCCAGCATCACTAGGACCTCACATGATGGAGCTACACAACTTGAGACCCCATAGATACCCCAAAGCCAGCCTCATGATAACCTCTTGACTCCTAGATAACCTCCCGACCCCTAGATACCCCATAGCCAGCCTCATGGTAACCTCACAATCCCCAGATAACTTCAGAACCCAGGGACACCCCATGAAGAGACAGGGTCTCGTCCAGGGGACGCATGGCCTCCACCTGTCCCTTACCCAACTCTTTGGTCTCCTCTGAGGCTGTGGGCGGGTCTCTCCAAGGGTCAACGTTGAGGTCATGGGTATGCAGTGGGAGATGGGAGGACGGGTGAGAGGTGACCAAGCTCCCAGGGGTCCTGGCCCCACCCTCACCCCACCATGGCCTGTGAGCAGCCAGAGGGGCCTCTGGGCCTACCAGGCCCTGGCCTCGTGCCTCCCTCCACGACCCCCTTTTGCCCTGGGCCCCCTGCTCCAGGGTGGCCTGGGCACCAGTGCACGTGCGGGCGGCTCTGAAGTAGGGCAGCGCCCGTAGTGGGAGATGGATGGCTTCAATCAGCCCCAGTGGAGCTGTTAAGAAGAGAAGAATAAATAAAGCCATATTTTTAAAAATGACCCAGATTGCTGACATCCTTATTTAGAGGTGAAAAAGGACAGGTCTTCTCAGAGCACTGAAGCCAGGCATTTCTCTGGCCCCTGTAGGGAAGGGGCATGGAGAAGCACGCCGGGGCCTGCCACCTGCAGCCCCTTGGCCCCTGGGCTGGGACCTCACAGGGTGACCTAGCCTTTGCAGAAACACACATCTTACTCTCCCCCTACATCTAATTCCTGGAGGGAACCACAGCCTCGAACCTTCAAATGCAACAGACACGTTTACCCTGAAAGAAAACGCAGGAGGAACAGCAGCTCCAGCCCCATCTCCTGGGGGCCTCTCTCCACCCCAGCTGATTCCCGGGGCATTTCGCGTCTGGCATTTCCGCCTCTAAGGTCTGGGCACAGGCACCGCAGGTCCCCAAAGGCTGAGCAGTTTGAGGGCCGCAGGAGGCTGTCACCTGCTGTCAAAGGCAGGAGGTGCAGCCCGTAAAAGTCACAGTGCTCTGCAGGGACTGTCATCAGAGGGCAGAGTCTGCTCTGCCCTGAAAGCCAGTGCCCTGGCTGATGGCCGGGTGAGCCCCTGACCTTTGTCACCTTGCCTGCAGGACACGGGGTCCATCCACAGGTCACTGGGGAGCAGGCTGGAGGACAGTCTCACCCAATCCCTCCTGCCCCTCCTGCCCCTGCTCGTGGCACCAGGAAGGCCCGGATGGTATAGGAGACGCCGGCAGGCCCACCACCAAGGAGGCCAATAAAACCAGCTCCTCCCGGACTCGGCCGGGGCCCCGCATGGAGTGGGCGTGGCGTGGAGGCCCGTGGAGGCCTGTGCCTGGACGCTGTTGTCCCTGGTGGGCCTCTGGCACTTGGTGATACCGCCGGGGCGGCCGGGATGATTCTTGGGTCTGTTAGGAGCCCAAAGAAGGTTCTCTCCCAGCCCCAGACTAGTATAAAGCTGGCTTTTCCTTCTCTCCTGCTCCACACCCAGCTCAAGGGCAGCAAAACCCCGCCTCCTCCATGAAGCTCTCCCTGCTCTCACCGAGCCCTGCGTGGAAGCCACGTTTCTCTGTGTCTCCATCTTTCCAATTAGACCCAAACTCTTTGAGCGCGGGCCTGGAAACCCTGTAAATGCTCACTTAATGTTTGTTCAATTGAATTACTGAGTAATAAGGACTTGCCTAATGCTGGTGAAATGAATAAAACAAAACCTAATAAGTAAATGAATAATAGCTTTGAGAGATGCGAACTCCCATTCTTAATATGCTTATAAACCACGAGTTTATTGTTTAGGTAACAGATTCTCTGTATAAAGAGGCGGGGGCTGAGTGGTCATGCTCTAACTAGGGCAGATTCAGGGTTTAGGACCGGAGGGTCCCGAGAAGCCCTAACACCTTCTCTACCTCATCCCTGTTAAGGAGCCCAGGGTGCTCTCTCTGGGTGACTGGAGGATTCTTCCTCAGCTTTTCACTTTGAATGACTATTGGGTCATCCGTAGAACTCAGCCCCACCAACTCTGCTTGAAGATGCCTTCAGAGGCTCGTTTTCCAAATTTGTAGTGAAAAGAGGTGGAGATGGAGTGGGAGAAAATAGGGTAAAACACCTGATTTCCACTTGCTTGGATGCAAAAGACCTTCATCATAAACCAGGGATATTTCGGCAGTACCGAGAGCAGAGATCACCGGCCGTGTGTGTGTGTGTGTGTGTGTGTGTGTGTGTGTGTGTGTGTATGTGCACGCACATGCGCACGTGTGTGCGTGCGTGTGTTTAGGAGGAATCCCTTCCCAGTGGGTCCACACGTGTGAGTGTGGAGCTGACCACGGACTTGTGCAAAGTTAAAACCTTAGACTCCCGTTCCCAGGGTCTCCTGCTGAATCAAAACCAAGGCACATACTACAGAACACACATCTTTATATGATTTCTCATGAAGTATTCTTTCTCATCTTAGTTTCAAGCTGAACTTCTAATTTTTAAAAATCAGCAGAAGAGCTGGCCGTGGAGAAACTAACTGGGGAAAACGCAAGGGGTGTCAGGAAGAGGGGGACCAGGGAGTTGGTGGAGGAGGCGAGCCCGGGACCCAGGCCAGAGGGCTCTCCTGTGCCGCACAGGACGCAGTGTCCTTGGGGCCCAGGTCAGAGGGCATCAAGGGCAGAGGTCACGACGGACAGTCCTCTCAATGGACCGCTGTTGAGGCACTGAGATTCCTGAAGCACTTGGTGCCTACTCGGAGCCCCCTCTGACGGCTGCCCCCTCCCCACCACCGTCGCCGGCCACCCTCCCTGGGAGTCCTCCCCCCGGGTCAGGGCCGCGCTGCTGTCCCCGCGAGCAGGGGCGATGAGCAGACTCTAATGCACGATGGCGTGACCTGGCTACACGTGGAGGGGGTGCTTAGATTCCAAAGAGATCCATGTCTGAGAACCTACAGATTGTCTCGGCTCAGGAGGCACAAGCCCCAAATGCACAAGAAAGCCGCCTGGAGCGGCACGCCGCCGGGTGGAACAAAACACGCCAGAGAGGAGACCAGCAGACGTGACACCCATGGGGGACGGCCCGACAGGGCTTCCTTCTCTCGGAGCTGCTCCTGAAGGCAGCCCAACCTTTCACGCCATTGCTCTCCCCACTATTTTTCAGAGGTGTGGACTTTCTGATAGTAAGTGGGGAAGCTTTGCCTAAGAAGCCATTTCCCAAGGAAATCCCACTTCCAAGGCCCAGCTTTGGCTTGGTTTCCAAATCCCCGGGTCTCCCCCTCGACCTCCCACCGTTGCCTGCAGACTCCTAGAATCGGGCCACAGGGAAGGGAAGTGGGGGCGCTGCTCAGGGCGCCGTCCCAACAGGCGGCGTTCACACCCGAGGCGACGTCTGAGTACGGCTGCCCAGGCTTGCTCGTGCCGGCTGTCCGCTAACTACAAAGTCACGAGCTCGGGATGAGACAATGGTAGCAGACTCTATGCCACCCCAGGAGGAGGCCGGTGCCTGCTCCCGGCCTTCCGCCCCAAGTCAGCTGCCCCTTGGTTCTGCAGTGGCCTGTCTGCTCCCTAGGGCCTCGAACCAGCTGGTGGTGTCCAGTCTCTGCAACGCCTGGAGTCGGGGCTGCCCCGCCCCCACGTCCTCTAGACTGGCCCCTGGGGCTTGGGGGAAACTCATTCCTCTGACTGGAGGACCCTGCTCCTCACCGTCCATGGAAACTGTCTCCCTAGATGGGTTCAAACCAGTGGCACCAAAGCAGTGCCGTGCGATTCAGTGCCTTAGGCTCCAGGGGATTCGAGCTCCAGGCAGGGCGTCGGAACCTCCCGGGAACATGTGCAGGTGCGGGTGCTGGGGCCGGACTCTCAGCGTCTGGTCCCATGGCTGGGGACAGGGGTGTGGGGGTTGTGCGGGCCTCTCCCTGCTTAGAAAGCTCCGTGCTTTACACCAAAGCACGCAGAGGTGTGAGCGTCTGCGGGTCTGGGGAAGGCATCCCGAGGGGAGGAAGGCGGGGAGAGGGAGGAAGGAGGAGGAAGGAGGAGATGCCAGAGAGGTGAAAGCCACCAGAGGAAGAGTGTGCAGGCAGGCGCTTTGGGCTGGGAGGGGCTTCCCTCGTGAGCACCCACCAGGACACTCCGTTTCGGTGTCAGGGGGTGTGTGGGTAGGTGTGCACGTATGCACACATGTGCGTGCACACACACACGCGTGCACACACACACGCACACACACACACGGCTTGGCCGTTCAGGAAAGGTGCTGGGAAGGTCAGGGCGAGGCTGTCCCGTGGACCTGGGACTGTCCCCACCTCTGACACTCCCCAGTCCTGGCCCGCACTCGTCACCACCCCCCCACCCCGGGGGTGGGGAAAGCACAACACAGCTGCTGAAAATTGCGGGTTGCTGTACGTGCTCTTCTCACCCCCACTCTGGCTGTCGCTGTGACAGCGCCTCCTTGGGTCACATCTGGCTGCTGGGGGGACAGGGAGGGAGGGATGAAGGAGGATCACAAAAATACATCAGGGCCATCAGCCAAGTAAATTATACCTATTCCCCCAACCCCACACCCACCCACCACCACCCTGCCCTCAATTGGATGCCATGGGAGGCGTTTCCATGGCAACTTGAGGTGCAGGTTTGAAGCTTGTGTGATGAGGCTCCAAAGTGCAGTTCCACACAACTGTGTGTTCGGCGCTGCCTGTTTGCAAAAGGATGTCTCTGTCCTTGGCTGGCAAGAGGGACTCACCCAAGGCAGAAGGGCCCGTTAGGGTCACTTTTGAATTTGATCCGCTTTGCTAAACGAAATTAAATTTGCCTGGGCAGAGTAAGCTCAAGTCCCTTTGTCTCGCAAATTATTCAAAACCATGTTCTTACTGAGGATGAGCCTGGGAGATGTGTTCCAATGTTCCACCTCAATTTGACAGAGAGGTGACACTTTCTGAAAGTGTCCCAGCATGGACACCCTATGGGGCTCCAATGACACCCCCATTGTTCAGTTTAGGTCTAGTTGGCTTCCCTGCACTGAGCTGGGTGTTGTTGTGTCTGAGTCCCTAGGATCCAGGCACCTCCAGCAAGGAACGCTCGAAACTTTCTGCAGGGTACAAGGCACTTGGGCACGTTTCAGCTGGTTCTGCGCAGAGAGGTACACATTTCACGGCAACACTGAGTCTCAGCTTGCCAACTCTACCCCATAAACTGGGAGAAGAGGGCTTTTGACTTGTTGAAAAGCAACTTAGAAGCTACAATGCCCAGAATGTGCAGAGCATCTCTGAGCAGCTCCGGGACTCCTCCTGGTCCAGAAGGAGGGCCACATCTCTCCTGGCACTAGTTCTCCCCAGCCCAGCAGCTTGGCTCACTGGGAAGGCGTCCACACCCCTCTCCCTCCGCGAGCAGCCTCTTAGACCGTTTTCAGGACAGCCAAATCCATCTGACTATTTGCGAAACTCTGGGTGCGATGGCATTTTCAAGCCTGGCATCAAGCATTTCCCACCCAAACGCTGGAACATAGCACTGGGTTCTGTCAAGTCAGTTCTCACGTGGAAGCAGGAGATGCTACAAATAATTACATTTTCTGGAATTTTTATAAATAATGAACTTGACTGCCAGAATGGAGACAGATCGAATATGGTGTGTTTGCTTCTGGGGCAGCCTGCATGAAAATCTGGCACCTCAGCAGCTCGAACGCTGGCAAAGTAGTGTTTGCTGCTGGCTAATAAAAAGAGCGTCTTTAAGGTAAAAGGAGATTTACTGCTGATTGGCTGGCACTTGAGAAGCGGCATTTCTGCATAAGCATCACATAACCAGCAGAGCGTTTTGTCAGTAGTGAAAAGGATGGCGATGCGTTTGTCTGATGGACTATTCTGATATAACGAGGTAAGATTAACACGACAAATAAAAACACGATAGCATGCCATGATGCTACACGATTCAATAAAAATTGTTTCCTCTTAGAAGACTCAAGCCTGAGTTTTCTCTTTAGCCCTAGAAATTGCACCCTGTGCCCTCCAGCTCTCTTTTGGGGACAGAGGCAGGACACGGATAGGGACTGAAGGAGCCCCACAAGGGAAGAGGAACTGAGGACCCTTGTGTCCGGATCCGCCGTGTCCCCACTGTGCTGTGTGCCAGCATTTCTCACGGAGGACAAACAAAGGGTGACACTTCTCTTGGACTGGTGGGCAGAGAGACTCATCAGGGTGAGAGCCTTAAGCTTTGTTTCTCAGGCAAGACCTGGAAGAAATCAAAGGACCTCACCGACCGTTCCAACCTAGTGTGTATGTGACCGTGTCACGGGGAGGACAGAGAAGGCAGACATTGTCAAGGAGAAGCGCGCAGCCTGCGGGCTCCCCACCCCTGCCCCACCCATCCCGAGGACGTACCCAGTAGAGGACGTCGGTCCAGCCCTCCATGGTGATGCACTGGAACACGGTCAGCATGGCGAAGGCGAAGTTGTCGAAGTTGGTGATGCCGTGCTTGGGCCCATCCCAGCCTGGCCTGCACACTGTGCCGTTCTGGCACTGCCGCCCGTGGCCCGTCTCCAGGGCACAGGGGGAGGGGTCGTCTTCTGCTGGGACATCTCAAATGGCCAGGGGAAACGAGAAGGAAGCCAAGGGTGGGAGGAGAGGGACAGGCAGAGAAAGAAGAGAGAAGTTAGAGAGAAAAGTTATGGGCGAGGCTAGTGGGACAGCAAACGACCCCAGCGGCAACAACACAGGACACGGTTACATCAATGCCCCAAACATGAAGTGAACCACACAAGGAACTAGGTATTCATTTGGGGCTGCCATCAATTTAGAAAGTCAGTGCTTTCAACTAATTGTAAAACTATATGTTAACCTCAGTCATTGATTTCAAAGGCGGGAGGGCTGCTGCCCGTCAAATGGCCAATTAAAATAGAACCATGATGCAACTTCTCTTAGTGTAAAACATCAGTCATTGATTTCAAAGGCGGGAGGGCTGCTGCCCGTCAAATGGCCAATTAAAATAGAATCATGATGCAACTTCTCTTAGTGTAAAACATCCTGGAACATGGTACCGAGTCCTCATCTTCTTTTTCTTTTAATTTTTAAAAATTATTTATTTATTTATCTATTTTGAGTTGACTTTTGGGCTGCTGTTATTTTTTTTGGGGGGGGGGAGCTGCAGCGTGTGGCATGCGAAGCTTCCCTGACCAGGGATCGCACCTGCGCCCGCTGCATCAGAAGGGTGGCGTCTTAACCACTGGACCACCAGGGAAGTCCCCTCATCTTCTTTTTTTGGTGGTCAAGTATCTATAGACGCTTCCACTGGAATGCCAGAGTTTAGGGCGAGGGCACAGTTGATTGGAAGATTCTTTCACATAATTGGCCAGAGATCCGGCCCCGTAATACTTTCGGACTCCACATGGGTCCGTGGCATATTACAAGATGCTTTACCAGGGAAGCAAGTCACTTCACAGCAGACGGCTTCTTGATGAAGGAAGGAAAATAAATTCTGATGGTGAGAAAAGTACCCACTACAGAGCTTTATCCCAGCCCCTGAGCACAAATGCCACTGCAGTATTTTGTGCGTGTCGCGTGGAACCTTGCGGAC
This sequence comes from Hippopotamus amphibius kiboko, assembly GCF_030028045.1. Classification (NCBI taxonomy): domain Eukaryota; kingdom Metazoa; phylum Chordata; class Mammalia; order Artiodactyla; family Hippopotamidae; genus Hippopotamus; species Hippopotamus amphibius. The sequence goes on along the minus strand of NC_080197.1, from coordinate 80,943,909 downwards.
TGTCCTTTTCTCCAGCATCAGGACCTCGCAGGAGAGACCTGTCTTGACGTCTAATCAGGACAGAGTGGATGTGGGTGACGGGGAAGATGCTCCCCAGGCATCGAGTACTCTGGGCTTCTTCAGGAAATAGCATAACACCTCCCTTGGCCGCAGGCTGTGCTCGGGCTAATTCCACATGCCAGGAATAGCTGCTAGGAAATTAGTGAGTTAAGATAGTTTTTGTGTGGAGATCATTGGTAAATTGAACTAAGACTTGGCTGAGCTAAGAATTTCCATTTTGGTAAAATACCGAGAGTCTTGGTCCCAGCTGTGGGAGGTAACAGCGTGGAATTCTCAGAAGTTTGTGAAATTAAGGACATTGTTTTGTGCTTGTAGAAAGAAACAGTAATAAGCAGAATGGACCTTAGTTCTAACAAACAAAAGATCACCCCCGGCTTCAGTGGAGATGTGCCCCCCAGAGAGGATGTGCTGGTCATCACTCATTTGGAGACTCCAGGCCACCAGTTTCCTCTCTGGTTTCAAGCATACCCAAGCAATCAGGGTGCGAGGACTCTGTACGGAGACTACTGGTTGCTGGGCTGTTTCTCAGTTTGTGGCTTCAAATTGTAGCTGTTTGCTCCCGGGAGGAAGAGAGCAGAGGAATATTAATCTTTAACTAAGGGTGACTCTTAGGGGTGTGGATTGAGCTGTGTGGTTGGAGAAATATGCTGTCTTGTGTCCTCTTGGCTTTTTTCCTTTCTCTCTCTTTTTAACAGCTTCATTGAAATATAATTTACATGCCGTGCAATTCATCAGTGAACACGGACAGCTCAGTTATTTTTAGTAAATTTATAGAGCTGTCCAGCCATCGCTACAACCCATTTGGACACGCTTCCGTCGCCTCAGATTCCCGAGGCCCTGCTCCCCTCCACCCCTGGCAGCCACACCTGCTGTCTGTCTACAGTCTGCCTGCCTAGGAACCTCACGTGGATGGAAACACATGCTAGGTGGCTTTTGGGGCCCATCTTCTTTCACGTAGCATTTTGTTTCGAAGTCTGTTCCTTTCCACGGCTGTATAAGTCACTGTGCGTTTATCAGCTTGCCTGCTGATGGACAGCTGGCCAGCGTCCAGGCTGGGGCCACTGTGAGTAGTACGGCTTCTTGGCTTGTTCCAGGCCTGGTGCTTCAGGTTGTGTGTCTGTGTGATGACCAAGGAGCTCCCTGGTCCCTGAATGAAAAGGGATGACAATGTCCCCACTGTTTCCTGCTCTGGGGTCTGGCCCCCAGGAGGCCTCCATTCACAGAACGGAACTCCGGTCACAGTTCTTTTTTGTGACTTTTGAAATTTTGAAATCTTGGGAGATTTGGATGTGAGATTAAGTAACGGGAAGCTGTAAAATGATGGAACCTAGGAAGTGAATTGCAAACCTAAGGAACACATAAGAAAGTGGGTAACAAGCATCTGAAAATTGAGAGTCAGTGGACTGGAAACCCAAGAACCAAACAGACCATAAATTCTGTCAGGTCTCACCTGCTTAGTAACCCGCTTTCTAGAATGATGTGTTCAGTCACTGTGACAAAAGTGCTGGAATGATGAAAGATGAGACAAAAGAGAAGGTGAACAAAATAGAGGGAAACCTGTGTTTCTCCGGTCTTGCTTTCTAGTGCAATAGAGATGCTGCTAATCTTTGCACTGTGAGTGCTAATCTCATAGCTTTCCCTGCATCTCAGTTCTTAAAAACAGGCAGAAATGAGGAAAAGGCGAAGGCTGCCAAAGAGAGTTCTGAGTGCCCTCAAGGAAGGAAAACATATCTGGGGGCTTTACAAATGTATGTTGAAAAGAAAACAGCATCCAGGGGACGTGAGCTCATTAATTAAAGAGAGAGGATGACATTTAGAAAGATGGCCTACAGGATCAAGTGCCACTCTGCTATTTTAAATCTGTCTTGAACAACAATAAAAAAAAAAAGATTTGAGAACAATTAAGGAGCAATAATGATCTGGTAAAAATAGGTATCTATAAAAAGCACTAAAGGGAACACTTGAAAAATGTGAGCACACGCAAATCAGCGGGTCTTGGTTACACGCACTTGAGGGTGAGGGGAAATTAGCTTGAATGTGAAGATGTGTTGGATTCTCTGCAGAGCCATGAATTCCCACAGGGGAAATGGGGATATGAAGTTGGAGAAAGAACCAAAGCCATGCGGGCTCGGTGTTTTAAACAGAAGTGGAGAGAGGTGGGGTCATCCTGGAAAGTGCAAATTAAGTGTGTGGTAAAAGGATGGATGCTAAGATGAGCAGAGGTTTTGGAACCGCAGTTAATACCAACAAGAGCACGAAATCTGGGAGAACGCCAGTGAGGGGTTCCAAGGAGAAATCACCAAAGACAAAGCCAATTACTTTTTTAGGCCCCAACTTTAAGGAGTGAATAGGCTGAAAGTGATTTCATTTCTGGGTTTCAGCCAACCAATTCTCTGCCAGTCTCAGGGGTAATTATTGTGCTTGGGAGAGCTATTCAGAGTGACCTGGCTAGGAGCACCACCAAACAGATGGGACGACCAGAAACAAAAAGGATCGACATATGGTGATGTATCTGTTGAGGAACAGGGAAGGCGCCTTGCAGATGCTTCCGGGATCGGGGGAAATCGCCTCTCCTGAGACCACGTCTGCAGGGCCTGGAAGGGACAGCCTGGAGGCTGGACAATGGTTCACCCGCTGCTTCAGAGCTTTCTGGTATGGGTTTGATAGGAAGCACAGCTCAAAATCCAAGGCCTCTGAAGATCTACAAGTTCACAAAATAATCTCAAAGTGTAAAAGTAATCTGATGTAAATTTCTGTGAAAAAATCAAGACAAGGACTCACAAGTACTTTTGCATAATCTACGTTTGCAGAAAAATATGGGAATTCAATCCGAAGTCTAAAATTTAAAAAAGACACCCATTCCAAAGGTGATGCAAACTTCTCCAAAACTGGATTCAAAGACTGAAGGCTGCGGGTCCTCTATTCTATGGCTGCATTGAATGTGTCCGGATTCTCACACATGTCCCTCTTTGTCAGCACTGATCAGTGTGTGGGTGGAAGAGGCCCCCATGACAGGAGAGCGTCCTGGACGGCTGTCGGACGCAGGTTCAGGTGCAGGCGGTCAGTGAGTACCAGCGTGCCGAGCGCTGGGTGGAACAGCCTCTGCAGCCAGTGTCCTGGGCCCCCTTCCTGCAGGTGGCTGGCTCCACGCACAGTGAGGTCCCCTTCCCGGCAGGGCTGGTGGGGCTCCTCTCTCGGGAGCGGGTCCCCGAGGTCTGTCCTCTGGGCACCCTGACTCCCCGGGCTGACGGTGTTTCCACGATGGGGGTCGATTCTCTTCTGAACCCAGTGGTGGGGGCAGCGAGGTAAACCCATCATGTAAATAATCTGGGCGTTTTCTGGGAGGAAGTAGGCAGTGTCTCAGGTATGTTTCCTGGTCTGTTTACTCTCAGGGACGGACAGCAGTGTCGTCCCAGACTGGCCATCCACTCAGCCAGGCCAGGTCTGCTCTGTTTCCTGAGAGCATGGAGGCCACTGAAGGTCTCGGCAGGCCTGCGGCTGCCCCGTCCAACACAGAGGAGCCCATCACTCGAGCCGTCACGCCCACCATTTTCTGGCCGTTCGAGGCCACTTAAGTCCTGACCACAAAGTCAGAGGCTTCCAGGCAGTGCTGGCACAGCGCCCACCAGGATCCTGCCGTTCGTGGAAGACCCACTCTGGCCGCTTCCCTGTCGGGTGGCAGAAACCAGGGGCGGTGTGGGAGTAGCTCTCCCAGCTCAGCGCGCACAGACGCGTGGGGGCGGAGCTACTCAACGCACTCTCCCCACGTCCCTCTCCCCCACCTTGGTGCGCAGGTGAACCACACCACAGCCCATCACCCAGATGATGGGGTCTTCGGGACCCCGCACCCCTGTGCCAGCCTGAGGAGGCTGGGTCAAACGGGTCATTGACCATTTCAATACAATGGCATAAACTTAAGATGCTCTACGGTCGCTCTGAAGCAGGTCTTAGAATGAGCTGTAAGGAAGCCATGCAGTTAATACACACGTATTGTTTCAGGGCAGCTACAGATTGAGCCCAACAAAAGGAAGGATTTGAACTAAAAGGGAGAACATTATTCGTTGCATTATTGGGTATTTCTTTAAGCAAGGCTGGAAATCTCAGCATTTTAGCTGAAGTCAAGACCTAATTTCTTCAATTTTAAAAGAGCTTTTTTTTGTTTAATTTGACAGTTTACTTTATATAATTATGACCCAAGAAATTCTCTCAACTGTGAAAAAACAGTCTCCTCTTAGACTTGCCATCAAAAAAGTAAAAACAATCGTGTGTGTCTGTGACTATAGGTTTATAGTTTTAGGCTTTTGTTTCAACTGTGATCATATGCAAAGACCCAGCCAATCCGTCCAGATCACACAGCTCAGGGGATCCACTGTGGTTTTTGAATGTGAATAATCCATTTCACTCCCTCTTGAAAGGATGCTCCCCCCACCCCCAGGGCAGGGGGGTCAGGTTTAATTAACTGCCTGGGCTGAGCGAACTGAGAAGCAGCGTATGCAGAGAGGAAAGACGGCCCTTCAATGCTTCAGACACATGCTACCCTTTCTCCCCAAGATCTTGTTGTTTGAAAAAAAGTCACATAAATTAAACATGGCTAACCCCTTTCGGGGGTATTTTTTTAAACAAGTTTTTGTGTTAAACTACGAGGGTGAATCAAAAATTATCCACACTCTGGCTGTAGTATTTATAGAAGTTTTAATATAACCAGAATGCAGATAATTTTTGACTCACCCTTGTACTTTGTATAAAAGCCTTGCTGATTTCTGTTTAAATGTTTTAAAGGTACAGCTGAGATTTCAGTAACTGAAGACAGCAGTTTGTTGCCCGTCTGTCAAGCACAAACTCCAGTCCTTCCACGGTCAAGCTCAGTGAGCAGCACGGCTCGTTAAATGCACTGATTTATGGAAGAGATGCATAAAGAGGGTCTCAGAGGATGGGCCGGCGGACGCCCAAAGTAGAGACGCACCTCTCAGAGGAAAAGGAGTTTTGGGGCTGGCCGTCTTCCCCACCTGAACTGGGGGCCCCTGGACAGGAGGCAGAGACACTGATGCAGAGGAGCCAGGGTTGTCCCAAAGCTGAGAGGGACCCAGGGTTGTAACGGGAGAGCCCACCAGCTGAGGGTGGGGCTTGCCCCCCGGGGCACCTTTGATGACAAGCCACACTGAGGACGAGCAGGCAGAGACATAGAGCTTAGCTCTGATTCTTAAAATATTCAACGTTGGCTAAGCCCCTCGTTTAAAGAGTGCTTAGCAGTGCCGGACAGAGCGTGCGTTTAGCTATTTTAACAGATTCATCTTAAGGAAAACAAAAATTAGAACCGAGAGAAAAATACAATCTCTGCCTCTCCCGGCTGTGGAAACACAGGTGCTCGACGGCAGGGCCTCCCCGCCGGCTGTGGGAGGATGGCGCCCCCTTACCTGGGATGCCCTCCTGGCTGTAGCAGGTCTTGTGCATCTTCCCCATGAAGAGCTCCAGCCCGATGATGGCGTAGATGATGATGACGAACAGCACGAGCAGGGCGATGTGCAGCAGGGGGACCATGGCCTTGATGATGGAGTTCAGAACCACCTGCAGACCTGCAACGGCAACGCTCACTGTCCACCCGCCGCTGCTTGGAGCTCACGCGGTCGGCCCAGGCTCGCCCCACCGTGAAGGGTCTCACACGCCGGTTTCAGGTGAGGAAACCGTGGCTCCGAGTTACATGGTCAGAGAGACACCTGGGGCAGCTGGATCCAGGTGGCCCCGAGGCCAAACCTCCCCAGGAGCCACCTCCAAATGGCAGGAGGGGTAGAGCTGTCCTTCTAAGGGCATTTCAGCTGGGGAAGATGCAAACAGTCCTAGAGACGGATGGAGGTGATGTTGGCTTAGTGCTACTGAACTGTGCCCTTAGAAGTGGTTACATGAGACAATTTGGTTTGCATATATTACCACAATAAAATTCTTTTTCAAGTACCCAGATCCCTTCAGGGGAAAAAAAAAAGAGTAAATCAAAAAAACGTTCTTTCACAACTGGTCTTGTCAGTGTGACCCAGGGGTCTGCAGGCATATGCTGCCGTCTCATGAGGAGAAGGACCCCTCACTTATAAGCTGGACCATAAACACCCCAGAATGTTCCTTGTTTAAAGGAGATGTTGCACATGTTCATTTGTAAATGGAGGTTCCTGGCAAGCCCCCCTAGGTCTCCCCCAGACCCCAGAAAGCCATCCGTCAACAGGGGGGCACTGTCTCCATGTCCCAGAAGAGAAGTGGGGGAAGGGCAGGCTCCCCTGCTCACATAAGGGCCAGTCATGCAGAGGGTCTCTGGGGGGGGCGACCTTAGACACAGTATGGCAGGACCCCCACCTCTGAGTCAGCCCCCACAGGGCACTTTTAGTGTCTCTGACGCACCCACCAGTCACGGACAGCCTCCCACCTCTCCTGCACTGGGGGTGTCACCCCCCTCGCCCACCGCCCTCGCTACTGCTGAGTGGAGGCTGGACACCCCTTCTCCAGGCCCCGAGGAGGTCCCTGGGGCTTCGTGATCTGGAGAAGTGGGGTTCGCAAGTCTAATTAGGAGAACACGCCCCAGCCGTTAAGCTGAGCTGGGGTCAGGAAACCAAAGAAGAGACAAACTAGAATAATTTCACCTGTGAATTAATGAGAGGGCTTTGCAGCCTCCCAATAGAACAAGATGCTTTCAGATCCAATGGTTCCATTAATTAGCAGGTTGTACACACACTGTGATGACGTGTGCAGAGCCACAGAGGAAGCTGACAACCGAGCTGCACAGAGCCTTTCAGGGTGTCTGTGGGGGGTGAGCGCCCCTAGTGCTGCTCACACCCCCGATCCGGCTGCCCCGGCCACGAGGGGAACACGACTGGGCCTTCAGTGTTCAGTGACAAGGCAGAGAATGTAGGGGTCACAGGATGGGGAGGCCTCCTCCTGCCCTACGAGGCTCTGTATGGGGGTCCACCCCGCCCCCTCCCAGCCCCTCGCTCTCTGGACTCCTGGTCCAACAGCGTTTCTTGTAGACTCAAACATGCCATCCTTCCTCCTGCCATGGGGCCACTGTCCGTGCTGTTTCCTTGGCCTGCAATGCTTTTCCACAATTCCCTCCAACTTATCCTTCTGCTCTCAGCCCGAGCATCCCCCTCCGGGGACCCTTCCCCAAGCTCCTGGACCAGAGACGTCTCCTTTCTTACATGTCTTCTTGGACCCACTTCCTTTGCTTTGGGACGTGAGTCTGCATTTGGAATTACATGTTCACTAAGTGGCTTTCAACCATTTATACCCGTCTCCCACGTTGGGCTGAGTTTTGTGAGGTCGGGGACTGTGGGCTCTTCTGGCCATCTTATTGCTGAGGCAGCTCTGCAAACAGACCGGCGAGTTTCCCGGGCCTGCAGGCCGGGCTGCGAACAGGCCCAGAGGAAGTCGAAGCAGCCCTGCTTCTGTCCACCGTCGGGGGCCGTCAGAACCTGACCGATGCTCTGGTCCCTCCCATCCCTGTCGGGGCGCTGGCACCCTCCCCCCGCTGGGCACCGAGACCAGACCTGGGCCTCCAGGCTCCTCCCTCCGATCATTACCAAGTCCTGCCAGTTTGCCTTTGAAGTGTTTGAGACAAGTATAAATACCTGTTACTATATAAATAATACATGCTCATTACAGAGGAGATGGAAAACGCTTATTATAGAGAAATTAGAAAACACAGGGAAGGAGGAAAAGAAAGAACTCGTCCATCATCCCACCACCCAGAGGGAACCCCTAACAGCCTTTTGGGGTATATTTTGGACATTTTGGTCCCTGGGGTTGGTCACCTGGTTAGCCAGTCTCCCTGCTGTCTGGTCTTCATGCTGTGGCTGTGATGCTCAAGTGGAAAGTGTCACATCCCTGATGAAAGTCCTCCTCTGACACCCTGTCACCTGCTTCATCCAGCCCAATGGCCCCTGACGCCAGCTCACACCTCACTCTCCAGCCACAACCAAGCCCCGAGCTTCTCCAGCAGCAGGCCTCCCCGCGTCAGCACATGCTGTTCCCCCAGTGGACACTGTTCCCTGCCTGACACAGAGCCCCAGCCTGACAACCTCTCATCTGTGCTCCTCTGCACACGGCAGGGACTCCTTGTGCAGGCTGCGTTCAGAAGACAGAAACCACGCTGTTCAAGGATCTTCAGGAGACACTGAGGTATGTCATTGGGAAAAGGCAGACTCAGGGAGTGGAAAGGGTACAGGCACAGAGGGGGCTGTCAATGACCTTCATAGGATTTAACTTGCTGTTTTGAGGAAGAGGACTTGGTGGAATTCAGTATAACTATAGGGATGGAGTCAGGACCAACCAGGAAGATTTAGGTTCAACACAAACAAAGACTGTCCAAGAAACAGACCTAAGGTGGAGTGGGATGCTCCAATAGGTAGTGAGCTCCCCATCCCCAGAAGGATGCAAGCAGTGACTGAATATGCTCATGGAGGAGGAGCCTTGGTGGGGATTCAGCCAGTGGGTAAAGGATAGCCCCAGAGCACAGAAGTCCCCAGCCCTCATCGATGTGTAATGAAGACTCATCAGGGGCAGGTGGGTGACCCCAATTCCCCCTGGCGCAACCTGGGGAAGTAGGTACTGTCATAACCACATTTACAGAGGAGAAGTTCGAATTCTAGAGAGGTTATGAGTGGCCTACGGTGGCGTCCCAGCTGGTGAGGGAGGCACGGGGCTCGGTCGGGGCTTCACGACTGTGCTAAATGCCTCCCATGGGCCCCGGCCCCTGGCTCTTAGCCTCCACGATTGGAGTCTGTGAAGCAGCGGCACATGCTTGTGACATTTGCCGGGAAGGCAGGGGGGTTGGCCTTGCCCTGCTTCCAGGGGGGCCCCACTGCCGCCAAGGCCCTGCCCACCGTCCTCACGGCCGGCCCGGGTCAGCAGCAGGCAGACTGCGGTGTGAAGGCACTGTCAGAGCCCCCCTTTCTCCGCCCCCCGCAATGACTCTCAAGGCCTGAGTCTCAACAGCGTCTCCTCGGATGGGCTCACAGCTGTCCCCAAAACAGCTCCTCCTGCTCCTGTTCCACCTCAGAAAACACAGCAACATCTCTGCACCAAAGTGCTCTCCTCGGATGGGCTGGTGAGCAGGGTCCCTGCGGGAACCCTGGGTCCAGACAAGCCTGGTGGAGCGGCTGCGGTAAGGGACCCTGTGAACACGAGCTCACTGAGGGCCACACCCACAGTGAGTCTGTGTTCTGGGCCCTTAATCAGGACGTGAGACCAGACAAATACATGTGGACTCACAGGGGCAACAGGATAGGGTATTTCGTGTGAAAAAGACACCGGAAAATGTAGTTTCAGAAATTGGTCTCTCATTTGCAGTTTGTGCAGGTATGCAGGTGACCTCCTCCCGTCTAGGAAGTCTGGCTGCCAGACTCGGGGAAGGTTACCATTGAGCTGCCCCACCAGGCATGTGGCAACACCGCCGTGGTCTCAGAGCCCCTTCAGGACTCTGCAGGGGGTGTTTCCTGCCGCTGGAGGGAGACACCAACTCCTCTGTGCAGGAGGACACCATCATCACCATCACCATCATCACCATCACCACCATCATCACTATCATCACCATCACCACCACCATCACCAGCATCACCATCACCATCATCACCATCATCACCACCATCACTATCATCACCATCACCACCACCATCACCAGCATCACCATCACCAGCATCACCATCATCACCACCATCACCAGCATCACCATCACCAGCATCACCATCATCACTATCATCACCATCACCACCACCATCACCAGCATCACCATCACCAGCATCACCATCATCACCACCATCACCAGCATCACCATCACCAGCATCACCATCATCACCACCATCACCAGCATCACCATCACCACCATCATCACTATCATCACCATCACCACCACCATCACCAGCATCACCATCACCAGCATCACCATCATCACCATCACCAGCATCACCATCACCAGCATCACCATCATCACTATCATCACCATCACCACCACCATCACCAGCATCATCATCACCAGCATCACCATCATCACCATCATCACCATCACCAGCATCACCAACATCACTATCATCACCATCACCACCACCATCACCAGCATCATCACCATCATCACCATCACCATCACCAGCATCACCATCACCATCGCCAGTATCACCAGCATCATCACCATCATTAACATCCTCATCATCACCATCAATATCAGGTTGAGACAACTGGCCTATGCTTACTTCTGATCTACAAGAACCAGTTTGTACCAGCTAGAAATCGGAGGTGTGATAAATCTCACAAATCACGTTTTGTGGCTTCATTTGGCTGATGAAGCAATGGACCCTTTTAATGGCCTCACAGTATTAATGGCTCTCAAAAGAAAATAGGTTTAGAACTAGGAAGGCAGTAGTTCTCTCTGGGGTTAAGGAGTAAGCTCGTCACATGGAGGCTCAAGGGTGCCTGACAGAGGGAGGAAGAGCTCTTGCCTGGAAGGCTCCCTACTGTCTCAAGCTTCATTATTTTCTTTGCATGTTCTTATTAAAATATCCTTATTCATTAGAGCTTTTCATTTATTTTTAATTTAACCTTTCCATCTTAATACATTTCTGTATCCCATAAGGGCTTCAGTGAGCACTAAAGGAGGATTTTGGCCTGGGAAAGGGATAGTGGATACTCTGTTGCCTAATACGTTACAAACTATAAGGGTAATTAAAATATCAACCTTCATGTTGAATTAATTGTTTGTATTAGCAATATAACTTGGAAAGAAGTCAAAGGGAAAATATAAAAAAATTATGACATTAGAAGAAAATAAATATGGCAAAAAGGAGACAAGATGATCCACACTGAACAAGAATGATGGCAACACTAGCTCCTGTTTCTTGAGAACCCAGCATGTGCTGGGCACCATGTTAAGTGCTCTGCACATATCATTTCATTTAATTCTCTCACTGTCTTGATAAAGATAAACGAGCCGAGATTTGGGTAAGACCAGTGACTTATCCAGGATGACACACCTGGAGCTGGAGTTAAAAACCACGTCAACTTGACCCTAAGCTCTCCACTCTCAGCCACTGTCCTGGCAAAAACGGCAAATGTACCACAGACTCTCTGACCCTGCGCCATGGCAAATGTTGGTATTGATCAGGGCCTCTTCTCTTCTGGCCCCAAATGGGGCCTTGCGATCCTTCCCAAAAGTAAATCTCTCACAACAACTCTGATCCATGGGAAGCAACTGGACCATGATCTGCCACCCTGTATATGCTGCCCCCCTGCAGGTGACAACTGTCTCTTTCTGCTATAGGAAAACTAGGATAAGGGCTGCTTTTGGGACCTGCCAATGACGCAGATCCCTGGGTCTATACTTTTTCATCTGTTTTAGACATTTTTGGAAAAAATTGTGAAATATACATATAGGAAAGTGTAAAAAGAAAGATGTTACAGTATATAATTTATCATAAAACAGAGCCACGTATCTATCACTCAGATCAAGAAATAGAACATCAGCAGCTCTATGAAGCCCCACTCATGCCCCTCCAGGTAGAGTCCCCTCCCACAGCAAGTTAACCACTGTATTATACTTTAATAACAAGTTAAAATGTACTTCACCACATCAGTAAACAAAATCCTGTCTATCAATAGATGTAGAAAAGATTTCATAAATTCAGCATTTATTCCCTAATCTTTTACACTCTTTTCTGTATTTTCCATTCTTTCGATTCTCTGTTCTTCAGTTTTGATATTTCCCCCAACCTTGCCACAGTTCAATAATTCGGTTTTCACCTGTGTCAAATCTTTCAATCAATTAACTGCATCTTTTATTCTTTTTGGCCACATGGCTTGTAGGCTCTCATTTCCCAAGCAGGGATTGAACCATGGAAGTGAAAGCCTGGAATCCTATCCACCAGGCTACCAGGGAACTCCCAATTCACACTGCATTTTCATATTTGATTTTGTATTCTTCATTTCTAAAATTTACATTTGGTTCTTTTCCACATCTTTTGGTTCTCTGGAAAATTATCCACCTTGCCTTTCATCTCTTTGAACATAGTAAATATGGTTATTTTCAAGTCTATGTCTGATAATTCCAATATCTAGATCCCCTGAGGGTCTATTTCTATTGTCTATAGTTTCTGCTCCTTTTCACTCATGTTATCTTGTCTCTTCGTGTACCTAGTTATTTTGTATTGTGGGTTACACTCTATTTTGCAAAATTGCATTTCAAAATAATTGGAGAACTTTGATAATGTTATCTTTCTCTAGAGAGGACTCATATTTGTTTTTGTCTGGCATCTTTTTCAAGTTTTAGAAAAGAGAAGATTTAGACTATTTGCCCAGCAATTTCTAATTGTCCTCAGGAGGACAGTTAATCCAAATTACTCCACCTGCCATTTCAGAAAGCAAAAGTGACCTGCGCTTTCTAAGGAAGAAACTCCCTAGGGAAGTCCCCTCATTATAGGTTTTCCTACCGCCCTCACTGCAGAACCAGGTCACTGGGTCTTTAAATAAATGGACGTATTCTAAAGGGTTGGGAAATCTCGGCCAGTCAAATTCTCTTAGTGTCAGACCTTGGATAGAGCTTCCTGGAGTGACGTTTCTGGTGACTGGCTGTGTGCAGAATCATAGGTAATAGGATTAAACAGGAGGGAGTCATGGTTTGGTTACAGTCGCTGCTGAGTCTCATGCCTTCTCTCAGAAACGTGTAGAAGGTGCAGCTTTTAGGAAAATTGAAAAGCGTCTCCAAGTTTTTGGTGGCAAATGAGATATACTCAGTATGAGTTATCAGGTTGGATGAGTCCCTAAGACAGCCCTGATGATGGCTCTCTAACTCTTTTCCCAACAAATGCCATTATACCAGGCAACTTACAGCTTCCTCTTCCTGGCTGTCTTTGAGGTGGAGTTTAACAAAGAACCAAGCTTGTTTATTGCTGACAACTTATGGTGATGCTACGGCATGAGTTATCCTTTCTATGTATGTTCTAGGATACCAGACTGACTGATTTCCCATTTGGCTCAAATCGCAGATGAATCAATAGGGACCTTGGCACTGATCAAATTTTCTATAGGGGGAAAAGTCTCCAAACATATGCTTCATGTTTTTGTTTTAAAGAGATTTCAGATTTACTGGGAAAAAAACGCCAGGCTATTTTCTCTCCTCTACTAATAACTGTGTGACCTTGGCAGTCATGTTACCTTCTTGGGTCTAGGTCTCAACATCTTTAAAATGAGAACCTAGGATAAGAAAGCCCACTCCAGCTCTAAGATTTGCTGGGTTGTTATTTTCCAAATATCTTAAGAAAGATTCTAGTACCTTTCCTTCCTCCAAATACTACTGTCCCTTATACACAATAATTCCTCAATGTGTGTGACAAATGAATTAATATATAACTTGTATAATATAATATAGCATTATATTATATTACATCAGAAATAATGTTATATATGAAATAATGTTACATCAGAAATAGCTTATGTAACACATATAACTTACACCTGCTAACATACTAGTCATTCATATTGTGATTTAAAAATCAAGTCTACTTCCATTTCCAAAAGGAAGAACTGGTACCAAATGAGCCCTTTCACCATAAACATTAAAAAACTGGACAAAAATATGAGACAACTGTTTTCCAAAAGTGAACATAAAGTAGCTCAGGTCTATAATTCCTGAGAGAATTGAAACTCAAAGATGAACACAATAATCACCCTGGTTCTCTGCAAACAGTTTCCTGACTGCACCATGAAGAGCAGACAGACCACTGGTCTGAGAATCTGGGAAGCTGGGGTGGGACATCAGAGAGGAGACAGCTAAGTAGACATGAGGCCTCAGAAGTTTGTGTAGGGGTCTCTATGTGTCCATAGCCCTGCCATAGTAAAGGGATCAAGCTAACATCTCATTAAGACTCTGGCCAACCAACTGTGACACCAGAAAGGGTACATTTTAGGAGCCAGGACCTTACCCTGGAGTAAGATGCCCTCTAGACCCATCCTGACAACATAGCACTGAGCTTTGATAAGATCTGAAAGGGAAATGAGGTGAGGGGCTTGAGCTTTTTGCTTGATCTTCACCAGCAAGTGCAGAACCACAGGTTCATGGTGGGGCAGCCAGTAACTGAACTTCCTGCTGAAGAGTCAACACTCTTAGGAAGGCAATCAAATCCAGGTCTCTACAACATACAAATCATGATCCCAGTATTCAGAACAAAACCATCAGATGCATAAGGAAATGGGAAAATGTGACACATAAGCTAAAAAAAAAAAAAAAAAACAGTCAAAGAGGACTGAAAATCAGACTGCTCAGATGTTGCACTTAGCAGACAAGGATTTTAAAATAGCTTAAAGAATGCTTAAAGTGTTAAAGGAAAATATATTAAAAGAATGAAAGGAGTATATGGTCTTAAGGAGAGATCAGATGGGGGATTCCACAGAGAGATGGAAACTATAAAAAGAAGCCAAATGGAGATTCTATGACTGAAAAGTAACTGAAATGAAAACGTCATTGAATAGGCTTAGTGAAGGTGGAGGTGGCAGAAGAAAAAGTAATGAACTGGAAAAATAATCAATAGAAACTATTCAATCTGTGGACACAGAGGAAAAAAGATTGAAGATAACTGAACAAAGCCTTGGGGACCAATGAGATAACAGAAAACGGCCAAACATAAGTGTGATTGGTGTCCCAGACAGAGAAAAGTGAGATTGGGGTGGGAAAAAAATATTTGAAGAAATAATGGCCAAAAACTTCCCAAACAATTTATGGATGAATCTGAGCAGCTCAGAAAACTCTAAGCAGGACAAACATACAAAGTGGCACATCACAGTCAAGTGCTGAAAATCAAAGATAGAGAGAAAATCTAGAAACAGCCAAGAAAAAAGAAGCATGTATACAGGGAACAAGATGAGAATATTGGTGACTTCTCATTGGAGAAGATGGAGGCCAAGAGAAAGTGGAATAACATCTCTAATGTTCTGAAAGAAAAAACTGTCAATCAAGAATTCTATGTCCAGGAAATATTCTTCCAGAAAAGGATGGGATGGACATTTTCAGATAATGAAAGCTGAGATAATTCATCACCAGAGACCTATTTTACAGAAATGCCAAGGGATGTCCTTAAGGGTGATGGGAAATGACACCAGAAGGAAACTCAGATCTACGGAAAGGATTAAACAGTCCCAGAAATGGTAAATAAGTGGGCAAGTATCAAAGGTTACATTTTAGGTTTTCTCATAATTTACTTAAAAGACAATTGACTGTTTAAAGTAAGAAATATTAATACAGAATGAGGTTTATAATACTTGTAAAAGTAGAAGATGTGTAAGGCTCACACAGGGTAGAGGGTTGTGTAAATGAAATCATACTACTGTAAGGCTCTTACATTTGGACTGTACACTTAAAATGTGTGAATTTTACTGAATATAAATTATGCTTCAATAAAGTGGACTTTAAAAAATCAAGTGTGGATGTTCCCCTCCCTCTAATCAGTCCAACCTGGAGCCTGAGGTTGGTACACAGGGAGTTGGACCCACAGAAATACCAGTAGCTAAAATTTGCTGAATGCATCTTACATGTTGACCACAATTCTAAATGCCCTGCCAGCACTTATGTATTTAATGCTCACACCACCACAAGGTAAGTGCAATTTTAACCCCCACTGTATATAGACTGGGACGCTGAGGCACACAGCTAACAGGTGGTGGCTCTGGGGATTTGAACCTAAGGAGTGGGACCTCACTGTCGGTGTCCTCAGCCACTCACTGTCACAAGCCATAAGAGGGCACGGACCAAGCGTCACAGGTGGCTGGGGCTCATGTTCTGCGTATCGATCACTTCATGGGACACTGACCTCGCTGTGTCTTCATTTCTTCTCCCCTCATTTTTCTTTCCAGCGTTTATAAAGCACGGGTCACTTGTAAGCATAAGTGGCCTTTATTATGACCATTATTATAAATTAGGTGACAGTCACCTCACTGCTGGCTGTAATTTCAGGTTTGGGATGTCCAGGGAAGGGCTGGACATTAAAGAGAATCAATGACAGAGCTTTCTGAGTTTAAGAAGCTCTGTCTCCAGTGTGACCTACACCACTGGCCACGGTCCTGGGCACAAGGTCAGTGCTTGGGAAAGAGTCCCCTCTGGATCAGTTGCTGCTGGGCTGGGAGCTGCTGAGGGTCATGCCCTGCCTGGGACCTGGGCTAGAATTAGTGATTCCAAAGGAATTCTCAACTCACTGCTGCTCTCTGTCACTGAAGCACAGAATGATACTGCTCAGAAGAACTTTAGGGCTGAGACTGTTTAACCCCCTCGTTTCCCAGAAGCCAAAACTGAGGGTCGGAGGTTAAAGGGTAGGTCACACAGCTGGCCAGACTTAGGTCCCTGATGTTCACACTGGAGGCCCAGAGAGCCTCCCACTTCACCATGAGAAGACCATTTCTCATCAGCCCCTGTGGCCAGGGGTCAGGGACCATCGAAATATAAATAAACCAACACCTGAAGTATCACCTGTCTTCAGTCTCGAGAGCCAGGGGGAGTACCTGCTGTCAAGGTGTCTCCTCCAACAACAGAGGCCTGTGTCCTGCAGGGGGTGTCCTCACCCTGGAAAGTGGCCTGAGCCCATCTCCCTTCATGGCTCTGGGAGAAGCACTTGGGGCCATACCTGCCTGTCTGTAAATTAGGGCTCACGTCCCTGCCTTCCTGGACCACTGGGCCGGTTAAGCCGCCAACAAAGCTCCTGGAGCTGAGAGCCTGGCACAGATGCCCAGGATCGCGTTCAGCTGCTGGTAATGCTGACATTTATCCCCGCCTACGTTTTGTTCTCAATTCCAAAGGGGACATTTTCCTGCTGGGGGAGTCTGTGCACCTCAGTAAACAGGAGACGTTTTCTTGCTCACTACAATTTTTAAGCTGCTGCAGGTAGAGCACAAACAATGGGGTCTTCCCTGGTTTAGCCACATGCTGTCACTGACACTCAGTTACTTGTCCATCAAACTCCACGGCAGCAGGACTACAGCTTTTGGAACATGCTCCCTGTTTAAATGAACTTACTTTGCTGTGTTTCTTTTCTTAGGACCAGCCACTGCGGCTCATCACCATCCAGAAAGCCTCTCGTCAAGAGATGGGTTTACAAGACTCTTAGCTGTTAGAAGCTCATGGGGCTTTACAGGTAAAAATCTTCCCCATGGAACACCTGTCATTCATCCCACTTGATAGGTAGAGAAACTGAGACAAAGCACAGAGCAGAGGGGTCTGCAGCAGAGTCGGGACTGTGACTATGCCACCCTCCCACCTCGGAGTCTGGGCCCCTGGGAGGCACCGGGAGGGGGAGGGGCAGGAGCTGCCAGATGGGAGGAGGGGGCTGCGGCTGGGGAGTCCCACGTGGGAGGGGCGAGCGTGGATTCCTAGCTGCCTAGATGGACGTGAGGGGTGCTGGGGCCTGGGTGGGGCGTGTGGGGCCGCATCGGGAATTCTGCTCTGCTTCTGATGGGCAGGCTGGCCCTGGGTCGCTGACTTCAGATTCCTCTTCCTGCTGATTCCAACCTGTTTGGGATGTTAAGAGGCCAGGCTGTGCACGGTGCCCCCAGAGGGCTCTGTGGGCTGTGGGGGGGGAGATGGGGGGGCACCCACATCCCCAGCTTCCTTCCCTCTCGGGGCAGCTGTGAGTCACGTGTTGGGGGCGCTCTGCAGGCTCCGAGACCCCCAAGTAGGGGTCCAGCTTATAGCCGCCGCAGGGTCCCAGGTGCCAGGCGGCTGTGTCACCTCGAGGAAGCCATTCAGCTGATCCGGGCAGCATCCCCGTCTGCTGGTGGACACTCGGTTGGACCGGATGTCTGAAGTCCCTTCCCACTCAGACACCCTGATCAGGAATCGCACCATGAGACGATGGAAGGAAAGAGGTGTAATCACTTCCTCTTTCCGTGCGAGACGTGCTGGAGGAAGGTTCCTGAACAGGGTGAGCAGCCTCAGCCCGTGAGAAGCAGGGCGAGGGGCGAGGGGTGGGCCCATGGGCGGCCCTCTGCACGTGCCCTGTCCTTGTAAGTGTCCCTCGTTTTGGATAAGGTTCCATGGCATCTAAGACCCCCCGCCAGGACAAAAGGGATGAGAAAGCAGAGAAAGCAAAGTAGAAAGTGAGGGAGGAAGAGGACCAAGTCCAAGGAGACAGAAGAGGAGAAAGGGCTGGGGGTGGCGGGGCGGGGGGGGGGAGGCAGGAAGGCCAGGCGCTGCGTGGGTACTGGCAGTGGAGGGTGAGATCGTGCAGCAGGAAGGAGATTTAGGGCCTCACAGCTCAGGCCCTCCAGGTTACAGGCCGAATGGAGGTGCGGAGCAGGGACGGTGTGCCCAGTAGCACAGGCTGGTCTGGGGTGAATGTGGGCTGCAGTCTGAGTGGGCTGTGCACCCACCCTGCCTGTGTCACGTGGGCTCTTGACTGGGTTAAGTCACATGAACCAGGAGGACCGGGAGGTGGTGACACGGGCAGCGGGAAAAGCAGCCAATGGGCAGGAAACAGTGGATTCGAGCCTCTGCTCTGAATAGGAATCTTCCCTGGGATTCGGTTTCCAAAATCTGTACATTTCAGGCCTGAGTTGCTTGATTTGCAAGTATCAGCTCCAGACAGACTTCCCCTCATCCAGTCTGGAATGGTAAGGTGTCCTCGGATAGGAGCTGCCTGCCGGGACTATCTTTGGTGCCAGAGCCCTGCTGCCTTGCAGCTCCCCCCCACCAGGCATGGGACACTGTCCTCGAGCAGGACTGCAAACCCCTGTGGCCCCGCTTCCTAACGAGCCCATGTCAGGCAGGACGGCAGGACCATTTCTGAATCATCAAAGTGTGGGAACACTCAGGAAAGTTGATTCCAGAAGCTCTAGTCTGCCCCCAGTGGGTCTGATTAACGGGCAGTCTTTCTAATCAGGGCAGCCAATCTCACAGCCACTAAGCCCCAGGAGGGGAGCCCATTCTAGGGAGAAACTGCCTTGCAGGACGAGGGGCGTTCCCCTGGGTACTTGGGCACTGGTGCGAGGTGTTAACTTTTACAGCAGGAATTTTACAATCAAGAATCCACTCTACGAAGAACAACACGAAGAGGGCCAGGGTCCTGCAGCAGGAGGTGAGTGAGAGCAGGATGCCCTGGCCGGCCTCCGCAGGGGCTGTGCAGGTGAGGAAGGGGCTGCTTTGGTCTGGCTCTGCCCCTGGCTGTGTCCAGGGTGGGTGGATGAACCCCCTGGAATTCAAGATGCACCATCCGTTCTGATATTCTTTAGGTTTCCCAGGCATTTAGCTGTCTCTCTGCAGTGCAGTTTTGGAATGTTTCTATCACAGAGGAAAGAGCAGAGCACCAACTACTTGGGAAACTGCCTTATTGGTGTGGCATCCGGGACCCCCTCCTCAGTCTGCTCCACGTCGACCCTGGTTCCCACCACCTCCTCCTCTGTGACGGACACATCCACGCAGACCTTGTGCTGGCCTGGGCTGGCCTGCCTCAGTGACTCCCAAAAATGAGGTTTTCACCCCAAATGTCCTTTCACTTCCAGCTCCAACTCTTCTGCATCAACCTCAAGGCTCAGCTCAAATACTCCTCCTTCGTAAGAAAGGTCTAAACCTGCCACTGTGCCTGGGAAACTCATCCCTTGTGTCCATTTCATTGTCTGCACATGTGCCTCTGGTAGGCTTTGCTATTTAACTCTTGGATATTCTTTATATTTAAAGTATATCTGCTCTGTCTTGCCAGTGATCTGGCAGATATTTCTATTTTACATGCTTCACCTCACGTGCGTCGCGTGATGTGATGTAACATAATTGCTACCATTTAACTGAGCACGTACTACAAGCAAGGCACTTTGTGAGCATTAGCTCACTTCAGATTTCTAGTAACATATGAAATAGGTTCTATTATTATTCCCATTTTACAGATAAGGAAACCAAGGCACTGAGAGGCCAAGTAACTTCCCCCAGGCCACAGAGGAAGCCAGGGGCAGAAGCCAGACAGTCTGACTCAAGAGCTCTTGCCTGAAACCACCACAGCTCAAGTCTCTCCTCGTGCCGTCTACCAAGCATCCAATCAACAGATATTTGTGGACTGATTGGTGCTGATTGTTTTCCAGAAACAGCTCTAATCCAAGCAAAGGAAAATAGGAGGAAAGAGCCTGACCCTCGCCACATGTGGTCCCCTCCCTTCCTGGTGAGGAAGCAAACTCTGCTTGACAACAAGCTGATTTCTGCCCTGTGTGCCTCCAGAAATAACAGTTCCATGAGAAGCAGCTAATCTCATAAAAATTCATATCCTTGGGAGCCTTTCAAGCGTCAGGGACCTCGGCAGATGGGGGTGGTGTCCTGCTGGTCTGTGTCCCCAGCACCCGGCTCACAGCAAGTGCTCAGTACACATGGATGGGGGTGGGTGGGCTGCCGGGCCTGGCGCCGGCCTCGCACAGACGGGGATGTTCTGTGCAGTGAGGACTGTCCCTGTGGCTTCTCTGTGGTGCCACGTGCCTGCGTCTCAGCACCTCTGCGAGGGCCAGTGGGGCCTCACAAGTGCTGGGGACTCACTTCCTTTACTGTGGGAAACTTGGAGCAAAGTGGACAAGCCTCCGTCACACAGCGTCTCACTGACAGTGTCGGCTGGTTTCTGCACCCACAGTGAGACCCACCCCCGATCCTCAGCCTCCCTGTGTGCAACTTCAGGGCCACGGTCATCCTCCCTCCTCGTCCTCATTTCTTGGAGGCCCCTTCTCACTTGCCCTTCAACGTCTGTCCTCCTCCAAGAAGCCTGTCCGGATCTCTATCCCCTTTCCCCAAAGTACGGAGTCCCCCAAAGCACACTTGTCACAGAACTCATCACATCGTACTCGAGCTTTTTTTTTGCACATCTCCAGTTTTTGTTCTACACCATCATTTCTATGAACATTATTTTATTCGACACTTCAGTCTTTCTGAGAACTCTCTTAGTGTCTGACTCATTTCTGTATCTGCTGAGATGGCTAGAAAAGTCCTATATGAAGCAGGTACTCAGCGGGTTTTGTTGAACAAATTAATAAATGACTTAAGGGCTTGTACCCTCACAAGCATCTCTCTCCCTCCACAATCTGTGATCCTAAGGTTTCAATGGCACATTTAATACACATATAGACACAAAAAATAATGGTAACATTTTGGGCTTGGTGTTCAGGTCCCACAAACTACCCAGGGCGCCTATTTGTTACAGAAACAAAAGCGTCACACAGCTACACAGCACGCAGTTGTCACGAAGATCGAATAAGTTAGAAGAAAAAGCCCTTCGAAAATGCTAAAGGAGGAGCCTGTGAACGGAAGGTCTTCAGCACCAGTGTCACTTAGGGGCAGGGTAGCACTCCGTCCCTATCACGTGGAGCCCACACTCAGCCATGAGGGGACCCATCACCCCACAAAGACTGACCTGGTGTTTTTGTAGATAATTGTAGATGCTGAGGGTACAGCAACGTGCGAAACAAAAAACACACCGTCCTCATGGAGGTTATGTTCTCAAGAGGTGAGGGGTGACAAATAAATAAACGAGGGGAAGAGGGTGGAGAGCGATGTGGGGGAAAGAAAGCTGGGGGGGGGGAACATGGGCAGTGAGACAGGACCCCCAAGAAGGTGACGTTTCCAAGGACACCGAGGCGGCAGAGGCCAGCCGTGAGGACAGCTGCGTGAAGGGCGTCCAGACGGAAGTCCTGCCATGTGAGCAGGCTCGGGGTGTTGAGGGCACAGCCCAGGTGCTGAGGCCGGTGAGGGGGCCGAGGGGGGTAGAGGAAGGGGGTGAGGTTGCAGAGGGTCTCTGTCTCTCATGGAGCTGGGGGAGACTGGAGAGTTCTAGTTAGAACAGTGACACGTATTTTAAGAGGCTCATTTGGTTGCTGTGTTGAGACCAGACTGTGACAAAGGGCAAAGGTCAAAGCAGCGACTCTTGCCAGGAAGAGGCGGTGATGGTCCAGGTGAGGGGTGGCGGGCACTGCAAGGAGCGCGGGGGTGGCAGGTGAAAGTGACGTACCTGGAGAGTGGCTTGCAGGATGCGCTGAGGGATTGGAAACAAAGAGCAGGAGAAAGAAACAGGTCAAAGATTTGTGGCCCAAGGAACTGAAAGGATGAGGTTGACCTTTACCAAACAGGAAAGGCTCTGGGGGAACGGGGTGAGCTCAGGGCACCTGGCAGCATCCCACGAAGGGATGGAGGTGGCAGCACAGGTCCAGTGGCAGAAGAGAGGGCTGCGCAGGTGGCACCGGCTCGCCGTTATCAGAGGACATACAGGAGACTGGGCGCGACCACAGGGACCAGTGCAGAGAGAGAAGAGGCCCAAGGACAGAGCCGGCACTCCCAGCGGTAAGAGAAGATGAGGGGGAGTCAGCCCACGACTCTCACAAGGAAAAGCAAGTGGAGCGAGGGCAGAGCTGAGAAAGAACAGTGTCCCTGAGGCCTGGTGACGATACAGCTCAAGGACAAAGGACCACCAGCTGAATCTAACGCTGCAGAGAGTCAGGGAAGAGGCCCCCAAGATGGGCCACTGGGTTCAGCACCGTGGAGAACCCCAGTGGTCTTGACAAGAGATGCTTTGGCAAAGCCGTTGGGGACAAAGCCGGGCTGCGACAGGTCCAGAGAGAAGGAGGAGACGGGAGCTGGAGACGGGAGCTGGAGACGGCAGATGGGGCGATGCATGGGGAAGGAGAACCGAAGGTTAGGCTGTCAGAGGAGGGAGGCCTCTGTCCAGGTCTGCAGTGGTGGATGTTGGTGACATCGTCCTTGACAAGATCAACCTGACCAGCCCGGGTACTTGGCCACCTGGGTCTACACATGTCACTACATAAGAGGTCGCACAGACACTATTCCAGTGAGAAAGGCTGGATTGGCCCTGCCTTTAAGCCCCCAAAAGAGCTTTTTTTCCCTTTTCACTGGTGACCCACGGAAAACAAGACCCAGCTGCTGGCTGACTGTGGAAGCCAGAGCTACCCACAGGCCCCATCTTCAGCGACACAGCATCTCCCTGAATTCACGGTGGGTGACAGCAGTGCCTTGCATCTGAGGTGCAGCGTCCCACCTTCATCCTTGTGATGGGAGAACCCCCGGCCCAACGATGTAGAGCTGCCGTCGGTGCCGCACATGGACAGGACACAGTCCGCAAAGCTTCCTCTGCGGAGGAGCCCCGGCTCTTCCATGGAATCCAGCTCCCCTGCGCCTCTGATTAGCAATCTCTGTACCAGTGTCATCACTGTAACTAGTCCTGTTAATAACACCCCCCACCATCTCTTTGGGATCATGGACTCGTTTTTCACAGCCTTCACCCACGCGTCTCTGCATGGACAGCACACTTCTGTGTCCTTTCATCTTTGGGACAACGGTGCCCGTGTGACTTGTTTTGGCCACTTGCTGGGCATGTGAGCAGCTGTGATATAAGCCAGGTTGAACAAAAGTCTAAAATATGCACGTGCGGTTTGACCGTGCACCTCCTGGTGAGAGCTGCCCTCTGCCGTGAGGGCCGCACGCACGTTGGATGCTCCCTCCACCTGGGCTCTGGGGTCAGGTGACCATGGAAGCTGGTGAGGCCCAGAGCCCGGCAGGGTCTGCAGCCTCACACAACACGAGCCAAGGGTATGTGATTCTGGTTCTCAGTCACTGAGAGTTTGGGATCGTTTGTTCCTGCAGCAAAAGCTGACTGCTGCACTCTTACTAGATTTTCAAACCCCTCAAGAGAAGGGACCATATTTATTTTCATGACGTGTCCCCATGCCCAACACAGTGCTCTGACGCTGTGGGCTAATACACAGGGACTCAGTGTCCCCACGTCTGCCGCAGCATGGTTGGCCGAAGTTGTGGGGTCAGTCCACAGTCCCCATCACTGCTGCGTTGGCTGCACCGTCATAATAAACCCCTTAAAGTCTTGTTCAAACTAATTAGAACACTCCCTAACACCGTAAACAAAAATAAACTCAAAATGGATTAAAGACCTAAATGTAAGACCGGACACTATAAAACTGTTAGAGGAAAACACAGGAAGAACACCCTTGGACATAAATCACAGCAAGATCTTTTTTTGACCCACCTCCTAGATTAATGGAAATAAAAACAAAAATAAACAAATGGGACCTAATGAAACTTAAAAGCTTTTGCGCAGCAAAGGAAACCATAAACATGACAAAAGACAACCCCAGAATGGGAGAAAATATTTGTAAATGAAGCAACTGACGAAGGATTAATCTCCAAAACACACAAGCAGCTCATGCAGCTCAATATCAAAAAAACAACCCAATCCAAAAACGGGCAGAAGACCTAAATAGACATTTCTCCAAGAAAGACATACAGATGGCCAACAAATACATGAAAAGATGCTCAACATCACTAATCATTAGAGAAATGCAAATCAAAGCCACAATGAGGTATCACCTCACACCAGTCAGAATAGCCGTCATCAAAAAATCTAAAAACAATAAATGCTGGAGAGAGAGTGGAGCAAAGGCAACCCTCCTGCACTGTTGGTGGGAATGTAACTTGATACAGCCACTATGGAGAACAGTATGGAGGTTCCTTAAAAAACTAAAAATAGAACTACCATATGACCCAGCAATCCCACTACTGGGCATATACCCAGAGAACACCATAATTCAAAAAGACACATGCACTCCAATGTTCACTGCAGCACTATTTACAATAGCCAGGTCATGGAAGCAACCTAAATGTCCATCGACAGATGAATGGATAAAGAAGATATGGTATACATATATGATGGAATGTTACTCAGCCATAAAAAGGAACGAAATTGGGTCATTTGTAGAGACGTGGATGGACCTAGAGACTGTCATACAGAGTGAAGTGAGTCAGAAAGGGAAAAACAAACACATAACGCATATATGTGGAATCTAGAAAAATGCTACAGATGAATCGGTTAGCAAGGCAGAAATAGAGACACAGATGTAGAGAACAAACATATGGACACCAAAAGGGGAAAGTGGGGGTGGGGGGGATGAATTGGGAGATTGAGATTGACATATATACACTAATACATATAAAATAGATAACTAATGAGAACCTGCCGTATAGCACAGGGAACTTCACTTTGCTATACAGTAGAAACTAACACAACATTGTAAAACAACTATACCCCAATTTAAAAAAAATTGAAAAAAAAGAAAGTCTTGTTCAAGCTCATTCTCACCCCACCTTCTCACTCCTTGAGTTTGGCCTATTGAGTGATGACTGATTGACCACGAAAACGCAAATAATTTAGGCTTTGCAAACTGGCCTTGGGTCTTAGCCGTCACGTACACTCTTTCCATTCCTAGTGCCCAGTGGTTAAGGCCAAGCAGAGGGAATCTGCTTACCTGTGCTGTGGGGCCACAGTCTATACTTACTCTCAGTTAACAGAGGCCATCACTGCCCAGGCCCCCCCCCTCCTGCCTTCATCCCCTCAGGGAGTTCCCCTGCCCTGAGCAGAGACCAGGCCAGCACCGCGCAGGAGTCAGCGACAACACAGGGCACAGTTTTCAACACAGGGCACAGTTCTCAACACAGGGCACAGTTCTCAACACAGGGCACAGTTCTCAGCACAGGGCACAGTTCTCGGCTTCAAGGGACTTATAGCGTAATTGCAGAGGCAGGATATGCATGTAAATGTCTAAGACACCAGGACATCCATGCACGGAATTCTGTACAGTGTCGCAGGGAGAGTTGGTTTGAGTCAGGAGACTTGATTCTCTCTACTCTGCTGTGGTTAATTCAGTTACTCCGGGAGGTCTTTCCACTATCCTGCATGGGTACGGAAAGCCCTGGACAGGTTAATACAAGGTCCCTCGTGTTCCCACAGTTCTACACCAAGAGTTTTCACCCACTGAGCAGGATAACGTCACCTGGTTGGTAGCTGTGCAGGTGTAAAGGTGGGGGTGCAGAGGCCCCCTCTGCCTTCCTGGCCCAGCCCCGTCTCCAGGCTAGTCTGGCCTCCAGCCAGACCTGGTCATGCTGAGTGGAGGGTGACATGTCCCAGTGCTCACGTCCAGGATTAAGCTCAGCAACCACCAGCCAAACAGGAGGAGTGGAAGGATTTTTCTGAAAATGGACTCAGCCCGGGAGCAGGCTGGGCTGGGGTTTGCTGGAGAGGACACCTGGAGCCCGACCTTCCACGTCCAGGGCTGGGGGACCTCCGCAATAGGGGGCTTCTGCAGGAGGGGCAGAAGGGGAGCCGGCCCCGGCCCATCTCCGGATAGACTCTCGCACGCCCGACTCAGGCCAGCGCCCTCCACCCTCAGGGAAAAGCAGTTCTCACTCCGACAGGCGGGGAGTCCAAAAATAGGGCTTCTGAGGCCGGAGCCGCCCCACGTGACATGAAAGGAGGAGAGGGCTGGCAGAAGTGGCAAAACAGAACTTTTTGAAACATCCACTGATGCTTTTCTGATTGTTCTTTGGAAAAATACAGACAGTAGAGATAATCCCATCGGCTTCCATGCCCTGTGAGCCTAGGGGATTAGCTCACTGCTCTTCTCTGCAAATGTATTTACATTTCCAGCCCTGGGGCCTGGGGGCGGAGTGGGGGGGGGGGAGCTGCTCAGATGGCCCCGCAGGGCTGCTCTCTGTGCAGCTGCCTCCTTCCGCTGGGCCCCGGCTGTGGATTCCCCAGGTGATCACGGGAGCGGGGGGCCGCAGAGGGTTTTAATGGACTCACGTAGAGCTGGGGCCTTTAGAGCAAGGAACCCATTCAAAACACACCCTCCGTTTGTATGAAATCAGGTTCCTTGGCAATTCAGGGCGGGGGGAGAGCGGCGGACAGTGAGGGGGTCACACCGCCAACAAGACCAGGCTACTTACTCGGGACCCCGGAGACCAGCCGCAGGGGCCGCAGCACGCGGAATGCCCTGAGCGCCTTCACGTCGAATCCAGCCCCCTTCCCTCCCAGGGCGTTGGCCCCGTCGGCTTTGGTCGCTTGCTCTAAGATTGCACTGAAAAGCCTAGAAGAGAAGAAGGAGAGAGGGAGCGTTAGGATCTTCTGCTTGCCTGACGGTGGGGCTCTGATTTCCCTGAGGGATGCCGGGGCAGCAGGAGTTTGCAGGCGCCTCCAGCCAGGATCGATATGGGTGTGCAGGAGGGTCCGAGACCCTCACCAGATGACAGCTCCTCAGGGCAGGTGGGGCCTGCTGCCAGGACTGGTCCCTCTGCAGTGACCTCTGCCCCTACGGCATCCTGGCTCCGGCCCTGTGTGCCCAGGAACCACACCCCTACTCCTCCTGACAAGCCCCTGGCTTTTACCTGAACCTGGGCGCGAACAATTGGTCCCATAGAAATCGACGCGGTGCCTCAGGTACAAGGACAGGAAACTGACCTTAGAAACCTGAGGGCCTCTGAGACCCTGGCAACACATGTTTTGTTGAAGTGATGGGGACAAAGATAACAGACACGCGTTCAAGAGAGGACAGAGGAGCATTTGAGAGGAGCAGGTCCAACAGAAACAGTGCAAGCCACAAATGTGGGCCGTGTGTGCAATTTAGATTTTCCAGTAGCCATGCCAAAAAAGTGAAAAAGGAACAGGTGAGATGAACTATGATGATAGATTTTATTTAATCCAACGTAACCAAAATATGATCATTTCAGCTGTAATAGTTTTTGGTGAGATGTCTGTTCCTCTCTGTTTTGCACTAAATCTTTGAAACCTGCTGTGTGTTCTACACGTACAGCACATCTCAAGTCAGTGCTCAGTGGCAACCATGCCTGGAGGGGAGGGTCCTGT
The DNA here is from genome assembly GCF_030028045.1 of Hippopotamus amphibius kiboko. Classification (NCBI taxonomy): domain Eukaryota; kingdom Metazoa; phylum Chordata; class Mammalia; order Artiodactyla; family Hippopotamidae; genus Hippopotamus; species Hippopotamus amphibius. The sequence continues at coordinate 80,916,166 of NC_080197.1, read as the reverse complement.
AGAAACAACCTGTCCTGAGGAATTTTGCTGGAAAAGGTAGGAGAAGAAAAAAGGTGGTTCCCTCCAGAGGGCGTGGAACCATTTTGCTTGTTTTTAAATGAAATCATCTAACAGAGACAGATAATGGGTGGTAAAGAAGCGAAGGGACACTTGCTGGAAGGGTCGCATCCCTACCGTGGGCAGGAGGGCTGGATGCCTGCCAAGGGGACATACGCCCAGCAGGCAGGACGGTTCAACACTGCCCAAGGAGGGATGTGCGTCATGGCTCAGATGTGGGTGTGGGAACGGGTGGAAGTCCTCCTCTGACTGCATCTGCCTCAGGGAACACTGCCCCTCTGCCTGAACGTTGAGCTAAAGTGCCTCTTTTCAGCTCACAGGCAGACAATCTGCCCTGTCCATCTGCGTGAATGGCTGAAATGAACACACCCCCTCACCAAGGCTGGCTATTCCCGGGAGATCTTTTCCAAGACTGAACTTTACCTCCTCACAGCCTCTCCCTCTCTATTCTGCCCTTTTACTTTACTTCCCCACAGCCTCTGCCTCTCTGATTCTATAAAACAAACTGGTATCCAGACCCCAATAAGATGGTTTTTTAGGAGACATTAGTCTGCCATCTTCTCAGTTTGCTGGCTTTGTGAATAAAGTCGTATTCCTTGCCTCAACACATCATCTTCGATTCATTGGCCTGTTGTGCGGTGAGCAGAGCAAGCTTGGACTCGGTAACAGTGGGATTGGATTAGAGTTGGTGCTTTTCCAAGTGAGCAAGGAAATGAAGAGAGGAGTAAGGAAGTTGAGTGCAGATGCAGGTGAGAGATGACCACGTGGCATCCACACGCTGGAAGGAGGGGTGGATGAGATGGCAGGAGGAGGGGACTGTTGGAGTCCAGGGCTGGAGGGACAGAGCTGGAAGGGTGGGTAGTATTGTTTGGAGAGTAGGAAGCTGCTCTGAGATCATGGAGAGGATGTGGCACCTAGTCACGGTGGGGATCCTGGCTTTGACCCTGGGAATGGGCGGCCGAGACAGGACAGGGTCAGGGTCCCTGGAAGACATCAAAGAACCAGGAAGCTTGGGAGGCTGATGGGACAGTGGGTGATGGAGAGGAGGAGCCGGCCAAGAGCTTACCTCTCCACGGCCAAGGAGAGACTCAAAGGTGTGGGAGAACCACGGCTCAGAGAAGGAGGGGATAGAGGGTCTGAGGACACAAGCAACAGACTTGGAGGGGTTTGGGGTGGGGATGGTGGCCTGAAAGCAGAATAAAAGGAAGCAGGGCCCTTTTCCCGGCCTGTGGGCATTTGGAGGGGAAAGGGGCAGTGGGACCCCTGGCAGAGCTGGAGACAGAAGGGAGGGACCGGATCAGTGCTGGGGTTAGGGCAGCACCAGGCTGCCTGTTCTGGAATAAGTCTGACGAGGATCCAGCGACACCCCATTATTTACTGATGTTTTCTCAGCAGAACTGAGTAGTTAGGACAAAGCTTGCGAAGCTGAAAACTCGTATTTGGCCTTTTACAGAAAATGTTTGCTGACACTAGAAATAGGCAGGGATTGTGGGGAACGTGGGCCCCTGGGAAAGGTTTCGGGAGAGATTAGAACACGCAGAGAAAGTATGGAAACGGGAGTCTGGGATCCTGGGCCACTCATGGGAACCAAGAAAAGTATCAGAAAAGGCCCCGTGGACCATCTCTGTCCCTGTACCTAGAGATGCCACAGCGACGCATGGTCAGCGGAGCGTACGCTGGGGTGTGCCTGGGGCCAAGGAGGACACCCAGGGACCAGACCTGAACTGGGCCTGGGCAGCCTGGTCTTGAGGAACAGGCTGGGGCTCCTATGACTCCTGCCCCAGGGGGCTGGGGCTGGAAAGCGGGAGGCCGCAGCTCCAGGCTTAGCAGAAGATCAGACCCAGGCAGGGCCTAGCGGAGGCAGCTGGTCGAGACAGGGATTTGCAAAACGTGCTCCAGGGAACCCCCGGGGGCTTCTCGGGCAGCGAAGTCAGGGATGAGCGGCTTCCCTTCAGTCTGTTTTCCACACAGGGGCCCCGAGTAAGGCTGTGTCTTCACAGCAGGTTCTGCGGCCAGACCACGCCTGAAGTCCTGCCCGTTCTGTGATGCCTTCACCCCAGCTTGGCACTTCGACGGTTCCACGTGTTAGCTGGCGACGCCTCCCATCCCAGGCAGAGGTCGCCAGGGTGAGGGGAGCAGGGTCCTTTTTCCGCAGAGAAATGGTCTTTCCACGGACGCCTGGTTCACTGAAGCTTAGGAAATGGAGACCAGTTTGCAAGTCTGTTGAGCAACATTCCAAATGCAAACCAGATTTGGCTCTTAGAATTTCCTGGAAGAAAGGAACACGCTTATCGACGTAAAAGATGGTCACAAATGGTATTCAGGGACGGGAACAGAGACTGAACAATCTTCCTCTCCTTTAACCCCTGAAGGGGTAGGACATTCAGGAATGAGTCTCGGAGGTGTTCTCAGCGCGCCGGGTCAGGGGTGTTCCTCCTCAATCAGACATCGTAGAGGCGGAACCACTGCTTTCTGCCCACGGGTGTCTAAGGGCCAGAGCAGATGTGGATGTCTGTGGGGGGACCTCCTCCAGGCGGTGTGCCTGGCAGTTCCTTGGTCAGACATTAGAGCTTGCCAGAGAGGACAACGGTCTCTAGAGGGCCCATGAGTTGAGAGGCAGGGCCCCGTACTGGGAGGGAGATGGAGACACAGTGAAGGCCCTTGAGGCTGGAGTAGACGGTCTGCGCAGGTGCATCTGCTGAGGGCTCCCGGGTGCCTGGTGGGGGTAAGGGGAGGGCTCCTGGGAGCCCGTCTGCAGCGGAGGGGAGTGGGGAGTAGCTCACAGAGGATCTGAGGTTCTCCCACATTCATTCAGCAGCCCTATGTCCCCACTGTTCTGAGGAGACTCCTCCACTTCCCAAAGGAATGGGGCTCAAGGAGGGAGGGCAATGCCTTGGTGCTGGCCTCCTGGATGGCAATGCAGAGAAGGGAGAGGGGCCCTTAGCCTGGCACTCAGGCCGGCAGGCCCAGCTCCCCCAGGGCAAGGCAGACCCCCTCTAGTTTATAGGAGGGCAGGGGCTGTGCAGGAGGGGCCGAGGGGAGCAGATTTTTCCCAGAAGACACGAGGAAGCAAAGGCACGTCCAGGTAAGGGGTCGGGATGGGGGACATGGCTGAAGAGAGGTGGTTGGGCCACACCCTCTGTGGCGGGTGGGCCGTATTTTGAGTTAGAAGGATGGGCCGAGTCTAGAATGGATGGAGAGCCCCGAAGACCAGCACCCTGGAGAAGAGAAACCAGGTGCCAAATGTGGCCGAGTGTGAGATCAATGGGAAAAAGCCAGAGGGTCGTGGTGGACCACAAGCCGAGCCAGTGCTGACATCTTAGCCTCTGTGCTGTAAACAGTTGACGGAGGCACCTTTGGGAGAGTGCCGTGTCTGGACACCACCCTCTCGTCCTCAGCCTGATGGCCAGGGCTGGGGAGGTGTGGCTGGAATCTGGGCTGACCCACGAGTGGTCTACCCGCTAGATCGTGGGAGGAGCAGGGTCCACGCAAGCGGGAAACGGGCCCTTGTCTGAGGTCCACACATGTCTCCTGCTGCCACCCCCACGCGGAGGGGAGGCCACGTTTGGGACAGAGCATCGTATAGACCGACACCAACTCAGCCCACAGACGGGAGAAGATGTAGCTTCTCCGCTCGGCAAGGCTTCTCTCCTCTCTGTCGGCCCCAGAAGCACCGGACCTCATTCCTGGGGCTCTTTCTGTGAGTGTGTGAAAGGTTCCCAGAAGACTCGGGCCTTGAGGAAGGCAATGAATTTAAAAGGATTTAGATGCATTAGGCAGAAGCACCTTAAAGACCTTTGCCATGGTTTGCTGAGTTAGTTCAAGGCATTTGTCCGTCGCTCTGTTCATCCTGGTGTGAACAGAAGTAGCAAGTGTCTTGTAGAGAGGCATCCTCACCCTCACATCCACAGGTGGCAAAGAGTCCAGCGACTTCTGTGCCCCTCACGTCTCCTAAGCGCTCCTGACGTTAATGCAAAGTGTGTCACCCTCGGCGGGCAAAAAAGGACCGTGACAAAAACCCCCAAACAGCTCCAGACACTTGTGAGCGGCCATCCAGACACCCGGAGACAGGGACACGCTCCCAAATGGCCCTGACTTGCTCTGTCACTTCTTGCAGGAAAGGCCGGGCGCCCACAAGGCTCTGAGCAGGGCACGCTCAGGGACAGGCCCCCTGGGGCAGGAGACTGATGCCACGCTGACCTGACCCCAGAGGCTGTGGGGATGGCGAAGGGGTGAATGGCAGGTGGGCCCTAAGTAGCAGCAGGTCAGCCCCGGAGCGCGGGGACACTGCCCCTGGCAGACGGACGAGTGGCGGGAGCCCGGTCAGGGGCGCCTGGTGAGCTGTGTCTCCTGAGGTGCGTGCGGGCCTGTTGGTACAGACATCCCACAGAGACTCTTCCCCTGAAGTTACCGACGCCTCCATAAGGGGATCATCGCTTCCAAGGTTTCCTGAAGCTTCCTGACCCTGCTTTGTTTCTGAGCGCAGGCTGAGTTTGCCTCGCCGTCTACAGTGGAGCAGCGCGTCCGGGGACGTGCGTCTGTGGCTCCGGGTCCCAGGCAGCCACAGAGCGAGGGCCCTTCCGAGATGCGGGTGGGCGTCCCGGCTCCTGTGCGCCAGACGGCCCCTCCCGCGCCGTGGCTGCGGGCTCACGTCCAGCCCAACCGGAGCCTCTCGGCCGCACCACGGGGGAGGTGTCCAGGAGATGTCGGGCCAGGTGAGGCTGGAGACCGAAGAGAAGACCTAAAGCAGAGGCATCTCCTCGGCTGCAGAGAGGGCCCTGGGCTCCAGCAGAAGCCCTCGGGCTCACCTGTGCGTGTGTGCGTGTGTGCGTGTGCACGTGGGTGCAGGTGGAAGCAGCGGCCGGGCTGTTCCAGGTAACAGCTCCTCTCCCTCTGGAGAAAGTCTGAATCCAAAGTGAGTTTTAACAGATCCTCTCGTCTTGCCTGAAGCCCAGGGCCCTTGTGACCAAATCAAAAAAGAGGCAGAGATAAGAACGAACGGGAAGGGGCCAGCACTGGGTGACGGTGGGTGGAGGTACTTACCCAACAACCACAATGATAAAATCTAGTAAGTTCCAGCCATTGCGGAGGTAAGCGTTGGGGTGAAAGAGGAGTCCGTAGGCTATGACTTTTAAAAATGCTTCCACAGTAAAAATGATGAGAAAGAGATACTCCACCCGTTCCTAGGAAACAAAAGTATAAGAGAGAAAAGCCATTAGATAGGGGATCTGGAAAGTTCTGAATCAGAGGGTCCCCCAAGACAATGGAGGAGAAGAAGGGGGCCCCTCTGTGGTGGGATCAGGCGGACTCCCCAGGCCACATCCCCAACCCCACGGTCCATCCCACAGGAGCGCTCTGATCCACTGGGCAGGAAGCGGTTTCTTAGTCTTCAAATGTTAAAATGCAGAAATCAGGGTGGTGAAAAATTGCGCATGTTTGAGAAACACCTTAGTTAATCAACGAGCAGTTCCCTTACACTTCTCAGACGAGAACACGCCAGGACGGAGCCAGTGCTGAAAAAGGGCCGAGACGGACGCGCAGGGAAAGTGCCACGGTTCTGAGTCGCAGACCCCTACAGCCGGCGCCTCTGATACCCAGCCACCAAGACGTGCAGCGTGGAAACCTCCAACAGCCGCTGAAACAGAGGCGGCTGCCCACGTGTGCTGACCCCGACCTGGCTGAACGCTCTCTTCCTTGAGAAAACAAAACTCTTTGTCCAAAGACCGAGGCCAGGTCAGCAGGGGCCCCCGCGTTGCCAGGATGGGGGTCGGCACTGAGTGGGGGTGAGACGGTCCCATTCCCCTCTCCCCACTCTTTCCCTGCAAAGAGGACTCTGCTGTGGGATGTGGCCCTGTCCCTGGAGCCCACACGTGGCAGGACACACTCCCGGCTGGTTTAGAGCCGACTCAGGGCTGATTCACTGGCTCCCCCCACCCCCCAGTAGCTGCTCTCCCACGCTGTCCCCAGCGCAGAGCCTTCACGGCCCCCCCGGGCAGAGGCGGCCCCCGGCCTTCACGTGCAGATGCTGCATACTCGCCTCCGCGGGAGCCTCGGCCTCCAGGAGGCACCTGGCTCAGACCCCAGACCCCGCTTCCCCTCCTCTGCGGGTCAGGAGGAGCTCACTGAAGACCCCAGGTCCCACCCCCACTGCGTCCCTAGAAGGCACACAGCCTGCTGACCCCCCCTTGCTGGGGGTGGTGCTCGGAGACCCAGGGCAGGTTGGTCCCCATGCCCCCAACCTGGGTCCGCCCATCCTCCCTGACTCCCAGGACATGGAGCGAGAGCTGGCCTGACCCAGCCCAGCTCAGGGTGAAGTCTGGGGACACAAAGCTAGAAGGGCAGAACCCTGGGCCCCACTCCGACCTACTGGAGGAGATCTCCTGGCTATGGGGCTGAAAGTGCACATTCCAGACCATTCCCCGGTGTCTCTGAGGCACCTGAAGTTTAAGACCCACTGGCCCACTTGCTGCGGAAGGCCTGGATCAGGCGGTAACTGTGGGAAAGTGATGGAGGTGGGACTCCAACAGCATCTCCGAGACAGGTCCATCCTGTCCTCACCTCCTACCCATTCTGGCACCTTGACGTTGGTCGGGGATGTGGCTGCCTGGGGGGCTGTGACCCAGGAACAAATTACAGTGTGTAGGACCTCTGGTCTTTAAAAAGTAGGTGATGGGTTAAAATGTACATCAGGACTGTGTTGAAAGGGAACACACGTTCCAAAAGAGCAGGACGCACCTGAGGACACTTGTGGAAGGTGGGCTGTCAGCAGTCACTCAGCCCCCTCCTCCACAACTGTTCAGAGCTTCCACGTTTAGCCCCAGATGACAGGGTTACCTCCTCTGCACCCCCAGAAACCCCTGCGGAAATTCACAAAGCTGGAGCAGGGGTGAGAAGAGAAACAAATGAAAGTTGGGAACCCACCTGTGTCAGGGACGTTCATGTGTTCACCTGTGCGCGAGCTGCCTTCATCCCTCATCCCTCCCTCCCTCCATCCCGCCACGTGCTCCTGGTGTGGCACCACCAGCTGAGTCGCTGGACAGTGGTGCTGGAGCCCCCTCTGGGCTGTCTGCACACGGAGCCTTCTGGGACAGGTAGCACCCCAGCTCGGAATACCCCCTCCGCACGGCAGGGAGGACAGCATACCCAAGGGCCCTGAGGGTCCTGTGTGCCGGGAGCCGGCATCCCGGACAAGTCCCTCAGCAGCTGCACTCCCAGCCCTGCCTGCCTGGCACCAAGTAGCCTGTTTACTCGTCCGTGAGCCTGCCTTCCCCTCCTGATTCCTCTAGGAAAAGAGAAAGCTGTGGGGGAGGAGGGGTCCCGGGTGCCTCCACTGCCGGGCAGACCCACACGGCAAGCCCGGCGGCGCCCTGGACCTGGCGCACCTCCTGTGAGACGGAGGACTTGGGGACCTGTGTCTTCTCTTGTTGGTGCTTGGCCTTTGTAAGTTTCCCCCATAAAGCCCACTCCCTAATCCACAGCATGTGACACAACAGGTGGAGACCAGAAGGCCCACTGACACGGCAGTGAGTCCCTCACTCAGCCATTCATGGACGTGTTTATGTGCTGGAGAGTCAAGAGAAAGGGCTCAGAAACTGACCTCCAGGAGCTCTGGGACGATGGGGACAGATGGACAGAGATTCTGGTACAGCGGGTAAGCCGTGCCCTGCAGGCAAAGCGCAGTTTGCTGTGGGTGGGCTTCCCAAAGGTGTGACGGCACCAAGGATGAAGAGCTGTCCGGTGAAGCTGGCGGGGGGTGGGGGTCGGGGGGGGGACCAGTTATCTGGTGGAGGGAGACATAAGGAGGGGGAGGTGTGGAGACTGTGGCTGGAGAGAGGCCAGGAGGGGATGGGCTGGAGAGGTGGGTCGGAGCAAGGTGCCGGGGCCTTGGGGCCAGGCCTGGACACGTGGCTTCTGTTCTCAGGAGATGGTGGCACTGGTGGGGTATGCAGTGCAGTCCGGTTCTGTCGCGATGGGGCGATGGGGAGGGGGTGGCCCACGCAGAGACTGCGGAGGCTTGAGCAGAGGTCGAGAGAGGGGATTGGAGAGAAGCAGGGGACCTGAGAGACAGAAAGGGTGTGATTTGCTGTTTGGCTGCACGTGGGGGGCGGGGAAGTGGCAGGGAAAGAAGGGCGATGTCCCTCCCGGGGTTTCTCACATGGTGATTGTGGGTGGGGGAGCCTCTCACTGCAGCGGGACCCTGAGGAAGAGGAGGGGGGCATCGTTCTGGACTCAAGGTGGAGCTGCTGGAGTCAGACGTAGAGGTGGGCTCAGAGGGAGCTGGGCTTCAGGGGCGGCCCTGCAGAGCGTGTGGACCAGGGCAGAGCTGAGGCTGGGGTCCTCCTCCTATGCGATGCCCTCAGCCCAAGGGAGTGCTTTCAAGTCCTGGGAACTCTCTCTTAGGAAAAATGACAGGGTCCTGCTTAAAGCCGTGGGGTCTGACAGATAAAAGGACCTCAGAGGTTATCTAAGTAACCTCCCTGCTGGAAAAAGCAGGACACAGATAGGATAAGGCCAGGGAGCCATAGGCCCAGGACCCAGGACCGGTCGATTTCCCGGCCTGACGCCCAAGGTCCATTCATCTCTCTGCCTCTCTGGCCCGGCTTATCCCCTAAGAAACAAGCGGGTCAGACTCTTCAGTACAAGGTTTAAAGGTCTGAGACGGAATTGGAAAGGGCCCAGGAACCAGAAAGAAGGGAAGGGGCAGGTGCTGTTGTTACGAGATCTGGGACACAGTCATCTATGTAGTGGGTGAGCGTGTGTGTGTGTGAGTGTGTGAGCGTGTGTGTGGCATTGCTCGTGTGGGCAACACTGTATTCACCCTGATGTTAGAGGTGTGAGTGTCCTTACAGAATTAAATCCAACCCCCTCTTCAAAACCAAAAAACAAATAAGAAAACGTAAACAAGTGAAACAGCTTGGTCATCCTTTAAACACTGTGTGTTGCCATAGAAACATCTGGGGGTGGAGAACAGTGCAGCTGTGGAAGCTGTTCTCTGGCCGTGCCGGTGCCCAGAGATGCCCTGTGGGTTCACACTCCTCATGGCCTCCTCGGGCCTGGTTCCAGGGGTGGCAGAACCCCGAGGATGCGCCGAGATCCAGCACGGGACCCGCCGGTGCTCTGATCTCGGGAACCGGGCGACAGTGGAAGCCACCCTGGGGCAGCGGATTCCAGGTACCACTCGGTGTGTCGAGGTTGGGGGAGGGGACACACCTGCGGGTTGGGGGAGGGGAGGGGACGCCCAGGTCTCCCGCGGACCCCTCCCTCAAGGGCAGGAGTGGGGGCCTCGCCCCTCAGGTGCCCTGTCTCTTCCCCTTCCCACCACTTTCCCTTCCTTCCTGGTGATATCCGCCCCGCCCCCCGACCCCTTGCGTCCTTTCCTTGTCACCCTGTCCCTGTCCCTCCTCTCTCCCTGCTCTTTACTCAGGGCCGCCGCTGGCACCCAGGCACACCTCCACACCCAGGTCTGACGTATTTAGGAGATTCAGTGGAGGAAGCGCCTCGGTTCCCAGGAGGCACGAGGTCTCCTGGATGCCTGTGGGCTGCTCAGGCTCTGGCAGGCACAGGCGGTCTAAGCTTTCCGCTCTCCTCACGTTCACACGTCCCGCCTTCAACCACACTGTGAGCCTCTACACGGCAGACACAATTATCTCTGGACAGTAGTAATCTTGATTCCGACACTGAATGGCTCTACGTCTTTGGAAAAGTCATGTTACTTCCCTGGTCTGTGTCTCATCTGTAGAAGAGCTAGTTAAGTATTAAAAAAAAAATACAGTGCTGCTGAGAACCCTAGGTTCCCAGGGCTGCTTCAGGAGCGGGTACAGGTCGGGGGGAGGCTGACAAGGTGGGGCTTTCTCCCTGTCCCCTGCCTTGAACAACAGCGGGGCCACTTTAACCCAAGGATCTTACACAGCTGAATCGAGTCCGGGGAACCCACAAACCCACAGGATGGGGTGTGGACAGAGAACACACACAAAAAAGAAGAAGCCATCTCTTCCTGACCGGTCTAGGGGACCCTTGTTGGCTTTATATTCTGGGTTCTGCCTGAGATTTTATTTGAGAAGAGGAATGACTGCTTTTTTGTTTTGTTTTTCTTAGAACTTGGAATACCACTTCCAAAGTGGTAGATGACTCCAAGGTTACTCCAAAGTTCTCTTTCAAGCTCATCCCCAGTCTGTGTGCAGTTCTGCCCAAGGCACAGCCAGACTCTTGGACGTGGAAAGGAACAGGGAGCTCCCCTCCTCCCTGTTGCGAGGATCACTATAAACAGATAGATTTTATAATGAAAAATCCTTCATTAACGAGGTTATTAACATGCGTGCGTTAGGGGAACACAGCCTCCTGGTGAGGAAAGCCGGAGAGCTCCCTGGACCAGGCCATCAGGGAGCATCTTCCAGGTCCACTCACACATGTGTGTTCATGTCTGTTCACGCATGCATGTTTCTGCACACACACACACACACACACACAGGCGTGTGGTGCAGCTGGGTGATGCCCACAGTCTGTACTGAATGCTGTGTGGCGTGTATCTGCTCTGTAGCAGACCAGGTGTGGAAATTCATACTCAGAGAGCTTCCCTTCCATCAGCGGGTAAACAAATAAACAAAATGTGGTGAATATACGCACAGAGGAATAACAGTCAGCCCAGAAAAGGAATAAAGTTCTGATGCACACTGCAACATGGGTGAGCCCTGCTGAGAGAGAGAAGCCAGTCCTAAAGGGACAGAGATGTGCGATTCCACGTCTATGAAATACTCAGAATGGGCAAATTCATGGAGACTGTAGGTTAGAGGTTCTCAGGGCTGGCGGGGGTGGCGGGAGCTGTTTCGGGGAATGAAAGACTGTGGAAACAGCGGTGATGGTCACACAACATTGTGAGTGTAATTAATGCCACTCAAGTGTACACTTTGGTTAGAAAGGCAAATTTTATGTTATATTTATTTTACCACAAAAGAAAAAAAGGAAGCATTCCTTTAGATGTTCAAGATTTTCTAACTTTCAAGGGCCTTCATCTATGCTACCTGAGGCCATGGTTGTACCTGTATCAGCTACCCCCTCCCCAGGATCACTCATCAGGAAGTTGATAGCACAGCCTTTTGCCATGAGTCCTGGCGGAAGGCTGTGGCCCCGGGGTGTGGGTGGGCAGGGAGGCGGGAGGCTGCTGAAGACACCTTCAACTTCACAATTTTTCGAGGCAGGCCTTTTCCAAGAGCCCTACAGTGATCCAGGAAATCTGGCCTTAAGACCCCGGGCTTCTCATAAAGGAGGAAGGGGCTGGATGAACCACGTGATACCTAAGAGTAAAGCAGTCTTGGAAAGAACAGTCACCTGTTCATCTAGGCTGGTGGCCCCAGAGGCAGAAACTCTGCCAGGTCACGTGAGCTGAGGGTCTCACAAGTGACTCATCCACTTGTGAGACCCTCAGCTCATGTCTCCTTTGGAGGCTGGCCTTGCCCCCCAGGAGGGCCAAGCAGGCAGCTCAGACATCCGGGTGCTGGGCTGCCCGCTCCACTGGCCCTTCACTGGCCTGTCCCTAGACAGCATCTCTGTCTGTCCCTGGGCTCCTTTTTGGGCTGGTTCTCAGCTGTCAGCCCCTGGGGCAGACCTGGCCTGCCTGCGTGCTCTGCGATGTCCTGCACCTTTGTCACGGGCTCTGCACTGCCCCTGGAGTCCACGGGAGGCCACATGCCCCTGCCCTGAGGCTCGTGGGCTGCCATCCTACCGGAGGTCAGTGTGGGCTGTCAGGGCATGGCTAGTCCCTTCTCTCCCAGGACGTCACTGGCTCTGGGATGTCGCCTTTGCTTTGGGTAATGGAGCAGAGCGGTGACAGGTATTACCACTCAGGGCTGAACTGCTCCTGGGGACAAGGGGGCATTTGCTTAGTGACCTGCGGCTAGTGTGTGATTTCCCAAACAGATGCGGCAGCGGCCTCAAAACTCTCTCCCAAATGCTCACCTTCTTGCGAGGAGGCAGACCACATCCAGCCCAGGGGAACAGATGCTGTCTTTTCTGCCCATCCCCACGGGCCATCCCCCTCCCGCCCCATCCCTGTTTGGGTGTTACGGCAGCTTCCTGACTGGACTTACTGGCATTCAGGCCGTTTCTCTGCCTACGACCTTCCCCCACTCCCTTTCCCCCTGGCCTGGGATGGAGTCTCACCTCCGAGGCCTGGCTCCCAGGTCTCGTTGACCCCACTTGTCCATGTGGACCCATCTCCGGCCAGCACCCTCCACTCCAGCCACAGCAGAAGGCTCATCACACCTAACCTGGAAGGGAAGTGTGGGCAGTGCTGCCAGGCCAACCTTTCTCCACCTGCAAGGCCTGCTCCCTTGGTCTGGACATCTCATCCTCTCTGATCCCCCCACGGCCCTCTGCCCAGCGCAGGGCCCTCTGCAGACAGGATTCTAGCACTTATGACGATGTGTGTGTTTTCTGCATGCACCTCCTCTTGGGGACAGAGGCCTACGGGGTGGAAGCAGGCATCTTTGTCACCTTGGTTAGGAGGTGTCTTTAATTGAAGGGCAAAGTGACGGAGGAAAAGGGCTTTGGAGTCAAGCTGTTTCCTGTGATGAGCCGCGTAATCTTCCCAACTGTGGCCTTGTCACCAGGAAAGTGGGAACAATTACATCAACTCCGCTGACTTCGGGATTAGGAGTCACAGTTCGCATTCAGACAGTAGCAGCTGCCATTGAGGCTCCGCACCCGGCACAGCCCCCGGCTCCGCACCCAGCACGGCCCCCGGCTCCCCACCCTGCACGACCCCCGCCTCCCCACCCAGCAGGGCCCCCGCCTCCCCACCCAGCTCTGCAGCAGGTGCAGCAGGGGTTCCGCACGCGTCTGTGGGGTGTACACCCGCTCCAGGCGGCTCTGCATGTCCCCAGACGTCCTGCCTGGGCTGCTCCCCGGTGCCCGCAGCACCAGCCCTTTGCTCAACCCCCTCACCTCCTGCCCACATGGGCCTCCAGGCCGCTCAGCATGTAGCACGTCCCACTTTTGAGCCACTTCTGAGCCTCTTGACTTCAACACAAACTAGAGCCCGAGGTCTCACATCTGTTTTCTATTATTGATGCAACTTCAAAACCAAACCAGAAACTTCTCTGAGCCCATTTGCTGGGGTCCACGCCTTCTGAATGCTCCTGCCCCTCCCCCCTCAGCCTTGGCTTCACAGCCAAAGAGACTCCAGCCCCAGAGCGCCAAGCCTTTCCCCGGAGGCTCTGGAACTCCACAACCCTTTGCCTCCCGAAGCGACTTCTTTCAGCTGCGTGGACGAGGTGACTGACAACAGCAGAGTCTTTCAGGAGAGAGGGCGTGGGTTCAGGAGAGTTGAGGACCTGGGGTGATTCCACAGCACGAGCGCCAGGGGTAGGACTTTACAGTTTACAAGGTGCCGTCCATCTTATGTTGAGTCTCACGATCACTTTGTGAAGCAGGGAGGAAGGTAATTTCTTCTGCTCTCCTCCTCTTACCTCACTTTCTGTTCCTCCTCACATCACCACCATCACCACCATCATCACCACCGCCATCTCCTCCACCACCAGCACCTCCACCTCCATCACCATCATCTCCACCATCACCACTACTGTCACCCTCACCACTACCACTGTCTTCATTTCCACCTCCATCACCGTCCACACTTCCACCATCATCACCACCACCATTGTCACCATCACCACCTCCACCACCTCCATCACCATCATCTCCACCATCACCACTACTGTCACCCTCACCACTACCACTGTCTTCATTTCCACCTCCATCGCCGTCCACACTTCCACCATCATCACCACCACCATTGTCACCATCACCACCTCCACCACCACCACCACCACCATCTCCTCCTCTTCCACGGCAGCTTCCATTAACGGCCGAGTCAGAGCCTGGATGCACCAATGCTAATCTTAACAGTAAATGCGTGACGAATAAAGAATGTTCTCTCTGTTTTGCACATGAGGATGCTGGTGGGAGAGGCTGGGTAACCTCCACAACGCCCTGCAGCCAGGGAGCATTGGAGCCGGGACTCTCACATTTTCCCTCTTGTATGTGGTGACAGGACGGATGGACCCTTCACTGGGCACCTCTGTGCACTGGGGCTTGGCCGGGGCCACGCTGAACATCTGATTTTTGTCGAAACCAGCGGTGTCCTGCAAGGGTTGGATACGCAGCGCCCACCTGGCCCAGGACCCCACTTCCCACCGATGGCGTGTGGACATGTGGCTGCTAAGCAGACCCCACACTCTCCTCCTGCTCCTGGTCACACCTGTCACTACCTGTGGCGGAGCCGTAAATGGGCTGGAAAGCAACCACTGGTCTAACCCCACTGAGGGTCTCTCCTCCAGCTCTGTCGTGGAGTCGGAGACCCTGCAGCAGCCAGGAGTGAGGCTCTGAGAGTGTGAACCAGAGGTGGACAGAGCCAAGGGAGAGCAGGGACCACGACAGAGGCAGGAGATGCTAGGAGGGAGGTGGGGGACAGGGGACTTTCAAACGTGACATCAAGACTTCAGGCAGGACTGGAAGAACGGGGTCGGATGCCATGCAGAGGTTGGCCACGTCACTCTCACTCTGGACCTTGGTTTCTTCATCCACTAAATGTGAGTTTGGCCAGATGACCTCTGCTCCCCTGCCTGTGTCCAGCTAGGATTCTGTGGTGCTGACCAATCTGAGTTTTAAACTGTAGGTCTTCCACACTTAATGTACCTTGGCCAAATCACTGGAAACTCAGATGCCTCCTTTTCCTTGGCTACAAAGTGGGGACAATACCTTCCAATTGAGACTCCATAAGAAGTGAGGGGAAGTGCATGCTAACACAGTGAATCGGAAATCCTTAAATGTTCCGCTCCCGAACCCACCGTGGTTCTGAAATCCGTGGCATCTGAGATGACGAAGGTGATTGGAGACATTAGTGGGTTGGCACTGAAGCCGTGGGCTTGAGAAACGATCTGTGCAGGGAAACTGTGATGGTTCCGTGAAATCCACGATCAGAGAACAGAAGCTGAGGGTTCAGGAAGGGGATACTGGCCGGGGGCCCAGAGAGCATGTCTCAAGACCGTCATCATTTTTGTCACGTCCACGTGTGAGTAATATTGTTCACCTAATACTTTCTCCTTCCATCAACTCGCTCTTCTTATGCGAACATTCAGAAAGGAATTTTTTTTTTTATCAGAAGTATCATGGTCCTTGCTTGCCATGGTAAACAGTAACAGTAAAACTATTAACAAGGTTTGTCCATGTGCTACCTAAGATCGTCCGACACACCACCCAGGCATACATGTCACACCTGGGGAAAACCCAGGCTTGAGGCTCCCCCCTGGCAAGGGCCACCCTGACTGCATGTGGCTCCGGAAGTGGAAGCAAGGAGGGGCCTCCTCAGGAGAAATGAGGGGAGGCCGATGTCGTGTCCCAGGAGGAGCTCTCCGGAGTCGGGGGTCCCCTGCCACGAGCAGGCTGCCTCCGGGGCTGTGCAGCCAGCACGCACACCTGTGGGTCACCTGTGGGAGGGGGTTCAGGGACTGTGCTCAGGTGGAGTCGGCGGCATCTCCTTCAAGGTCACACCCTCATCCCTGGGCGAGTCCTGCACTCGACGGTGGGTTATTTCTGACGATGTTAACTTCAGTTAGATGGCGGGTCCTTTCTGGGCAACCGCTCATCTCATATTTAGACTCAGCTTCGACCCCAGCATTGTCACAGGCTGTATTTCTACTGCTCACTGATGGATGAGACCGGAAATTCAATGAGGATCTGAAAATAGCCGTGCGGGTCAGCTCCGCCCAGTGTCCCATCCCCCAGCCCTGCGTCGTGTCCTGGGTCCCCTCATTTTTCCATGGGGACTGACCTCATTTTTCAGTTCCCAAAACAAATGCTTTCTAAAACACAAGTCAGAGAGATACACCCAAATCAGAGTAGGTAAATCCCCTCTCGACAAATTCCGACTTGATTCCCAAGCCTCCTGGGACTGAAATGAGCCCGCTGGAAACTTCCCCTCCCGACTCCCGTGACCTCTGTCTGTCCCGGGCACTGATCTTGGGTAATTCGGCTTCCTGTCCTCTCAGCCTTCCCCAAGGTCTTCAAAGTGGACTACAAAACTGGGGGTGGGACAGAGATGACACAGATGAAAAGTGTGGCGCTGCAAAGGAGGAGGCGGCTGTGAGGGTTTCAGTTAAGGTCTCGATGCATCCCCCATCCATCCTCTGGTCAACTCTCAGAGGCTGAGGGTGGGGTGCGTCCTCTGCCCCACGTCCCCCCTGGTCCTGCAGTCCCCTCGGCCGAGCCCCTTTCTTTCCTATAATCTTGATCATTTTTACTTTCTAATCACAAAGATACCAAGTTTCATGTTAGAAATTTAAGCCAACTGTGAGGTGAAAAAAGGAAAATGAAAAAGTGCACCATCCCACCCCTGGAGGGGACCGTAGCCGGTGTTTCGTCATCTGCGGCCAACCTGCTTTCCCCTTGTGTCCAAAGCGGTCATCGAACTGTTCATGTTATTTTATGACCTCCCCTATTTTTGTTTAACAGGAGGTTGTAAACATACATCGTCTCCCGTGTCACTCTCAATAGCCCCCAGATCCCAACGGCAGGATGAGGTGGGGCCTTGTTTACTTTATCTCCTCTGCCTTCGCTGACTCGGCCCGGCCCTTGGGGGCTGCGGGCAGTGGCTCGCTGCAGCCTGGTGCTGTCACCCCTCTTCCTACCCTGGCCGCTCCTCCCCCATCTCCAGCAGGTCACCCGCTGAGGACAGTGAGGCAGAGGGGCTCCTGGTGGTCGGCCACGGGGGGCACAGGGCCCCAGCAGGCAGCCCGGCAGAGCTCCCAAGATTCTGGGGCTCTAAAAATGACCAGACCTCAGTGCTGGGAGGGGTGTCGGGGACACTGGGTCAAGTCCTCCATTTCATAGGAGAACGAGGGGACACCTGGACTGAGTCTCACGACGCGTTAGAGGCAGCAGGCTGGCCTGGGCCCCACGTGGCAGGGGGCAGGAGTGGGCCCCACATGGGCCCTGAGGCTTCCGGAGCCACCAGAGGAGGGAGACGGCGGGGGAAGGGGGCGGGGCGCGGGGTGGGGAGTGGTCCTGGAGCCACGGGAGGGGCTGGAGCCGTCATACCCTGTGATGCCCTGAGCCCCACACTCTTCCCTCGGACGTTCACCATCCTGCCCCCTTTTCCTCGAGAGGGGAACAAGAAGACCCCTTGCATCAGGGATGTCCTTCCTCCTTTGACGGGCAAGGGGAAGAGGCAGCTGTTACAAGTGGAGCCTCTCCAGCCTGAGAACACGTGGCCGTGGGACCTGGGACGAGGCGTCGGCCCTGAGGGCCCCGAGGTCTGCATCTCACTCCACACAGGACCCACCCCTGCCCCGCACACGGGCACCGCTCCACGCCCGAGCGTCCTGCAAAGCGCCACCTCCCTTTCCATCTCCCTGTCCCCAAGACACCATTCCCTTGACGTATTTTTAGCCAAGATGCCAAACATCCAAGAAAGAAGAAGCGAATCTGTCTCACACGGGTGAAAATAGCCCGGCCCCAGCCCTGGGGCCTCTGCCTCCCGCCCCCCGCCCCCCTTCCTTTCCTTTGTGGCCCCTCTGCCCCCTGCCAGCCATCCATCCCCGGCTCCCCCTTCATCCCTCTCAGATCCTCTCCCTCCACCTGAGGGACGGGCAGCGTCCACAGAGTCACACAGGAGTTCAGCTAATTGGCTATTTCTTGCAAATTGCTTGAAATGTGTGCAGACCTACTGAAAATGGAAAAACACAGAGCCGTGAGCATCCGCCTGTGATGTGGATGAATGCACCCCAGCCCATGCGGGTGTGGATGGGGGGCATTTCCTGACCTGTGTGGACCCATAGAGGGAGCCCAGGGTACCCTGGGGGGGCTGAACTCCTGAGTGAGGGGAGAGCGTGGAGGGCTTAGTCCCTTCCCTAATCTGCGGAGCCCACGCGTGCAGAGATGGCCTAAATACAGTCTTCAATGCCGCTGCTTCCTTTGTGGGCATGATCTGAGGCCGAGGAGAGAGGCATTTTGGCTCCCAGCTCACGTTTTTCCTGTGCCAGACGGGAAAATACCTCCTAAACACGGTCTCCATTTTTCCTGTTATTATGCTTGCTGCTTCTGACTTGTGGATAGAAATCCTACGGTGGACGAGGACAATGAATGCTGGGGTCATAGACCCTGGGGTCACAGTGCCTGAGAAGAGTCCCCGTCATATCAGCTACTAGCTGGTTGCCATGACGGCGACCACCACCACCACCACCAAGAACTAACGTTACCCAGAGTGTTCTAAGCCCCGACCCTGGTCCCAAGCACCTGGCACGAATTATTGAATTATTTCCTTCCATTGTTACAACAATATGATGCCGGGGTATCGGCCCTCCCCGTGGACCAGGAGATTGAGACGTGGGAGGCGGGTCTGCTCGCCCAGACCACACAGACTCTAAGAGCTGTGGCAGGGCTTGACCTTGGGCTGCTGAGCCCAGAGCACCGGTCCTTAACTTCAGCTTTAATTTTTTCATCCACAGAAGGAAGAGGATGGACACAGTCCGTGTCGTGTGCTTGTGCCCACGTTCGTGGACGTCCTCTGTAAACCGTAAAGTGCTGTGGGAATACCAGCGGGTATCACCCCAAAGGGTAGCTTCCCTCTGGGACAGAGGGAACTATCTCATAAAATCAGCAAAGGACTACAGAATCTCAGGGGAGGAAGGGGGCTCCGGCGTCCTATGAGGCAACATCCCACTCGGCACAGGGTTAGACAGACTCATGAAACTGAGAGGCCCTGTGAGTGACCTGGTTCAACATCAGATAGAAATGACCCCCCAAGATGACCAGAGCAGTGCTGCGTGCAGACCCCCATCTTCTGACCTTTGTCTGGGGCACAAGCCACGTCCCCCCGGCCCTCCTGGCAGATGCCACTCAGCCATCACTGTGAACTCACCTGCTGACCCATAACACGACCTCAGCATCCTTCCCAACACAACGACCATCAGTGCATCAGTGCCAACGTACAACTGTACCCTCCCTGCGGGATGCACGGGGTGACCATATAGTTTACCTGCCAAACAAGGGCAGCTTTGAGAGTGAAAGAGGACACTGTGACTAATTAGTGGGGACGCAGGTGTAAACGGGGGTGATTCCAGGTGAACTAGAGGTTACAATCACCCTAATTATATCTCAGGGAGGCTTCCAAAGTGCCCACCTACTCCTGGTAGGTAAACCCACCTGAGGAAGTTTGGAAGCGTCTTCCTACAGGACGGCCGGGTGGGGGTACTTGGAGGAAGGAGAGATTCTTGGTGAGAAAGGACGAGGCCTGCCTCGGTTCACAGATGTGTCTGCAGAGGTGCCACGACCACTGGGTTGTTCCCGTGCCCCCATGGTCCCCCCTTCCCGGGGGCACCAGCTCATCACCTTCCCATGAAAGCATATGTCTGCACATCCCCTGCTCCCCCCCCACCTCCTCCTCACAGTGAATAATCATTTCTACGGTAGTTTAATGAGCCAGTTATGAACGCGTTTGGGTGTCTTATGGAGGCAGAATCACCTTGTTTACTCGTTGGTAATTAAATCGGCTACATTTGATTTCTGTTTGGGGAGATTTACAGGCATTTTCTGTTTCTAGGTGGCAAAATTGAAAAATGAGTCTAATTACTGATGGATTTCCCCAAGAAGAGAAACAGAGAACGGTATTTCACTCACTGCCAAGTTCACTACACCTTAGCACAGGCATGACCAGGGTGGAGAATGACAGGAAGGCCAGGGACCATCCGAGACCAGAGCGGACAAAGCAAAGGAGTCACAGGCTCTGTGGAGGGAAAAACCTCTTTTCCTAACAAGAGGGAATTCGGTTGTTGGGCTGCTCTGGTTGGGCCATGGGAACCTGACAGCTCCTCTTGGACAACCCCGTTTCCTAAGGGGAACCCCATTTGTCCCTCAAAAAAACTACTGCCACTAAGGGGTTCTTAGAGGATATGATACAAAGTGCAGAAGGTCCTGGCTATGTGTGGCCTCTAAGTTGCTTTGTGACATTAGCCAAGTAAGTCTTTTATATTCTTCAACTTCATATTTTCTCATCTATGAAGCAAAGTTGGAAATTAAATTATTGGGCTAATCGAGCAGACGATCCCATAAAAATATTACCATCGCAGCATGTTTTACAAACATTTATAAGTTCCTTGTTAAAGTGTTTTGCTCAGCTTTACATTTTCTGACCCTTTGGGTTGGGAGGATGAGAAAAATAATCTGAGTGTTTTATTTAAAGGCAAAAGAAAGAGTCTTTTTAGGACGTCAACTCCGTTAGCACCAGATACAGTTTATCTTTGTGGCTACTGAGTATTGTTAGTCTAATTCAGGATCTGTCTGAAATAAGAGTGTTTCCTACACTTCGGGAGCGCAGGGAACGGGGGTCTCGGCGCACGCACCTCGCTCCAGGATGGCTCAAAGAGCCCCCCACCCAAAGGCCCTTCCATCCTCACAGTGACTGTCAGAAATGGTGTATTTGCGGCAGGTGAAGAGGCTCAGGTCTTGGGGGAGCCAGGCCGGGGGGCTCACTCTGAGTCCCACGAGAGGCTTGGCTCTGCCCCACAGCCTGGGCAGAGGCTTGACAGGGAGCAGACGGTGTCCCACGGCCGGACCTCATGCTTCCGGGTCTCCAAGTTCTCAGGGACATTCCAGAAACCTGCTAAAGAGGGCTGCGGGCAAAGGAAGTTTGCTCCTAGTTTACAGGACACACGAAGGGCCTTGGGGATCCGGGTGCCAGCAGTGACCCTCTCCTCTATGCGGCCCAACCCACAGCCGCTTCAGGGCTGAGACCCCGACTGGGTCAAGAGGCTCCTGTTTGGGGTGAGGCATGTTGCATCTCTGGGCCTCAGTTTTCTAATCTGTAGAATGAACGCCCCTTCCCCTCCTCTGCCTGGGCTATAAGAAATCGCGTACAGGGCTTGGTGTGCGGCTTTATACGTGTTTCCCTGGGGTCCACAGATCAACAGGGGCCCCAGGGCGTGAGGAATCCCTCAGGCCCTCGTGTGGCCCTGACTCGCACGGCAGGTGCCAGGTAAGCACGGCCTTCCCCTCCCCTGCTCCGCATGGACAGGCGCCCAACTGCCACCGGCCGGACTCCCACCTTGTCCTCCCGCCTTGTTGTGTTAGCTGAGGCTCAGGGCACGGTGGTTAGGAGCCCCGTCTCTGGAGGCAGAGCACCTGGTTTTTTTGTTTTTGTTTTTTATTATTATTTTTTAGTTTATTATTTTTTGGGGGGTACACCAAGTTTAATCATCTGTTTTTATACACATATTCCCGTATTCCCTCCCTCCCTCGACTCCCCCCCACCCTCCCAGTCCCAGTTCTCTAAGGCATCTTCCATCCTCGAGTTGAACTCCCTTTGTTATACAACAACTTCCCACTGGCTATCTATTTTACAGTTGGTAGTATATATACGTCTGTGCTACTCTCTCGCTTCGTCTCAGTTTCCCCTTCACCCCCTGCCCCCCCCAAACCTCGAGTTCTCCAGTCCATTCTCTGCATCTGTGTCCTTGTTCTTGTCTTGTCACTGAGTTCATCAGTACCATTTTTAGATTCCATATATGTGAGTTAGCATACAATATCTGTCTTTCTCTTTCTGACTTACTTCACTCCGTATGACAGACTCTAGGTCCATCCACCTCATGACATATAGCTCCATCTCATCCCTTTCTATAGCTGAGTAATATTCCATTGTATATATATGCCACATCTTCTTTATCCATTCATTTGTTGATGGGCATTTAGGTTGCTTCCATGTCCTGGCTATTGTAAATGGTGCTGCAATAAACATTATGGTACATGTTTCTTTTGGGATTATGGTTTTCTTTGGGTATATGCCCAGTAGTGGGATTACTGGATCATATGGTAGTTCTATTTGTAGTTTTTTAAGGAACCTCCAAATTGTTTTCCATAGTGGCTGTACCAACTTACATTCCCACCAACAGTGCAGGAGAGTTCCCTTTTCCCCACACCCTCTCCAACATCTGTTGTTTCCAGATTTTGTGATGATGGCCATTCTGATTGGTGTGAGGTGATACCTCATTGCAGCTTTGACTTGCATTTCTCTGATGATGAGTGATGTTGAGCATCTTTTCATGTGTTTGTTGGCCATCTGTATGTCTTCTTTGGAGAAATGTCTATTTAGGTCTTCCGCCCATTTCTGGATTGGGTTATTTGCTTTTTTGGTATTAAGCTGCATGAGCTGCTTGTATATTTTGGAGGTTAATCCTTTGTCTGTTGTTTCGTAGGCAACTATTTTTTCCCATTCTCAGGGTTGCCTTCTAATCTTGTTTATGATTTCTTTCCCTGTGAAAAAGCTTCTAAGTTTCATGAGGTCTCATTTGTTTATTCTTGATTTTATTTCCATGATTCTAGGAGGGGAGCACCTGGTTTTAAATTCAGGTGCTGCCATAAAGATCAGAGCAGAAATAAATGAAATAAAGAGAATTAAAAAAACAGTAGAAAAGATCAATGAAACTAAGAGCTGGTTCCTCGAAAAAATAAACAAAATTCATAAACCGTTAGCCAGACTCATCACAAAAAAAAGAGAGAGGCCCAAACCAATACAATCAGAAATGAAAAAGAAGTTACAACCCACACCACAGAAATACAAACGATCACAAGAGATTACTATAAATGACTACACACCAATAAAATGGACAACCTGGAAGAAATGGAAAAATTCCTAGAAATGTACAATGTCCCAAGACTGAACCAGGGAGAAATAGAAAATATGAACAGACCAATTACCAGAAATGAAACTGAATCAGTAATTTAAAAAACTCCCAACAAACAAAAGTCCAGGACCAGATGGCATCACAGGTGAATTCTACTAAATGTTTAGAGAAGACTGTTAACACCTATCCTTCTGAAACTATTCCAAAAAACTGCAGAGGAAGGAATGCTTCCAAAATCATTCTAGGAAGCCACCATCATCCTGATATCAAAACCAGACAAAGACATCACACAAAAAAGAAAATTACAGGCCAATATTACTGATGATTATAGATGTAAATATCATCAACAAAATATTAGCAAACTGAATCCAACAATACATTAAAAGGATCATAGGGACTTCCCTAGTGGTGCAGTGGTTAAGAATCCACCTGCCAATCCAGGGGACACAGGTTCGAGCCCTGGTCCAGGAGGATGCCACATGCCACGGAGCAACTAAGCCCGTGCACCACAACTACTGAGCCTGTGTGCCACAACTACTGAAGCCCGAGTGCCTAGAAGCCTGTGCTCCACAAGAGAAGCCACCACAATGAGAAGCCCACATGCAGCAATGAAGACCCAATGCAGCCAAAAAACATAAATAAATAAAAAATTGAAAAATAAATTAAAAATTTTAAAAAAGGTCATAAACCACTGTGAAGTGGGATTAATCGCAGGGATGCAAGGATGATCCAATATCCACAAATCAACCAGTGTGATACACCACATTAACAAATTGAAGAATAAAAATCACATGATTATCTCAATAGACATAGAAAAAGATTTGACAAGATTCAACAACTATTTATGAATAAAATCCCCCACAATGTTGGTATAGCGGGAACATAGTGGTAAACATAGGTCATATGCGATAAACCCACAGCCAACATCCTACGGAAGAGTGAAAAGCTAAAAGCATTTCCTCAAGACAAGGATGTCCACTCTTGCCACTTTTGTTCAACACAGTATTGGAAGTCCTAACCACAGCAATCAGACAAGAAAAATAAGTAAAAGGAATCCAAATTGGAAAGGAAGAAGTAAAACTGTCACTGTTTGCATATGACATGATACTATGCATAGAAAATCTTACACACTGCCAAAAAACTACTAGAGCTCATCAATGAATTCAGTGAAGTTGTAGGATACAAAATTAATGTACAGAAATACATCTGTAATAACTTTAAATGGAGTATAACCTTTAAAAATTATGAATCACTATGTTGTACTCCTGAAACTAACATAATATTGTACATCAGCTATACCTCAATTTAAAAAAATAAAATAAAATAGAGACAAAAAAAGTGCTAGAGAGGAAAATTAGAACACGGAAGGGAGGAAAAAGGCAGAATAGCCAGGAAGAGAAGACACGTGAGAGCAGGAAAGAAAAGTGGGACATCACTGCAGTTGGTTTATGCCCAGAGATGTCCAGGGTTAAGGTTCCCACGGCCACACCCGTGATGCCCAGGTGTCTGCCCACAGAGGGTGCATGCACATGCGTGTCGGGAGCCCAGGATGCACACAGCGGGTGTGGTCAACACACCTGGAAGGAGGGGCTTGTGGGGTGTGAGTCTCGGGTTCTCCTGGAAGAGCTGACCATTTGTCTCTCTTCTGTGCAGAAAACAAGCCAGAGACCCAGCACCTCTGCCCGACTGCAGCCAGGGTCCCGCTGCTGACCTCTGAGCCCTCTGGCCCGAAGTCCCCTGAGGCTCAGGGCTGGATGCTCCTGGTGAGAGGTCAGAGCACCAGCAGCCTCTGCCCTGGGGTGAGAGCTCTCCCCTGACTCACTGTTCCCCATTGCTGCTCTCTCCCACCCCGCACAGCCCAGGGTCTACAGAACTGACCCCACACGCTGGGCCAGAATCAGCCTGTGGTCCAGTCAGACACTGGGCCCCAGGGACCCGAGTTCTGATAATGTCCACAGACATTTACTACCTGGTGCCCGCAAGATGCAGAAGCAGCACCCCTGCCTGAAGCAGCCAAGCCCAGAGTAGGACCAGAAGAGTCAGAGGTCACTGCAACATGACAAGGTCTGCGTGAGGCCGTTACGCCCAGGAAGCTTGGGGGCCCCTCCCCAACACCAGCCAGACACAGAGGGCATCTCAGCCTCTCGCAGACTCCAGGCTCCAGGCTGGACACTCAGACCACAGACTGCGTGGCTTCTGTGATCTCAGAAGAGCTATGAACATCTCAGAAGACATGGGCTTTCCTCCGGGATGGTGGGTCCAGGCAGAGCTGCCATGGTGATGCTCACACCTCCCCTGTGGTATCTATGCCCAGGCGACCCACCCTGCACTAGTGAGCAGAATCATCACCACAGGGAGCCGGCGTCCTCCCCAGAGTTCACATGAGACTTAGTCCTTCACCATCTCGGGAAATCTCCATGCCCAGGTGCGGGCTCACCAGGGCCCTGGACGGTGTGTCAGTCCTTTTAGAGGAAACGATGAAGGATGGAGCCCCGTGGGGTGAGGAGAGAAGGAGGCGGCTTGAGCGCCCACCACCCGTGGATGCGGTACGTCAACGCACTCCTGTCCCAGGTGGCTGGTGCCACCCCCCACCCCCCAACCACAGGTGAGGAGCCCGAGGCTCAGAGAAGTCAAGCAGCCTGTCCAGGGCCCACAGGGAGCCAACGTCGGGCCCAGGGCTTGAACGCGGTCTCTGACTCTGACCGTCTAGTCCCACTGCACGGCCCTCACGCAGGGCAAACCCCGGGCATGGAGCACGTGGATGGTTTCACGTCACAATCTCCACTGGGAATCTATATTCAGATAACGGCCGAACAGGCAGAATGAGGGGAGTGGCGGGGACAGAGGGAGGGGGCCGCGTGGAGGGCCAGCAGGAGTGGGCTGGCGGGACAGGACCGGGTGGCTTGGGGATCGCGTGGCAGTGGGACTTGGGAGAGATGGTGGGATGGAGCTGGATCCGGCCAGAAGTAGCCGTCGAACCCCAACCCAGCAGTTGCGGTCTCACTGTGAGTGGTTCTGGGGCCGCAGGCTTTGGAGCGGCGGCAGGATTATCTGTCAGAGCTGAGCTGACACTGTCCCCGCGACTAAATGAACCTTTTCATCTCAGGTGGCTCCATTTGACAGGCGCCATAAATTCATACGGTGATTTATGCAGCCAAGGGGCAGGGGGCAGGGGGGGATGGGGTGGAGGGAGAGCAGGGAGTCAGTTTCAACTTATCAGAGTGTATTCACTCATTCATTCATTCATGCATTCATTCACTGACTCATTCATTCACTCATTCACTGACTCATTCATTCACTCATTCACTTATTCATTCATTCACTCACTCACTCATTCATTCACTCATTCATTCATTCACTCATTCATTCACCAGAAGAGCAACACACAGGCCCAAAAGCTGACTGATGTTATGAATGTCTTTCCCAGCCTCTTAACTTACATTATAAATGTCACCTACACTTCAATTTGTTAGATTTGGGCAAAACTGCGTGTTTCTCAGTCTTTCCTCAGTGCCTCCCCATCTTACCGACCTCGTGATACCACTGTGTAGAACCAGAACCGTTTGCTGGGTCACAGTCGGCAGATAGAGACCCCTGGGTTCAGACGCTGTCTTTTCCTTCAACACAGCCCCTCCTTCTGGCTTCAGTCGTTTGAAAATGCAGTAAATCCATTTGATAGGCATCTGTCAAATCTCTACTTGTTTACATATTGATCAAGAGACTTATTTATTCCCTGGTTCAAAAAAATGAGATGATTTCCTGAGCGCTCACCACAGGCTGGTGACTGCATTAGGCTGTCGGGATCAGTGGCAGAGACCGAACTCCGGCAGCAAAGCACCCTCGGCACCCCTGCCGGGCAGTTCCCATCACTGCCTGTCCCCTGGCCGAGCCCTGGCCCTCCGTGTGTCTCCCACCTGCTGGGCGTCCCACCCTTGTGCCCCACCCCTTGAAAGACACATGGAGGGCCCGAGAGGCACCGAGGGGGTGATGAGTCACCAACCCACGCCTCACCCCGGGGTTTCTCCAGGATACCTTCTAACAGGTACCGCACCAGGGATGCTGCCCGCCCGGAGCTTTGCTGGGGAAGGGGCTTCATCACGCAGCACCAGCAGGCTCACCCCGGGCCCCCGGGGGCTTCCTTCCAGGGCGCTGCCCAAGAGCCGGGCAGCAGATCCTCATCACCACAGACCTTCACCCCCGGCTGTGCCTCCCACGTGACTCTCCCCCTAGGGGCACCGCAGGAGCAGGGCTGCTTCCTGTCTCTTCTCTGAGGCTGGGTGTAAAGGCAAGCAGGAGGATTGCAGGAGGGAGCCCCCGCGTAGGCAGGGCGAGTACCTGGTTCGTGCTCCCCTCCCCAAGGTCTTGTTTCCAGAGCACAGGGTTGTGGGGCGGCTGACATAATGCCCTGCAGGGGCTGAGGTGATGCAGATTCTGCAAGACCGCGGGTGCCGTGTCCGGCCAGGCCACACTGCTCTGTGGTGGGACCTGTCCCTCTGGCCAATTCTAATAGGAGCAGGGTGCACAGTCCCGCCATCCCAGGCTGGCAGCTACAAACAACCCGGGGTCTGAGAGAGGACGGCGCTGCCAGCCTGCCGAGCCCTGGCAGCTGACGGGTGACGCGGATTCATCCCCCGCCGACGGGAGATGCCCTCGTGTTTGCGCACCTGTCTCCCAGAGCCGCCCGGCTCATCCATCTCTCCTGCCCCCCAGCTCCCCTCCTGCTCCATTTCCTTTCTCGCCTATTTCTCCCCTCGCCCTGACAGGGATTCGGGGCACGGCCCTGGGTTGCTTTGCCTGCCTCGGTGACCGTAGGCCCTGCCTTAGCTCTTCTCTCCCCATCGAGGGAGCACAGGGGACCTGCTCTGCTCGGGTGAGCACTTCAGCTTCAGGAAGGAAGGAGTAGAGGGGGTCAACAGGAGACAGAAAGGAAGAGGTGAAAGAAGCCCTGTGATTAAGGCACTGAACTTCAAGGGCGAAAAGGACAAAAGTCACTTCTAATTTGGGTATCACTCCAAGCACAGTCACCAACGGAAATAAAAAACCCTGGTGACAAATGCAAATCTCCGGTGGAAATGCTTCACACAGTGTCTCTTCATCCACTGCCAACTCCTTGCCGTCAGCAGATAATTGTCAAGGATCAGACACCTCTGCCTCAACTCCCTGGTCCGATAACGTCTTTGATTCGATGACAGGTGAGTGGCCTGAACATGAAGCTGGTGCCACAGGAAGGGCCCGTAGGGATGGCCTAATTCTCCTTCCTGCATTTTAATGATGAGGAATCTGAGGCTCAGGGGAATCAGATGATTAGCGGGTGAGTGGCAACACTGGGACCAAACTCAAGCCTCCTAATGCAAAGCCCCGCTGCTTTGCTGCCACTCCAGGCTGTTTCCTCCAAGGGGTGTTTTCAAAATCAGCAGTCCCGATGAGGACGAAAGGACAAATCCAACCTAAGCATGTCTGATCACACGTGCTAATAAAAGTGTGGACGGGACAGCAGGTGTGAGCTGAGGAAAGTAGCAAGGAGGACAAGAGGAGAAGCGGCAGCACATGCAGAATAAACTACTTTTATGATCGTGAATGGGTGCAAGTGTGTGCGAGTCAAACGCACCAGGGATTAGCATCACTGAAGCCTGGGGCAACTGAGATGGTGGGCAGTGAAGTTTTATGATGTCTATTGAAATCCTTTGCCCATTTTTAAATTAAGACAGAAAACTTTAGACAATAACCCTTCTACTCCAGCCAGGTGCCACAGGACAAGCTATTGCTCTGCCCCCACTTCCTCCACTGTGCTATTTATCTGCTGCTCTGGAAATTTTTAGAAATGGTAACACACTATGTCAGAAGTAGGAGCCCTTGAACAAAAGACGCTTTCAGCCCTAGTTTTATATACTATATGGAAATGAATGAGACGTCACCGGCTAGCAACAGAAATGAAACATGGGCAGCACTCTCTCCATAAAATAAAGTAACTTGGAGACTTCTACTTCTGGAAGGATGGAGCAGACGTATTTTTCCCCATACCTCCCACAAAGTGCAAATAACATCCATGGATATTACAAATAAAACAAACACAAGATGACTACAAGATGGAGAGAAGAAAACAGACTGACAAGGAAACTCAGGACCCGAGGGCACAGGGGTGAGTTCCCTGGGTTTCTGGGAAACTGAGAAATGCCAATGGGTGGGTGCAGACAAACCAACACACACCCGACTGAGGTCAGCTCTCTTTAGCTAAGGGCCCAGGAAAGGGGCAGCCTAGCAAGACAAACTTCATTCCACATTGTAGTAAAATATGCACAGCATAAAATTTACCACTTCAGCCATTTAAAAATGTACAGTTGTGGCATTAAGCACATTCACATGGTGTGCAACTATCACCACCACCATCCACCTCATGCATTTTTCCACCATCCCAAACAGAAACTCTGTCCCATTAAGTACTAACTCCCCACTGCCCCTCCCCCAGCTCCTGGTAACCACTATGCAACCTCTGTCTCTATGAACTTGACCACTCTAGCGGCCGCCTATCTATAAGAAGAATAATACAATATTTGTTCTTTTGTGTCTTATTTTACTTAGAATAAGGTTTGCAAGATTCTTCAATGTTGTAACATGTATCAGAATTTCACTCCTTTTTGGGGGATGAATAATATTCCATTGTATATTTATACCACATTTTGTTTATCTGTTCATCCACTGTTAGACCACTTGGGTTGTTTCTATCTTTTGGAGTTTGGAATAATGAATGTTGCTATAAACATGTGTGAACAAATAGCCAGAGTCCCAGATTTTACTACTTTTGGGTACATACCCAGAAGAGGAACTGCTGTATCACATGGTAAGTCTATGTTCAATGTTTTGAGGAACAGTCACACTGTTTTCTATAGCCGCTGCACCGTTTTACTTTCCCACCAGCAATGCACAGAGGTTCCAATGTCTGCACATCCTCACCAGCACTTGCTATTTTCTGTTCTTTTGAAAATATCCATTCTAACGTGCATGAGGTGGTTTCTCATCGTGGTTTTGACTTACGTTTCCCTATGACTAGTGACGTTGGGCATCTCTTCATGTGCTTATTGGCCTTTTGCATATCTTCTTTGAAGAAATGTCTATTCAAATCCTTTGCCCATTTTTAAATTAAGACAGAAAACTTTAGACAATAACCCTTCTACTCCAGCCAGATGCCACAGGACAAGCTATTGCTCTGCCCCCACTTCCTCCAGCAAAGCCTGAGTGGGGGGCCTTCCATCCTCGCCAGGCTGTAATGAAGCACCCAACCCTCTGCTGGGGTGGAATCAGACAAGACCAGCTGGGGAGCCAGGACATTCTTCCACTGGGTGGTTGTGAGGGTCCCTGGTACCCCCATGGAATCAGTGGAGACTGTGTGAAGGTCCTGAACTTGTACTGCATTTGGCAGTAATGAGGTCCCCCTTGCCCACCTCCCTGCTGAGATGGTGTCAGAGGAGGCCTGCTGGAGTGTCAGACCTTTCACTACTGCCCAATGGCGGTGAGGTCTCTCCCCCACCACCCAGCCTGGGTGGTACCAGTTGGGATCCATTGCGGAGCCTAAACTCCCACCCGCATAACAAGGCGACCCTGCCCTGTTGACTGTCCCAGGGGCTGCGTGTGGAAGCTGGCCCTGCACTCCCACCTGGCAGCAATGAGGCGCACTCCTCTCCCCTGCTGGGTTGGTGTCAAAGGAAGCCAGCAATAACACAAGATTTTAAATAACAACCAGAATGTCCAATTTGTGATCAAAATCACTCATCACACCAAGAACCAGGAAAATGTCAACTTGAATGAGAAAAAACAATCAACAGACAGCACTACTGAGATGACCCAGATGTTAGGATTATCTGGCAAGGATTTTAAAGCAGCCATCCTAAAACTGCTTCAACGCACAATTACAAACACGCTTAAAACCATGACATAATGAAAAAATAGACAGTCTCAGGAAAGAAACAGAAAATCTCAGCCAAAAAATAGGAAATTTTAGACTTGAAAACAGTAACAAATGAAATTTTAAAACTCAATAGATGGGCTCAATAGCAGAATGGAAGCAACAGAGGAAAGAATCAGTGAACTTGAAGAGAGAACAACAGAAATGATCCAATGTGAACAACAGATAGAGAGTCTTAAAGTGCAGCGTCTTGGAGACCCATGGGACTATAAGAAAAGATCTAACATCCATGTCATAGGAGTTCCAGAAGGAGAAGAGAAAGGGTGGGGGTCTGGAATAGGATTCAAAGGAATCATGGCTGAAAGTTCCCCAAATTTGGCAACAGATATAATCTACAGATTCAAGAATCTGAGTGAATCCCAGACAGTAAAATCCACACTGAGACATGTCACAGTCAAACCCTGGAAAACTAAAGGCAAAGAAAAAGTCTTGAAAGGAGAGAGAGAGAGAGAGACAGAGAAAGAGAAATGAAGGACACCCCATTGAGAGGGGGAACGATTCTAATGACAGTGGGGTTCTCAGTGGAGACCATGGACGCCAGAAAGAAGCGGAATAACATTCTTCCAGTGCAAACGAAAAGAACTATCAACCCCCATTCTATAGCCAGCAGGAATATCCTTCATGAATGGAGGGGAAATAAATGCATTTTCACAGATGAAGAAAAACTAAGAGAATGTGTTGCCAGAGGACCTACCTTTACAACAGTGAAAGGAAGTTCTCTAAATAGAAAAGAAATGATTTTTTTTTTAAAGAAGGGAAACTTAGATCTTCAGGAAGAAAGATCAGAAAGAGCAAAACTACGGCACGATGCGATAGACATTCATTCTCCTCTTGAGTTTTTAATGTTACCTTTAATTGTTAAAGCAAAAGTTGTAACACTAATGAGTTTCTCATGTACATGGAGGAAATAGCTAAGGCAATTATGCTATAAACAGGGAGCATAAGAGGAGATAAAGCATCCACACTTCATTTGAACTGGTAAAAGGTAGTATCAGTAGACTGGTAAACTATGTATGTACAATGTAATCCTAAGAGCAACCATGAAAAGAGATACACTCAAAAACACTGGAGAGAAATAAAAATAGAGCCTGGAAAATGTGCAAGTAATCCACAGGAAGGAGAGAAGTCATGTATAAAACATCCTTAAAATAACAAAAGATAGAGATGGAGAACAGTGAGGGGTTGCTGGGCCAGGGTGGGGGGTGGGGGTGGGGGTGGGAGGAAGGGTGGGTGTGACTGTGACAGGGCAGCAGGACGATGTTTGTGGTGACAGGCCGTCCTGTGTCCTGACTTTGGGGTTACACAAATCCACACAGGTGACCCGTACACAGACTTGCACCAAGGTCAGGTCCTGGTTTGATGTTGTACCACAGTCACATCAGATGTCACCACTGGGGCACTGAGGACTTCTCTGCACCGCCTCTCAAAGCTCCTGTGAATCCACAGATATTTCAAAGAAAACAATCTTAAAAGCATAAAGTGACCTGGCTCAGTAGAGCACCCACGTCCTTCCCCCAGTTTTCCTGATTTCCCTCAGGGAGTAGAAGTCCTCCTTCGAGGACCAGGCGGCCTGGCTGTCCAGTGGGGACACTGAGGCAGGAGTGCCTCCAACAAGGCAGGTTCCCGGGCAGTGGACCACATGTTTGTGGGACGCCTGCTGTTGGCTAAGTGCTGTGCCAGCTGCCAAGGGGCGCTGGGAACACAGATGACAGGATCCCTCCCTGTGATCCCAGAGCTCGACTCTTCCCAGGCTCCCCCTCAATCTTGCACACTCAGCTCTTTGCAAAGACCGGACACCAAAACCCAGCCACAAAAGCGTGATCTTCACTGGCAAGCACAATGGCTTTATTTCTTCCACCCCAACAAGCAATCCCCGGAAGCCAACAAGATGCCTCATTTACCATAATATGGCTTTTCCACTTAAGCTTCTGGAACCCAGGGTCCCTCCTTCTTCCTTCCAGACACATGGGAAGCGACCACGCCCAGCAGGCCAGACCCGTGAGGTGAAGTGGACCCTCGCGTTCCAATTCAGCAGCTAATCGTAAAGGGCTGCACAAGGTTGCATGTCCCTGACTTAATCTCACCTAGAAAATACCAGTTACAAATACACAGGGTGCACCCCCTGCATGCAAAATGCCTGCTAAGTGGACTCTTTATGACCTGGGTAGGGTGCCCTTCGCCCTAAGAAAAGGAACACTTAGGAAGCTGGACTGAGGGTGTGCAACAGGGGGCACACGCTCCACCCAGGAAGAGGAGGAGGCTCACCCCATGAGTATCTCCGGTTGACGGGAGGAAGAGGTAACAAGGTACGTTCTTGAGGGGCTTCGGACCTGGACTGTTTTGAAGGGCTGTGGACAGAGGCCCACTTTCCCTGGGGGTTTAATTATCGCCCTTGCTGGGGGCCTAGAAGTGAGTCTCAGGCTTTCCCACCTTGAGGCCCAGAGACAATGGCGGTGTTTCCATGGCATCCAGAAGGAGGAGGATGGTGTGCTCAAGGTCAGCCGGAAGCAACCGGCCTGAGAGCCCCTGTGTCCCCAGCCCTGCCTGGACCAAGCCCTGAGGGTGCCCCTGCAACCAGCCAGGAAGTTCTGACCAGAGGACTTCTAAAGAATTGTTTCCCTGGGACCCCGTAACTCTGAGAAAACCCCTGGGGCATCAGGGTGGGGCTGTGTTGAGGTACGATCTTCAGTGGGGAAGGCATCCCAGGCTCCCGGCATCCCCGAGTGACATGAGGACATCTACCTGGGACTCGCCTGGCAGGGAGACGTGGGTGGGTAGGGCTGAAGAAATGGGGCCTCAGGTTGCTCAGAGCATCTTTCGTCTGTTATTTACTGTACTTGTCCTAATCATATAGTGTCAATGCATCTATAAATTATCTTGTCTCTCAGCAGCTGCCAGGAGTGATGAAAGCTGTCACTTAATCAAAAAAGTTTAAATTAATTAAAGGGAAAAAAAAAAGGAAGGGAAAGGAAAGCAGTCTCGGGATGGCTGTTCCCGACCCTGCAGAGCTGTCTCCAATGTGACACCCGCGCGGTTGCTACAGTTCCGTCACCAGGTTCTCCACCTCCGCCCGCTCAGGGCCTTGGAAACACCTCCAGCTGCAGCCCACCCTCGCCCTCAACAGACTGGTAAACACAAGCTCACCCGGCTGGGTAGCTGTGGGGCAGGATCAGAGGTGCACTATACCAGACGTACCTTTGGCCTGGAGCTGTGTCTGCTCCGACTTGATTTTTTGGGGGGAGACGTGGGTCAGAAAGGAGTTAAGGGTATGAAAACCAGGCTGACCTCCAGAACATTTTGGGAAGACTGGCCTGTGCCCCATCCCTCCAGCCCTCCATCCTGTCCCTGTGGGTCTGTGCTGTCGCCTAGATACCCCAGTCCCCTGCCCCCACAAGGCCATGCTAATCCCCCCAACTCCAAGACCCTCAGAATCCGCCTGTCCTTTCAACTCTCACCCCATTTATTTATTTATTTATTTTAAGTCTTTATTGAATTTGTTACAATATTGCTTCTGTTTTAGTTTTTTGGAGCAAGGCATGTGGGATCTTAGCTCCCCGACCAGGGACTGAATCTGTACCTCCCTGCACTGATAGGGGAAGTCTTAACCATAGGACGGGGTAAGTCCCTCTCACCCTTTTTAGAAAACAAAACACAACAAAACAACCTCGCTCCTAGCAGGGGGTCAAATAAATGGGCAGGAAGAAAACCTAACGAACTTATTATTCATTAGGTATTATAATTGGTAATGACTGAACTCATGACTCAAAGAATAATTCCTCGAAGGGAGCAAAGCCCAGGTGAGCGGTGGTGCCGCAGAACCTGGCTGCTTGCTCCTACACCAGGACCCCGAGGCTGCCACTGCCACTGACCGCCCCCAGCCGGGCTGGCAATGCAAGTGTTTGCCAACACACGCCTGATCACCTCCAGTGCGCAACAACAGCCGTGTGGCACTTTAAGATTTTAAAAATGACTTCACATCTGAAGTAGTCAGAGCCAGTAATAATATCCCCGTTTCCCAGATGGGGCCCCAGAGACTCAGAGAGGTTAAGTACCTCGTTGAAGGTCACACAGCAGTGTGTGGCAGGCCTTTGTTTTCCACCTCCACGCAGCTTGCAATGCCACCTCCCACCTTCTCCTCCGACTGCCTGGCTCCTGTTCCCCCGAGCTCTACATGGGGCCTGGCTCTGGCCCGAGCAACACATGGCACGGCCCCTTCAAAGCAGCTCTCGGGTGGGGCTCTTGCCCAGCCTGCCACACCTGGCAGTCTGCCCGCCCCCCACTTCCCATCATCCTTAACAGCCTGGAGCCCTGCCAACCGATAAGGTAAACAGTCAGAAAGGTCAGGTGTCGCTTGGGTGATTACCCAGCTTTGGCGACGTCACAGCCCAGGTGGGAAAGCAAGGTTTTCTCAAGCAGCAGGTGCCAGCACTTGGGGTTGACACTGCCATCTTGTCATCCAGACGCTCTAACCAGCTCGAGCACCTGCCGTGCCTGAGGCATGGACAGGCAGGCTCACATACGAGGCATGGCCGCAATGCTTCAGGCAAGGATTTCGAACCACCCTCAGGAGGCTCACACCCTGTCTGGAGCCGTCTTTAATTAACAGAAAACCAGGTGACACTCTGTTCCCTTCCTCTGCATTATGGGGACGCTCGGAATTTGCAGAGGCGAGGACGTGGTGTAAGGAGTCCATCTGCACAGCCAGGCTTGCAGTTTCATTAAACAAACACTCAGTGTTCTCGGCGCCAGGCACACACTAAGTTAATACCTGCTTTGTGGATATTAACTCACTTAATTCTCATCATGATCCTATAAGCGCTACTGTACCCTTTGCGAAGACGGGAATACAGAGGCATGGGGAGGTTACGTAAGTTGCCTAGGACACCAGGCTAAAGGAGTGGGGAGCTGGGATTCACGCCCAGGCTCTGGGGTCTGTCCTGTCTGTCCTTCCCCATTTTGGATGCTCTGCTCCAGGCAGCGAGCAGGGCAGAGATTCCTCTTGTTCCCCACCTGCCGGCCCCAGAACCTTACACTCCTGCCTCAGTCTCCCCAAGGGTCCAAAGGGGATGCCTGCCCTACATAGCGACCTCAGAGACCGCTTAGATGATCAGGTGAGGCCACAGATGAAAACGTGCCTATTACTTACTACCAATGTGCCACGAACAGGAGTACAATACATTTTACGTCTGTCACCTTCAAAGACGCAGCTTTGGGGACTCAGCAGGGCAAGGGCCAGGTGGGGTGCTTGATCTTAGGTAACTGGAGGGGAGGCAGGTGGACAAGAAGCAAGACAGCTTCACGTGAGGGCAACAGCACTGTGGGTGCACGGGGGTGGGTAACCAGAACTGATGTGGGGGCAGAGGAGATGCCGTGCAAAGCGCTTTGCTTGTGTTCCCCTGTCCAACATCCAGAGCAGCCGCTGGAGGTTAGCAAGTTATAGATGAGGACACGGAGGCTTGGCAAGGCCCGGCGGGTGGTGGGGCAGGCCCTCACCCAGGCGCCTCTGACTCCAAATGACATGCTCCACCACTGACAGTAACCCAGCAGGTGATGGGGACAGTGTGGACCACACGAGTACCTGCTCCGTGGATGCCACGTGAAGCCTGTTCCTCCGTGAGCTGCCCCATCGCTGAGGCCCTTGTTCTGATAGCCTTTGCGTTAGGGCAACGGAACACGAAGGAATAACCTGATTTCTAGAGTCAAAGGAGGCTACATCTGAGCCCAGGCTACCAGTGATGCGTTATATGGGCAAGTTACTGAACTATGTGGGGCCTCAGTCCTCACTTCTGTAAAATGGGTCTCACGTTACCCACCACACAGCTGCAGTGAGCAGTGACTGGGGTCACGCAAAGCACCAGGCGTCTGACCTCTGCCCGGCCAGCAGTTTCAGGAGCCCACCCGCTTCACTTTCACCTCCAGGAAGTGAAATTTTTAAAAATGGGCCACTGCTGCTGTAAGCCTCATTGTCTGAATCTCCTAATTCCCTTGCGAAGGAATCAGATCCCAGTGCTTACAGGCAGGCACTTTTGCATTAATGTTTCCAAAAAGCCAAGAGACAGGAAAGCCAGGGCTTGAACTCTGAGCCAGGAGCTTATACTCTGAGTTGCTAATGATCTGAGGGCAGAAACCCCCGTGGGCAAAGGGCTTGGGTCAAACTGCACAAAAGCTCCGTTTTCCTGGGCCTGTGGCCTGGGGCACTGAGATGGGGTCTCGAGGCATCCCTGATGTGCCTGGGAGCCTGAACAACCAGGGGTTCTGGACCCAGGTGCTTGTTTCCAGCTGTTCCGGTTGGACCTGATGCCCTGTGACAAGGACACCCCTGGGAAACCTGGGGTGGATCCGTGGCCTGTTCTTCTAACTTCATGGAGGGAGCACCTGCCCTGGGGCCACTGCCGGTGTTCTCTGCGTGGATTTACTGGGAGGCTCAGGTGCTCCGGGGGATCTGGTTTTTTCATAGCTGTTCAGAGGCCGCGCCTCCCCTGGGCCCAAGGCAGTGGCCCCGGGCTCCTCTCAGCCCTTGGGGTCCTTCCCTCCGTGCCTCCCTGCACCTCACAAGCCACCTCCGAGGTGCGTGTGGCTGTGCCCACCTGACAAGCCAAGCCTCTAGGGCAGCGTCCAGGGGGTCCGACCATGGGTCCCGGCCCGCCCACTCCTGGGAGTCCCTGTGAAGAAATGGCTGGGTGGCCTTCCAGAAGGCGAGGTTTGGGACAGAAGGGCGACATTAAGTCAGCACCAGGTGCGAGACCGTGGGGCGAGGTGCACGTTACCGCGTGGAGCTAAATCGGAATCTATGTTAGATCTGTTTCTTTGACTTTAACCTTTGCTTTTTGTTGCTTTTGTTACTGTAATCATACATGATGGCCTGCCTGCGGGAACCCTGCCCCTCTGCCTGAATGCTGAACTAAAGTGCCTCTGTTCAGCCCATCGGCGGACAATCTGCTCTGCCCACATGTGTGAGTGGCTGAAATGAACATATCCCCTCACTGAGGCTGGTTATCCCCGGAGATCTTTTGTGAGACTGATAGGCCTTTAACTTTACTTCCCCACAGCCCCTCCCTCTCTGGTTCTATAAAACAAACGAGCATCCAGACCCCAATAAGATGGTTTTTTGAGGAGACATTAGTCTGCCATCTTCTCAGTTTGCTGGCTTTCTGAATAAAGTGTTCCTTCTTTTTTGGTTTGTTTTTGCTTTTTTGTTTGTTTTATTTTTTCAATTAAAAATTTTCATTAGGAGATTTTATATTCATCAATACAAATCATATATGTGTATACATGTATATATAAGGTATACATATAATAAAATGAGCCCTTATGTGCCCGACTTAAGAAATGGAACTCTAAGGATATTAAAGTCGTATTCCTTGCCTCAACACCTTGTCTCGGATTCACTGGCCTGTCGTGCGACAAGCAGAATGAGCTTGGACTCCGTAACGCACGCAGCCAGGGTCAGCAGGCCGGTCTACGCGAGCCAGCCCCTCCCGCGAGCCAGGCGACGGAGGTGGATGGGATGGGGACGTGTGGGGACGCCCGTCAGGGGAGCAGGCGCACCCCAAGGGTGTGGTCTGTGGGTTCTCGAGGACGGAGCTCCCTGCTTGGGGGCAGGGTCAGGGGAGGCGTCCCTAAAGGGTGACACTGGAGCTGCTGCCAGGGCAGAGGTGACAGGCCTTCCAGGCAGAGCAAACACAAGGTGCAGAGCTTGTGAGCACGTCTGGCAAATGGGGTGCTGAGGGGCTGCCAGGTGCCCCCCTGGGGGGGCAGTGGTGCCGGAGGGCCTGGTGTGTTGGGCTCAGGGCGTCCCTGTGGGATTCTGAAAGGGACGTGCACCCTCAGACTCTCGTTTCAGAAACATGGTCCTAGGAGCTGGGCGAAGCATGGCCAGCCACACAATCACTGACTCACGGACGCCCCAGAGCTGGGTAGCCTCTCTGGAGTCTGCTCCCCCTTCTCCATCCCCATTTCTCTCCGTGGCTCCGAGCAGCCCAGGTAACGCTCTTCAGATGGCAAATCTGGATGGTACATGTTACAGTGTTTCCCTGGACAGAATTAGTCCACAGACAGGGAGGAGGGAGGACCCAAGCCGCCCACCCACCCAGCCTGCAGAGGACACGGGCTCAGGGAGGCCTGCGGGGCTCCTAAGTGGTGGGTCTCCTGACTTGAAAACCAGTGTTCTGCCCTCTCTCCCTGCCCCCAGCACCCCCAGCCTCGCGGTCCTTCCCTTCCAAGAGGCCAAGACTATCTGCTTAGAAAACGTCAGCAGCAGGCAGACAACCTGCCAAAATATTTGTGAGCCTCTGACGGTCGGAGGAGGCTGGCAAAGCGGGCGTCACTCACGCAGACAGTGGCAGATGAGAAAAGGGCCCTTCCTGCTCAGCCGGGCCTCCCCCGGGATGGAGGACGGGGATGGGGACAGGGCGGGGTGGGGAGGAAGGCTGCGCTCCTGCTGCTGCACACACTCAGGTGCCACGCTGGCTCCCTGAGCCCGGCCCTGTCCCCCGGCCCATCCCACCGTTTACAGAGAAGCAACTCAGGGGCTCAAGGGGAGGGAACTGTCCAAACACAGGGCACGCGGCCTGGAAAAGCTTATTCAGTGCGACAACTTAGAAATGAAAACAGACCTATTGTTTTCCTAATACAAACGTCACCAAGGAAAGCTCACAAGGGACAGGCGGCCGGATTCTCCCCGGGGTGGGGGGGGGAGCAGATGCCAGAGGAGGCCCCCGGAGGCTAATCACTCACTATGGAAGTTTGCCCGGGGGCAACGGAACTCAGAAGAGGCAAATAATGACTTTAAAAGACGAACCAAGTTTTAAAGCACAGAAGTGAGCAGCCCTCCCCCACCATTTAAAAGAGCGCACACAGCCCCTGTGGTCTGGCCTGAGTTATCCCTGTCCTGAGTGGTCCTTGGGCCAAAGGTGGAGATGCGGGACCTGCAGGCCCAGGTTCTGGGCAGGAGGTCTCTTGGACCAGCCTTGGGGGGCTCACACTTCGGAGCCCCTCCTGCTCATTTGGGGGACAAACCCTGCCACGTGCCATAGCAGCCCCCAAAACACTAACTACGCTCTCATCCCAGTGTCCTTACCTCCCCCCAGATCGGAAGCTTTGATGGGGGTGTGGAGGTGGGTACAGATTTCTTAAAGGCTTCCAGCTTGAGAAACCAGCAGGACAGGAAGCCCCCTGTAGACGTGGACACCCTTCCCTTCCTCTCCGCCACTGTTTGTTAAGCTCCTACATTGTCCAGACATTTGTGCCCCTCAATGCCTGGCCACCACTGGCTTTTTACCATTTGAGGCTGAGGCAGGAGATAGATGGGCCCCAGGCTGAACAGCTAGAGTCCATTCCCTATGGACAGAAACTCCAAGATGAAGAGGAAGAGGAGATAAGCACTGCCCAGATAGAAGATAACAGGCCACATATTCTTCATTCTTGAGGTCAAGGAGACCTTCCCAACTACACATGCCCAGAAAAGCTCCCTGGAGGTCAAAAAGAGAGGGGGAGCAACCCCATAGTAAATGATGTCAACCTACCCACAGGCCTCTTTGCTGGAATCCATCTCAGCTAAGAGATGCGCAAGCACACATGGGAAGATTCTGAGATAAACCAAATACGGACTCAGAACCAGGCAAAGCAAGGGGATTGGCCAAAGGAAACCTAGAAGAAACGCCCCGTAAAAGTGATTCAAACTGCCATGAGGGCGTGACTTTCTCTCTGAGCCTGCCCGTGTGTCCATCCACACGAACTGTTTCCTCCTAATAAACACTTTGTTTCACTACTTTCCATTTCTTTCTGGAAATCCATTTTTTGCAAAGCCGTGCGGGCCAGGGCCTCGTCACTCGCCACTGGTCTAGCGGCCAGGATTCAGCACTCTCACTGCCGTGGCCTGACTTCAATCTCTGGCTGGGAACCGAAATCCTGCTTCAAACTACTGCAGGCCAAGGCCACCTGAGATCAGGGCCATAGACTTGCACTTGCCCAGGCCTGCCCTCAAGGCTCTTTGCTTCCCTCAGTATCTGGCCACTGCCACTAACACCGGCTGAGAATCACTCCTGGCCCCCTGCTGCCATTCCTGACTTGCCCCTAGACCCCTGAAGCTCCCGGGGGCTCTGAACAGCTGCCCTCAGTGACTCTGTGCCTGGGGGCCGTCACCCCACCGAGCTCCCACTCTGGCCTCTGAGGTCAGCTGGGGCTCTGACTCTGGTGGTTCAGGCCCTGCTCTGGGATGCCAGGAATTCAGGCATTTCAAAAACAAAGAACTGAGAAGTCTGTTTACTCTTCTTCCTGGTAAGAAAACACCCCACCAAGATGTCCAAATCTGGAAGCAACTGCTGTTTAACCCTGGGGTGGGTGCTCAGCGGGATCCCTCTTCAGCAGGCGGCTGTGAACATCTTGTAATTCTAAGCAAAACGCTATACGCGTGTGCATGGGTGTACTTTTCTGGGGGGAGCCCAAAGCTTTCATCAAACACAGAAAGAGATTAGTGAACCCCAAAGAGCTAAGATCTGCTAACAGGCTGGATAACTCAAGAGAGACAGAGGCAAGGCACAGAAGTTTCCAGAAACAATGCTGCAGACTTCCCAGGCCTCTAGCCTGGACTTGTAAGTGACCAGATTCCTGGGTTTGGGATCCTTCAACAGTTTGATTTTATGAAGTGTTCACGTACTTCTGAATGGTGTGGCCTGGCCAAGCCTGGACCTGCGCCTTTGGAAAACCACTAATGAAACAGTAAATAGTGGGGAAGCCTAGCTTCGTGCCAGAGCTCTCGGCCAGAAGGAGGCTGCTGTGTGGCCACAGGCTGGGGGCAGCTGGGTCCCCAGAAAATTTAATAGGTGGTGACAGGGCAAGGCCTGGTGACAACTACTCAGCCCCTTCACAGGGGCCCGAGGTTTGGGGAGGCTCAGCTAGGGCCGTGGAGAACCACAGGCCAGGCAGCCAGCCACCGCTCAGCTGGATCGAAGCTCAGCACAGCCCCAGGCTGCAGACCCCAAAGGGCCTGCCCCAAGCCACCGGTCCCGCTGGACTGCCTTTCTGTCCTCCAACCACAGACAGAGAAAACAACCCTCCTGGATAGACTCTGTGTCCTTAGACCTGAAAAGGGAGCAGGAACGGCTTTGCTGGCGAGACACTCAGGAGTGGTTAAGCTGCAAACATTTCCACGTTTCTCATGGGGTCCCCCTCTTCATCTCTTCCTGGTGTTTCCATGTCAGAAGGCTTGGAGAGC
This sequence comes from Hippopotamus amphibius kiboko, assembly GCF_030028045.1. NCBI lineage: Eukaryota > Metazoa > Chordata > Mammalia > Artiodactyla > Hippopotamidae > Hippopotamus > Hippopotamus amphibius. The sequence continues at coordinate 80,874,264 of NC_080197.1, read as the reverse complement.
ACGCACGTGTCACTGAAATATACACAACTCAGCACAGGCGGAACCTCAGGGCAGAGCCCAGCACCCTAGATAAAACGTACTCTACTTCCTAGAAGCTCTATGTGTTCAACCAGGGCGTTAGACTCAATGGCCAAGACTACAAAACGGATCATTCGTGCCTCTCCTGTGTCAGCTGCACCCCCTCAACTGGCCAGGGCCATCGTGCTCAAGTTCAGAGTTAGGGAGCCAACCACAGCTGGGCACCCAGGCTCTAGGGAGTCAGAACAGCATCTACTGACCATGTGATCTTGACAAATGATTCCTGAGCCTCCGTCTGTCCATTTGAAAACTGGGGACCCTAAAACCTGATCCTGGCTTGTAAGACAGAGGCCAGCATACTCTAAACTCTCAATGAAAGGCAGATAGGAGGATGAACAAGGTTCTCCTGTGGCTCAGATCCAGGGCTGGGAGTCAGCGCTGCCTCTTCCCAAGTCAGAGGCTCAGGGATGCACACAGAGGGCCTGCCCTGTAAGGTGTATGGAAAACCTTGGAGAGGAAGGGAGAAACCCGCCAGCCTGGCAACTCTATGACTTCTGGACGTTTCCTGCAGAACCTGCTCTCCAGGGGCTGGGGACGCAGGGGACGCTGGGTCACTCTCCCTGAAACCACCACCTGCGGCCACCGGGGCGCCCGGATTCCCTCCATCTTTCTTAGGAGTTGTGGAAAAAACCTTTCCCTTTATTCAGCTAAAATAAAGCTGGAGATTTTCATATGAAAATTTCCCTAGGAAACTAAGAAAAAAAGAAAACAAATACAAAATGCAAACATATGGAATTAGACAAGTTGACAACGCAGAATTTGGATCCTGACTGAAGTAAAGTCTGACTCAGACTGGCTTTGTAGATGCAGCTTGTGACCAGGAACCCAATTAGAGACAGAAGACAAACTGTCCAGACTCCTGCTGCACTTCTCTGGGGCGGGCTCTCCCCTCCCCTCCTTCCGCCCCCCCCCCCCCATCCCTCTGCTCCTGGAGCCTTTCTTGCCCAACCCCCCACCCCATCCCTCCCTCCCCCCTGCTCTGCCCACTCCCACTGAATCTCTAAAACCCAGGGGACCCCACCCCCGGTTTTACAGTATCGGAAATACTTCACATTTACACATACAGTAGGGGGATTACATCATTTCCACCAAGGAGGGATGCTCACTGTTTCCTCCAGGCAAAATAAAATCCACTTATTTTTATAGTTCAGTAAAAGGTCTAATATTTAAAGTTGTCCTGGGGCGGGGGGGGGGGGGGGGACGGGGAGGTGGTACTTGGGTTTATTCTAACCTCTGCCCTTGAAAATCAAGCATAAGGGATGAAGACATTTTTATTTTATTAGGTCCACTTATATTTTCCAAGTCTGGAGATTCTGAAGCCTGTGTTTATACGGCTGCATCCAGGTTTACCCTGCTGGTCAGGGAACAGCTCCTGAGCCCCCACCAGAGAGAAGCCACACAGGAGCAGAAGGACAGCCCTGGATCCCGCAGGACCGGCTACACTTGGCTTCTTGGGGCATTGAGCACATTGGGGAGTTTCTTTTCCAGGCGAATTCAGGGAGGCAGCCCCTGCCCCAAAGGGCTGTTGGGGTGACAGAGAATCAGGACCCAAGAGGATTTAAATCTAAAGGAATAAGGGAAACCAACATCTCTTGAACTCGATGTTGGGCATTTGAGATACGTCATTTCACTGCACGACAGCCCTGCAGAGTGAGTGCTCCTACCAGCCTCCAGAGACTGGACACAGTGGTTTGCCCCCAAACCGTACAGCTGGTAAGACCTGATCTGGGCTGTGCGACTCCAAAGCTCTTTCCACTCAGGCCTGTCCAGGGTCACAGGCGGGCTGACAACAGAGCCCGGAAACGAGGGTTCCAGCAGCTGGAAGCCTGTGTTTCAGCCACACCCCTGGATGCCACTGCCTTCCCTGGAGGAGTAGGTGCCGGGGTTGCAGGCCAGTTGGGGAGGGGCCTGCCGTCCGGGGCCAGAGCCGGGAGCCACGGGCACATCGCACCCCCACTCGACTGGGTGTCATTTAGAGAGGCCCTCGCCCAGGCTGCGTGCTTGCTGTGGGTCCGGCGGCCCCCCTGGGAGGCACTGGTCGCGGGCCCTGCTCTCCTAGGGAGCCCAGATTTCTGTGGAAGGTGCAGCAGCCTCTGCTTCAGGCTGCGAGGACAGCGGGCACCCGCATGGCTGTTTACTCCAGGGGGAGGTGAGGCTGAGGGCTGCGTCATCTGGGGTTTGAAGGGGGGCTTTGCTGGGGCGATAGCCCGAGTCAGTGGTCACCAAGGGCCACTTACTAGTGTGAAGCCCGCCCGGGAGAAGACGCAGATGAGCAAGGGCCAGGTGGGGCATAAAGACAAGCTCTCCATGAGCGCAACCAGGCGGGGAGGGACTAACCCTGAGGATATTCCACCCATGCTCTCCTCCCCCAGGTAAAGGCAGAGGGTGACTCGTTGGGCACAAGCTGGGCGCCACTTCCCACCTGGGCGCCCCTGACCCTCCTGCGATGCACAGACCTTTCTAAGCATAAGCATCTTGGACCGCAAATCACCCACAGACGGGTTCCCTCTGCAGGACAGAGGGGAGAGCGGCTCAGGGAGAAACGAGCGGTGTGCTCTGTGCCCAGACACAGGGGTTTCTCGGAATCCACCACCACTGACGGACACCCGAGGAGCCTGCAGCGCAGCTGCTTTCTCTTCCTTGCCGTTGACAAGGTCTGCTCAGAGGTGCCCAGCCAGGTGGGCAGCCGGGAGGGCCCCGGGGCTTCCTGGGCAGAACGGAAGGGGCTACGTTGCCAAATTTTTCTAATGAGCACATAACTGGGAAAGAATGAGAAGAATTAAGTTCCTTGCATGAACAAAGGCTAACTGTCAGATGAAAATAGTGTGATGGTAACTATGAAAAGACTGTAAATGGATGGTTCATCAGAAATAACCCACTTATTTACATACTTTTTTTCTCTCTCATTGAGCATCATGGAACAATTTATTATGGGTCCATGTTTGAGGATAATGTCGGCTTTAAAATGGTAAGAATTTTCCAGCACTTCTGGAAAGCATCACCTAGCTCTCTTCATTTTCAAGTCAGCTTTGGGAACCAGATAACACTGAGACCACATGAAATTCTAAAACCAAGACTGGGGAGGTGGGAATTCCCTGGCACCCAGTGGTTAAAAGTCCAGGCTCCCAATGCAGGGGGCACAGGTTCGATCCCTCGTTGGGGAACTAAGATCCCATATGCTGCGTGGCACAGACAAAAAAAAAAAAAAAAAAAAGACTGGGGAGGTGACCAGACGTGGGGAGGCCCAAAGCAGCTGCGGTGATGGAGACACACTTCATCTGTACGGTCTAATGTGGAGGCCACGAGCCACGTGGCCACTCAGCACTTGATATGTGGTTACTGAGACTAAATTTTTAATTGTATTTAATTTTAATCAATTTAAATGTAAGTGGCCACATCTAGTTAGGGGCTTAGACATTGGCCAGCACAGGTCAACAGGGCAGAGGTATTTGTGCATGACACTGAAGAGCCCAGAGTGGGTGTTCTTTAAGAACTCTTTGTACAAGGGGACTTCCTTAGGACTCTGTTAGCCTGAAAAGAAACCCTGGCTCACCCTCGAACTTCAAACTTTCTCCTTCGCCCCCAGATGTTTTCAAGGAGCAGGTCACTATCTCCTTGCCTTCTCTTGACCACTCTGCCTGGCTTCTGTCCAGTCACTGTATTAAAACTGCTCTTTAAATCTCCCCCCACCGATGGCCCTCTAGTTCTGAGAGCTGGTGGCTTCTCCTCAGTCACCCTTGGTGTCATGGGGTGGCTTCCTGAGTGGGCCTCCTCTCTTTGGGGTAAAACGTTCCCAAGTCCTCTCAATTCCACGCCTGCTCCCTGACTAACCTCTTCTTCAACCCCGTCTTTTGTCAGTGCACAAGGAAGCAATATTCTCAACATCAGTCTGTCCCCCCAGCCCCCGACGCCTCCACACACGTGCCCCAAACTGCCTCCAGGAATGACGGGCTGGCCCTTTATCATCCCACGTCCTTCTTTGCGGTCTCCCAGGGCAGACCCCTCAGATCCCAGCACCTGCGCGACCCTCACCTTCCACAGCACCCCTGAGTCTCGTCCTTTCTCCTCCTCTTCATCCTCCTGGCACGGCCTTGGATCAGGGCCACCTGCCCCACTGCTGTGTGGAGGGTATCCGGGCTGGCCTCCCTTCCCCCAACCTTTCCCCCTCGGCCCTCTCCACACCCTCATGACACGGCCCTGCTCGAGACCCTGCATGTGTGCAGGAGGAGGTCACAAAGGCACAGAATCAACGATGGCCCTAAAGGCTGAGGCTCCTCAGCGGGGCCTTGGCCTACCCCCAGCTGGGCCTCCCGCCTCCCCCTCGGTTATATGCTGTGCTCTGCCCACCCTCACGTCCCCCGTGGCCCCCCCCCCCCCGCCCCAGCCACAACCCTCCCCAGAGTAATCCTGGCTGTTCTTCAAAGCCGGTTCTGGTGTCACCTCCTCTGAGTATTTACCCCCTCCAATTCCATCCCTCCCGAGGCACTCCCAAAGCTATTCTTTATCAAACGGATCACGGCAGACTGTATTTGTGTCCTTCTCCCCCAGCAAAATGTCAAGGCAAGGATGGCATCTCCTTCACCTTTGGTTCCGGGATCTGGAGCAAAGGCTCTCCTGTAGAAAATGCTCAGTGACCATCTTGCGATGTTAAACGAGCAGAAAGGATTTTCTGAGGTTCTGTCTGTTGTATGCATCACATGTAGGGCGACCGCCTGTCCTGGCCAGCCCAAGACCACCCAAGTTTGCTGCAGCTGCCCTGGGGTCTTCTTTGGTTACAGCCCCTTTCATTCCTGCAAGTACCCCGTCGGAAGGATGAATTCTACACTCACCCTAATCATAATGCCTGCGTTGTGATCATTTACGTAGAAACCTTAGTAGAAGATTCATTTATAAAGAGTTTAGAAATCAAACTGCCTAGAAGTAAGGGGCTGCGTAGGTGACCTCTCAACTTCTACTCTGGTAACAAGGTTCCAGCGTTCTGTGATCCAGAAGTATTCTTGAGAGAAGCCAGAATAAAAATGCAGCCACTTTAATCTCCTCAGCCCGGGGACAGGAGGCAGCCCAGGCAGTTTTCTGTAAACTCTGATAAATCAGAAGTAAGAGAGTCAGGATCTAACCAGATGGAACTTGCCCAGAAAGAACGGGGCAGGACAGGTGGGATAGGAATGGGTGGGCCGGGGCAGGGCCGGGTCTAGAACGGTACAAACACATGGAGTCGATGACGCCCGGAAGGCAGGCATGGAAGCTTGTTGTTGTAAACGTGCCAAGGACAAGAAGGATGAAGGCCCAAGGTGTGGACAATTAGGAGGCAGTTACGGGCACGAGGAGGCGGAGGAGGGAAGCGCCTGTGACAATTTTAAACGTCCGTCAGGTTAGATGCAGGGTCACAGAGCAACACATGGCATCAGCTGTGTGAAAGGTCACCCTCCATCACATGCAGGAAGGCTCACAACCTTCCCTTTTGCTCAAAACGGAGCCAGCTTGCTCCTCTGACTTAGAAACAAACAAACCACAAGACAGGAAAGCATCCTGGACCCTGTGAGGCTGGGCACACGCTGCCCTCTCGCTCCCTCTCTTCCAGTCCGACGTCCCCTCCTGTGACCCAGCGCCGTGCGTCCCGGCTCATCACCCCACAGACACTCCCGCCAGGCTCGCCAGGGACCAGCATTTCCTGTGTCCAGGGGCTGCCTCGGTCCTCCCTCCGCTGGCCTCTCCTGCCAGCAAGGACCTGGGGCTCTGCTCACAGCCACTCTCCAAACACGTGCCCTGGCTCCCACCCCTGTGTCCCGCATTTCTCTGTGTCCCCCTCTGGCCCCTTGTCCTGCCTGCGTCACCAGCTCTGCCTGCGCCGGCCAAGTAGTAAATGCCCGTGTCCTGGGACATCCTCTAACTGTACTCAGTCTTCCTGGATAACTGATGGCCTTTGCTCCCTTGGCTCGGTCACCATCGATGAACTGATGACCCCTGTCTATATCTGTCCCCCCGCCCTCTAAGTTCCAGATCTGAACATCTAACTGCATCCTCAGAAACTGCATGGGGCTCGTTGTGGACATGGCCAACCCCACGGACCCAGAGATGATGACCCCAACCTGGGCATCATGCTCCCTGACTCTGCTCCTTGGACCCGTCCCCTCTGCCCACCCCAGCAGCTCTTCCCTAAGCGCATGGCCTCCTGGCTGGCTCCGTCCCTCCTGGACCCCTGCTGGGAGTGAGTTTTTGCAGTACAGAACCAACAGTGGGGTCCCCTGCTTTCTGCTTTCGGGTGCCCACTGTCTCGGGGGTAGAACCCAGGCTCCTCTGGGGCTGACGCCTGACTCATGGTCCTGGTCCCTGGGCTCTCTCTGGCCCTGCAGCTCCCACCCACGGTGGTCCAGTTTTATGGACCACCTTTCTGCCCTTTTCCCTTGGCCTCCAGTGTCCAGTCCAGACTTCACCTCCTCTGGGAAGCCCTCATGAGCCCCCTGACCAGGAGGCAAGCCTGTGGCCAGGACTTCCCGTCACAGCCCTGACCTCCCTCAGGGGTACATGCCAGCTCCTCTGATGGCTATAAAGCCAGTACCCTCCCTGCCTGGCTCCCCTGCATCCCAGCACCTAGAAGAACATGGTATCATTGCATGAATAATGAATGGAGAGAATCCCAAACCCGAAAAAACCAAACTCAACAAAATGAACATTTTATAATGAAAAGATGTGCGGACCACAATCACCCCGTATGCACCAGCAACTGGAAGCCATCGCTCCTCGGGACTTTACGAAGGAGGGTCAGGTGGGGCGGGAAGAGCACCCCGAGGGGTCAGGAGACCTGCTCTTGTTCGTCCTCGCACCCAGTGGACACGTGCTGAGCAACTGCCGTGGTGGGCACGTGGACCAGAGGATGCTGGCCCGGCCCTGAAGGTGCCTGCCGTTCAACAGAGATGGGGAGAGGCGACTGGAATCCAGAAGGGCCAGCAAGTCCCACAACAACCTCATGAGACATGCACAGGCCACGCGGTGAGTGGTGGATGTGGGGAGCGGCCAGGAGGCACCAGGACTTGAGTTGAGCTCTGAAATACTGAGAGGTGCCCGCCAGGCGGGCCAGGGAGCCGTGGGCTCTCCAGGCAGAAGGAGAGCGTGTCCTGGGGGGATGGGGGGGTGGGGAGCAGGGGTGAAAACACAGGGATGGGAAATGACAGCACCCTTGGGCCACCGCAGAGGGTCCTGCAAGACTGGACTGAAGGCAGCTGGGGCAGAAGAGGTTTTCTAGGGATTCAGCCAGAGAAGCAGTGGGGCACCAGGTGCTGACCAGGTCCTCACCCCACCTGCCCGCTGGAATCCGATGGGGGAGATTCTAAAAAACTATGTCAATACCTGGGCCCCTGCCAGCATCATACGTGTTTAATGCCTGGGTAAGGCAGGGGGCTGATTGCCAACTTTATGTGTGAAAAATGCAACCACGGCAACTTCAAGCTGCCACCTAGACATCCCTGAGGGTGGAGCCGGTGGCGGGGGGGAATGCAGAAGCACATGGGACGCGGTCCCCACAGACACAGCCCACCTGTGACCCCAGGAGCACGGTTCAGAAGAAAACGTAGCAAAATCGTTACAAAGTGATGAATTCTGAGTATTTATGAATTTTGCTTTTAATATAGTTTATTTAATTGTAAGTTTATATAAATGTAACTTTTAACCACCCGCTCTCAGGATTCCTGAGCATTTAGCCATCAGCATCCCCGGGCCAGTAGGGGGGCTCCTGGGCCCACCACCCCACCCCAGGCCCGTCACAGGGAATCACCGGGGAAGGCGCGGCACCAGCGATCTTTAAACCTTCTCCAGAGGATTCTCACACGCGTCTGGCCTGTGAGCCATGGTCAGGAGTCCGATGGTTATCCTAAGGGGAAACTGGGAGGGTTTGAAGATTTTTCTTCATCAGAATTGCATCAGGATTGTGTTTCAGAGTGGCCGCTGCGTTGAGGCTCGCGGGGGAGGCAGGAAGGCCCGTCAAGAGGTTGTGCAATTTTCCAGGTAGAAGAAGGCAGGACTTACCTGAGGTTCCCCAGGGAGGCGGGGGAGGGGGGACAGTGTGAGGGGACCGCGGGGGCTGCCCTGGCTCCGATACCAAGTCCTTTCTTGGGAAGATGGTGATTGCTATTAGCATTGTCACTAATATTAGCATCGTCACTCATAGACAAGTGGTGACGATTCCCAACATATTCTACTCTCATCAACACCCCCGCCCCTTTCCTCCCGTCTGGGAATCCAGGCCTCCTATGTATAATCACACGGGTTTATTCTGGAGTCGCGGCTGACCCTCCCCTTCAGCCGGACATGAAGACACCAGCACTTAGACACCCAGGAGAAAGGGCTCGTTCCTGCCACCCAGCTGGTCCCTCATTACCCAGGAGCAGCCAGGATGCAGAGGACAGCGAGAGCAGGTGAAGGTTTCAGTGTGGCCGCCAGACCGCCTGTCCACCCTCTCCCCGGGCCCCCGGGGGCCACAGGGAGCACGTGGCCCTGGTAATTGTCACGCGCGTTTGTGGCAGACAAACGAGGCACCGCTTTTATGGGGAGAGGCTGAGGGATGGGAGGTTATTAAACAACCTGCCTGGGTCACCGTTAGTTAGAGACGGTGCTGGGACATGTGCCCCAGCTGCAAACCCGCTCCAGCAGCATCTGGGGTTCACCACCTGTCGGCGATACTGTCCCCGCCCCCACTCCTGCTCTGAGCGCTGATCCAGGTGGTTAATACCAAAGGCTCCGGCCCCCTGCCTCCCCAGGGCCTCCCAGGAGCAGCTGAGGGGGCTCCGTACACAGAGCTCAAGGTGTTTGATGAGCTCTGCTCTAAGTCATTGCGCACAGGTGCAAGTTCCCATTCAACACTCCCGGGTTATCTCCTTATTTAATGAGGACGTAAAGAGTGTCCAGGGCACAGTCCCTCTGGGGTTGGCCAAGTTAGGACCCTTCCTTGTAGGGAACGTGGCTGGTTTTGGCTCTTCCACTCCCACCCCAACACTCACACACACTCAGGGTTCCCCCAGGACAGGAACCGGACAGAGCAGCACCAGACTGAAAGGTGAATTCTCCATGTAGGGCAGGGCTTGTAACCTTTGCTGTGCTCTGAACACCTGTGGCAGTTCTAAGGAGGCCCGTGGGTCTCTTCTCGGGATAACATAAAGGATGGCAAATTCAATTACGCTGAATACAGTTATCAAAAGTAGTTAAAAGACACATCTGCAATAGAAAAATATATGTGGTTCTTTGTTTATGTATTAAATAACAAAATCTAGTGGACCACCAGAATATTGAAGCAGTGTTGAGGGAAAACCCATCCTTTTATGGTATCAGCAACCACAAAATATGTGATAGGAAAATACCCGTGATTTTAAGTGATGGACAAAGTCACAAAAACTGCTAATCCTATTGTGACTTGCTGCCTGTATTCACGAGGAATAACATGATACTTCTCAGTAGCAAGTCTGAAAATAACGATCCAATGATCTCCCACCCAAGTTCACAGACCCTCTGGAATTCCAACTACAGACCTTTGGAGCCCCAGGTAAAGAGCTGGTGACTGGAGGAGGAAGGGTTTGGGAAAACAGCAGAGAGAGAGCCTGTCTGCACTTGGAGGCAGAACTCACGTCCTGGGCTGTCCTGGGAATCAGTCTCCCAGAATCTTCCCAGACGCTCCGATGCTCAAATAGAACTGTTTCTATTTTCTCCCAGGACACCCCCAAGTACTCTGGGAGATTTTCTCAAGCACTCCCAATAGCCACACTCAGTATTACTCATTTATTAGTAAAGTTTCAGATAAGACAGGCTGCCGATTGCTCTGTGGATCAGCTGATCTGGGTGGAAGCTGCAGGACGCAGACCGTGGAGGTGGGCGGGAGGTAGAGGCAGCAGCCTGGCGGCGGTGGGTGGGGAGATAGAAGGGCTCAGCTCTGAATCGCAAGGCTGCCCAGTGGCGGGAGGGGTCCTCAGGGCTGGCCCAGGACTGAGAGTGTCCTGGAGGTCTTGCACCGAGGACCACGGCAGAGGGAGGGGGCTGGTGTCTCAGAGCCAAGGCAGGCGAGGTGGGGACCCTGGGTCCCCCCATAGGGGAGCATTGCTGGGAGCAAGGGGTCAATGCTTTAAAGCAGCTAGTTTACAGGACATTTGAGCCAAGTATCCACCACCTGTCCCCCAACATGATGCTCCACAATCCTCGCTGGGAGCACTTGCTCAGTGGCCCCAGACTCTGGTCCAGGGGCCTCTTTGAGAATCAGAGGAAAGCAGTTGACTTGAACCTGAAAAGCCCCAGAAGCCATTCACATTCTGCATACAGTTTCAGGAGCTTCAGGGCCCTTGGCTCTAAGCCCCTCCTGATCCCAGTCATACAGGACAAAACTGAAACTGGAGAATCATGGGGCCATCCTGCAGCCGTGGGCGGCCAGGCTGAGGGCCGGCGACATTCCCACAGGCCCAGGGAGGCAGACGGCCAAGTCCCCGGAAACTGGCTGGGACTGTCCCAGGCCTGGCTCCGGAGGAGGCTGCACCTCCCTGGCGTCCTTGGGGGAGGCGCACGGTCACAGAACAACATCCGTCTTACTTGCTGTAATGGGGACACTGCCTTCTTCCCCCGAGCAGGGTTCCCAAAGAGGCAGCCCTGTTATTTCAGGCGTTGCCTCTACACAAGTAATAAATGCAGAAAGCCTGGGCCTGGGCAAGTTAATTGGTATCATCACAGCTTTAATTCTAATGTTGTTTCGTGCCAGCTCCAGCCCGGAACAAGCCTTCGTGATTCCCACTTGGACAGACCCCTCTGTGGGGAGGGCTGTTCTTGTGCAGAAAAGGGGCAGCACGTTTCTTTGGGGCTGAAGTGTCTGGCAGGTGAGGCTGCTGCTTGAAAGAGCTTCTCAACGTGGGAGCCCCTGCCCTGGGTGCCCGGGTCTCAGCTAGAAGTGGGAGGCGTGGGCACAGATGCCCCTGGCGCCCCATGGGAACAAGAGGCCCTGGTGGACCTGCCCGACAGTTGTGTGCTTGTTCTCCAGCGATAGGCAGGGGGAGGGGAACACTGGGAGTCTAATGCATCAGTTTCGGGGTGGGCTATTAAGGATGTTGCTGGAAGGCTCCTGGGGGTGTCAGTGAGGGTGAGCAGATGGAGCACCAGTTAGAGGATGCCGCTCATCGGATACTAGGTCTGAATCACAAGACCGTTGTCCTCACAGTGCTGTTCAGCTATGCGCTCTGCCCGCCTTGTGCCAGTAAAGGGACCGGGGGCTTCATGTGCTCCAGTCCAAGGGTGACAGCAAGTGCCAGGGCCACACAGAGCTCCGCAGAGCAGAGGCGGCACACAGTTCAGCCCCACAGCTCTGACGGGGGAAGTGCCAGGGACACCCGGCCACTGAGTGTTGAGCTTGGGCTGGGACCGACTGGAGCATCACCCGGTGGGGGCATCAGGGACAAGCATCCTTGCTGGTGGGGGCAGAGCCCAGCCCCACCTCCAGGCTGATCCGGGGCATGATCTGGGGCAAGCTGCCACCATCGAGGTCTGCTTTCCTCACCCGTCACATGCAGGACAGGCTGGGCAATCTCTAGGACCCATGCACCCTTGCGCTCCTACGACGCAGGCCAAGGAAAAGCCCTTCCTCCCACCCCCTTCACACGGAGCATCCCTAACCTCAGCCCCTGCACGCGAGTAAATTTCTCAAGGTTAAAAGCTTTTTCCACTTATGCTACCATGTGGAAGAGGAAGCCGCTAAAAGGATGGGAACAGTTGCCCATGATTCCTCTAAAGGCTGGAGGAGCTAAATAAAGGCTTTTGACGATTAGCCCAGGACAGCCTATCATCACCGCTCCGCGGACAAATTGTGCTGTGTGTCAGAGCACACGGAAGATGCACGATAATTTATCAGTCAGGACCCAGAAAATTGTACAGTACAGGCACCTCTGCCGTGCCACGCGTTCCCGCCAGGCCGGCCCGCCCTCGAGCTGCTTAAAGGGACACCGCCCACCAAGAGAGGCCCTGGATTGAAGCCTTGGTTAAAAAAAGCACTTTGCAAAGACCCCACATGAATAGGAATATTTCCGTGACACTTATACGTAAATAACACAAAGAGGAAAACAGTATTTTCCTGACTTGGTCTCCTGGGGTTTCTTACCATTTGAGATGTCATTGGGCTAAAATGCAACCACAAAAAACCCTAAATTCGTGTAGTAAACACGGGATTGACCAAGAAGAGACATGAGACTGACTGGAGGTCTGTTGGCTGGAAAAGAAACCAACCCAACAGGCAAAGCCAAGAACAGCCGACACACAGGTTCCAACACACAGGTTCTGTGGCTCTCGCAGTGGGGCTGGTGGGGCGTCCTGCCCGGTGGGGAGGGGTCTTCATCACTGACATTATCTAGTTACTTAGAATCACCAGGGCAGGGTATGCACAAAAAGCAGGCTGAGTTTTCGTCAATTCATTGCTGTTGTTGAAACCTCTAAGGGCGATGTGGCCCTTGCTGCCAACATTGGTTCAGCCCTGTATACACAGGTCAGCGTACATGTGCCTGAGTTTGATGGCCTGAGGGTCTCGAGTAACAAAGACGCATGCTTCTGTGGGGGGCACATCCAGCCTGGGACGTTCGGATGGAAAAGTGATTTCGTGGGTGGACTGGACAGGCCGCACGGGTTCTGAACCTCTCCCCGCCCCAGCACAAGGCAGTGGGTCCTCTCCACCCATGGGGCCGGCACCCTCGGGACACCCAGAGCCCTCCTTGCAGGCTGGTTTCTACTTTCCCGCCTGTGTTTCTCTCCCTAGAATCGTCCACCAGGTCTGGACTATTCACACATCCCATGGAGTCACTAACCTGCCTGTGATCATCAACTGTGTCATTTCTATTCTCATCACTGTTACCGGAAGACATGCTGAGTCCAGAAAAAGGCAGGTGATTTCAAGGAGCTGCACGGAAGTCACAGCTCAGCTCCGCCGAGGACGGCCCCGCCCCACCCTCTTCTCAGCTGCGACTACTACCCCTGGCCAGTCCAGCGCCCCGGCCCCCGGGCTCAGAAGCTGCAGGCCCCAGGATGGCCTCTTCACTCAGGTTTCCTTCGGAGGAGGGCCGGCGGGCTTCCGCAGCGCTCTGCAGGCCCGGGCACAGGGAGAGGCAGGAAGGCAGGCGCCCTTGTTTTGCATCCTTCCTTCCGCACAGGAGCTGCGAGACCCTGGGCCAGCTGAGGTGTCTCTGTGAACCTCACTGGCTCAGCTGTGACGTGGGGGGGGGACACGGCCAGTCCTGTGGGTGTGAGCTCAGGGCCACAGTGAGTGCTCAGGCACAGCGCTGGTGGTTGTATTTTTTTCAGTAACTCCCAGCTGTCTCCCCACGACCAGAACGGCAGTTTGAATGACATGGATGGTGAATGACATAAACCCCGAATTCCCTCGGAGTCAAGGCCTGCGGAGCGGGGGCGGGGACGCCAGCCAGGGCCGCAGAGGCAGCTGATCATTCCTGGAGGCTGTGAGCTGGATGGGGCCCCAAGGTCAGCACTTTTTGTCCCTGGGTTGTCCTTGCCCTGTGTGGGGCTCCCTGAGCCTTGGGCACGGTCATGGTCTGTCTCCGTGGCTCTGATGAGAATCCCCCCAGCTCACCAGGATAAACCGAACCCACATATAGCAGAGGGGGTGGTCCTGAGGGGCACCGGCTGGCAGGCTCCCCACAGGCCACGTAATCCCTCCTTTTGTTGGCTGGGCCCCAAGCCCCTCCTCGAGCATCACAGCAGCTGGGGAGCGGCCCCCCTAATTATTACCGCAGGGCTGCCAGGCACAGCCTCCACCACCGCGCAGAGCGTGACAGTGGCAGCAGTAGGTGGGCCCCGGGGAAGAGGCCAGAGGACATCCTTGTGATTACCGTCACCCATCTCCCCAGGCGGGCAGGCAGGTGGGTGGGTGGCCCTGTGCAGGCCTGGGGCCGCTGTTCCCCCTCTGCCGGGCAGGCTGCAGGCAGGGGTGCCTGGGACACACGCTCCTAGTGAGGGCACAGCCCAGAGCAGTGGATCCCAATGGATCCCGGCTCCGAGCCCCGTGTTCTGGGGTTGCCCCCGCTCCCCTCGCATCTCCCCACAAGTGGACGGCAGGCGGGATGAGCCTCACCGCTTCAGGGAAGTTCTGTTCTATGGCTCCCAGGACACCCCCAGGTCATTTCTCTGCCCATCTGTTCCCATGTATTCATCCCTCCCACCTCTTGAGGAGAAGCCGGGACGTGCCTGGTGCACAGGTGGGTAGGACCCTGACCTCCCCAAGCTCAGATGCATTTTGTAAGGACTTGGAGCAAGTCTTCGAGGCAGGGTGTTTGTCCTCACACAGAGGCTCAGCCCTGACCAGAGCTGGGACCCCAGGGCCACGCGGCCTCAGGCTGTCCCCAGGCTTCCTCATCTGCTTGCCTGGTGGTCTGGTTCTTCTCACACACTCTCTGGGTTGGACGAATGTATTACAAGCCTCCCAATCCCTGTGGCCCGGGCCATCACCTCCCGCTTTCAAGCATGTCAGCCTGGGAGTGACCGGCCAGCTCTGCACTGGTCAGGCCACCATGGGTCCCAGCTTAACCGACTAGAGAAATACTAAGGCAAGGACTCAGTTTAACAATAACAGCAACAGTTGTAACTTCCTTATGGTGTGATGTGTGAGGAGGACCAAGGGCCTCGACAAACCCACTGGTGACTATCACATACTGACAATGAATGGGTCGTTGAAAAAAACCTCCAAAAGGAAACATCTGATCACCAAGGAAGAGCTTCCTAAATCACAGAACGTGACCTTTGAACCCCCACCCAACACCTCACTTTGCAGACAGAACGCTAAGCCTTACTCACTATAACAGAGGCCTTCAGGTCCCTCAGGAGTGGGGTGAGGCCAGACCCCAGGCCAGACCTGCCCCGAGGGCTCATCTTCACAGGAGTCTCCCCCACTGAGCCTACTCTGGAGTGAACAGAGTGGGGAGGGCAGACTGTGGATGTGGGGACTGACCATGGGTGTGAGCTGGGGGCGTGGTGCGCAGTAGGTGGAAAGACCGCCCCTGGCTGAATTTCTACCCAGAGCCCGGCCCAGAGGGCAGCACGGCAGGGGCTGGGCCACCCTGTGGGGTGAGGTGGAGGCTGGAGGCCTGGAAGGCCGTGTCTAGGTCCATCAGTCTGTCTGTCCCATAGAGGTGTAGGTAGTTCCCGGTCACAGGACAACAGCAGGGATTGCAGCCACGAACAGCAAGAAAGCAGAAAAGGGTAAAACAACAATTGCCACAACAGCAAAAACCGTGGAGTCACCAAAAACGATGGCCAAATTTCCCACAAATGGCGGTCAATGCTCCAACATCAGATACCCCAGCATGGCTGGGAGGGACAGCAGGACCCAGAGGAGGGTGGGGAGGAGTAACAAGGGAGGAGAATAATGCTGGGCTGCAGGTAGAGTGTGATGCTGGCCAGGCCGCCTGGCCCCTGGAGCTGCCTCATCTGTAAAATCGGCATGAGACCTGGTCGCCTCCAGGTTCCAGGGGCTCCAGGATTCTATGAAAAAGGAACTGGGGTGTCCCGGAGGGTGAAGGGACAAAGTGCACCTGCACAGGGAGAAAGCAGGACTGTTTATGAGCCTGGAGGCAGGGGTGCCTGTGATTTGCAAGTTGTCTTCAAGCACAGCAAGGGTGGCAAAGGCTCTCGTCTGTCACCTGCTCCGGGGGCAAAGGCAAAAGGAAGCCAACCCGACTGGAGAGCGATGTGGAGAATGTGAGTCTGACTCTGTTGCTTCTCTGCTGAAATACTTCCCACGGTTCCCACATCTACCTCTTGAAGTCCAGCCTCTTCCCATGGCTGACACACCCCACTGATGGGGCCTGGTCCTCCCCTCCCCCCATTACCCCCAGTGTAGATGGATCTGCTCTCCCCCCAGTGTAGACAGTCCCACCACCAGCATCCGAGTTCTGCCCAGGATGCTCTTTCTCCAGCTCATCCCAGGACAGGCTCCTTCCTGCCACTGGGCTCATGGTCACTGAAGCCAGGTGCCAGGAGAGAAGAAACCGGCTCCTGCTGCTCAGGGTGAGTGCACAGCTGGCAAGTGGAGGCTCCACGGACACTGGCTGAATGCACGGATAGTGACGGGTCTGTCGCTGAAGCAGGAAAAGTGCAAGGAGCTCAGATGAATGGTGAGGATCATGGACCCGCCCTCACTGAAGGCCTTTAATAACCAGCGGGCACTCTTCCTGGCGGGGGGCGTGATCTGGGTTATTGTCTCACGTTGCCCTCCATGTGCCCCAGGCCAGCTCCCCACGCTACACAGACTGGGGATCACACGTCATTTCTTTGGAGGATGGTCTGGGAGGGCCTTTGGATGACCTGCCACATCTCCTGGGGCTGCTTCTCCATCAGGTTGTTCACGCTGCTAACGGGCCCCAGGGGTGAAGCTTCATGCAAAAAAGGCAGGGCCTCTGGCGCCCTCTCAGAGCTGCCAGCACATGGCCCACGTGTGGGTCTCTGTGGCTGATGGTGTGACAATGGTGGGCTGGTCCTAGAAGGGGGAATAGAAGTGGACCCTCAAATAACACCTTAATCTGATGAAGACATTAAAGTAACACATGCATTTTTTAGGTTAAAGTGCATGTGTAACTATTATTATTATTGTGGTAATATGGGGAAAGGAGGGCAGGCAGGAAAGACTGGGTGGGTTGTAGGGAAATGGAATGATTTTCAGTTCTGTGTGTGTCCCTCTCTCCCAGATTAATGCAAGATCACATTAGCCACCGCCCAGGATCTGCCCGAGGCTTAAGGTAACAAGTCAACCTGATGTTGCTATAGGAACTGGATTCCTCCCAGCGCCATGGCAACTGCCTCCGGAGTGTGTCGGGGATACAGTCTGCTCACACTCCACAGCAGAGCTCAGGAAGAGGGCAGTGGAGGTGCAGGGGTGGGAGGCGAGGAAGGGGGGCAGGCGGGTCCTTCCTAAACCAATGAGCAGCAAGCTCAAGTCAACAAGTCTCCCTCTGAACCGAGATAATCACGGACGGTGGGCATCTCCCTCAGCATTGCTCAGAGACTCTGGAGACACCCTTAGAGTTCTTGGGCCTGTCCTGGTTTTCCACACCATAAACTGTTTGCTGTAATCACAGCGAGGTGTCACCAAGGAGGACTTCCCCCTGGGGCAAAGAAAACAATCAACCAGCCAACAAAACAAAACCCAAAAAGCTCACTGTGGGCTATTCTGAAGTCCAAGACCAATACTGCATTTTCTTCAAGAGTTAAGTGGCAATGAACTCCCCCCATCCTTCTCGCTAAGTAAGAGCAGCTGAAGATGGACAGAGAAAAATCACAGCCCTTGTTTCCCTAGAGACTTAACCATCCAGATCAAGTTATCTGGTCTGGTGATGGCACTGCCCACCACCAGCCCTCCCAGCAAGCCGTAATTTAATTCCACAAATTTCAATGATATTGAAATCAGCAAAACCTGATCTACTGCTGCTGACCTAAAGCAGTGGTTCTCCCAGTGGTTCTCCCTGGACCAGCAGCTCCAGCATCACTGGGAACTCGTGAGGGATGCAGAATCTCAGGCCCGCCCCGGACCTTCCCCATCACAAATGGGGTGCAGCCCAGTCTGTCCTCACGCGCTCGTCACAGATGCCTGCTCAGCCCAGGTGAGAGCCGCTGGCAGGAAGGAAGGGTCTTCTGATGCCTCCTGGGCCACTTTCTGTCCCCGCAGCCTCTCTGGTCACTCCTCAAGGGGCCGTTCAGGCCCTGCTGTCCCAGTGAGCTTGCTGCTTCTCAGAAGAGCGCTCATTTGACCCTGTTGTTCCTTAGGACTGCACCTGACGTGGTTCTCAAGTCGGCCTCCGTTTAACTCCACCCCAAGAACCACTTCTGCTTCGGGAAGCCGCTCAGTATTAGCTTAATTTTTCTTCCTGTGACAAACAGCACTTCTTGCTGTTGAAATTGGCGGGGATGCTGCTCCCAGTATTCTCTCCAGGTGGAGCATCCCAGGTCCCTCTACAGGTGCTTAGGTAGCAGGGTTTCCAGGCGGTCCCCTCGAGGGACGTGACCAAGGTGAGCTGGCCCTCTTTGACCCCTGGAAGCGTGGAGAGCCCAGATGGGCTCTGACCTCACAGCCACGCCACCTGGACACCACAGACCCAGCTGGGCAAAACCCAGGGTTGCTTCCTTATGATGCACCTCCCAGCCTGTGGGCAACGAACGCTCTGGTTTTGCTTTGCTTTGTTTTTTTAATGCAATGGTTAAGTCAGTCCTCTTCCATTTCTATTTTTCTGAGCCTGAGCACAGAAGTCCATATTTCTAATAATAAATTTATCTCATTAGTTTTGGTCCAGAACTTTTACTCAGACTATTGAATTTATTTTTATGCTGTATAGAAAATGTGATTTAAGGCATTGATATTTTCCTTTAAAATTTTATTATGCTATCTGTATGTTTTATATCCTACTATTAATGTAAAATGAGCATCTTGACTTAAGCTTTAAAAATATATTTTGATTAGCTCATCACATGAATTATAACACCATTTATTTAAACATTCCCCTTTGATCTTAGGTTATTTTCAATGTTTTTTTTGCTGTTACACATAATGTTACAATGAACATCACTGTACATAAATATAAATCTTTTCATAATTATTTTCTAGCCTAGATTCGTACAAGGGAAATTATTGGTAAAGGTGCAGGAACATTTCAAAGACCTTGATATACATTACTAAACTGTTTACAGAAAAGTTACAAATTGTCCTATTTCTACCATAGTACATAAGAGCCCATTTCACCAAAACTTTCACTGATATATTGTTTTTTAAATAAATCTTTGTCAATATAATAAATGAAAAATGGTAACTTCTTTTAATTTGTATTTCTCTTTTGCTAGTGAAGCTGATTTTTTAAACACATGTATTGATGAACATGTGGTTTATGTTTGTGAATAAATTTGTTCATGCCCTCTGCCTGATTTTCTAATGAGGGTGTGAATGTTTCTCTTATTGATTTTTAAAGATCTCCTTATGCAACAGAAATATTGACCCTGTTCTATCACTTTTTAAAAATAAATATTTTTCCAGTGTATGTTTGCCTTCTAAATTTTTCTGTCATTTTTCTGTGTGTAAAAGTTTTAGATTTTTATGAGTTGACCCTCAATCTTTCCCTTTGTGTTTTCTCCTATTATTTTGATGTTTTAAAAGTCCTCTCTAATTGTGAGAGCAGTTAATTATTCACTTACCCCCGATTTTTAAGGATAATTATTATTTTACATATAACTCCTTATTCCATATGTAATTTGTTTTGACTAAATATATAAGGTACATATGTAAAGTTATCTTTTCCCCCAAAACCTAGCAATCCAGTCCCTTGACCTCACCCATGTTCCACTGGACTTTTTCCACTTCCTTTATCATACAAGCAGGTTCTCAAGAGCCATTTTTGCACCTAAATAAGACGCACCCTACTTTCACCTTTTCAGAGAAATATTTTATTTTATTTTATTTATTTTATTTTTTTTTAGGCGCACGGGCTTAGTTGCTCCGTGGCATGTGGAATCTTCCCAGGGCAGGGCTCGAACCCATGTCCCCTGCATTGGCAGGCGGATTCTTTACCACTGCGCCACCTAGGAAGTCCCAGAGAAATATTTTAAAGTGCTTTTTACCGTACATGAATTAGAGACAATTTCAAACTAACTGAGTAAGGGGAAAGAGGTTTTGTTTTCTGGTACATGGTATAGGCCACATTGGAGATGCAACAGGATGGTGATGCAACAGGATGGTGCAAATTTTCTTCTGTATCTGAACCAATGCCCTGTTTTAGGGCTCTGGCCTTCTACTGTTAAAATGTTGCTACTGCACACAAGGTTACTTTGGAAATATTTCTTCTCAAAAATTTTCTTCTGTACCCTAGCAAATATCATCATTAGACTTTGTTTCCTAGATATTTTGTTTCACTGCTCTACATGTGGGTTCCTTTACTCTGTAACTATAGTGATACATTGTCTTATGCAGGAAAGGACACTCTCCTCTCTAGAGTTCTTTGTATGTTTTTCCTGGTAAATTCTGCCCCTTCATCCTTACAGATAAACTCTATCATTATTTTTGCCAAGTACCCTCCTTCTTCCCATTCCCCTCCCCTGCAAAAAAACCCACCCTGGACTGTTAATGGGAATTATTTAAAGTTATGAATTAATTTGAAAAGCTTTGGCACCTCATAATGTTCAGTCTTTCCTATAGAAATATGACATTTCCATTTATTCCAACTGTTCTATTTCTTTCAGTTAAATTTAATTGTCATGCAGTCTCGTGTATTTAATTTTTGATACACAAAAAAGCCACTGACTTTTAAAAAATATTTATGTCATATCCAGCCACTTGTCTGAGTGCTTTCGTTAGTCTTTTCCATTTCCAGTTAGATTTTCTAAGCCTATAATCATCTTGTTTGCCAATACTGACAATTTTGTCTCTTCCTTTCCACTTCCTGTTTTCTTGCATCCTCTAGACTTTCCACAAGGATAATCAGCACTGGTTCCAGCCCCCATCCCTCCCTTGCTCTCGAGTTTACAGGAAACGCCTCCTGGGCTTTATCACTAAATGTTCACTGTCGGTTTGAGATAGATGTTCTTTATCACATTAGAAGTTGTTCTATTTTTAGCATACATTAAGAGTTTTATTTGAGATGGATATTGGATTTTCTCGCCTGTGGCATTATTTTTTAGTTGACTTACTGATACGATATGTCCTAGTAATAAATTTCCAATATCAAATAGTCTTGAGTTCATTGGCCACATTCCACCTAACTGTGAACCCAATAGATTCAATTATTTTTCATCTGTGTCCATATGTAAGACTGTTGTAAATGTGTGTGTGTGTGTGTGTGTGTGTGTGTGTGTGTGTGTGTGTGACATCTTTGTGGGATAATGCTACTTTTACTAAATAAAATTTTAGCTGTAATCTTTTTCTGCTTTTTGGAACACATTGTCTAAAATTGAAATTTATATATTTCCAGAAAGTTGCCATTGAGATTTTCAAATTTCTGAGCATTCATTCTCTTCACCTTGAAATCTCCTTTGTATATGCCACAGTTCATTATTAATTTTATTTTCTCTTTTTTACTTCTAACCTTTCCAGAGGTTACCTAGATTTTAATTCCAAGCATTGGCTCCCTGACATGTTTATTAAGTCTGTTCTTACACTGTTTCCTAAATTAATTAACATTAATTTTATTCTAGCCTTCCTGTATCACTTTGTTTTTACTGTGTCTCGTGTGCAGGATAGGCTTGGGTTTTATTTTTTAACTTAAATCTAAGAGCCTCAGACTTTTAATAATAAGAGCATTTAACCCACTTACATAGTTTATCATAGTTGACAGGCTTGACCCCTACTTTTGCTGTTTCGTTTTATGTTTCTGAATATTTTTGTGCAAGTTTATTTCCCTTTTTTTTTTTCTTTTTTCTTTTTCGGTTTCACAGACTATATTTTAGCCTCTTGATGAAAGTAGCAAAACCTGATTTTTAACCTTTATGTTTATTACATACAAATGCCACAGAGACTTCTGTAATTCAAGAAGTCCAAAATTGGGAGGTTGGGATTGCCCTGTATACATTACTAATAAGAAAAAAAAATCAAATTGTACACTTTGAATATATGCAGTTTATTGCATGTCAGTTGTATCTCAATAAAAGTTCTAAAAAAAAAAAGTCCAAAACAAAGCCATGGTTCATGGCTCCTTTCATGAAGACAAGTACATTTAATGTAGTCTAAATATTTCTTCTGGCAGCCACGATTTCCTTGCTATTATTAATTTAATCTTGTATTATATGTACAGTTTCTTATCATATAATATTTCTCAAAAGAGTACAGTATTTAAAAATAACTTCTGGGACTTCCCTGGTGGTGCAGTGGTTAAGAATCGCCTGCCAGTGCAGGGAACATGGGTTCGATTCCTGGTCTGGGAAGATCCCACATGCTGCGGAGCAACTAAGCCCATGCATCACAACCACTGAGCCTGTACTCTAGAGCCCATGAGCCGCAACTATTGAGCTCTCGAGCCACAACTACTGAAGCCCACGCACCAGGTTGCCCAAGCTCTACAACAAGAGAAGTCACCACAGTGAGAAGCCCATGCACCACAACAAAGAGTAGCCCCAAATCGTCGCAACTAGAGAAAGCCCATGTGCAGCAACGAAGACCCAACACAGCCAATAAATACATACATACACAAACTTATAAAAAGTAAAAATAATTTCTAATTTCTATTTTGAAACCAGAGTAAACAGTTATTTTTATTAACAATGTTAATAGGATCAATAAGAGATACAACGTATTGGGTACTTGCTGTGTGCCAGGAACTGAACAGGCACTTAACCTAGTTTTCCTACATGATCCTTAAAGAAATCCCACTTTTCAGTGAGGTTCGTAAACATTAAATAACTGCTGACAGCCCCGCAGTCAGCACGAGGCAGAGCTGGGACTCACCTGCTGTTCTCCGGTCCTTGAGCTTGTGCTCTTAATTATTACACCCTGGCTAGGTTTAATTGGTTCAAGTTCACCACTGGTCCATTTTATAACATCCCGGAGTCCTTGATTTTGATTCATTTCAGGAAACATTAAGGATTAATTGATTCACTGTCTCAGGAGGAAGACAGTAATGGTATGTTTTCGGAGACCTTGTATATCTTCCAGTCTTTGTAATATCTTTCTGTCTAAATTACATCTTATTTAACAATCCAGCTCTTGGTGGGGGGACAGCCGGCACACATGTGGAACGCAGGCGGGAATGTGCCTCTCAATCCACCCAATCCTGTGGTGAGAAGTCCACTTGTTCTTTGATGTATGCTCTTTATTGATCTGTAATTTACAATGTGATTGACAATTTAAAACTTGCTTGTATACATATGGGTGTTTTATTTAGAAGTTTTTAGGAAGCACATCAAGCGGGTTTGGTCTCTTGCCATGTTAAGCAGCCAGTATGTATCTTCTAAATACGTTTTTTTTCTATTCATGGTATCACTCATTTCTCCCAACTTTGCATCTTCAACAAATTGGATGTTTCCTTTCTGCAGTTTCGATGTAGTGTTGACCAGACGTGAGCCTCTGACACTGAACTGGAGACCTCACTGCAGACTGACATCCATCTATTAATCCACATTCTTTGATCAGAGTTGGCCAATCAATTACAAACCTATTTCTCTATATTTTTCATAAAGAAATCATGATAGATGTTCCTAAATGCCTTATTGAAATCAATGTTATCTTAAGAATTCTTTTGAGCTAAGCCTAGTAACTCCACACACACAAAAAATCCAGTTAATCTGACGTGTTCCTAAAATTACCAATTTCTTCCTAAAGCACCGACGTGCCACCTCTCAGGGAATATGTTCTAAGCGTCTGCCAGGGAGTAACATCAAGCTTACTCTTGTTGAGCCTCTGGACCTGAGAAAATAAAAATCTTTGCTTATCAGTTCCCTGTAGCTGTTCTGTTTTTCCACTGAACTCGCATCAGAGGCTCTAAGGAAACATGGGAGGTTCATCCACTGTTTAGGGGAGGATCAGCTGAGACAGACTTTAACCCTTTAAGACCAGCTAATCCCGAATGTGCACCTGTCCAGCTCCTCCGTAACATCCTTGCTGTGTGTTTTGGCCGGAGGCATCCTCACTGCTGGAGGCCGAGCCCCGCCCCCTCCTGCCGTCACTGCAGGACACTGTGCGTCTCTGTGTCTCCACAAGGCTCTGTGGGACCAGCTCCTCCTGAACCAGCGTCCCTTCCAGAGACTCATGGGATCACAAGACCATGCTCTTCCCTGCACTTTCTGGAGCAACCTCTCCGGACGTCTGTGGGCTGCATCGTGCGGAGTCTCTCCTGATGGGAGCAGGAGCCCAAGACCACCGGCCACTCTTGCCTGTGATGGCCTCACCCACCAGCCCTTCCTCTTCGCTCAGAGTCCAGCACGGCCATCTGGCTCTTCTTGCCTTTCTCTCTGAGGCTGGGACTCCCGGAATCCACAGCAGGAGTACATTTAAATACTCTGCTTTTTAACCAAATGAGACTTCTAGCAGAAGCGAGACTCTTTTGCCTCTACACCTATTTTATGAACTACAGTAGAGAAATCGCCAGTCAGGCTTCTATGCACACAGGCAAACTGTGGTGCGTCCCCACCACATAACTAGCATTCCTTCCTCTATGGGGCCCCCAGGCTCAGGTTTACGGGTTTATAAAGTAATGGGGACTTCCATGGTCACTTCAACTGCTCCCACTGAGACGCAATTTGTAAATGTGACCCTCGCTGCCCAGGTTCGAGGCACTGACCAGAGATGTCTGTAAACGCTGCATTTCCCCTCTTTGCGTGCACATTTCTTATACACATTATTCTATCATAGATCTTCCATCACTAATCTTATGCATTCACCTAGAGACCTTCAGCATCACACCAATTATGGGAGAAAAAGAGCTAAAAGGGGCCATCAGCCTTCACTCTAATCTCACCTCTGCTGAGGTCTGAGGACGCACCCCAGAAGCACGGACCCTGGGGTGGGGGCTGGGACAACAAGCTGAAGAGTCCGGGCTGCCCTTGGAGGCGGCCAGGACTGGTCTGCACTCTCTGCTGACCCAGCTCTGAGCACCCCAAGTCCCGTGGCAGCCGGGCTCCGAGCGGGCAGTGGGCCTGACTGCTGTCAGCATCCTCTGCACCCACCACCCCTCCCCCCCCACAGTGGCAGCTCCCAAGGACGCACAGACCCTCTTGATCTGCACAACCCCCTCGCCTCACCAAGAAGCCCGGGAGGATGAGGATGCTACCCCCAGCCTCCCGCCGCCGGCTAAGACAGCCCCCAGCGTATCGTCCTCAACCTCCCACATACACACTATGGCTCTTGTTACTCACAGGTCACCTCCAGAAGGAAGGCCAACAGACAAGGCTGGTACCCAGGAGGCCAGGAGGCTGGGGGGAGGACCTGACGGACGCTGGGCACCCGTGAATGGGCCCAGTGGAAGGCGGAGAAGCCAGGGTCACGTGGCTCTCACTGGTCCCGTGAACACAGGTTGGTGAGTTATGCAGCATGGGCTGTGGTATTAGTGAGCCAGCCCAAAATAATGTGGGTTTTATAAAACCAGGAAGATACGGATGATACAGAGGGAAAAGAATCGTCCTAGTGTTCTCCGAGATCTTCCCAGTGCATCACTGGAGCAGCCAGGGGGGATTTCCAGGAGAGCTGGAAGCCCTCCAAGGTGGCTGGTCCGCTGGTCCCACAGGAACTCCTGGATGGACAGGGCTGAGAGTCCACCAGTGACGGGACACGACCAGGAGGCGAGGAGTCAGCATGGCTCCTGGGCTAAGGGCTGCAGCCCCCAGAGAGCCGAGGTGCGAAGATGTGGGGTTTCCAGAGCTCGCTCTTGATAGAAGCAGACAGTTCATCTTGGTTGCCCGACACCGGCACCACCCCCACCCCGCCACCCACCCCAGGGCCATTATCACATGTGACTAACAGCATCTTCCAGCCACTGTGAGGGTTTTCACAAAGGGACTTCTTTTATGCAGAGGTTTCCAGAGGGTGAGAAACCATCTCTTACCAACTGGTTCACACCTGGGGAGGAGGAAGCCCCCCTGAGTCTGCCTGGGGCTGGGAACCCTGCTCACCCCTCCTTCCTGTCCATCACATGTCTGCTGCCACAGTGGGGACAGTAGGGCCATAGGCTGGACATGGGTCAGGTAGAAACAAACATGCTTAACTGTAAAACTCTACTTTCTCAAGAACAGGACTGAGTACCCACCATATATTCCACACGAAAAGCATTACAGGACCAGTCTCTGCCTTCCAGAAGATAACAGTCTAGCCGGAGAGGACAGACAGACACACACACACACACACACACACACACACACACAGAGGAAGAGACTAAATTAAGTCCTGAATGGTGCCATCTTGAAATAAACCTGGTGAAATGTCAAGGAATGGCAGGAATAGCTGGGGTGGCTCCACGGAAGAGAAAGGATGTCAGCAGGGCATGAAAACAGGTGGGATCCAGAGGACAAGGGAGGGGCAGGCACCCAGGCTCTGAGAGACCCTTGAGCCTGCACTGCAGCACCCAGACATGCACATGATCTACGCTCAGGCCCAGCTATGACACTTAGTGCCCCCAACCAGCCTGTAGGTGACAGCAAGCATCCTGCCTTCAGCTCCCCACCCCCAGAGCTAGCACAGTACCTGGAGCCAGAGGGACACACACATACACACACTACACACACACACGCACACACACACATGCACAGGACCACTTTTAAACACCCACGATGAGCCAGGCACTAAGTAAGACACCTTACAAATAGGACATCTAATAATTATGAATAGCCTGTGAGGTAGAGGTTATTATTATAATTTACAAGTGAGGAAATGGAGACTTGGTCAAGGTCATGGTTAATCAGAGGCAGAGCTGGAAGTCACACCCCATTTGTGTCCTTCCCTGTGCTGTCACGTCAAAGGTCTACTGCACAGACAGCTCAGCTGTGGCATCGTTTTCCAGGCTGCCTATTGCCTTTGACCTTCATTCTGACCATCTAAGCCAGCTCACCATGTGTAACCATTAGGATTTGGTTCACCTGCATAAATGAAACAATAATAATAGTGACTTTATTTTTCTCTCAATCAAAGCTGTCTAAAGAGAGGTGGGCTGGGGCGACAGCTGCACAGCCATCAGGACCCAGGCTCTCATCATTCTGCTTCAACGACCTCAAGGCCTGGCTTCCAGCTTATGGGTTTATATGGTCTAATGCGGCTGCCAGAACTCCAGCCATTACAACTGCATTCCAGGAAGCAGGAAAGAGGAAGAAGGGAAGAAAAAGGGCGCAACTCTTCCCTTTAAGGAGCTTTCATTAAATTACAGCATACAGTCTTTATCTCTCATTGGCCAGAAATTATCACCAAGCCTTATTATAAGATATGGAAAATCTAGTCCTTTTAGCCTACATAGCAATGTGCCCAGATGGAAATCAGGGTTCAGCTACTAAAGAGGAAGGCAAGATCAGGTGCTGGGGCAGACAACTTGAAAGTTTTCTTATACTAAAATTCCATCATTATTTTTTTTTAAGTATCAGGGTGTGACTGGTTTCCAATAGCTCACAAGCACAGTTAATAATTTCCATTGGAGCCCTTCCTCCCTTCCTTCCTTCCTCCCTCCCTCCCTCTCTCCCTCCCTTCCTTGCTTCTCTTTCTAATACCACTGTGGTCTGGAACTCAGCAGGGATAAAGCAAATAAGGCCACGAAACAATGATCCCTCCCCCGCAACATCCCTATTCTCCCCACAAACAGCACATTTTGATTCCAGGCTCCACATTAAAAACATACAAAAAAACTATTCCAAGGCCAAAGACCAGGACGTGTAGTTGGTATGCTGCCACCAAGTGAAGGAAAGCCTGCCTGTGGTCAGTGTGGTGAATGGCAGGCTGGCGTGTGGCCGAGCCAATGGAGACGGGCACATGGCATATCTTCCTACCCATCCCAACCCCCAAGGCAAGTGACACAAAGAAAAACATCACTGAATTTAAACTGTTCCTCTGTGAACTTTTGCACTGAGTCTGTCTCTCCAAGCATTGCAATTCCTCAAACGGCCAGCAGAGGCAGAAAGGAGGGCAGAGGCGTTGGAGGCCCTGGCTCAGCAGCTCTGGGAGCAGATATGCAGCTCGACTCCCAGGCTCTACTCTGGTCCCCAGACCAGCAGTGGGGTAGAGGGGGTTGATTTCAAAGGGCTCCCTGATGCAGACACTCCCCAAGGCTGCCACCCAGGGCCCAGTGGCTGTCCCGAGACGTCAAGGACAAACGCAGCACCTCCCAGTTCGTGCCTGAGTGGGCCGGGCACCATCAGGTGGTCTGCGTGGGCCAGGGCAGCACTGACCCTGGAAGGTGCCCAGAAAGGCTCGTGGGCGGTGACAGGGGTGAGGATGCTGACGGGAGAGCAAGAGGGATTTGGGGCAGGGTCTTCTGTTTCTCCAGGCGCCAGCCCTCGGTGCTCAGCGAGCCAAGCATGAGCTGCCTCCAGGGGGATCTGTTGAAGTCAGGCTCACGGACCGCCCTCCCTCCCTCCCTCCCAAAGTTCTAAACTGGGAAATCTGGGTGGGCCCAGGGGATGTGGGTGCTGCCGTCCAGGCCCCAACGTGGGGACAGTGATGGGACCCGTGGGCCGGCTGGTTCACAGACAAGGCTCCTTCACCATCTTGCGTGGAGAGACCCTGTGGGAGCTCCCGGGACCCACCTCTAAAGTCACCCCACCCCTGCAGCCTCACGCTCCCCTACCGCCACCTCATGGGGGGACTGGGAGCCAGCTAATTGCCAGGCCCCAGACCCTACCCTCCACGGATGCAACGCCTGTTACTGGGTCACTTGTCAGCCTGCTCTCCTCCCAGGACCCCCCCCCGCCCCCCATCTGCTGTCTCCCCCCCAGCCAGTCCGTCATGTGCACGCTTTCCTCCAAACGCTCTCCAAGCACCCCCCCAGCCCTCCCCACTTGTCTTTGTTCCCAGTTCTTCCCTTGAACAGTTTGTGTCTTGTGAGATTAAAAAAAAACCATCCCTGCTCCAAAAGAATTCGAAGGCTATTTTGACAGGATTAATTTAAGAAACCTCCCTGCAGCATCGCGGCAATCCAGAAAGAGGACAGGTGGCTCCAGAAAGTCTAAGGAAGGGGCTACACGGATGGCTCCATCATCTTCATGACAACACTCCCTGAAAGTTTCTGGGTGCTTGCTCATAACAAAGAAGGCGGGTCTGTAGGGCTGGCCCACCAGTGAGTGGGGAAGGACTGCCGAGCTGCAGTCCCCAGGCGTGGAACACGAGGCAGGCCGGGACGCTGGGACTCGGCAGCGGAGCCAGGTGGAAGGAGGGATGCGAGGGGCGGGTGGGTTGTCCGTAACCCTGGCGACAGAGACAGTGCTCATCAACAGCACCAGTTCCCTTGGGAGAAGAGTTTTAAGGGGTGCAGCACCTTCTTAAGGCTACGATAAGAAACATCAACTGTGTGGGGAGGAAGCAGAAGAAGGGACAGCTCAGAGATCAGGGCAGACCTGTTTCTCCTGAGAACAGGGATGGGGAGCTGGCAGCCCACGGAGAAGAGGGCGGCAGACAAGGCTGGGAAACGAGAAAGGGTTTGCCCCACAGCCTCCAGGGGCCGGAAGAACAGTCACCGCTCTGGCCAGCGAGGAGGGCGCTGTGGCACTTAGCTGAGGAAACTGGGAGGTGGGCATCAGGTTCTAGAAAGTTCCTGAGAGGTGATCTCACCGAACCGCCAGGTGGGCAAGGGTGCCACTCATCCCCACCACCCGCCCACCTCCTTGGTCGCCCTGACAGTGCAGCTTCCAGAAAGTATCTCCTAATTTAGCTCTTCTCTCTTTTTGAATACTTTCTTAGGTGCTATTTTGGTCCTCCCAGCGAAATTGGTGTTTATCAGTTATACATTCCTAAGATGAAGGGCGCCGAATTTGGAGACCACAGCTAGTTCCTGGGACAGCTCCTCATGCATGAGATGTGTCCCTGGGGAGCCTGTAGATCTTAGCCTCCATCTCTGGGTCCAATAAATGGAAAGGGTTGTAATGAGATTTGAAAGAGCTGATGTAATTATACGCCAAGAACTGTTAGCTGGATAAAAGTGTGTGGACCTCTCCCGGTGCTGGCTACTGAAGCTGGGGCAGAGACATAGACAGAGAGACAGAGAGGGGGAGGAGGGACCACCGCCCGCCCCCGTCCCCCATGGAAAGGAGAGGGGTAGGACAGCCCACGCTGTTTTGGAGATGGTGGCTCCTTCTTTCTGTCCCACGATGAAGCCAGGCAGGTCTTCGGAAAGCCAGAGATGAGGTATCACCCATCACCTCGGCTGGTGACACCTGTCCACGTGTGCACACGTGAGCGTGGACATTTCAGGTGTGACTATGGTAACGTCTGCTGGGGAAGTGTGGTGTGTTTCACTGTGTTTCCTTTTTAAGGAGAAAACAATCACAGGCTGACTCCTTTCTCCTCCCTTTGGTTCAACCTCAAGCAGTGGCCTGACAGCGCATTTGGTTTTTAGCCTCTTTGTTCCCTAATTGGTAATTACGAGCAGCTGGAGGGGGCTCGCTCACCTTGAGAGGAGGGAGCCCTGTGCTCCAGAGAGATGCCACTGAGGGAGGAAAGAACCTCTCCAGATGCAAATGCGCCAAAGTGAACAGGCCTCAAATGAGGCACAGCCTTAAGACAGCCAAGAGAAGAAGACAGCTTTATTTGCCTCCTGCGTGGGGACACGCCTGCCGCCCCTGCTTTCGGGGTAGTTCCACACTCTAGTGTCTACTTTTATCAGAAATACCAGCTGCCTCAAAGCAGGTACTTCTCCTGTAATTTTAGATCCGCTCACAGCCGGGGAGGAGAGCTGGGGAACAGCAGGATATTCTGGGTGGACCAGAAACGCTGATTCTGACAAGAAGGAAAGCTCCAGTTCCAACCTCGTCCAATTTGGGTTCCAGTCAGTGAGGAAAAGAGATCTTATTCCAACGATGGCTTAAAACACCCTGGCAAAATGGTCTTGTGTTTTCCAGACGCAGTGGAGAAGACGGCGGGCTGGGTAGAGGCTGCGTTGCTGAGAAGAGGGAGTGCAGGAAGGGGCAGCTCTAGCTGCATTCAGTTCAGCGCTGAAGGGATTCTCAGTCCCTTTTAAGCATGGTCCCCGTCCCACCAACGTCTGGTAGGGACGCGGCTGCGTCCCTGGCTGGCAGCTTTGCTCACTCTTCTGAAGAAACACTGGGCTTATCCAAGTGCAAGCGGGGGCTAAAGAGCCTCCCCTCCACCCCCAAGACCCTGGAGAAGGCATGAAGGGGTCTGCTCTCCTTTCCCTGCTTTGCTGGCTTCGGTGATGGCTCAGACAAGGGGAGCAGAGAGGTGGGGGCTGCAGCCCTGGGGGGACGCTTCCCTCTGCCCAGCTCTGTTCCAGGTGGGGCTCTTCACAGTCCCCAAGACAGCCCATCGTCAGGCCTCATGTCTGCTTCATCCCCCCTCCCCTTCAAATCTTGCTGCGCTTCCTCCAGGAAGCCCTCCAGGCCAGACCAGTGTGGGCTCCCTGATCCTCATACTGGGGGCCCGGATCGCCTCCTCCCTGGGACCCTTTGGGTTTTGCTGTGCTCACAGCAGGCCTTCTGCACCCCGGTCCGTGGTGAGCCCCGCCCTTCCCAGAGTTCCGGGCCCTGGTGCTGAGCGTGGGGACCTCTTTCAGGAGAGTCATCAAGGCAGCAGTGCAGACACATCCCAGGCACCCACGCACCCCTTCAGAATTTCCTGAAACAAGGGCTGCTTTCCAGGCCAACTCTGGCTGGGCTACAGAGCCTCCGGGCTGGGTGCCTGTGCAGGGTCCTCATCCCCCTCCGAGATGCTACCCCTCCCCCTACCAGGGCTCAGCTCCTGCTCCTCCTCCAGGACCACACCTCCAGCATCCCAGCTGTGGGACCTGGTCCTTGCTACCTGCGCGCCCCCCCCCCACCATCTGCCTCCTCAGGACCTCCCACCAGCACCTGGCACCCCTGTGTTGAAAAGGCACTTGTCTCACAGTCTCACTTGACCCTGGCCGCTGCTTGGAGACGGGCAGTGTGGAAGTGGCTATCCAGGTTCACTGACAGGTGACACTGAGGGTCAGGCCCACGGCCTCAGAGCCCACATCACACACGAGGCCAAGCCGACACTCGGGTATCCACAGAATCTACCCCCAACAAAGATGCCTGCTCGGTAGCCCTTGGGGTAACAGCACCCCTGCAGGATAGGGAATGAGGCTCCGGGTGGCAAAGGTGGGAAAACAGCAGTGGGACAGGGAATACCCATGTCTTACAAAGGTCCCCAAACTTTTTACCAAACCTTCCCTCAGCCCACACACATCAAGTGAAGGCAGCTTGCTTTGTGTGATTGATGAAGACCTTTTTTAACCTAAGAATTTAATTATAGGGGAGCTGCATTCCCAGAGGACCTGTCAAGTGAGTTCTCACCACGCAGACCTTCCGACAGCCTCAGGCAGCCGGGGATAAGAGGGTGATGGGGCCACATGGTGCCGTGCCCCGGGAGGGTCTCCCACAAAAGCCACCATGTGTGGCTGGACTTCAGGAGAGCGTGTGACTGGGGGTGCCCGCTCTGCCTACATCCGCACCTAGTGGCTACGGGGCAGCCGGAAGCACAGGGAGGGACTCGTGTGGCTCTGGGGACACGGGCGTCTGCCGGCGTAAAGGCAGACGTTTAAGCTGACACATCTGCGAGTCAGGCCACAGGAACAGGTAGGCCACACGCTGGGCAGGACAGGGGCCGGGGCGCCGTCCCCTGGGGGAGTGGGTGCAACTTCGCTGGGCACGTGGGGCTGGAACCGGGCAGAGGAGGCAGGGCCTTGGTGGGCTCAGGGCTTGGGAGGGGCATGAGGCCGGCCCTGGGCCTCTGGCCCCCGCCTCTGGATTCTCTGGTCCTGGGGGGGACCTGCTGACCAGGTCAGGGGTGTCAGGCCGGCGCCTGTGATGGTGCTGGCAGGGTGGCCACAGGCAGGGCCTCCCCTGAAGCCTCTACACCCACAGGTGAGCCTGTGGTCCGTCCACCCTCAGAGACATCGGCTGCGGTGCCTGACGGACACGCCTTCAGGGTGAAATAAAACGGATTCCATGAGTGCGCCCAGCGCTCAGATGCCGGCCAAGGTGAAAACGATAGGAAATGACCTGGACAGCAGCCACGGTGCCAGCTCCTCCTTACCACGGGGGCTGGCAAAGGGCCACAGTCCCTCACACGGGCCAGCTGCACATACCTGGCAGGTCCCCCCACCGGGAGGGGAGGCAGCCAGGCCGGGTCTCTGCCCTGGAAGGATTCAGGAGGCGACCACCAGAAGGGGGGCAGGCCAGGACGGGGCATGCCACACACGGGGGACCCCACTCGCTGGGAGGGGCCATGGCGCTGACCACGGGGAAGGGCCACTGGGGACCAGCACTCCGGGACGAGGGTGGCCCAGGCAAAAATCCAGAGGTGAGATGACTTAAATCATGGGCCCTCACAAGGGCTCTGAGTGAGTGAGAAACAGAGATGAGTACCACACAGATGCCGTGTGTGCGTGTGTGTGCATGTGTGTGCATCTATGTGCATCGGTGTATATCTGTGTGCATCTGTGTACGTGGGTATCTATGTGTGCCTGTCCGCATCTGTGTGTGTATCTGTGTATGTGTGTGTGTGTCTGTGTGCATACCTGTGTGCATCTGTGTGTCTGTGTGTACACCTGTACACCCTTGTCATAGAGCAGTCAGGAAATCAAGGTATAGCAGAATTACACTAAACGCTTGTTTCCAAGTGTTCCCTTGTGCGGCCTTCCTGCCACCTCTGCTGAGGCTGGCCAGCCTGTGCCCTGTGCCCTGTCCCCTTGAAGGTGACCGAGACATCCCTGGACACCTGCAGGGGGCTCTGGAGGGAACAGGTGTTCGAGGAAGCCAGGGTGCTAGGCTGCCACCCTACCCATGCCAGCCTCTCCTCCTGGGGTCACAGATGTGAAAACCAGCAAAGCCATTGTTGGGATCTGGGAGACATGAGCTGTCCCGGGCTGGGGGAGGGGTGGAGCACATGGGCCCATGTGCAGGCACACAGAGGCACACACATGTAGGCACAGGCACACACGTGAACACAGCCAAGCCAGGACACTGCCTTACAGGAAGCAGCACTTCAGGAAGGTTCCAGAGAGCCCTCTGACCGGACAGAGGTGGGCAGCACATCCTAAATGCTCCTGAGTCTGGGGGCCACATGTGGCCCAGTCCTTCATACACTCAGCTGCATCGGGGTGATTGCAGGTTTTCTGTACTCAGGGTGGAGGACCTGGGGGGCTTCCCCTTTCCTTCCTCTGGGTCTGGGACCTTGAGTTCGGCACGGAAGGAAGAAGAAAGGAGAAAGGGTGGCCCCATGGAGGTTCCAGTGGCCAAACACCCTGACATCCCTTTCAGGACCTCAGGGAGAGGTCACACCATGACCCGAGCTGTTCAGACACCTCGAGGTCACCGTTCTGGGAGGAATGGCTTCTGGCGGCCAGTCTAGACCAACCCCCAGGGAGCAGAAGGCTCAAGGAGACAGAAGTCACCTTGGCATTAAGAGCGCCAGTTTCAAGATGAAGCAGAGGGGTTCAAACCCAGCTCTGCTACTTTTCGGACGCGCCTTAACACCCCCGTGTCTCAGTTTCCACAATGTGAAATGGGGATGTTAACAGGATCTGCCTCCCAGAGTCACTGGTGAGGATACCTACGTTGCTACAGGTAATACAGGTGTAGGGTTTATGGAAGCACTCAAACAAGTGAAATGTTTCAGAACTGGGTGGTTAACAGCCACCATCTGCCCCGAGGGTCTTGGGTGGGGACCTTCCCAGGATGCAGCTGCTGAGCCACTAGCACCCGAGGGCCAGACTCCTGCAAAGTCCTCCTCTGTCCCCATGTCCCCGGAGAGACGCCCCATAACGTGGAGGCAGGAGGCGGCAGGGCATCCCCACATGTGTCTGCTGTAACAGGCACTCGGGGAAAGTGAGTTGCATGTAAACTCCACCCGGGAGCCCCTGGTCCCTCACTTGTAACACAGACCAGCCTCAAGAGGAAGGAGGGACAGAGACACAGATGGGCACCCGGCGCCTCCCTGCTCCCGTGGGTGGGACGGGACCATGGCGTCGGCCATGCTGAAACACTCGCACACCTGGAGGGGGCGCCCTACGAAGGCCTTGCTCCACTTAACGGGCTGGCGGTTAGCAGTGGTCAGCTTGTCCCGGAAACTTCCTTCACCTGGGATCTTCCCAAGCAAACCCCCTAAGAGCTGGTAGCAATCAGCCTTAAAGCAGGACTTGTGAATCTCCTAGGTTTCAAGAACTTCTGGATTTTCTGGAAGATGTCTTTAGTAACCTAATTCCGTTTTTAAGGCAGGCTGCTCCTTAAATTTGCTGCCTGAGGGAACTGAAGATTCTCCAACAATCACTGTCAGATGGATTCGGGTGTGCAGAAGGGACCCATGTGATCGCCACATCAGGCAGGGGACGGATCACTGTCATCTTGAAACATCACTTTCCTTCAGTCGAAGTGGCTGTCCCTCATTAGGTTTGAGCCTCATCCTTTGCCAGTTTGCTGTCTTTTTTCATGTTAGAAGCTCCTCCAGCTGACAAACCACTGCCCTACTGCTGGGTAAACAGCGGCTCAAGCTCCCTTTTTCCCAGGAAGGGGACTGACCAACACCATAGATTTCCCAACATCCCACCCCCCAATTTACATTCCCAGCCCTGCTCTCACTCAGGGCATATCCATCACTGCTGTGCCGAAACTCGCCCCCCCCCCCCACCGCCCCCGCATGCAGCTTGAGCTCTGCTTTTAGGGCTGCAAGTGAAACACAGGACACAAGTTAGATGTGAATCTCAGACATGCAAAAAGTAATTCTGTCCTTACAAGTATGTCCCAGATATTACACGGGAAATATGTACACTAAAAAAATTATTTTTTAAGCTAAAAACAGAGTTGCCATATGATCCAGCAACCCCACTCCTGGCATAAACCCAAACAAAACCATAATTTGAAAAGATACACATACCCCAATGTTCACTGCAGCACTGTTTACAACAGCCAACACATGGAAGCGACCTAAATGTCCATCAGCAGAGGAATGGATAAAGAAGATGTGGGACATACATCCAATGGAATATTATGCATCCATAAAAAAGAGTGAAATCATGCCATGTGCAGCAACATGGATGGACCTAAAGATTATCATACTAAGTGAAGTCAGACAGAGAAAGACAAATATCATATGACATCACCTATATGTGGAATCTAAAATATGACACAAAAGAACTTATCTACAAAACAGAAACAGACTCACAGACATAGAGAACAGATTTGTGGTTGCCAAGGGGGAGGGCAGCGGGGGAGGGAAAGATTGGAAGTTTGTGATTAGCAGGTGCAAACTATTATACATAGGATGGATACACAAGGTCCTACTGTGTAAACCATAATGGAAAAAAACATGAAAAAGAATGTTTATATATGTATAACTGAATCACTTTGCTGTATACAGCAGAAATTAACACAACATGGTAAATCAACTATACTTCAATAAATTAAAAAAACAAAAAATTATTTTTTATCTGAAATTCTAATTTAAGTGGGCATGTTATTATCTTTACTTTGTTCTTTTTTTGCTTTTTTTTTTTTTCTAAACCTGGCAACCCTACCTGCTACCCATCCTCCTTGTTGATACAGCATAGAAAAAGAAGAAAAGGTGTGTGGACAGCCAATAAATAGAGGTGTTCGCAAAGCCCATGTGCTGAATCTCAACCCTCTCCTCGAAGGGCCTTTGCCCTGTCACTTTACACCCCATCGTCACCCGCTCCAGGGAGCAGATGCAGGAGGCTGGCACAAGGAGAGCCCAGGTCGGGGGTCAGAGGACCTGGTCCCAAGTCCCGCCGCCCCAAGCTATCCACATGGTCTTTGACGTAAATCTTAAAAGCTTCAGGGTTTTTCTTCCTCTCTTTTAATCAACAAATTGGCGATGATCCTGACTTGCAGAGTGGATGTAAGGACTAAATAAAATAATGCATATATGATATACACTAAATTAGACACTTATCACAAAGAGACACGTTGACAGAAAAGGAAATAAGCATCCCACAGCTTCACTGCCAGGAAGGAAACAAACTATAAAAATCAAATACATGAGCCACAAAGGCAGCCTCCGAACTTATTTCATGCGAAGAGCCCTGTACGTCCCAGCAAAACGAAGGTGACACTTATTCCACAGGCAGTGATGCTCAAAATGACGGCTTTGAGGTATCAGGAAAAGATTAAGTTATACTTATTCTGCTTCAGAAAGCAGCCAAGTGCTTCATTCAGGCAAGTCTGTCTGGGCCCAAAGGCTTCAGAATGGGACACAGCCCCACCAAGAACCGTGAGTGCTTTTTAAAAAAACTCACTGAGTACCTACTGTGTGCCAGGCATAGGTATAGCCACATTCACACGCGTGAGCTCAGAGAGAGGCTCTTTGTTCAAAGCAACTGGCTCTCATCCCTCTAGTAAATATTTATGGAATGAATGAGGACGCGGATGGGTGAATTCCCAGGGTGAATCACAAAGTGCTGGAAACATAAAAGGACCCAGGATACACCTGTGGCCGGATGAACTCCCCTTTTCCGACAGGTGACGGCACAGGGCAGGGAAAAGAAAAGGCACCTGTACATGCACAAAGTGAGACTCAGAGGGTTTGCTCCAGCGCGAGGGCACGGTGAGCGTGAAGGCTGGGATCACAACTCACTAATCACGTACATTTTGGGATCTGCCAGAATCGGCTGCACGATGGACCAAAGGGAAGACGATTCTAAAGATAATATCCCGGTGGTTAATACTGAATGACTCATCCTACTTCTCTAATATTTGGAAATAACCTGTTCTGTGTTGTTTTCTGAACAAAGGGCTGGGCCCTTCGACACTCCCATTGTTCTAACCCATCAGAGCAAGTGGAGAAGAGCCAGCACTGCCCAGGGTTAGCTCCTGTGAGAGAAGTACATGAGTACATGCAGCTACGGGCTGAAGGGGGCCTTGGGGCTGTGCACATGGGCTGAAATAGGCCAATAGCCAGCTGCAGTGACCAGGCCGTCACAGGCAGGACCAGGGAGGCTGACCCGTTGAGATAAATTCCCCAGCAAACTCCTCATCAACCAACCAGTTAAGCCTGAAAGTGGTCCGTCCCGCAGGTGCACACGAGAGGAGGTGGTTGGGGGTGGGAAGGGGTTGTCAGTGGAGAGGAAATTAATCTTCTAAACTGGACGACGAAACCTAGAAAGGCGAGAAGACAACCGCAAACATCGGCTAAAGCAGCTGGTGGGCGATGGCCCTGCCAGCCCGACGGTGCAGAAGGATGCCTTGCCAGGCTAGGGCACGCGCAGCCCAGGCGAAACCAAAGCCAGAGCATCACTTCCTGAACTGATCCACAGCAGCTCAACATCTGAGCTTAAAGAGGCAGGACCTCACTTGTGCTGACTTGAAATCCTAAAGAAATCAGATCTAAAAGGGTTTGGGGGGATCAGATAGTTTAACCCCTCATTTGAACGGATGATAAAGCGAAAGGGCAGAAGAGGAACGATTATCGTGTGCAGAGCGCGTCCCAGTGGTTCCGCAAGGTCGATGCACGGTCACCGGGAAGACCCCTCCCAAAGTCACATGGCCAGCACGTGGGTGAGAAACCCAGGGCTGCTGAACAGTGCCCGGGCTCCAGCCCCACAAGCAGGGCGGGAGGGCCCGGCCAGGCCCAGGTCCTGGGCGCAGAGCCAGGCCCTGGGGCCCTCGACGGGGCCGACTGGCCACCTCACCTCACTGCACACATACTTCTCCCAACCTGCTCTCGGAGGTGCCGACGCTGGCATGTCACCCAAAGTCTCAAGCAGGCTGGGAAACAAAGGCCCCAGGGCACAACTTAAATGGCTGAATGTTTACTACGTGATCTCTTTTTTCAAGGAAATTTCAAATCTACCCCATCTCACCACATTTCCAGGAACTATCCAAATTTCTTTCTAAACAACAGGCAGAAATAAGGGTGCCCTGGCTGGGGTCCGGCTGTATTTTGTTAGAAGTTTTATAGGTGCATCTTAGATTGTGTTTTAAAAGAATGACTGTTGGTTTAGAAAACATTTTCCAGGGGGTCTGTGGGGTCAGGGGAGGGTGTGGTCCCTGCGGCTTTCAGAGGAACCAGAAGGCCCGCATCCGGCCTCCCCAGCACCTTCCCTGGCTGCCACGCACGTGACAGCCCTGCCCTCGGATGGCCCGGGGGGCTTTGTTAAACTGCACAGCCCTATACAAATGTTGGCCGTTATGATTAAATGGCCGAGACAGTATTTTGTCAGCCGCTTAGTTCTGCTCGGTTGAACA
The DNA here is from genome assembly GCF_030028045.1 of Hippopotamus amphibius kiboko. Lineage (NCBI taxonomy): Eukaryota > Metazoa > Chordata > Mammalia > Artiodactyla > Hippopotamidae > Hippopotamus > Hippopotamus amphibius. Next base: position 80,835,345 of record NC_080197.1, on the reverse strand, counting down.
CGGTGCTCCAGACGTTTCATCAAATACAAAACAGGACCTTGTTATTTAGGGAAGAGATTCAGGCGCTTCCATGGAACACTGGGAAATCTAAACAGCGGCTAAAAACACCACCGCCCCAGCTTCCAGGAGAAGCCTCCTGACTCGGGAGGGGCTGGGGGCCTCTGATCTCTGGGACCCTCGGGCCCACACCCAGAGAGGGCATGAAGGAGGGGTGCGCACATGACCAAAAGCAAGGGCCCCACTTCCCCTGGGTTTGTTTTTCCCGTGACGAACCCAGAGTTCCAACCACCCCACACGAGCAGAGCCTCAACAGAGACCAGCCCAAGTGCCAGAGTTGCTGTCGGCAGGGAATCCTAAGATCTTAGCGTGGATGGGATCTTGGGGTAGGATGTCCTCTTCCTTTCCCCACTACACCTTCTCCAAGGGGCTGTTCAGTCAGCTTCCAGTGTACTGTGTATACTGGAAACTTGCATAATCAGGTGGACAGACAGACGGACAGATGGATGGATGGATGGTGAAGGGTAAGTGAATTCTTTGGCATTTCTGGTCCAATCAAGAAGAGATCAATCTGCTATTTCCTCTCTTTCAGAGGGAGCCACCTTTTCCTTCTAGCTTTTTTTTTTCTCTTAAAGGAGAACAGCCTCGGACTTCCCTGGTGGTGCAATGGTTAAGAATCTGCTTGCCAATGCAGGGGACACAGGTTCGAGCCCTGGTCTGGGAAGATCCCACATGCTGTGGAGCAACTAAGCCCATGTGCCACAACTACTGAGCCCACATGCCACAAGTACTGAAGCCTGTGTGCTTAGCGCCTGTACTCCACAGCAAGAGAAGTCACTGCAATGAGAAGCCCATGCACTGCAACAAAGCGTAGCCCCCGCTCACCACAACTAGAGAAAGCCCATTCAGCAACGAAGACTCCGAACGCAGGAAAGGAAGGGGGGGGGGGGAGAGAGAGAGAGAGAGAAAGAAGAAAAAGAAAGAAAGAAAGAAAGAAAGAAAGAAAGAAAGAAAGAAAGAAAGAAAGAAAGAAAGAAAGAAAGAGAAAGAAAAGAAAAGAAAAGAAAAAGAAAGAGAGAGAAAGAAAGAAAGGAAAGGAAGGGAGGAAGGAATCAGCTTTATTAAAAAAAAAGAGAGTGAGAACAGTCTCCTCCCCCGGACCCTCACCTGCCTGACACCGGCTCTCCACGCCTTCTTCCTTCCCCCACGTCTGACAGAGGGGCGGAAGGAGAGGCTGCTCTGTTGACTCTAATGCACCCGGGAGCCTCCTCCAGAGGAGGATGAGGCCCAGGCGTCGGCCGGCTCTCCCCGGGTGTGGGATGAGCGCCTGCAGGGACGAGGGGGGAGCACCCACTGGAAGGGCACTGGTTTCTACGTAAACACGGTGTTTCATTTCTGTTTTTCACTAAGCACAAGAGTCCCCCTTAAAGCCCCGTATCTCCTGGTGAACGGACTATTCCTGCCCATCTGAGTCACGGATCTCCGGGCAGCCAGACCCTCTGACTCACCGGTGGTTGAAATCCCAGATTCACAACATCACAGAGCTGCTAAAAATAGGAACTGGGTACCTGGACCCAAAATAGGATGGAGACAAACACGATTGCCCTATCTGTAACAGAAAAGTCAAACAGGAACTATAATTGTGCTCTTTCCTACGGCCTGAAATGTACTAAAGCCACCGCGAACCCTTTGGAAATCAGTACGGTATGTGGACAGATACCACAGACAGAAAGACAGAGAGGCAGACTTGGAATAATTATACCTAACACCTTCTGGTTGTTTTTATCAGAAAATTCTAGTTCTTTAAATTAGCATAGGGGTATTTTCACAGCAGTGGCAGGGAAATAAAACTTCTCCATCTAAGCTTTGATGGTGGTTTCTCCCTTGAGAATCAATGTGGCTTAAAATAGTTTGGCAAATTGTCAGAGAGAAGCAGAGAGGATGCTTAGGGTTTTCTGGAGGGTTTTATACTTCCTTTCAAGGCTTTTGAGGTCTCCCAGTGTAAAAATCTTATATCTTTTCCCACTGCTTACGAACTATTTGAACTTGAACAGCTTTAGGACCAGGCTTGATTTTATTTCAGCCATACTTTTTTGGGGAAAGATACCTACACCACTGTGATGTATTTTCAAAAGGCCAAAGTTGCGATGGCTTATTTCATTCTGAACCTCTGCTCTAGAACCTACCCTGGGCTTTCACCCGCTCTGCCTCATTCGACCTCACAAAGACCTGGAATGAGGTTGGCAGATGTCATCACTCTCAGTGTACGGATGAGCCCAGAGGGGCAGGTAGCCCAGCGGCCGCGACAGAGCAGGTTTCTGGCCCAGGCTCCCACTCCAGGTCATTTCTCAGATGATAAGCTCAACACAGAGTAGGTGACCTAAAGGAAATCACCTCTGGAGACTGTCTTCCAGAGGAAGGAAACGGCCCCAGACACAACACGCTGCAGCTGTTTGTTTTACGGGTGTTTTTAATCCCCAACGATTTCCAGCAGGTGGGAGGCTGCAGGCCTGCGGGCCCACAGTGCTGGGTTCCGGGGCCCCTTGTGGAGCCCAGACTGAAGTTCCAGTAGCCGAGACGAGGCTGCTGGGTGCGTGGGGGCGGTGATGGTGGTCACAGTCACGCTGGCTTGTGGGGGCTGAAATATGACGACCGCCAACCTCCAGGTCATCCTGAGCAGCCGCCACCAGCTGGGAAGCGTGTTTCAGTGTCCCCGAGTCAGGGTGCCTCATCCTTGACACACTCAAGTAGGTTATGGGGTGCAGCCTGGAAATGAGCTTAGGACGTTTAAAAAGGAACGATGGGCTTATCTTTCTAGAACACACACTGTGGCACTGCTACTTCATTTAGGAAGGGAATAAAATAGCGGGAGTCGGCTGTGGCAGGCCGGCGGGACCTGCCATCTCATGACTCCCCACAATCACACCGTGAGATACCTTATCATTACCTTTATTTTGCAGCTGAGGAAACCAAGACTCAACGAGGTTAAAGAGTTCGCTGGGAGTCACACACAAAGGAGTGAAGGCAGCACGGAACCTGACTTGTCAGACCTCAAAGCCCTCATCTGCCACCCGACAGGGCGAGCCCCGTCTCAGAAAACACGCCCCGTCTGCCAGAGGAAGCAGAGCTCCGAGTGGACCAGCTCCACCGACCTCTGAGCCCAGGGTGGGTTCTCAAGATCAGCCACGGCTGGCTCTCCTCCCTCAGTTCTTCCCCGTCCCCGAATCCCAGCAGCATCCTTCCTGCGCTGAACCGCAGGGCTGCCCTGGTGCCTCGGCTTCAGGGTGGGCTCCCCTGGAAGAGGAGGAAGTAAAAGTGGCCTTTCTGCCATGTACGAATCTTTTCTAGAAGTTGGGGGTGACCTGGAGGCCCACCTAGCAGAGATTAGTTAAACCGTCAAGGAGGAAGCAGCGTTAGAGAGGATGTGACCCATCTCCCTGCCCGGGTGTCGGGGGATAAAGGGAATCCCAAGGGGTAGAGGAACGGGGTCCAGAGGTCAAAAGGCACCTAATGTCTCTGAGCCTCGGTTTCCCTCCTGAAGGTGACAGTTCTGTCCTGCCTTCTCCTACCCAGGGGACATGCACCACCAAAGAAGCTGCCATTTCCTCTCCCGGCATCTTTGTGTGGTTCATTTCTGTGTCTTCGCTCTGACCGCTAGAAAGTCCTCTGGATGCCAGACTCAACCTCCCCAGCAGATCCCTGCAGTGACGTCTTGTGACGTGATGGGCACCTGAGTCAGCGTCATTCTACCTGGGAGCCTGCGTACGGCACCTGGGGACGTGGACTGGAGGGTACGTGATGCCCCCACACTTAAGCAAACACGCTCCCTTCCCCTCAGCCTCTGCAGGATGGGAACTCCAGGAGAAAAAGAAGAGAAGCATGCTTGCTATGTAATGATAAGCCTGAGGACACCAACATGGAGAGGAGGACGCTGCCCAGTCAGCTGGGAAGGTCAGGAGCAGCCTGCTGGGTCCACCCACTGTAGACAGCCGGCTGGGCAGGCCTAGAAGTGTGGGCACATGTTCTGGACTCAACTCGGCCTCACTTGGAACCCCAGTGAAATCTCTTGTTAAGTGCTGGCCTTGGGTAATCACCAAATCTCTCCAGGACTCCGTCTCCTTCTCCATCAGGGGATTAATGAGAGTCTGGAGTGCCCACCACGGCCCACCCCCCACTATCACCTTGACATCAGCAGCCCAGCCTCCACTCTCCGCCTTCATCCCTTTCTCGAGAGCTGGGACTTGGATGCGTCCAAGGGGCTGCATCATGGCTACAGGGGGGTGGGGGATGGGGGGACTGTGATCTCGTGGCCACCAAAAGCCTCAAATCATCACTGCTGCTTTGTTTGTTGTGGCCGCTGTTTTCTGTTTTATCATTTGCTTATGATAGAAAACACAATTTTATTGAAAACTACTAAAAAGTAGGGGAAAAATGCTATACCGAGAGGCATCCTCTTAAGATTTTCTTCCAGATTTTTTAATGCGTATTTTGAATGTAATCAAGATTCCATCGCCTGTCGCGTCTTCTGGTTTCACAGGATACGTGGGGTGAGCGTCTGGTCATGCTGTTGACAGTGACCCCAGATGTCACCCAGGGGCCCATCCTACTTCACAGCTGTCATACCGGTCCCTGTTGTGGAATATTCAGGTGGTCTTGGATTTTTTTACTTTTGAAAGTAACACTGCAGTAAGACATTTGTGCATAAATCTTTACACATCTGTATAGTTTCTTTGAGTACAAGTGGGGCTAAAACTTATGAATCTTTTTAAGGTTCTCAGTACAAATGGCCAAGCTGCAGTCCAGGAAAGGCTGGGCGAAGCCGTCCCGACAACAGGGCTGGGGAGGTTCCACTTTACCCTCACAACCTGCTCCACTCACTCTTTATTCTTTTTACTTTTAGAGGCAAAACATGGCCCTTGTTATTGTTTATCTATTTTGAAATAATTTCAAGCTTACAGAAAAGTTGCAAGGATAGTAAAAGACACTTTCATATACCCTTCACCCAGATGGCCCAATTGTTAACATTTCGCCACATTTGCTCTATCATTCTCTCTCTAAAGATAGATGGATAAATGGATGGATAGATAGATAATAGATGGATAGATAGTAGATAGATGGGTAGATAGATGATAGATGATAGATAGATATAGATAGATAGATAGATAGATAGATAGATAGATAGATGATAGATAGATAGATACAGATAGGTGGATAGATTTAGAAATACACACTAGTAACATCACACACACATAAATACACACATAATTTTTTTCTGAGTCACTTAAGACTAAGTAACAAATAACCCCTTTATATTTAAATACTTCAGTGTGTATTTTATAAGAACAGTCACACTCACACAGTATAATAAGCAAAATCAGAACATTTATTTTGATAGTACTGTATCTAACCTGAAGATTTTAACTTTCACCCAATGCCCTTGATAGAAAAAAAAAAATCCAGTACGGGATTCCACCAAGGTCACACATTCTATCTCGTCACGTCTGTTTAGTCTCTTTAACCTGGTACCAGTCTCTCTGTCTGTCTTTGTCTTTCATGACCTGACAGTTTATGAAAAGGACAAGCCAGGACGTTTATAGAATGTCTGTGAACTTGGGATTGTCTGACATTTCCTCATGATTAGTTTCCTCACGTATCTGGGGCAGGAACACACAGAAGTGACACTGTGTGCACCTCTGGGGGTTGGTGATGTTGGCTTGTCCCACCCGTGGTGAGGTTAACCTTGACCACTGGTTGAGGTGGCATCCTGATTCTCCACTGTAAGGTTACTACTGAACAATGAGCAGTTTATGGGGAGAATATCCTATTCCTTCTTAACAGTTCACGTACTGGTTTTGGCCCAATTCCTGCTTGAAGTAATGGGATAGTGGCTGACCAGCGACTTTCTAACTCCATCATTCCTTCCACATCTGTTAGGTGGTATTTTGTTACAAGAAAACATTGCCTCATTCTCGCCCATTTATCTACTCATTAGCATATCGGTATAGACTCATGGATTCTTACTTTATGTCACCTGTTAATGCCATTTATTTTGAAGCTCAACTACTTCAGATTTAGCCAGAGGGAGTCCCCTCAAGATGGCTCCAGTGTCCTTGTCCCTGCCATCCCATGAGTGCTACTTTCTGGCACCAGATATTGCAAGATTCTCTTCTGCTTCTTTGCCTTTGATTCCTTTATAGGAGAAGAACATTAGAGACCAAGACCTAAATGCTAAGTGTGCTCATCGCTGCAGGGGTGTCACTTCTAAGTCCTTCCAGCAGCTATAGAGCCAGGAAGAGTGAGTGTGTGTTTGTGTGTGTGTGTGTGTGTATAAAAATCATACATGTATCTGTATGTATAATGTGTATGCAATATATAAAGATATTATGTCATTTCTTTATAAATTAGAATTTTAAAAATTGCCACTCAGGTTGAATATTTTTCCAAATGTTTATTAAGGATTTGCATGGACCGTCTGCCCATTTATCTAACAGAATTTTGAATTTCTTCTTCCTTTAGATATATTTTTAAACAGAGATATTAGACAAAACGTCACATTTGTGGTAAATCTTTTCTCATTGTTTGACTTTTTATTCCCGATGCAGAGATTTCTGATGTTTTCCAGTTAGAACTATCATCAACTTATAATTCCTACCACCATTTTGAACTATTATAGTCCTCTCTCAGCCAGAGAATTGATACTTACTTCTAGTTTCTTCTCCTTTTTCCATTAATCTATTTAATCAACTTGGAATATATTGTGGCAAACTGTGTGAGATGAGGATCTAAATTGCTCGGATATTTTTTCCAAGTAGCTAAACAATTGTCCCAGCACCATTTATTATATAAGCCTTCCCTTCATCACTGATTTATCATTGTTGTTTTTAGAAATTGCTTTTTGTATCTCCATCTGGCCAAGTGGTTTTTTATAAAGGTTGCTGGGTAAACTGTTTTTCTCTCCTAATCTCACACAATTTAGATCTGTGGAAAAGGAGCACAGTGGCTAAGCATTTGGCGTCTGCACAGAAGCCAGGCTGCTGGATTCAAACCCCAGGTCCCCAGCTTCCCCACCTGCCAAGTGGAGATAATCGTACCTACCACATAGGATATTGTGAGACTAAATGAGTCAAAACACTTAAAATGCTTAAAACAGTACTTAGCACACAGAAGAGCCCGTAAGTGCTAGTCAGTATTATTCTTATAATTGTTTTGTTGCTTTTTATGTTACTTCCTTCATTTCTCAGATGGGAGACCGAGGCACAGAAATGTGTGGTGACTTTCCCAAGGTCACACACCCTGGTCCTCCCTCCCTGGCACATCTCCCACAAGGAAGGTGGGTCCTCTTTGCATCTCCCATCACCTGTGCTTTTAACTTACACAAGTTCTACTACAAGAGAGCAAGAAGGGTGGAGGGAGGGAGCGGGGGAGGCAGTTCAAACAGCCCCCATGATGTACCCACCCCTGCACTCAGTACGCATGCGTCCCCTGTGAGGGCGGAGACACCAACCAGCTGAACCACCTCATCCTTCTTCGCTCTCGTAAGCCTTTCCGAGAGGCAGCATCTCACCACACTGGGTGGGTTGCCAGTGTTTAAAATATGCATTTTTTCAAACAGCTTGGCTCCTAAACGCAAACCAACTACTGTACTTCCATCTGGGGCTCAACTGCCGGCAACAGACGTCTAATCTGTACGGAGCGAAACCAGCTGCTGTGGCCTCATACTGAGAAGTGGAATGCCCTTCTGCACTTTGCTACAGGATTTGGAGGGGAATTTTTATTCACCACGAAGACCATGATGGTCACGTCATGGCCACCTGCTTGGCCCTTCTCTGCCTTGGGTCCTCCCTCCCCAATTCTATTCTCCAAAGTAAACTTCATAAGCGCATGTGGACCACATCTTTCCCAGGCTTAAGACTTCTCACACGTCCTATCTTCACAAATCACACAGCATTCCTGGCTAGTGAACAAAAATGGTTTCCTTTTGTCAAAATGCTAAAAACGAGATTTTTTTTTCTTTGAGATTCGAAGAGTCTAAGGTGACAAGTCAGGGACGATCACGTAGCACATGCAGAATGGGACCACTTACTTGACGCCTGGCCTGAAGGTACTGTGTCTGTTCACGAGGTGGGCATGTGGTGACTCACTGCTGGCACCCTGTGACTGCAGATGGATAGGCCCTTCCTCGTGAGCAAGACTCCCTACTTGGCTTAAGTGTGGCAAACGGCCAATATAATATCAAAACAGCACCTAATTCTGGCTAATATCCTACAGAGTTCTGTGGGTTTGAAAAATTATAATAATTAAACAGTATAGAAAATGTTGATGCTATTATTCTACTAATCAAGACCATTCTGCAGTCCTGCACAGAAAAAGGACATGATTCCAGTGGAGAAAGCAGGGGGAGACTGGATGTAGTCATCAGAACAGTGGCACCTGTCAGGGACTGTGTGTCTCCTACCCATGGTCCAAGATGGCAGCTGGAGCTCCAGCCATCACATCCACATTCGTGGCAGAGGATGGAGGAAGGGACAGAGAAGGATGGAGGAAGGGTAAGAATGGACACTAGAAGGTAACTAATGTATCCACACAGCCCTATAAAGGGAATGTTCACCAAATCATGAGCCTCCTGGAGTTTGACCCTGCATATTTTCAGAAAGCTTCCTGAAGGGTTGCTGGTGCACACCCTGCTTAAGGATAGTCAGACTCAATCATCTTCGGGGGCCTTCCAGCCATGAGCCACGTTGAGCAACACGAAACGAGGGGAGAGCAACGAAAAATCACACCAAGTTCTACTCTAGGCAGTAAATCCAAGCGGCTGACCAATGTAATGGGGCCTTGAGAAGCAGAGAAACTAGGACTGGGCCCTCAAGGCCAAGAGTGATGCTGAGAGTTGCCAAGGTATTTACCAGGAGACGCAGCACGGCTCTGGTGAAAAGAGACGCCCTAACCCGGGGGTCTCCTGAACCTCCCAGGACCAACCTGGGCTTCCTCTCGTGAACGCTAAGTGCCACTCACCCCAGAGCAGGCAACTCTGCATGGAGAACCACTAGTAAACACGCACACACGGTGGGGAGCCTCGGTGCCCCAGCGCACAGGTTAAATGGGTCTCAGTCAAGCCCTGTCGATAAATGAGTTTTGGCTACTGAACAAAATGTGATCCTACAGTGAGGCTGGGGCCCCTCCCTGGATGCAGTGGTCACTGCAGGGGGGACTCTGGTCTCACGCCCAGCAGGCCTCAGAATTCACCCCAAGCCAGGTCCACGCTGTTCCCTGGAGGCAGGAACCAGGTCCTGTCCCGACACGGTCTGCTCTGCATTAGGGGATCCCACTGCCTAGAAAGCCCTTCCTCGCCTGACATGTGGCTCCTTTTCCCTCATTCAAGTTTTAGCTTCTCAGGGACCCCTCAGCCCCCAGCCCATATCATTCACTGTCTTCTTGGCACACGTCACCATCTGAAATCACCTCATCTGTTTACTTGTTTACTGTCTGTCCCACCCCCGCTCGCCCCCGGCCCACTACCACTAAATGCAAGCTCTGTTTTACTGCTTCCTCCCCAGAACCTAGAGCAGGCCGTACCTGACACCCACAGTGCTCACCATAATTAATGAGTTAACTAATTAACCTCAACACAAAGCCAAGCAGTATTGCATTGAATCATCCCATCCATCCGATGAGGTGGGGACAGTCTCCCCTTACAGATGAGGACCTGGCTGAGAGCCTCACCCAGGGCAATGGGGGCTGCTGGAAAGGAGCCTTCACAGCTCACACCCAGCGGCAGAAGGCAGAATCCACCCTGTCTGACCCAGGGGCCAAGGAGGCACCTGCTCCTCCCCACCACACCCCTGCAAGCCAGAAAGCGGTGTCCCGAAGGTGGGAGGCTGGAAGAGCCAGTGGCCAGCATCCAGGCAGCAGCAACAACATGGGCCTGAGTGGACTGGTCAGCGGGAGGGCGAGGCTGTGTCTCACACACCTTTAATTCCCAGAAATGCCGCAGCTGTAAATACGCGATTACAGCCGCACGCAGCCTTGTCCCGGGTAGTCTTGGGCAGCTGTGATGCACAGGTATGACCTTGATGCCCCTCCTCTGGTCCAAGGGCTTCTGCGGATCTGGTTCGTGTGGGGGAGGGGAGGGGGAGGGCGTGAGGGTGCAGACCGGCTGAGGTTTCCAAGCACATCATCCGTCTTCTGCTCCTGCCCCTGGATGCTCTGTAGCCCCTGATGGAGGCTGCAGACATCAGAGTCGGGCTAATTTAATACCCTGCTGCCCTCGAGGCAGCTGTGCCCTGAGGGTGGGTCACAAACAAAGGCAGCCTTAGAGGAGGAGGTGGCAGCATGGGGGAGGATCCAGGGAGCCAGCCCCCTCCTCCCTCCTCTGGGCCCCTTCCAGCATCCTCAATGCCCAGGGACGGCAACCGGAGGGGGCCCAAGGGCGACAGCGCGTGCACACCTGATAATTGCAATGAGTGCTATTTAATGCTCTGTGTACATCTCCTCAGACCCAGAGAGCGGACGCAGCGCCTGGCGGAACAGGTCACGTTGGTATTTGGGTTGCTTTCTTTTTTTCTTCTTTACTAAAAATATACATTCCACAAATGCATGGGAAATGAATGAAAGCAAGGCAAACAGATAGCAGTGGAGGGCAGAGGGTGAAGGCTGGGAACAGGGAGGAGAGGGCTGGACCCCAAGGACCAGAGTTCAGGCCTCTAGCGCGGCCACTGGCTGACCACTGGGAACCCGAGTTTTCTGCTCAGCTTGGAGGTGAGCAGCGGTGTGGCCTGTCCTCTGGCAGGGGACACGCCCAGTGGCCGGAGCCCAGGCCAGTTAGCTGCAGAAGCCCCAGAGGGCAGGGTGGAGGGCACTGGTCTGAGAAGGAGAGGAAATGCGTGGTGGCAGAGTTGAGACCATCCTGCAGCAACCCCCGAGGGACTGGGCTTTAGGCGGCGCGTCTGGAGCCAGGACAGGAACAGCTGTGGGGCTTCCTCAGCTCTGGGAAGTGGCCTGCATCTTCTCTGAAATGTCGAGATGACTCAGGCATGAGGAACTGACGTGTCCAGGCAGGCCCTCTGCTGTAAGGGGTGCCTGGCTGGGTCGCCAGGGTCTGGCCCTGCTGCCAGCACTCCCCACCGCCTCCCTGCTGCCACAAGTCCCACCTCCCCATGAACCCCAACATCGAGACGCCTCAGGTCGACCAAATTCACAGCAAGAACAAAGCAAAGAGTGAAAGAAATGACCAAAGAGTGTCTGACGGGTATGAGTGGAGGATGATGGCAGCCACGCCCACGGCTGAGGCTCACTGCTGGGCCCTGCGCAGGGGGACCCTGGGGTCCAGCACCCTGGCACCGCCAGGCCCGGTCCCCAGTCACAAGAGAGGGTGGGAAGCTGGGAATATCAGGGGCCTGGGCCCCCGAGGACGGCTGTCTGCCCCTCCCCAGCAGATAGCTGGGGGGGGGGTGCGGTGACCCTCTCGTGCGTGATCCCTCTGGAGATGGACAGCTAGTCCTCAGAGGACATCACCGTTGTCAGAAAAGGAGCTGGACTCTGACTTCTCCGTCCTTGTTCAGAGAGTAGGACTTGGGGGAGTGCCGGCCTGCCTCCCTCTCCCCGCCCTTCCTCTCTCTCCTCCATCAGTCCCTCCTGGCCCCCTGCCTCCCCCCCTCCCTCCTCCTCTGCACACTCACTTCCTGCCAGGCTGCTCCAGATGCTGCCTGAGTGCCCACCTGCCACGGGGGACCTGAAAACTCGTCCAAGCCCCCCGTGTCCCCACTGTGTCCAAGCAGCCAGTCTGGCTCCTCTGCTTTCTGGGACCCTCAGCAAAGATCCCTCTAGACAATAAGCCCATTGAGAGCAGGTGCCGTGTCCTTACAGACCATGTGACCAGCACAGCACTGCGTCTACACAGAGGAAGCACAGGAAGAATGTGGGCTGGGTGGTGAGGCTCAGGGCGGATGGAATCCACTGGTCCCTGCTCCTCCTCACCCAGGGAGGAGGTCTCCTCCGTTGGAAGCGACGCCTGAGGGGCAGGGGCTGGTGGTGGCTCACGAGGTGGCTGACGCGGGCACGAGCATCCCCGCCATCACCGCGTGGAAATCACTAAGCATCCGTGGAGTAAGACGTGTCCTCACTTGTCAGGGCTGTAACTACCCTTCGTGGCTCTAACAAAACCTTTCCTGATTGTGCCGTTCTAGCTCCAGAAGAAGAAAGACACAACTCAGGGGCCTTCAGATCATTCTTTAAACGCCCCCTGAGTCTGATCTGGGGAAGGTCAATTAGGCTCCGACAACCAGGCACTTTCCTGACCACAGGCCAGTGACAGCCAGGCCCTCCAGCCACTGGCACCTCCCCAGCCCCAAGGAGCCTTGCCTTGGGTCAGACCAGCTTGAGGCTGCCTGCTTCCGGCCTGGCAGCTCGTGTGGACACCTGCTTCCTTGGTCGCCGCCTCCCAGCTTCTCTGCGAATTAAAACAGGATGTCGGTTATCTCTTCCTTCCACTGTGTTCAGGTCTCTGCGTCACCACCTCTCCTGGGCTGCTTCAGTTCGATTATGAAACGAGAGACGATTGTGTCTCGCCTGAAGTCTCTCCATCTACATCGAGACTGCAAAGGGCCCAGGGAGTGGCCCCCACCCCCGTCAGGAACCACCTCTGTCTTCTCTGTGTCCCCAAATCAAGACTCTCCTGGCCGCCCTCCAACACGTTTCTTTGGTTCAGCTGGATTCAAATGCAGCAAACATTTATTTATTGAGTTTCTTTAAGTTTTAAAAAAATTTTTAAAAATTTAAATTGTGGTAAAATACACACAAATATAAATTTTATCATCTTAACCTTTTTAAGTGTACAGCTCAGCAGTGTTAAGTACGTTCACATTGCTGCACAATCTCCAGAACTCTTCATCGTGCAAAAGAGAAACTCTGTCGCCATTAAACACTCACTCCCCATCCCCCTCCCCCAGCCCCTGGTAACCACTATCCTACTTTCTGTCTCTATGGATTTGACTCCTCTAGGGACCTCACATAAGTGGAATCAAACAGTGTTTGTCCTTTTGTGACGGGCTTATTTCACTGAGCATCATGTTCTCAAGGTTCATCCACATCGCAGCCTGTATCAGAATCTCCTTCCATCTTGCTTATCTATTCTTCCATCAATGGACACACGGGTTGCTTCTGCCTTTTGCCTACTGTGAATATTGCTGCTATGAACATGGGGGTACAAATATCTTTTTGAGACCCTGCTCTCACTTCTTTTGGATAAATACCCAGAAGTAGAATTGTTGGATCATATGGTGGTTCTATTTTAAATTTTCCAGGAACCTCCGTACTGTTTTCCACAGCGGCTGGACCACTTTACATTCCCACCAACAGTGCACAAGGGTTCCAATTTCTCTGCCTCCTCGCCAGCACTTGTTATTTTCTGTTTGTCTTGGTTTGGTTTAGGTTTTGACAGCAGCATCCTGGTAGGCGTGAGGCAGTGATTTCCTCTCCTGTTCAGGCACTGAATAGTCTCACTTAATCCATGAGATCCAAGGACACTCACTGGCAGTGGCCACTTTCTCCCCTGTCTTGGTTATCTTTTCACACGTGTGCATTTCTCTCCACGGCACACCAGCCCTCTGCCCAGCACGCACTGCAGCTGTGTGGGGAGCTGGCCCGCCCCAACCTCACAGAGGCTTGTTGAACCAGGGAGTGCACAGTGCTCCTGGCACCAGCAGAGCTGGGCTGAGGCTTTGGCCACAGGGCTCTGTCTCCAGAGACCTGAACACGTAGCCGCCTCTCCAGCCAAGGCCGAGCCTGTGCCGAGTGCTGTGTCCAGAGCTTCCTGTCCAGCTAAGCCAGGAGTGACTGGCCCTGTCTGAGCACCGTTTCGGCTGGTATGGGAACCAGATGCCCACAGGCACATCCTGGAGCAGGTGCCTCAAAATATCTCCTCCAACAACAAGAACATCTGACAGTCCTGACTACCACACACCCTGCACTTTACACACCCCACTGATTCAATCCTCATGACAACCCCATGAGGGAGCTAGGATCACCCCCACTTAACAGAGGAGGAAACCGAGCTCTGACATGTCCTTGAGGACCCTATCATCAGGGAACCCAGGTCACACAGCCAAGAGGCTGCAAAGCCCGGCTTTGACACCGGAGCCCACGCCCCTGACTGCTCTGGCCCGCTTTGGGGGTCTGCACCCCCAGGTGAGTGTAAGGTGAGCAGGTCCAGACTCAGTTCTCTAAGAGGAGCTGGTGACCTCCCGGGTTGGGCACAGGATCCCCGTCACCTGGTCTCCATCCTCAGGGCCCTTCCTCTGCCTGCAGCCTGTGGTCAGGACTGGCTCCCAGAGGCCAGGAGAGACTTACGTGCAAAGAGCTGTGACCCCCATCTTTCTGTTGATGACAACAGGCCCCCAGGGTCAGGGGACACTGAGATTTTGGCCAAAAAGCCACACATCTCTAACTTTCCAATCTAAGTAAGATCTTGGGATCTCTGTCCTGAGGACACAGTGAGAGCCCTTTTACTTGTTTTACAGCAAATCATTCATTCACTCAGTCAACTGTGTCCACATGCCAACATAACGCCCAGAACCTCCTCTTTGCCTGATACATAGATTTTCCTCCCTCTCACACCCCTGCCAAGCCCTTCTCAGATGGTGGGTGAAGATGCGGAGCACCCGCAGCTCTGATGGGCCTGGGAGGCATGGAGGTGCAGGTGGCTCAGAGTTTACACAATCCCAAAGAGCCTTTACTGATCATCCTGCTTTTGCATTTGGGGTAAAACACAAACATAAAACTGACCATTTTAACCATTTTTCAGTGGACAGTTCTGTAGCACTAAGAACATTCACATCATTATGTCACCATGCTTTGTCTCCAGAACTTTCATTCTACTTTTCAGTGTCTTCATGAAGTTAAAAAATGATTTCCCAAAGTTGTTTCTGGTTTTACCAGCCTCGGACGGGATGCTGTGGTTTTCTCGGGCCCCCGTGGACGTGGCTGGTCCCCACGTGCATACTTGCTCTCCGAGTTAAACAAGCTCCTGACAACTGACACAGCAAGTAGAGGTTCACTCCTGTGGATGTGCAGTGCCCAGTTCTGCTGCCTTCTCTTTGCTGGGGCAGAGGCAATGGCTTAAGAGGCCCCTTCTTATGTCAGGACTGATGGCCACCCCTGGGGAAATGGGTCAGCCTGGGTCCAATCTCACTGTTTTCTGAAGGTAAAGGGGGAAAGTCATCATCACAGGTCCCGGTACACCCTAGTTGCTCTGCTGGCTTGGTGTCCATGTAAACAGTTAATTGCAGGCTTGCAGGCTTTGGAGAATACAGGGGAGCTGTAATTAATTCCAGTACACGCCTTGCAATGTTTACATTCCAAATTACCTTCAAGTCAGAAGTATGTGGCCCAGAACCACAGTTTGGGGGCAATAAAATTCCACCAGCCGCCGCTTCCAGCATCTGGAAGTCATTTGCTAAAAGAGACAGAGTTTGCTATTTGGGAAAGTTATATGTGCTTCGGGAGAGAGATGAGGTGACACTGGCTTTCCCCCAAGCTGCTGACATAAGGAAAGAACCAGGCGAGCTCCAAGCAACACCGATGCCTGTGGGTCCTGAGCAGAGGTGGGGGAGGGGGAGGGGGTTGGGAGGAGCCACACCAGTCCCTGCTGTCGGCCAGAAGGAAGGCTCAACAGGAGCCCAAGGGAAGATGTGACACCGACAAGCAGGATCAGATTTCTAGAAATGATTTCATGCCGTTACAGACGCCAGCCCTGGGTCTGCCAAAGCTCGGGGTGTCCTCCTTCTCCTGTTCCTTATCCTCCCCCAGGTGCCCCTTCCAGGGTTCACAGGAAACTCCATCTGCATTAGGAAGGGTGATGGAAGCAGCAGTTGCTTTTCTGATGTTGGACTTGAGAGCATCGCGAGCAGGTTGCACGATCTCTACAGGCGCGTTGGGCCCCTGCACGTGGAGAGCCAGGACCCAGAGAGGAAAAGCCTGTGAGCACAGGCCCGGCGTACCACCCCTCGCACATGGCCGCCGGCCGGCCAAGCTAACTCTACTTTCAGTCTCCTCCCGTAATGTTTCCCTCATCAGATGGAAGGCAGGAGGGCTGGGTTGCGAAAGATACTTTGCATTTGCTCCTTTGGAAGTCAAATTTCCAAGTGAGTCAACACTGCCAGGGGGCTTTCAGTATTTCTCTAAACAAATCAGTTTCATGTCAGTCCTATTATTTGTCAATGCCTTTGCCGCCCACTCACCCAAAACCAAGTGGGGTTTGTTGGAGACAGGCTTCAGGAATTCTTGTTGTCTCTCTAACCCAGGGGCAGGGGACAGGGTGTGGCCCCATCTCCCGGGCTGTGGGGACAGAAGGGAATGGCAGTGGGACCTGTGGTCCAGCAGGCCTGGACTTGGACTCGGGCTCTCTGAGCTCCGTTTCCTGCATGTGAGGCAGAGGTGGCATCACGACTTCTCCCGTGGAGGTGCTGAAAGGTCAGGAGAGCCGAGAGACCCCAGCGAGCTCTGGACCTGGTCACCCGAGTGGCCTGAGCGGTGAGCTGAGTGACTCTGGGGACCAAACAACGAGATGCAGGTGTAGATCTTGTGGACCCCTGCCACCCCATCTGCTGCAGAGAGTCTTGGGTATGACCGGAAACTGGAGACCCAGCTGCCTTCTGCGCCCACGTCCACCACTGGTCACACTCCACGGCCCTGTCCCCTCCTCTGCGGGTTGTAAATTGCCGGAAGGCAGGGACCACATCTGTGTGGGTCGCCGGGCGTGGTGCTTGCACTGCCACCTGCACAGCAGTGCCTCACAAGTGCTTCTGAGAGTGACCACCAGGATGACATCGCTGAGTTACATGTCCCTCATTTTCAAAACTGAATGCCAGATCCTCCCTCTAACCCACTTGGACAGCCGTGGAACCGAGTTCCTCGCCTCACAGCCCAGCATGTGGGTGTTGGAAGGGTTCCTGTAATTAAGCAGTTTTGGTTTATTACGACATGCGTCAGCATTTCACCAAGTGGCGTCCAAGGATGAGCCACATCGAAACCACATGGGGTGGGGGTGGGTGGGCGGTAGTGGGCTGGTTAAAAATGCAGATTCCTGGCCTCCACCCTGGACCTTCTGGACCATTGTCCCTGGAGACAAAGCCAGGGACCTTCCCTTGAAACAAAGCCCCCCACCCCAGCATCACCTCTGGGCTCCAGGGGCTTCTGTTCCTGCTCTTGCTTTTCAGAGTCCGCAACTGCAGGCATTTGTGTTGTGTTGGAGTGGAGGGGTGCCCCATTAGCTACACACATGGGCTTAAGCCAGAGGGATGTGACCCCCGGCCTGTCAAGAGACTCTGTAGAAAGACCTCTCGGTGCTCCAGGGTCAGCAGCGTAGGAGGAACCTACATCCAGGGCCTGACAAGGTGAAGCATCTTTCCAGTCAGCATCCCCGGGTCCATCCTGCATGGTCCTTATGCTTTAGGATGGACGGCGCTGTACGTTTTAGAACATGCCCTGGATGGCTGTGCAGCCCAGGAAAAGAGAACCAGAGCTCCAGGCCCTGCGCCTCCACCCCAGCGAGCTCCGCCAAGAGGCACAGCCGTGCAGCCATGAACCTGGGAAGCAGGGAGCTGGCTGCCTTCCTGGCTCTGGACCTCCAGTGGGCTGTACGATCCTGCTTTGGTCCCTGAGTATCGGAGCCTTAATTCGTCTCAGTATTTAAACAAAGGGAGTCAAACTAAATGGGCAGCTTTTAGATTTTGTTTTGGCAATGAAATTTGTTTTGCCAAAGACACTTAACCAGTAGCTGGAGAGGAAACAGGTTAAAGCACCGCAGCAAGCACCACCTGTGGCAGCCCAGGGCTCTTCACCTGCAGCCAGGACGCCGCAGGACACAGCCTGGAATCCTCCTGGCCGGCCAACAGAGTGTCCAGGCCAGACCCAGGGGGAGCTGTGTGGGCGGCCGCCAGCACGAACAAGAATGAACGTGAAGAGCTGGCGGGGGGGGTCTAGGGTCTCAGATGGTGCCCCACCAGTGCCATGTGTGGGCCCGGGGCAGCAGGTACCCGGCCCTCCCAGGTCCAGGCATGGGGGCGTGGAGGCCCCGACAGCACGCAGCACCATCTCCTTCCCCATCGCTGCCACTGTGGAGCTGATCCCCAACAAACAGGCCTTGGAAGGACCTCGCTGCGCATGAGGTGAGGGGGCCTCAGCACACACCATATGTTAAAGAGCCCACGAGGATTCCGGGGACAAGTCGGCTTGCTCAGCATGTTTCTAAGCCAGTGGGCCTCAAGCTTGGTTTTGACTGACAGCTCTCTTTTACGAGTCAAGTTTATCCAGTATTCTCTTGAAGACAGTTTGTGATATACAGAAGTAGTTTCAGAAGAGCTTGCGTGTGGGTTTTGGGAAAAGACTGACATTCTGGGAATTCAGAGGAGAGGAGAGGCAGAGGAGGAGTGAATTTTAGGGTTTTTTTCCCTTGAACTGTATACTGTACAGCACAAAAGGACACAGGACTTAACTTGAAGACACTTAAGTCCTAGGATCCGAATGAGCTATTTGTGAGCACGTCCGCGTGCTCTGCTGGCAGAATCTCGGGATGAGATGCGGCCGGAGCAGGTCGGCCGTGGGTCCCTGGCTCCTGGGAGGTGCCTGCTGACCGCGGGTGCTTTCTCAACCACCCACGTGGGCTGCCCTGCCCGTGCCCCTTTCCTCCAGACCCCTCCTTTGACGCTAAGCAAACCCCACCTGACTTAGTGTTTGGATGCAAAGAGCACCTTCTGAACCTAAGAGCAGCCACTGTGTCTGCAGACAGTGCTCACCCAGGACTGGACATGCCGGCCCCCGGGGGCACCTCCGTGCCTCTCCTGGGCTGGGGTTGGGGGGACACGGGGTTTGCTCCTCTGGACACTCACTCTTCCAGCTTCAAGGAGCCACTCTGGCTCTGCTCTTGGGGTGGGGTGGTGGCAGCTTGGGGACAGGTATGTCATGGTGGGTGATGTCATCTGTTCAGAGAAAACAGGCCTGAGGGGCTTCCTGTAGCATCACTGCTCAGGGAGGCCTGACTCGGAGGGAGGGGGGATCTGCAATCCCCAAGGGTCTGCTGGGCTGGGTCAGGCTCCAGGCTTCTTCCAGGGCCTTCCCAAATGCCCTTCCGCCCCATCACACAGACACACACATGCACATGCATACACACGCACACACACACACACACAGGCACACAGGATCTGGGCTGCCTGGTCACTCTTCACCTCCAGAGCTCAGAGCCCTGGCAGACGCCTGTCTGTCCTCGTCTGAACCCTCAGAGCCCTGACAGCACACGTGACAAACACTACCGACTCCCCACCCGCATCCGGCAGGCGACGGGGGCTGAGCCACCCACCCCGGCAGGCGTCACGGCTCCTCTATGGAAGGACAACCCTCCCAGGGCGGCGGCAGGGCCACCTTGAGGATGGCCTCTGCGGTCCCAGTGTCACACTCACAGGCACAGGCCGCACGTGGTTGGGCCCGTTTAGACAAACCCACCGACGGACTCTGTCACAGGTGAGCGTGCCCCCAAGTGCACACGATGAAGCCCGAACCCCCAGTGCCTCAGAGTCAGGGAGTCAGGTGCGGTTTTCACAGAGTAATGCAGCTAAATGAGGTCATTAGGGGGAACTTCGTCCAATCTGACTGCTATCCTGATGAGAGGAAGTTTGGACGCAGGGAAGACGGTGGGGACTTAGGGAGGAGACGTGCATCTGCACGCCGAGGAGAGAGACCCTAGAAGAACCAGCCCCGCCGACCCCTGATCTCAGACTCTGGCCTCCAGAGCAGAGGGAACACACTTCTTTTGTTCAAGCTGCCACCTCTGTGCCAGAAAACTCATTCTTCAGTCTGTCGGACACTGGCAGGTGAGGAGCCACAGCCCCACCATGTCCCCACCGTGTCCCCACCACGGCCCATGTTCATGCTCAAAACCCCCGCAGCCTGACACCAGCCCCATCCCAGGAGAGAGGAGGTGGGGAAGGGGCAGAAGCAGAAAGTGGGTCCGGGCCACGTCCCTGCACGTGGCCCCGCAGCACTGGCCTGCATCTTGCTCTGTGTCACGTGTTCTGCACCCACCAGGACCCCGAGGAGGGGGCAGCAGGTCCAGCCGGCGCTCAGGCTGAAGGCGGCGAGTGGCTCGGAGCCAGGCAGCTCCCCATCCTAAATTAGAACTCGAGGGCAGGGGAGCAATGTGGACCAGACACCGTTCTTCTCTTGAGGGAATAGTTACAGCAGAGTTTATAGACACTGAATGAATCTTATGTAAGAGTCAACATGCTCGAAGCACTAAAAATAGGCCCGCACACATGAACAGGCTATCGATGTGTTGATCCTTCCTGAAGAAGGGGCAGACGTGGTGGTGGTGAGGGTCACGCCTCGCTTGCACACCCACCCAGCCACAGACATAGGAGGACAGCACCCACCGAGCAGAGCAGAAAGTCCCCAGGCTCCCAGGAGGGCAGACACGAGGGAAGAACCTCCAGGGATGGGCGGCTTCCTGTTCACCTTTGGTTGGGGGGTGGGCACAGAGATGCTCGAGGCGAGGCTTCTGCAGCCCCTGCCCACTCCTGGGGAAGGTGAGTGTGGCCTCTGCATCCAGCACCAGGGCAGCCTGGTACCAACGGGGAGGGGGAGCCATGCACCACCCGCACCGCCCCTCACATCTCCCTCCACTCCCACCAAGATGCAGGCCAGGCCTCTCCATCTTAACGTCCCAGTCCCAGTCGTGGGAGAGGTCCCCAGCCAAAGGCCGAGGATGGCAAGTGCGTTAAACAGCCACGAGGAGCCTTGGGTAGGAATTTGCAAGGCTCACCGAGGAGCAGAGGTGGCCAGATTTCAGTTCGTTAACACTTGTCGGTCACGAAAATCATCCAGCCTCAAAAGCAGCATCCTTTACAGACACCCAAACACTTCTTCTTGTAAGCGAACCAAAGTTTACAATTCTTTTCCTAATAAATCAGCTGGATCATATTCTTTTCGTAAAATCACTGACCCAGAGACAAATCTAAAATGTCTTCAAAATAGCCTCTGACCACACGGATAGCTCCTTCCAGTCAGTCCCCTCGCATCCTTATTTCTGGCCGGTTTTAACATCTGAGGAACATGAAGCCAGGAGCAGGGCCCAGGGCTCCCCCTCTGCCAGCGCCAGGCTGGGGAATCTTGGGAAACTCTCCTCAGCATCCAGGGCCTCCATGCATCTCACTTGGAAAACAAAAGGGCAGATGAAGTCTCAAAGTCTCCCTCAGGCTCTGCCTCACAGGACCTTCTTATCTGGCTTTTCCAAAGGAGATTAGCCAGGGCCACTGGTGTCTCAGAAGTTCACAGGTGCTTATGGGAAGAAGGGTTCTAGGACCGAGAGGTCCTTTACTGTAAGACATCTCTGAACCTTGACAGTGCTAATCCTTGTGATTCTCCAGGAATCAAGGCTGCAGCATATCTAACGTAAGGTATAAAATCTCACCATTAAAAAAACTTTTATAAGATTGGAAAGCTTTTGAGACCCACAGACAAGAAAGCAGGATGTGGAGATGGCCTTCTGGGATGGAGAGTTCTACCGATGCTCCCTAGATGGTGGCTCCTCTGCTCTGAGTCAGCCCAGCCCTGGACCTGAGCACCTCCCCAGGCCAAGCCCACCGCTCTGGGCAGACGCAGCAGGACACCCGCAGACCACCGAGAGCTGTCCGAGGCCACGGAGCAAAACAAGCCTGAGTAGGATGGACCCTGGACAGGCCAGCGGCCCCTCGTCCCTCCTCGCAGGTCATGCTCCTCCCGGGCTGCTTCCCCAAGGCCTCTCCTTGGACTTTTCTTGCCTTTGGACTTGCCCCCAGCTCCCTGACCTGCGCCCTCCCCACCTCTCTCACCACCTTCAGGGCTCCCTGCATCCCCGCCTGGATTCGTGTGGCCCTGGAGAGCCCAGGGACACAATTCAGCGCTAATTACACATCCCTCTTCTGCTCCTGCTCTTCAAGTTGTGAATTCTGATCCCCAGACCAGACCCAAAGAGGACAACACTGTCCTTTTATACGTGATGCCACCAGAGCTGCACAAACAGTAGGCACTCAATTAATGGGTGTTAGTTAATTCATTCTGGATGGTAAAGGGGACCCCACTGTTTTCCCACGGATGGTTTTCATTCTTTACAAACACGCCTTCAGTGTGACACGTATGGTCTCACGCCAACCCTCCCCAGAGAAGCAAGTTGTTAGTTCAGACACAAGTTCAAAGCTCATCTATCCCCTCTGACCCCTAGAGTTGCTGCGGACCTCATAGTCCTTAAACGTTGTGAGTTTCTCTTTTAGGCTGTACCTTCTATTTGAGCTACAAAATGATGACACCGAAGATGATGGTTATTACTTATTGAGCTGCTATGACCGCCAGACACTTTACGTAAATGAAGTCTTTCAATCTTCCCAGCACTTTTAAGCAGTGGGTACCAACGGGTTTGCAAGGCAGAAATAGAGACACAGATGTAGAGAACAAACATATGGACACCAGGAGGGGAAAGTGGGGTGGAGGATGAATTGGGAGACTGGAATTCACATATATACACTAATATGTATAAAATAGGTAACTAATAAGAACCTGCTGTATAGCACAGGGAACTCCACTTCACTGTACAATAGAAACTAACACAATACTGTAAAACAACTATACCTCAATAAAATAAAATAAAATAAAAGCACTCCACTGATACAGTGGGAAAAAAAAAGAAGTGGGTACCATTGTGGTTCCCACTTGACAGATGATGAAATGAGGCTGAGGGAGGATGACTATCTGACCAGGTCCCACAGCCCATGGGTGGTCCATCAGGCAGACCCAGAGCCACCGGATGACCAAAAGGAAAGAGAAAGATGTAAAATCTTCTTTCCTGGAAAATGAGGATTGAGTCTGTGCCTCCCAGTCTCCGAGTCTGGCTGGTTATCAAAATCAAATAATAATAATAATTATAAACAATTCCTCATTCCTACCGTCAGAGATTCTGTTTCAGCAAATCTGAGTGAGGCCCAAGAATCCATATTTTCTCAAGGGTGACCGGGGGATTGTTTTGATCCTCAGGATGAGACGCATCCAAGCCGTGCCCTTCTGTCCACAGGCCCCGAGCCCAACCAGGCCAGGCAGGAGGCCCTGGTGAACACCCACCGAACACCCACCCGGCCAGCAGGGAAAGGGAAACAGCTGGCTGACATGCCCCCCCATCCCCTCCCCCGTGAGCCCCGTGGGCCTCAATCCTGGCTGCACGTGAAAATCTCCACGAGAACTTAAAACAACTATGGACGCTGGGGAGGGCGCGGGGAGCTGCGGAGGAGGCGGGGCCCAGGGCAGCCACCTCAGTATTTTCAAGGCTTCCCTGGCGATTCCAAGGCGCAGCCCAGGCACTTGGCTTTTTTAGGATGCAAGACCCTGGCGTTCAGCCCCAGCCTCAGGAAACTCCTCTCACACAAGCAGGGTGAGTGGGGATGCTGCAAGCTCTCGCCACCCCACCTCGCCTGCACCGAATTAGGAAGAGGAATAAAACAGGACGTGTCCACACACACACTTGAACTTGAGGACACGGCCACTGCCAGGGCCGCTCTGAGGTCCATCATGGGCCCGCTGCCTGCATGGCTGGCATCTCCAGGGCACAGCTCAGCCGGGAGAGACCCCGGAGCCAGGAGGGGACGCGACCAGGACAGGATCCACCTCGTGGCCCCAGCCAGCGCGGGCCCGGAGCGGTCACCTGCGAGGCGCCTGAACCTGCTCCTAGTTTCCAAATGCCAAGTGGGTGGGGACAGGTCAGCCATGCGGCCCCTGGGGGCTCAGCTTTGGCCCTGAGGGATGCCTGTACCCTAAGCTCCAGCGCGAAAGCCTGCTTCCTTGTCAAGGAAACTGGGATTCCTGAAACCATAGCCACCAGGCCAGTGGCAGAAAGCCCCCTTCCTCCCAGGGGGAAACCGAGGCCTGGGGGTTCCTGGGCCAGGGGCACAACGGACATGGGTGCCTGAAGTCCTCGGCTGTGACCCCCACGGAGCATGTCCTCATCAGACAAGTCAGCAAGGACAGGGGCCTGGACCAGAAAGACGCCTCCATGGCAGTGTCCTCCCTTGTCTCTCCGCACCCTCCCCCTCCTCCTCCCCCTTTAATATATGTGCGATCTTTAATTTTTTTTTTTTTTTGGCGAGGGCTGGAGTGTAACAGGATGTCTATATATATCCACCTGTTCAAAACAGATCCAGGTATATGCACTTTATGTACATAAGCACATGCAGGGGGTTTAGAGAAATATTTGAATGTAAAATATATGAATATGGATGTCATACGTGTCTATACATACACATTCACATACACATATATATATATTCACACATGCATATACATTTGTAGAGACAGTCACACACACACGTTATATATATATTCAGACCAAGAAGGAAGAGAGGCCACAAGATCCTTGCAGAGATGCAACCCAAGTGATTCCAACGTCAAAACACCACCTGCAGGCTTCACAGGCTGCCCGAGGCTCCACACTGGGAAATGGGGCCCCCGGTGCTTGAACTCTGCAGATGTGACCCCTCAACATCACTGCCTTTGTCTTTCTTCTTGGGAGGCGGACGTGAGAGCCCAATGTCTCTTAAGGAATTAAACATCACAACCAGGACAGCAGCACCAGTGAATCCAGCTGCAGCACCATCCGCTGTGACAACTTTCCGATTCTGTCCTTGGTTCCCTATCTGTCAGCACCGTCCTGGCACGGATGGAGTTTCCCTCCCAGCCCAGCCTCGGCTGCCTCTGGACGCTGTGTCTGTCAATACGGAAGCTCTTGTTTTCCAGACTCCCATCTCTGGACAGTAAATGACCACAGGGGTTTGGAGGGTAGGCCCAGGGGAAAACACCCAGGAAGCTTGCAGACATAATTGGAGATGGTTTATTATTGAGTTGTTTGCTCCCCAGTCCTGCTCTCGACACCTTTCCTCTTATCATTGATTTTTTTTTTCCTCCCAGGAACTAAGAGAGAGCGACCCTCAAGGAGGACCCAGGAAAACGGTGATGAAGACAAGGCCTTTCACAGCCCTTCCTCAACCCCTTGGTCCTTCCGTGGACTCATTTGATCTGTGATGAACTAAGTGATTCTGATAAGGGTATTAGCAAGTTAAAATTGTCTCTTTCCCAGGAGGATTATGGAATAATGGAAGCAAAGAAAAGCTAAAATGCTGGAATTTCAGCTGTGGGCATTTACGAGGAAGAGAAGTTCCCGCCTGAGCAGAAGGAGGCTCCCCTGTTGTTGGACCGCAGACCGATGGGGGCATTTTGCACCACTGTGTGTCCCTAGTAAGACCTGCTTCCTTCTCTGCGGGAGGCTGGGGCACAGAGCCTGGCATCGGGTGATGGTGGTGGTCCGGGTTGAGGATATTCTGAAAGCAGCTCCAAGTATTTCCATGGGTTGACCTTGGAGGGGAAAGAAAACCCAGGCCTGGACCCCTTTGACCCTATGACCTGCCCTTAGCCTCCTACCCATCCCAGGGCAGGGCTGCAAATGGCCTTGGACTTTCTGAGGGCCCAGGGGGTAAAAAGCCAAGGCCAGTGCCAGGGTCACATTCCCTTAAATATCAAGTGGCCTGATCACGAACCACAACAGAAACGCTACAGCCCTGGTTTGCAGCCAGACATGTCCGCTTCCTCTGTCTCGAGGGGGAAGATTCCTGGGGTTTCTGTACTTTTCAGCCGGGATCATCCCCACATCGGTTCATGCCGAGTGGCCGTTGAACCGCCGCCCATCAGCATGGATTAACACACGTGCTCACCCATCACCTGTCAGCACTCTCTCCCTGCTCCCTCTTCATTTCTCCATCTTTACCCTGAGGCTCGGGGCACGCGTCACCCATCTTCACGACACCCGCTGAGCGGCCTCGTTTATGCCCACGCTGGCGTGTGACACCCCTTCCATCCTGCCTGCTGCTCCTATATTGCGGTGGGGGGCAAGGCCCAATCACAGGGATAGAGAAACAACACGTTCACAAGACAAAACAACAAGAAAGCCCCATGCGATCTGGCACGGGCGATCTGACAGGGAACGCACCTTGCGGGTGAGGGGGGCGGTTGGGACAGATAGCCGGTCCCCGCCGCCCCTGCCAAGGACGTGCGGGTGACCCTGCACATCTGCAAAGTGGGGGGTGACATTGACCGGGGGTGATTACAACTCGATCATCTAATGACGGTTAAATGCCTGGCTCTGGGCCTGACCCGCTGTGATGAGTAAGTATGATTATGTTTAACCCTTACCATTCTTAATACCACCTGGCCCCTATTTGATCCCCTCGGTTGAGCCAAAACCATCATTATCAACACACATTCATTGAAGAGGTAATTTTTAGGAATTCTGCTAGGTTCTGGGAATACAAGGAGATACGAGAAAATTCCCTGCCCTGGAAAGAGAAGTAGGGGCACACGTGCTGTGAGCCAAAGGCATGAAGTGCATCGTACAGGCTGCCAGACATCAGAGGAGGATCCTTCCTGGAAGGATGTTTGCTCCAAATGACACCTTTGAAGAGAGAACAGGGAGGGGACCGAGGTGCGGAAGGAGAGTGACGTGAACAAGAGGTGAGAAATTGATCCGTTTGGCTGTATTGGCGATTCCGACAGGAGAGTGATGGGGAATAAGTTGTGGGGAGGGGTGTCGCTTAGGGCCACCTATCAGATGAGGGGTGTTTACTGTCTGGGCTTTTAGGAGCCAAAGAACGTGTGTGTGTTTTTTTAAGGGAGATTAAGGGGCAGAGAGGGCTGGGAAGAAGGCCCTAGCAGAGGCGTGCGTACAGGGCTGGTGGTGGAGGCCGTATCCCGGGGGGCCAGCAGGGGACCCCTGCAGTGATCCTAGAAGATCCAGGCCCCGGAAACTTGGTGGGAGAAGGGACAGGAAGGAGGGCAAGATGGGAGATGCCAGACAAGCCCCCCTGGGAAGGGCGAGCCCAGGGGTGCTCGCTGCCCGTGGAGACCCCACACCCGGGCAGCCGTGACCCACACACACCCCGTGCCCACGTGCACGGAGACTGCCGATACACGACTGTGTTGTCATTATTTTTAACCCTTACCATTCTTAATACCATCTGGCACCTATTTGGCCAGGACAAGGAGATATGAGAAAATTCCCTGCCCTGGAAAGAGAAGGAGGGGCACCCCTGGGTCTTCTGCCTGACAGATGGAGAAAGTTGCCTTGACCACTGGTCTGGGTCCCCGCAGCCACCAGAGGCGCTCCCCATTATAGGGACACATCACGCATTGACACAGCGCCTCACCAGCAGCTCTGCGAGGCCTCACCCGGCTTGGGGGGCCTGAGACCCCGCTTGGTGGGCCATCTCCCCTTTCCCGTCTTCACTCCACGATGTGCTCCCCAGCCCCCAGGGTCAGCCTCCCCCACCCGCTGTGGGCCTCTTTCTACCTGATTTCGCCCTGCCCCGGACGCCACAGGCCAGGCCGCTGAGCCCCCTGACCCACCAGGGGACCTCTTGACCAGCCTCCCTGCGCCCTCCCAGACCAGACAGCCCCCCCGCCCAGTCACAGCAGGTCAGACCCCGAGCCTCCTGGGACACTCAGGGCATGCGTGCTCTGGCCCAGCACCCTCTCCCTGCCCCCCAGCTACCCACCCAGCGCAGCCACGGTCATGGTCACACCAGGGACATGCTCCTCCCTCTGCCGGGTACTCTCCTTCTTTCTCTGCCCACCACCAACTTTTTTTCAAGATCCAGATCAGATATAGCCTCTATGGAACTCTCTCCTCTTCTATCCAGCAAAAAGCACTCCCTCCATTTAAATTATTAATGCATACTTTGTATTAATACATTATTAACTGATATTTCATTTTAAATTATATAAAGACTGTATCTTTATATCAGTTTGAACATCTGTCTCCCATGTGGATGGTGAACACTCCTCAGGGTTGGGATGGTGCCTTGGATGGCTTTGGAATGACCAGCACCTGACAATACCTGTGCAGATTACTGGGCTATTAATAAATTGTTAAATGAGTATATTAGTACAAAAGAAGGCTTGACATTAGAGTGCTACAAGAGGTCCCTATCACTTTAAGAGGAAGGATGAATTATAACACAGCATAGGCACTGGCAGAGTCTGGAAGTGGCTGTGTTCTGTTGGCCACTCATCAAACATTGTTACCACAGTCAAGTGCTACTCTAGGCTCTGGATAAAAATAATAAGTGTATAATCTGCTTTGGAAAATTAAATAGATATATAAATTTATAAAATTACACGTAATTTTATCACATAACTATATAAACTTATAACTATATAAAATTATATATAAAGTAATAAGCCAAAACAAACTATTCTAAAGATCAAACTGCGAAAAACTCTAGTTTAGAGGCATTTGTGTGGAGTCACGGGATTGAAAATCTAAATAACGCCAATGCTTGTTAAGTGAACTAGACATTTTGTTTCCCCCTCTGCCTACAGATAGAATCGCCCTTCCGTCAACATGTCACAATCAGGGGAGAGTCGCTCGTATTTACAAAAGCTTGTTGCTAACAAGTAAAGGGGCGTTTACCTGTATCAGGAAAGCTATTCTGTCTGTTCTAGTACCTGTGTTGAGCTGGAGCCCATTTTTCTCACTTTTGGTCGTTAGGTGACACATGAAAAGCAGTGCTGTTTCTATTTACAATAATGAAGACATGGAAGCAACCAAAATGTCCATCAACAGGTGAATGGGTAAAGAAGACGCAGTGTATATATACAATGGAATACTACTCAGCCTTGAAAAGAATGAAAAAATGCCATCTGCAGCAACATGGATGGACCTAGAGATGATCATACGAAGTGAAGTACGTCAGACAAAGTCAAATATCATATGATATCACTTATATGTGGAATCTAAAATATGACAAATGAACATATCTATGAAACAGAAAGACTCACAGGCATAGAGAACAGACTTGCGGTTGCCAAGGGGGTGGGGGGTGAGAGAGGGATAGAGTGGGAGTTTGGGATGAGCAGATGCAATATATTCAATATTATATATAGAATGGATAAACAACAAGGTCCTACTGCAGAGCACAGGGAACTACATTCAATATCCTGTGATCAATCATCATGGAAAAGAATATGAAAAAGAATGTATATATATGCATAACTGAGTCACTTTGCTGTACAGTAGAAATTAACACAACTTGTAAATCAACTATGCATCAATTTAGAAGTGTCCTCTCCTTGCAAGAGGCCTTTGCAGGCACCAAGATGTCACTTAGCACCTCTGACCATCCACTGTTGGGACAGATCTGCAGAGGAATGGTCAAAGCGACACTGGACCCTGACCCTCAAGCTCTCAGTGTCCAGGTGTCCCCTCTGCTCCCCTCCAGCCTGAACTGCACCCCCAGGGCCCCCAAGAAAAACCAAGTAATACACGCAAGTATTTGCGCCTGGGCACAGCCCGAAAAGGTACAAGGGAACTGCTGTGGGAGGTACCAGGGTTTTTTACAGGAATAAATACACCGGAAAATAAAAGAAAGGCAGCAATCATGGAAGCGTCTCAGCGATGCCCTGAGTTAGTGCCAGTCCCACAGCGCTCGTGGCTCTAGTGCTGCAGGGTACAGACAGAATGCCACAGGGAAAAGTCAGGAGGGGATCCTAAGACACAGGAAACACACCCCGCTTGGCCCTTTACCAGGGGCTGCCACTCGGGGCAGAGACTTGCTGAGAACTGGAGGGGGGCAGGGTGGTCCCCAGGCCGCAGAGGAGGTGGCTTTGCTGAGTTGTGCCACCACCAGCGGTTACCTACTTCTGCATGTCCCCTGTGCCTCCAGCCCTGTCCCTCTGGCCAGCCTGTGACGGCAGCCCCACCCGGGGTCCTCATCGTGGACCCAGGTCAAGGTCACACAGCTGTCAGCACTGCCCCTGAAATGGTGCTCCTGAGCCCAGGCTGTGCCGTGTGGGTGGAGAGCGCACAAGAGTGTCAAGGGTCCCCAACCTCATCCTGTTCCAAACACCTCGGAGCACCACCACCACGCTCTCTACGCAGAGAAGCACACGTGCACGTACGTGGGGTTGAACCACATCTCAGACATCAGGAGCCGCGTCTGACCACATATCCCTTCTCTAAGACTTCAGAAGAGGGTGGGTGCAACTCCTGGGCTCCTGCTCTTCACTCATTTACACCTGCCATGTCCCCCCCAAACCATCGTCTTCCCAAAGAGGAAGCCAGGCCTCCCCAGGAGCCAGCACCAGGGCTGGCACTTAGGGAGCCGAACGGGTGTCTGCCCCCTATTTCTCATCCTGGTGATGCCCACCTACGGTCTTACTGACTCAGACGCACGGCAGCCCCAGACCCAGCGGGTCATCAACCCGGCTGAGCAGCGAGAAGCTCAAACAGCCATTTCTTGCCTCCTCAGTTGGAAACACGCTCCCAACCAAAACTCAAAACAGAACAGCACGGACCCTTAATCTGCATCTCTCGTCCTCTGGCTCACCGAGGGTTCCTGCAAAGGTCTCTTCCTGTGCGTAGTAAACAGAGGTGACGCTGATGGCAAACAGACGGCTTCAGTGCCTTGGTGACCTTTTCTTGTCTCACTTCTTGGAAGGGACGGCCAGCAGGCCTTACGTGGCCTGGGGGTGCTGCCCAGAACAAGCCCCTTCCAGAGGCCGCCCCTTGGAAGTCGCCTCCAGCTCTGTCACTGCCAAATCCTGCCTCCTCCACCGCAGGATGCTGCTGTGACAAGTTTTAATAAAACTGTACTTACGCCGAACACAAGACCAAACAAAATCTCCAGGCTCTAACATCTTATTTACAAACATCTCAATTTGAAGTAATCAAAACAGTTGCAAAACTACTGGTTACCTTCTCTTCTTCCCCCTCCCCTGGGGTCCAGCTCGCCAAGAGGTCAGGCCCAGGGCAAGAGTCTGTCATTGTAGGAAGTCCCGGTGGGTGGTGCAGGGCATCCTCCGTCCTTGGCGGGGGGCCGGGCTGTATGTAGGCTAAGGCCTCAGACAAACACCTGTCTGGGCTCCATTTCGATTGTTTTGGCTGGTGTTTGTGGATTTTGAGGCTCCTTCATTAAAAGCCTGCTCCATTTCCAAATAATTTTTTTTTTAGCTTCAAAGGAAGGAGTACTGTTCCGTTTTAATAAGGGTCACCATTTTAGGGCTTCCTACGAACCAGACCCACCGCTAGGTGGTCCTTGCAACAAGCCTGAGATGTACGAGTTATCACCTCATATGACGAAGGATCCAAGACTCAACGAGGTTGTCACCTGCTAGCATGGATGGCGGTTGGTAGAACGGGGGATTTAAATTCAGGCTTCAGAACCCAAAATCCACGCTGTAAACCCCCACCCTTTCTCCTTCATAGACTGGCTGACTCAGACAACCTGCCAGAGAAAGCCAAGGACAAGATCAGACACGGAGCAGCCCAGGAGCCATCCCTATGTCCCAGATATCCTGTAAGCAGCACTGATGATGCCGGAAATCTTGGTTCTGGACGATCGCTCCCGTCCCGCACATGCAGACCCGTGAAGTACGCCTCCTCCAGACAAAGCGGACGCCCTGTCGAGGCAGAGCCTACACCCTCATTCTCCATGACACCAAGCTGAACAGCCCTGGTCCAGCAGGAGGGGCCCCAGGCAGAGCAGCCCCTAGCATGTTCCCCTAATAAAGCCCAGGCCACGTCCCTCTGGTCACTTGTCACAGAAGGTACAATGAATCTGGTCCCACCCTGCCCTCTGGTCACCTTGCCAGGTCTTCAAGGTTGGGAAAGGAAGCTCCTTGACACAGACAATTTCTTTCCTCCAAAGAGAGCATTTCTGCCTCCAACCAGCACTTTCTTCTCATTCTTAAACTCATCCTCCAGCACTTCATTCACAGGGCTGCCACTGGGCAGGGCTTCCAGGAGGGGCCGGCACCACCCTCTCCAGAAACGTGCATCTGCCCTGCTGAGCTGGAGTGGGGGGAGAGGGGGTCAGAGGACAGTGTTCCGGCCTCATCCCCCTCCTGGTGCCCCCCCCCTCCCCCACCAGGACATCCGTCGGGGAGCCAGGTGCCGGCCAGAAGGCCCACCTCTGACACGGGTTCTCCCCCGGCTCACGCTTACCCACCAGCAGACTGCAGCTCTGCTGTGCCAACTAAAACGTTACTCTTCAGAGGGAGCCCGGCCGGCCACCAGCGCCTGAGGACGTCGCCTGCCTTGGCTTCATTTTTGCAAAGGTGACAGGATGTGGTAAATCAAAGCAGCACTGAGTTGGGAGTCAGGAAAGCAGCTGGCCACTCAAGTTTCACCGCTGACTGGCTGTACCGCTTTGGACAATCTCCTTGACTTCTCTGGCTCCAGTGCAGGCTTGGGGACGTCCCTCGTGGTCCAGTGGTTAAGACTCTGTGCTTCCAATGCAAGGGGCGCAGGTTCGATCCCTGGTTGGGAAACTAAGATCCTACACACTGCGCAGCGTGAACAAAATGAAAAGTGGGAGGCTTGGACCAGATGACCCTCCAAATGTGAATATTTAGATTCTTTGTGACACAGACCTCCTCTTCTCAGAAGAGCAAGTCAGCTAAGTGAGTGTGAGCATGTAAATGGAAAAGCAGGAGGCAGGTCTTTTATAAGCAAAAAAATAAATGCAATAGAATACCTGGGTTTGATCATCTAGGACCCTAAAAGCCCCTTCAGATCTGGGTGTCCCTGGTTTGTGCTGCACGCGTGGCCCTGATGCATGTACCATGACGGCCTGCTTACGTCTGTGTCCTCCAGTGGCACAGAGACCTCAGGGGCCCGGCCGTGTGTCTCCCCGCCGTGAGCCCCCTGCACCAGCGTGCTGCAGATGTGCTGCAAATGCTTGCTGCTTGCTGCAGAGCTGACTCTTGAACCGACCAGAGCCCGAGCAGCAAACACATTTCACAGACTCTGCGCCTCTTTCTCCATCCCTTTTCTGGAGATTTCTACAGCAGAGAATTCTAAGGGGGCCTTTGTCCCCTGGAGATGGCGGCTCCCCTCCCCCAGCCCACGCCTCCCAGGCTCCAGCAAGTGGGGTGCTTATGGGCCTGACAGCCACCTCCGGGCCTCCAGCTGTCCTCCCCACACCTCCGTTCTCCACCTGAGGGCCCGCCTCCCACCCCCTGCATCCCCCGCACCTCCTTCTCAATGCCCGAGAGGAGGCCTTGGCTCTCCCAGCTCTAGCTCACAGTCCGCACGTCTCCCATCTGGGCCGCATTCGGTGCAAAGCTGATCAAAGGCCTCTGATCTCAACGAGGTCCCAGTGCTTCCCCTCCGTCCGCTCTGCACGAAGGATCCCTCACCCCCCACAGGGCAGCCTGAGCCTGGCACTCGCGTCCTCACAGGCAGGCTGAGCCTCCCACACGTGTCGCCCTGCCGTTCATGCTGTTATCCTCGGGTCACACACGCATGCTGGCTCCTGCAGCCGCCGCCCGGCCCACGAGGCTGCACCACGGACGCTGCTGACCGGGGCTGCCACATCACGGGGCCACTTCTGAGCGCGGGGCAGTGAGAGCCCCCGGGAGACCAGGCCAGGGAGGCTCAGGCCCGCCAAGGACACGACGCACAGGACACGAGGGCAGGCTCTCAGCCTGGCATCCAAACTGGGCAGAAAAAGCCTGTCCCGAGGCCGCAGCAGACGCAGAGCCCATCAAGGAGCACAGCCTGGGGCTAAAGGGCTAAAGGAGGAGGATGCAACTGCAGACCCAGTCGGTGGGGACCGTGGGGCGGGTGTGGTACCCCAGAGCAGCCGACTGTGTCTCTGGGCCGCCAGGGCTGCCGGGCGATTGGTTCTTGAACCACCAGAGTGAGGTAAACTGCCCATCCTCATGATGTGGCAAGAAATGATCAGACCTCAGGGAGAAGCTGGCTGGAGGGAAAGGAGGCTCGGGGCAGAAGGCACTGCCATCGGCCGCATCCCGAACATTCACGCCCGAGGGCAGGGCTGGGAGGCAGAGCTTCACCTCACATCTCACAAGGACAAGGATGACCACCGTGTCTCAGGCAGGGCTGTGCTCCCCTTGACGGCTCAGGGATCAGATGCTCCCAAAGGCCCCTCCACCTCCACGTGGCACAGGCTGAGCAGTGGCGCAGGAACCCCATGGCCGGAAGCAGCTTTTAGCCGTGGCTGCACATCAGAGTCACCTGGGGAGTCTGAGAGAATCCTGATGCCTGGTCACACCAGCAGAGAGGCTGAGTCGTCGCTGAGACCACAGCGTGATTCTCTGAGTGTGGTCCCACACCGGCCACGTCAGCAGCAACTGGACCTTGCTAGAAATGCAGAATCTCACGGCCCGTTCCAGAGCCACTGAAGCTCTGGGGGTCAGGCCCAGGAATCTGGCACTTTCACCTCTCCTCCAGGTGAGTCTGATGCTCATCAAGGTTGGAGAACCAAGGAGCTAAATTAGCCTGTAGTGTCCAGTTTGTATTGTTTTTGTTAATCCCAGGTGATTCTGATGTGTGGCCACTGATAAGAGTTATTAAAGAATCACATGGTCACTCCCAAGGGTGCATGAGTCCTTCACCCAGAATCACAGGATTGGAGGTGGATTATCACAGACAAGACCATGTCAAGACCATGCAGGCTGGAGCTGGACTTCAGGGCACTGATCTCAACACTCCACCTTCTTACATAACCACTCATGTCCACCCCGTTCCTCTGGGATTGACCTTGAGGACACTAGTCATTGGTCCAGCGACACTGCAGGTGGGCGCACGTGGGGACCACAGTCAGGATGGGCAGGGATGACTCCATGCTGCCTCCAACCCTCCCCTCGCAGGAGCTCACACGAGCAGGGCACCCACCCTCGGGAAACTTCTTCTCTAGAACATTCCTTGGGAAGAAGCTGAGAGAAGGGGTTAACAATACCAGGAGACCACAGACAGGAAAGAAAGGCTACTGTGTAAGGAGCCCTAAATGGCTCACAGACCCTCTGCCAATTGGGGGCAGGCACATCTGGGCCCTGGGACCCCCGCTACAAAGGGGTGACAGGCAGTAGTCCAGCCCAGGCACACAAGCTCCAAATTTCTCACATGAGCTGCCACCCACGGACTTTGGATTTTATTTCCCAAAAACTAGGATAAAAATCTGTTTAAAATTCCACTGGGGTTCCACTGTGCTCAGAGGAGGGATTACCGTCCTGGTCAAGGTCAGGTCAGCACCTGAGACCCATTCTTTTGGAAAAGTGATGAATCCCGCTATCCGTGACGAGCGTCACTCAGTAAGAAAAACAACAGAATGTGAGGATGACCCTCCCTCCCAACTCCGTCTCCCCAGAGGAGAGCGGCCCGTAACAGCCCAAACACCCAAGTTACACCATTACTTCCTCTCCATTGGCCCCCCCGCCAGCCAGTGGGCCGTGCGGGGCAGGGACCAGCGGCCAGCACATCGCCCACATCCGTCAACACAGGCTGTTGAAGGAACCTCACGGGCCTGGTTCTCCATCGGCCAGAGGAGCCCTGAGGCTGGGCTGCAGCAGAGCAGCTGGTCCGGGGTTTCAGGCCCCTTTCCCACGTGTGTCACCCCCGCCACCCGCCTAGGCTGACAGCCGATCCACAGGCGTGTGCTCTGCAGACGCTGGCCCTGAGATCTGGCATCCCCCTAAGGCAGGCTCTCCTGTGCTTGCCCCACCCCAAAGAATGGTATATTCGAGGAACTCCAGCCTCTGGGCCTTTTCCCCAAGTTCCTTCTTTAAAGAGGATCCTTGGAGAGTCAAGTTACAGGTTCCCTAATCCCTTCTCTTGTAAACAACCAAACCTGTTTCTCAGGGAGTTCTGACACCAGCTCTAAAAGGAAAGTCAAACGGGCATCGAGGTTCAAAGTTCTTTGCAGAGAAAAAAGGACAGGACAGAACCGGACGCGACTGATGAGGATTCCGGGTGTGGTTACCATGTCCATTCTAACACCTCCATCGATTCCCCAGGGTCACACCAGCCAAGTGACAAGACGGGCAAAGGGCCCAGGAGACCCTACTTCTCCTTAGAGTTTGGCCCCAGGAAACCTTTCTGGGCCTCAGCCTCCTCGCCTGTGACATGGGGGCTGGACTAAGTTCTCTAGGGTGACCTCCGACCCTAGAAGGTGACGACACCAAATATTACAAAGTCTGAAAAGCGGTGCGTTTTAAAAGCGCTTGCCCACCTGCAGTGGAAAGTGATGGATCTCCACCGTTGGTGAGGTTTTCCTCAGACTTTTAACTTTGACCCCTAATAAAACACCCCTCCGGGCCCCCAAAAGAGCCCCTGGCAGGCAGCCACCATCTCTGAACTGGCAGCAGGTTGGGAACAGGGAGCAGGGAACCGTCAGGTAGGGACAGGGTTTGGGGAGATGGGGGTGGAGGGGCCGGGAACTCAGAGAACAACCGTCTACAAGTCAGCCTGGAGTGATGTCAGCTCTTTCCAGAACCGGGTCACCCCCTGGGGGTAAGAAGGCACCCAAAGAGAGCTCCAGAGAACAGGCTCTGGGTTCCCAGAGATGCTCAGCAGGGGGGCAGCACAGGAAGGAAGGGGGTCCCCCCATCCCCGGGGTTCCCCATCTCGGCCACACCGTCACGAGACATGGGGCTTCAACCCTTAGTGACCGCCCCTCCCCCGCCCCAGGGAAGAAGCAGCGTCTGGCAGGCCCATCCCTGCAGGGAGGCGGAGGGAGGAAGGGGACCAGGGGGCCCAGGCCGCCATGTGGCTGCCAGGAAGGTGGTGGGGAGGGGGCCAGGGGCACCAAGAAAAGTGAAGTTTTGGGGTCACCAGTGGAAGTGAATTATCCCTGCCCTCGGGGCGGTGGGTAGTGGCTGCAGCCACACATTGAGCAAGACGGACAGAGAGCCTCCTCCTAGCTCGGGGACGGGATGACCATCTGGTCCAACTGCCATCAGTCGGGTCCCAGCAAAGCACGGCCCCCTGGAGAGTGAGGCCGAGTTACGGTAAATCAGACACACAGTCACACGTAATCGCTCACATGTGGACGAGCCTCACAGCGGACACGGCACTTGCCCAGATCCCTCCCTCCTTTCTCCTTCTGATCCTGGGAGGAAGACCCGTACAGGCAGCTCCCCCGCCAAAAGCCGGCAGCCCAGCGCAGGCAGCGAGCCCGAGGACGGGGAGAGGGGAGAGCGGCTCCACGGGGCCCAGGCCCCCTGCCCAGGCCTCTCTCCTTGACAGCTCTTATTCATTCCATCTTGGCAGCAGCCTCTTGTGTAACTGAAACCGCAAGAAACTTTTTGTTTGGCTTTTAATTCAGAAGAAATTCCAGTAACTTGGTTCCCGCTACTTAAAAAAAAATTCCAGAGCCTGGCTCTGGAGAATTCAGTTTCCCCCACGCCCACCATCCCCCAATCTGGGCTTCTCCCGTCCCCCTCCCTCCCTCCTGACTCCCCGCCCTGCAGGCTCAAGCCCACAGCCTCACGCAGCCAGTCCTCGCACCCCCGAAGGCCAGGCTGGGATGGAGCCACGTTCCTGCTTCACGGCTGGAGCCAAGCAAGTTAAAAGCTGTTGAAAGATTAGCTTGGCTGGTCTCTCCTCTCACCCGGGTATGCGGCTCACTTTTGTTTTCGGCAGGCAGGGCCTGGGGAGGCA
Source organism: Hippopotamus amphibius kiboko (assembly GCF_030028045.1). NCBI lineage: Eukaryota > Metazoa > Chordata > Mammalia > Artiodactyla > Hippopotamidae > Hippopotamus > Hippopotamus amphibius. The sequence goes on along the minus strand of NC_080197.1, from coordinate 80,797,835 downwards.
GGGATGAGGTCTGCAGGTGTCCAGGCCCCTTGTCTTGGAGACCCCCTGCCCTGGAGATGCGGGGAGTCCTCCCCGCCACCCGCCATGGGTCAGTAACCAGCATCTGCCCACATCCCCACACACGGCCGCTCAGCCTAGGGAGTCAGGAAGGAGGCCTTGACTCTGCGTGTCCTGGGCCCTTTCTATTCACAGTGGGACCCCCTGGAAGCTTGTTTAAAAAGCAGTACCCTGTGTGGAGGAAAGGGAACCCTCCTGCACTGTTGGCGGGAATGTAAATCGGTGCATCCACTATGGAGGAGAGAATGGAGGTTCCTTAGAAAACTAAACATAGAGCTACCACATGACCCAGCAATCCCACTCCTGGGTATATATCTGGAGAAAACTCTAATTTGAAAAGACACATGCACCCCAATGTTCACAGCAGCACTATTTACAATAGCCAAGACATGGAAGCAACCTAAATGTCCATCACCTGATGAATGCATAAAGAAGAAGTGGTACATATATGCGATGGAATATTACTCAGCCATAAAAAAGAATGAAGTAATGCCATTTGCAGCAACATGGATGGACCTAGAGATTGCCATACTAAGTGAAGTAAGTCAGAAAGAGAAAGACAAATACCATATGATAGCACTTACATGTGGAATCTAAAAAAATGATGCAAATGAACTTATTTACAGCATAGAAATAGACTCACAAGCCACGGAAAACAAACTTATGTTTATCAAAGGGAAAAGGGGGAGAGGAATAAATTAGGAGTTTGGGATTAACAGACACTACTATGTATAAAATAAATAACAAGGTCCTATTGTGTAGCATAGGAAACTACTCAGGATTTTGTAACAACCTATAATGGAAAAGAATCTGAAGCTGTATACCTGAAACTGACACAATATTGTAAATCAACTATATTTAAATTAAAAAAAAAAAAGGAAGAGAATTTGAAGAAAAAAAAGCAGCTTCCTGGATCCCCATCAAAATCTGCATTTTAACAAGTTTCCCCTTGTTCAGCTGGGCACACTGCACCCACGTGAGGCAGCACTGTAATAAGAGGATGTGCTGGTGACATACCAGTTCAGCAGACATGGTTGGGTGCCTGCCGTGTGCTGGGCACCGTGCTCGGTGTGGAGTCCCTGTCCCAGCAAGCGTGCTCAGCCCGGCGCACATGCTGATCGTCCCTACAGGCGGCTGCAGACACAGTGAAGCAGGTCCACGGGTCCCTCATGGAGGCAAAAGCTCCCATTTATCCCAAGTCAACCTTGTGACATCAGAGCTCCACACCTGCATTTTCAGTAGAACTTGAGTTGGTGGTTTGCTACCCACACTTTCTCCATCTGTCATCTCTTCTGTCCCCGTCCACTGGGAAGGCTGAGAACAGCAGCCACTTTGTCAGCCTGCCTTGCAGCCAGTTGTAACCAGCCGACTAAATCCCAGCAAAGAGATGAAAGGAAAGTAGCCTGGTCCCTTGCACTCAACATGCAGCTTCCAGAAGCACCGACACACCCAGGGAGCTCGGTCCAAATGTAGAATTTCAGGATTCACCCCAGATCTGTAACATCCAAATCTGTTTTAACGAGATCCCCGGCTGACACTTATGCATATTAAATTCAAGAGGTGTTATCTCAGGTGGGGGGTTCCTGGGAAAGCCTCTGTTTCCTGTTAAAAGGGACAGAGTGTTGCTGGCACCACACCTCCCTCGACCCCCTGCCTTGAACGCAGGTGTCATGCCAGGGTCCACAGCAACCATCAGCAAGAACGAGAAAAGGAGCAGGGTACGAACAGGCTGGAATGAGGAAGTGATAAAGAGCCTGGGTCCCCAGCAGCACCTTGAGCTGCTGGACCAACCCTGAGGCTATTCCAGGCTTCCTAAGTGTCCTATTACTTGAAGATGAAAACACTCCTAATTAACAAGTGCTCTAAGGTCTGAGCACAAGGAAGGGTCAACAAGCAGCTGGCCAAGCCGGAGAGCTAAGTCTCTCCCAAGACCAGACAGTCCCTCTGCTCCCTCTTGGGTCCGGCAGGAAGTGGGTGAGCACCCTGTTCCTAACAGCTCGCTCAGTGGGCTCAGCCGGCTCTGACACCGCACACATGTACGCAGCACACCTGTTCCTTGTCCTCCTGAGCTCCTGCACGGCCGTGGGGAAGAAGTGGTTGTGTGACCTTCTCCTGGAGTCACCGCCCCAGGACCTTCAGGGTGGCCTGAGCTCCCCTAGGTGTTTAGTTGACCCTCAGTTTCCACAGAGCTGCCAGTCCCGCCTCACTCCTCATGAGGTGCCCCAGGCTTTCCAGGTGGGGAGGAAATCCATGCACTAAGCTCCGCAAGCTGGGGATGCCTCAGGCCAGCTGGCACCTTTGGGCTCACAGGACTGTCCTTCCTTTGGGGACAGGAAAGGAGGAGGAGGAGGAAGCAGGGGAAGCTGGTTGCAACCCAATGCAGCCTCCAAAGAGTGATGTCACACCAAGTCCACCAGCTCCAGAAATGTCACCCTTGGATTTCCTCCTCCAGAATCTCCAAGAGGAGTCTGGCTTCAGGGATGGAGGGCGATGTCTCAGTCTGCAGAGCACGGGTTGAAAAGCTTTGGGTTGGTTTTCAAATAACAATTGTTATTAAATGATTAGGTAAATCCACTTAGGTTCTTCTAAAGGAAGGCAAGAAGGTGGGTGGGTGAGAAGGTGGGAAGGGAAGAAGGAAGGAAAGCAGAGAGATTTAGACTATAACCTTCTCCCTGATGTCTGCAGCTCTTTAGATTAATTACTCCCAAATCACTGAAAGGACTGCAATTCGTCCACATGATGGGATGCTTTTCAGTAATAAGAAGGAATGAGAAGCAGGTTCACGCAGTAACATGGAAGACTTGGGAAAGCATCGTGCAATGTTGGAAGAAGCCAGGCTCAACAGGCTATGTACTGAATGATCTGTTTATGATATTCTGGGAATAGCAAAGCTATAGGAAAGGAAACCAGATCAGTGGTTGCCAGGTGCTGGGGGAGGGGGAGGGGTAACTATAAAGAGGCAGAGGATGCTTTGGGGACGAGGGAAACACTCTCTATCTTGTTTGCAATAGTGGTTAAGTGATTACAGAAATAGGACAAGATTCTCGAACTTAAGATTTCTGCTTCTGGCTAAGATAGTATAATGGGAACCAGATTTACCCTCTTGCCATTAACAACCAAAACCAAAACCAAAATAGAAAAAATGGTTGAAACAACTTTCAAGACCCTAGACATTAAGCAACAAGAATGATCCCTGAGGCATGGGAAACCCACCAGGTGGACCCGCGACTGCCCATCTACCACCTTGTTAGAGTTCTCAGACCAAATATACACAGGGGACCTGGGTGGGGTCTGGAAGATGACCGAAGAGATAGAGCTGAGGGTCCAAGGAGACCAAGGCAGCTGGACCTTGAGGATGGAGCACTGGACAGGAAAAAGCCGCCCTGAAGAGGGTCCCCTCAAGTGATGGACACATGGCAGTGAGAGAGCAACTTAGGGCCGAAGGAAGAACCAGGAAACAAATCACCACAACCTTAGTGGTTAAACAGCCCACACTTATTACCCTGCAGCATCTTTGGGTCAGAATTCCAGACATGGTGTGGCCCTCCAGGCCCTCCATCCATCCTCACAGGCTGTACTCAAGTTGTTGCCCTGGGTGCAATGTCATCTGGAGAAGCACCTGCTCTGAGCCCAATCCGACAAAAGGCAGGATCCATTTCTCAGGGCTGCAGAAAGCCTGGGCTCTAGAGGCCGCCTGGCACATGGACCTTCTAGCATGGCCACTTGCTTCCCCAGGCCTCTGGGAGGCCTTCTAGCTCCAGGTGGCTAAAGTGGAGTCTTACATAATACAACCTGATCATGGGAGCAACATCCCATCACCTTTCGTATAATATAACCTGGTCTCAGAAAAGGCCTCCATTACTTTGTCATAGTTCATTGGTCAGAAACAAGTCATAAGTCCCACTCACACTCAAGGGGAGGGGGCTACAGAAAGCCCTGAACAAGCAGAGGCAGAGGGTCACCTTAAGGTCCTCCTGCCACAGACCCTCTCCAAGAGGATTAAAGGGAAGAGCACCCAGTACACACACAGAGCTGGATAATGCCTATGAACTGGACTTTAAAAACTCATGATTCACAGGGCAGAGGACCAAAGGGGTCTTGCCTCATTTGTGGGGAGTATTTACCCCTACACAAAATGCTGTACTGATTCTGTCTAGCACATTTTAAAAGCAAGACAAAAAAAGGATCAAACTGCTTCCAAGTAGCTTAACTGAGTCCCAGAATAAAGTTTGAGAATATTTATACAATTATTTCGAATTAATTGAATTTAAAGGAATTCAAAATTATCCAAGGTAAAATTTGCAATGTCTCATAAAATTTGCAATGCAAGAGAGCAGGAAAGTGCAGTCCACAGTGAGGAGAAAAATCAATCTAAATTGACCCAGAATCACACAGATGTTAGAATTAGCAGACAAGGATATTAAATCTGTAGTCATAGCTGTATTCCATATGGTCAAAAACTGAAGCAGAGACATGAAAAACATTTTAAAGACTCAAAAAGTCCCTCTAGAGATGAAAACCACGTCTGAGATAAAAAAAATACATTGGCTAGGATTAACATCAGATTATGCATGGCAAAAAAAAATTAGTAAACTTTTAAGACATAATAATAGAAACTATCTGAAATGAAAGGCAGATTTAAAAAATAAAGGAAAAAGAAAAGAGCATCAGTGAGCTGTGTGAAAACTGCAAGTGATTTAATATATGTGTAATTAGAATTCCCACAGGGATAGGGAAGTGGGAGATACAGAAAAGAAATTTATAGAATTAACAACCAAAACTTTACCAAATTTAATTTTGAAAATATAAAACGCACAGATTCAAGAAGCTCAATGAATACCAAGCATAAGAAATATGAAAAAAATTTACATACCAAAGCACATCATAATCAAATTGCTCAAGATCAGTGATAAAGAGAAAACAGAGCATAAAGACACATTTATATAGAGAAACAAAGGCAAGGTTGACAGCAGATTCCTTGTTGGAAACAATGTAAGCAAGAGGACAGTGGAACAACAGCTCTAAAATTACTGAAAGAAAAAAACATCAACCTAGAATTCTATACTAAGTCAAAATACCTCTCAAAAATAAAGGTGAAAAAGAGAGACTTTCTTCAGACATAGCAAAGTCAAAAGATTTCATTACCAGGATACCTTCACTATGAGAACTGTTGAAGGAAGTCTTTAAAGCAGGAGGAAAATGATACGAGATGGAAATGTGGATCTATGTAAAGAATGAAGAGCACCAGAAATGTATAAGTGGTTTTCCTTTAAAGGACTGCTTAAAAAAGATAATAACAATGTATTATGAACAAACATTATAAACTATGTGTGTGTTTATGACAAATGACAACAATAGCATAAAGGCCATGAGATGAGAAATGTAAGCAGATTATTGTAAGGTTCCTATACTACATGTCAAGTCGTAAAATAACACTTGAAGGTAGACTGTGATGAATCAAGAACATATACAGTGAGCACTAAAGCAACCGTTAAAATGACAAAACAAAGAATTTTAGCTAATAAGCCAACAAAAGAGATTAAATAGAACAAAATATATGAATATTGTTTTTCCAAAAGAAGGCAGAAAAAGAAGGACAAGGGAACAAAGAACACATGGGACTAACAGAAAACAATAGAAAGAATGACAAACTTAAATCTAATGTCATATGCCAATGCTAATATTAAATAAAAATGATCTGAACACCCCAATTGGAAGTCAGAGACCATCGGACTGGATAAAAGAGCAAGACCCAACTATCCGCTGCTTTTACAAGAAATCTGTTTCAAATACAAAGACACAAATGGGTTAAGAGTAAAAGGATGGAATAAGATATACAATGCTAACACAAATCAAAAGAAAACCAGAGCAGGTATATTAACATCAGGCAAGGCAGAGCTCAGAGCAAAAAATTCACCTGGGAGAAAGAAGGTTTTTTCATAACAACAAGGGGGTCATGTAGCAATCGTAATGTTTATGCAGCTTTAACAGGGCTTCAAAATACACGAAGCAAAATGCTTCTTTTATTTTTTTTTAGAAATTGGCAAGCTGATCCTAACATTCATATGGAAATGCAAAAGACCTAGAAAAATCCAAACAACTCTGATAAAAGAAGAAAAAGTCACCCTTTGGGTAACTAACATACTTGATTTCAAGACATCACAAAGCTATAGTAATCAAAACACTGCACTCTTGGTGTAAAGATAGACAAACAAGTCCATAGAACAGAATAGAGGAGCTAGAAATAGGTCCATGCAGAGATGGAAACTGGTTTCTAACAAAAATGAGAGAGAGAGAGGAGACAAGTCACAGACTGGGATCAAATATTTGCAAAGCACATATCTAATTAAGAACTAGTACCTGGAATGTACAAAGATTTCTCAAAATACAGTATTAGAAAAACCACCCAGTCGAAAAATGGGCAAAAGTTATGAACAGACACTTCACTAAAGAAGATATAAACTGGATGTCATTAGCCGCTAGGAAAATGCAAGTTGGAAACACAAGGGATTACCACTGTATACATATAACAATGGCTAAAATAATAAACACTGAGCACACTGAGCACTGGTGGGGGTTGGAGGGACTGAGACCTTCACATGCTGCTGATGGGGTGTAAAATGGAACACTTTTTTTTATTGAAGTATAGTTGATTTACAATGTTGTGTTAATTTCTGCTGTACAGCAAAGTGACTCAGTTACACACACACACACACACATATATCCACACATATATATTCTTTTTTCATGTTCTTTTCCATTATGGTTTATCATAGGATACTGAATATAGTTCTCTGTGCTATAAAGTAGGACCTTGTTGTTTATCCATTCTATATAAAAGCCTACATCTGCTAACCCCAACCTCCCACTCCATCCCTCCCCCTTGGCAACCACCAGTCTGGAACAGCCACTTTGGAAATCAGCTTGGCTACATCTTCAGAAGTTAAACGGGCATTTATTTACCACGTGCCAAAACCCACTCCACTCCTAGGTATTCACCCAAGAGAAAAGAAAGCACGTGTCCAAAGACTAGTACACAAACATTTATAGTGACTTTACTTAAAGAGTCCAGACCTGGAAACAGACCAGATGCCCATCAAAGGGAACAAAGTGTGGTCCATTTGTACAAGGGCGCATCCTCGGCAACGAACAGAATGAGCTATCCATACGTCCCACAACATCCACGAACCTCAAAATGATGATCCCAAAAGAAAGTAGTCAGAGAAAAGTACAAACACAACAAGATTCCATTTATATCAAACTACGGAAAGTGTGAACTAATCCACAGTGACGGAAAGAGAAGGGGAGGCGGGGAGGGGAGAGCTGGAGGGATCATCCAGGCACACGAGGAAACTTCTGGGGGTGACGGCTGTGCTCACCCTCTCGACTCTGGCAATGGTTTCACGGGTCTACATACAGGTCAAAACTTTCCAAAGTACACACTTGAACTATGTGGTCTGTTGTATGTCAGCTATATTTCAATAGAGCCATTTTTAAAATTCATGGAAGTGTACATCTAAAACAGGAGAATTTTACAGTATGACAATTACACTTCAGGAAACAAAAACATCTATGAAAATTAATGGCAGATATAGAACCAGGAGAAAACATCTGGCATCTGATGACTCCACCCACTGGTCTGATACCCTAGAATTTAAAATCGGGTGCGGTTCTGAGCCCTGTGTGGACAACACCAGCAGCCAAAACAGAGTTCCTGGAATCCACCCCCGGGCTGCGCTCGGCAGGGAGTGAGGGCGGGCCTTGCTGCGGGCCTTGAAGCCAACTGGCATCTGTGTCCCGGGTGCATCTGCGAAATGGGGAAATGACAATAGTAACAGCATCTCATCACCCGGCCTCCAGTGCTATGCAAACATCAGCCTCAGCATCAGTTGAGGGCACAGCCTCTGATAGGAAAGCTTACTGCTATCATTTTTCCAGGACTTTGCAGCCCTTGTGATGAGTGGACAAGCATCCAAGCTGAGGCAAAGGCGCAGGGTGTGTATCCTCCAGGTAAGGTCGCTGGGCAACTAGACTGTATATATCAGACCATCTCTGGTCTCTCTGGCTGAACTAGCCCTTCCCAGGCCGCAAACATCTCCTTCTCTCTCCGAGTGTCTCCTGATGAAAACTGTCCTGTTGGGAGGCCCACTGTTCCATCGTCCAGGTCTCCGCTTTCACTTACTCTGACAAACACACCCACGCTACACTGTAGAGCTGGGAACGTCTTCATCCATTCATCGGCCTGGTAACAGGGACCTTAAATGTTTTCTCACTATATTCTGTGGGGCCCTAACGGCGCTGGCGAGGTATCTGAGGGCCTCCTTGGAGAAATGGGGAAGCTGAGCGGGTGGGCTCTGGGCTGTCTGTCCATTCCTTCTCAGGCACCTGAACCAAAGCACCCCTGGCCTTTTCTGTCCCGTGGAAGGGTTTCTTAGAAGAAATGCTTCTTCAGTTATAAACATTTGCTAATCCCCAATCTGCTCCAAAAGACAGGGCTAAGGCAGAATCCCAGGGAGGAAAGGGCAGGTGCCCCAAACCCCAGCACTCAGGCAGCATCTGCTCTGCTCCTGAAACCGGTCGACCCCGTCTCGGATAGAGTGCCATGGAGATCCAGGTTCCCGTCCTGACTGCTGCCAACCGGCGGCGTCTTGAGCAGACCCGTCCCCACCTCCGAGGCCTTGGCTTTCTCCTCTGAATAATGAGCTCATGGGTTCAAGGACCTCAGAGATTCCTTCTGGCTCTAAAACTCTTGTTTCTGGAGGGTTCACTATGGCAGCGCTCTCCCGAGAGAGCCTGCTGATGAGTGCCCACCCAGCGAGGCACCAAGCATCTCACGATCTACGCTGCCTGCTCCCTCTCCTCCACCTAAGCTTCCATGGCAACATGGCTTGACCTGAGAGAAAGGCCACTATGAAGCTGGACTACGACGGCCACCTTCCCATGCACAGCGTGCAGTGGGTCTGTGGGCAGAGGGACGTCAGGCCTGGTTCTCTGGGTTCAACGGACAAAAGCTCCGTGAGTGGGCTCAGGTGCCTGCAAGCAGATAGAGGTGGCAGGTCAAGGGTGGGTCTGGGCCTGTGGGGGCTTCGGGCTGCGATGGAACAGATGGGGAGCTGCCCGTGGGCGGGAGGAGAGGGTGGGAGGCCAGGAGGAAGCTGGGGTGGATGAGTCCGGGGACAATCACGCGGGCGCGAACCTTCTGGGAGGGCACAGCCTGCAAGATGCTCCCCTCTCGGGGTCCTGGTGAGGAGCCAGGGGACAGACAGACAGACAGATGCACGGCCATCCTCTCCTGTGCCCCCACACACGGGAAGTGACGCGAACGGGGAAAAGGGGAGGAAAGTCACGTTTGCTGGACCTGCACTGCTACTGCTGACCGTCAGCTAGCAGGGCCACGATTACACACCAAAGACACTGCAGCAACGAATTTTCAAGCAGATCAAAATAAATCAGAAAACAAAACCACTCTGACAGCAGAGAGATGTGGCAATGTGTTAAGAGGTAATTACAGCCTTTTCCCCCTTGTTTCACCGTGTTTCTGCTGCCACTGGTGCAGGAGCTGAATCACAGCTGTCACTCCCTGTCAAGGGGCCCGTGCAGGCTGAAGACACTGTTCTGGGGCCAGAATGCCACCAGCGTGCAGGCTGCCGGGAGACCACGGCTTCCGACAGAGGCACCAGTCCCGTGCCTGGCACTGGGGGCCAGGGGAGCGCGTCCCAGCCCAGCCCAGCCCAGCCAGGAGCTCCCCCCCACCCCCCCATGCCGGCCAGCTCTGGACTCCTCCCCCATCTGCTGCTCCTTCAAAGGGAACCCATGGCCTCTTGCTCCACCTGTGCTCTAGGTGCGGGGGGAGAGCACAGCCTGGGAATCAGACCCGGCTTGACCTCTAGCTCCACCAGCTCCTAGTTAGGTGGCCTGGGAAACATTCCAGAGTCTCCCCGTTTGAAAAGGGGACATACGAATGCCTACCTTATGCAGTTGTGAGAATCAGAAATCACTAATTGCTAATCACAGAGAAATGCAGATCAAAACCACAGTGGGGTGTCACCTTACACCTGTCAGAAGGGCCACCATCAAAAAAATCTACAAACAATAAATGCTGGAGAGGGTGTGGAGAAAAGGGAACCCTCCTACACTGTTGGTGGGAATGTAAATTGGTGCAGCCACTAAGGAGAACAGTATGGAGGTTCCCCCCAAAATTAAAAATAGAACTATCATATGATCCAGCAATCCCACTCCTGGGTATATATCTGAAAAAAATGAAAACAATAATTTAAAAAGATACATGCACCCCAATGTTCATAGCAGTATTATTTACAGTACCCAAGATATGGAAGCAACCTAAATGTCCACTGACAGATGAATGGATAAAGAAGACGTGGTACATATATACAATGGAATATTACTCAGCCATAAGAAAGAATGAAGTAATGCCATTTGCAGCAACATGGATGGACCTAGAGATTCTCATGCTAAGTGAAGTAAGTCAGACAGACAAAGACAAATACCATATGATATCACTTTTACGTGGAATCTGAAAAATAAAACACATGAAGGAATATAACAAAACAGAAACAGACTCACAGATAACAGAGACTAAACTTGTGGCTACCAAAGTGGAGAGGGAAGGGAGAAGGGGCAAAATAAGGGTAGGAGATTAAGAGATACAACCTACTATGTATAACATAGGTAAGCTACAAGGATATATTGTGCAGCACAGGGAATCGTAGCCATTATTTTGTAAAAACTTCAAACGGAGTACAATCTATAAAAATATTGAATCACTATGTTATACACGTGAAACTAATACAATATTGTAAATCAACTATACTTCAAAAAGAAAAGAAAAAAGAAAAAGAAATGGCACATGTGAGATGCCCACCCCCTGCAAGGGTTGCCATGTTCATCCTTTTTGCTCTGACAGCTTTCTCAAGTTCACTGCTCTGTGACCCTCTGACCCTAACCCAGCGAGGATGCGGGAGGATGCTGGTGGCTGGAGTGTCTTGGGGACCCTCTCAATGAGGCAAAGGTAACGCTGCCTTTTCCAGAGCCTCCTCTGTCACCTGAAGGGAACGCTCATAGCTCAGAAGTATCGGTAGCTACTTTGCAGCTGAACAAATGAAGCAAACAGGGGCTGTTCTTATTAAAACTGCCGAGGAATGAGAACCTGGTGGATACCTGAGTTCCTGAGTGCTTCTGAGATGGCTGCAGGGTGTCCAGGTTAGAAACAGGGCTGACAGGAGGAGGAGGAGAAGGAGGAGAAGGAGGAGGCAGCACACAGCCTTGGAGCATCCTCTTCCACCTCCTCCTCACCAGTCCAGCCCCGAGAGTGGCCTGGGTCCCCCCTCAGTCCAGAGCCGAGACACCTCCTGCTGCCAGAAGCCCCCTGGAAACTCTCATCCCTCACACTGGGAGTCAATCAGCAGTGCTGACCAGGGTCAAGGACGGAGCCTGCCTACTCGGGATGTCCAGGCACTGGTACCCAGGGAGGCAGTTTCCTTGCCACCCACCCAGAACCCCCACCCTTCGGGCCCGTCCAACAGAAGCATCCAAAGCATCCCTGGCAGAGCGAGGCAGTTCCAGCTGGAGCGTCCCCATCGCCGCCTCCCGCCTGGCACCAGTCACTGCCATGAAGAACTGGGACCACTCAGAACCCACCCAGCTCCTACCATGGCTCAGACGAGCTCACGGGGGGCGGGGGGCATTCCACCCAGCGCTCCCACCCTGAACCTCACCCGCCACAGCCAAAGACAGCTCTACACAGAGATCACCGGCTTCGCACCCTCCCAGGGCTGGGGAGCAGCATTTGTGGGATTCGCAGGCCAGGGGGAGACCCAGCATTTGGTACCGGGAAACCAGCTGAGGCAGCAAAATGAACGGGAGATGCTGAGCTCACCCTGGGTCGCTGGAAGGTGGAACGTTCTCTTATGACTGAACTACAACAACAACGTATAATAATAATGGTTATTATTGTTGTTATTAAAACATCATGGGCGCTCTGTACGTGCCAGGTTCTGTCCTGAGCGTGTAACACGCCTTAGCTCACATAAGTCTTACACTCACCCTCTGAGGTGGGGACTGTTATCATCGCCAAACTGCCCAAGGTCACATGACCACATGACCTGGCTGCCCCCAGGACCCAGCCCCCTCCCAGGCCTCCCATCTGTGTCCACCTTTGCTGTTGCCTCCGAGCTCAGACAGGGAGGTGGCCTCTCCCTCCTCTGCAGGATCCACTGTGAGGTTTGCAAGCGTCTCCCCTGGCCATGGGCATCTTGGGGAGCTCCACACACAGCCCTCTGTCAGTCTGGGCTACCTTTGCCGAGTGACTCCTAAGAGTCTACATTCTTCTTCGGCTTTCACTTCAATTTGACTTCCAGAAAAGAGTAAGGCCCTCTCCCCAATGCTGAAGGAAACAGCGTGTGCCCGGGGTCCCAGGTGCCCACTGGCCCTGCCCCAGCCCCTAGAGGAGCTGCCTGGAGGTGGACAGAGCAGCCTTCAGGGCCCAGTGCCTTCCCCACCACTTCTGTTTCTTCCCTTAATGTCATCCTGGGCTCCTAGGTCCCCACTCTGAGCTACTGATGTTTAGATTTGAGACAATCAAAAAGTCACCTGCGTAAATAACCCTTAGCAACTAAGTTTAGTGTTAACAAGCCAAGGTACCACTGAGACATTCTGCTTCCAACAGGGACAGAATCGGAGTCCGCATAATACAGTTTCTTTTTAAGGACCAATGTAAGAGTTTTACTTGCCTGCAAATCGACTTCTCTTAGCTATGGACTTATTTGATTCAGGTCCTGGGCCCAACAGAACAGATAAATACTTCATCACACTGGTCGTGCCTCTGTTTCCGGAAAAGACAGAGTCAGAGGCAGCAGGTGCAGCCCTGGCCCTGCCATCTCAGAGTATCTGGAATGCATTATAATAATGATGTATCGAGAGATACAAGGAGTCAACCCCTAGGAGCAGATACTCCCTACAAATCCAACTGTGCAAATCTCCATAACGTAGGCCCGAGGGATAACATCTATGAGTGGCTCCTTTCTCTGTGTTCTTAAGAAAGTGTTACAAATACAGATGGCAATCCAGAGGTAAAGGCACGTGTGTGGTGGGGCCCACAGATCTCCCCAGTGAGGCCGAGGGTCTGCAGCAAAGAGCAGGTCAGGCTGGGGGCCAAGATGTGGGGAGGACCAGCCCGCACCCCAGTCAGGCAGACCCACTGGAGGTTTCTTGATGAAAGAGCTGCCTGGGGGATGCTGGCCCCTCGGTGGCCTCATGGACCCCAGCGCCCCGGAGCCCCAGGAGGAGGCCCTGCTAAGAGGCCTGCCTCGGGGAACGAAGCAAGCACTCACCTGCTCCTCCGGGCACTGGGTGTGCGCTGTGCACGCTCTAACTCCCTGTCCTCATATCAGTGTCACCAGGGTGGACACGGCAACTGACCCCACCCTGCAGATCAGGACAGCAGGGAACCTCGAGGTTAGGTAACTGCACCCAGCCAGTGGCGGCACCAGCAGCCTTGAACTCGGGGCCCAGCTCAAGGCCTAAAGCATCACTGCCTCGCGGGGGAATCTCTCCAGGGCCCCTCCCGAGGCCCGGGCTGCCTCCGTTTCTGTTTTGTGCCAAAAGGGAAAATACTGGCTCCAAGGCTGTGCCTTGGACTTCAACCCACAGACATTTTTTCCATTCAGGATAGAACTGGGCAAGAGACACAGGAGCGGCGTGGAAATCTGCATTTCACCCAAATTGGCGCTGGAAGCACGAAGTGGGCTCCTCATGCCACCTGCCTGGGCCCTTCCGGCCACCCAATGAGGTCGTGGTGACAGAGCCTGCGGCCCCAGGGCTCCGGGGATGAACAGCGTCCAGTGAGATGCTGTGTCCCCACAGGTCCTTGTCGTTCTGGAGAGCAGGCCCCCGGCCATCAGTCCTGGGTGCCTGGAGCCCATCCTGCCCTGTTACCCTCACCCAGCCAGGGCCTGGTCAGGGACAGGTGACCATCTGGTCCTCGCAGAGACGCTAATGACCCCACACGCCATCCCCTGGCCAGTGCCACACAGACCTCACACCTCAGGAGGGTGGACATGGTCGGCCTTCAGCCGGAAGGACACTGCTGACTCCCTGGTTCCTGCTGGGCTGCAGGGCTGGTCCTCCACCAGGGATGGCGTGTTGTCACCTGTAGAGGGCTTGTGGCCTCGTGAAGCCAGGCCTGCCCACCTTCTCTTGCTGGAGGACTCAGGCCATCTTGTCAGCCTCGAAGTGTCAGGAGGGTTCCTGGAGCCACCGGGTTCTATAAAGTGTAGGGCACACGGGCTGTCCGGTCCCTGCGCTCAGAAAGCTGACATTTCAGAGAAAGGAGGTGGTTTGTTAACCAGTTCTGCAAGGTGGGCAGCTAGTTGCGGGCACAGAATAACCTGAAAGTGGGTGACTTCTATAAGCTCCCTTCTCAGGAAGAGCTTGCCAGAGTCAGCTAAACTGGGCCAATGTGACCAATAGGCTCTCGCTCCCTGCTGACTCCCCCTCCCCTCCCTGCTCTGCGCCTGGACTGAGGCCTGTGGACGTGTCTCCCGGGCTCCCAGGCTCTGGTTGGTTTGGCCGATGAGGAAGGAAAGAGAAGCCAGGGCCCTTCTTTCCATGCCCACCTGACGTGTCCCTTCTGGCAGCAGTTGCATCCCTGCACGGCCAGTTCCCAGCCCATGGCAACCCCTGGGCTCCAGGAACATGACCTCCTCCCTTAGGCCCAGGCGGTAACAGCCCCCTCTGTCGCTGGCCCAGGTGCCCCACACCCTCGCTCTCCCCTCATCCCTGTGCGAACAGCCCTGCATTGAGGCCTTTTCAGCGGAACCTCCCGTGTGGAGCTCCACGTCTCACACTGATGCCCGTTCTTTAGAGTTGAGGAAGGTCCATAGAGGAAACAGCACATTGGTGGTTAGAAGTCAAGTCCTAGCCTCCAGGGATGGTTGGGTCCAAACCTGTCCAAACAGGCAACTGCCTTTCTCCCGTTTCAAATTCCCACAAGTCAGCCTATTTGCACTGTCTGCAGGACTGTGTGTGACTCTGAATACAGGATCCAGGGCCCCGATTCCTCCAAACCTGACCTTGGTTGGGGGCTTTCCTCTCCATCAACAGAGAGGAGCCAGCTTTTACAACCCAACCAGACGCATCTCCTTAAACACACACGTGGCGAGCAGAACTCAGGCAGGCTTGGCCCAGCTGATCACCTTCAGGCAGCCCTGTTCCCGCTCCTGGCTCCAGGATCTGTATTCCCTTCTGGTCTCCGAGGACCATCTTCTGCACATTCAAGTCCCCACTCACAGCTCGCCCTCCAGAGCAGATGCAGGGGCTCCTAGTAAGTGTCAGTGTTTCCACAAAGTACGAGCATTTAGTCTTCTGCCCGTCATGCCCCCTCCCCACAAGGCCAGGGTGGGACAGGGGCACAGGGCGGGGAGCCCTGGGCCCCCAGGGCCCGTGAGGAGGCGGCCTCCTCCTATCGGACGCCCAGCTCGCCCAGAGCTGCGGGCGCCTTCCCATCCACTAGGGGAAGGAATGCTGGCCCGAGTGAGAGAACCAAGGTTAACGGGGACAGAGAGGAGCGTCTCGTTCTTCCCCCACCTCTTCCGGGACTGGCGCATCCTTGGCAGATGGCGTTTCCAGCCACATCTCCCTGGGAGACCTACCCCAGCGCCTAGCAACCTCCAGCCAGCAAGGGCTCTCCGGGCTCCAGCCTGACGCCCAGATGCCCCCGCCCAGGCGCCCGAGGCTCCCCCTCCAGACACGACACTCACTGGAGGCGGCCCTGCAGGGACCCGCACGAGCGCGTGGGCACCTCAGCCCCCATCACCCCTCTTGGGAGCCCCTGGCCTCCCACCGACAGATCTGGGCCCCCATCCCGCTGACACACAGCACAGCCCCCAGCCTGCCAGGAGCATTTCTTTTCGGCCACCTCCAAACGTCCCTTTCTTAAAAAGAAACAACTGTCTGAAGCCCCGGGGGTAAGTCCATGAAATCCTCTAGAACGCAAGCAGCTGCCCAGCCCTGGATAGTCGATCAACAAACATGGCACAGCCGGGCCCCCTCGGCCCCCAGCACGCTTCGTTTTGGCCCCGAGCAGGGACCTGGTGGATTCTACTGGTGACCCTGGCCACCCAGGCTCCCCCCCTGCTCCGATCAGACTCTGCGAGCCAGGCTCTCCTCGGAGGGACCCAGTGGTCACCCCACAGTCTCTCCCTCTTTCAGGACCTCCTGATTCAAAGTTTCTGGAGCAAGCCAGGTCCAACAACAAATGAAAACACAGCGACCGCTTGCAAAAGGCACAGGCTGTTCAGCGTGACTCTGGGAGAGAATCAAAGCCCTAAAATCCTGTGTCTTAGACAACGGGAAAAAAGCCCTGTTTTCCCCACTCTTCATTTTACGTGCAATCGATCCTGAGCAGAGTCAGATGTTTGGCGGGTGCTAAGGGAACAAAAGAACAGTCGGAGAAACAGGCTGGAGGCCGGCCAGGCGCCAAGATTTCCCAAGAACCTCACAGGGGCCCCTCCCGCTGTGCAGGGAAGGAATTCAGCCTGGTCCATCCCCTGTCGCCAAGCAGGGCCCTGCCAGCCCCTCCTCGGGAGATGAGAGAACTCAGGAAATTCTCTTCCTTCACTTGGTCTCCGTCAAGTTCAAGTTGGGACTGAGCAGCCCTCAGGTCCCTTCTCAGAGCTTCAGTTTCTGAACTGTGAAAAGGGCATTAAACC
This sequence comes from Hippopotamus amphibius kiboko, assembly GCF_030028045.1. NCBI lineage: Eukaryota > Metazoa > Chordata > Mammalia > Artiodactyla > Hippopotamidae > Hippopotamus > Hippopotamus amphibius. Next base: position 80,781,051 of record NC_080197.1, on the reverse strand, counting down.
ACCCCTCTTGCAGGCTGTCATGAGGGATACAGGGCACATTATATTCTTGCGGTGGCGGATGGGCACCCAGCGGGGGCCCAGATGCTTCCTCCCCGCCCAGCCCTGCCCACACCCTAGTCCAGAGCATGCAAGGAAGTTCCAACAGGCACTGAAAATGGGGCTGACCTCCCCAGCTCCTAGCTGTGTGACCTTGAGCACATCTCCTAGCCGCTCTGGGCCTCATTCTGCTCATATTTAAAACGGGGATGAGAACTGTGTGTACTTGACAGGTGTGCTGTAGGGATTAAAGGAGAGTCTCCTCTCCTGGATGAGTGTTTCTTGAGCACCTACTGGGGGCAAGGCGCTACGCTGGCAGCCCAACGGTACACAGATGGGCAGAGCCCTGCCTCACCCTTCTTATCTTTTCGGGAGATGTCACACAAACCAATAAAAATCCACACAAAGTTGCAGCGACAGAGCTTTCAGGAGGAAAGGAAAGGAGGGTCCTGGCAAGTGATAACATCCAATAGGCAATAGATGCTCTTGTTTTGTTGTCAGAAACCAGGCAGTGGAGTTTATTATCCTTCAGTTTATAGGTGACTAAAGAGAAACCTGCAACAGCTGAGCACGTGCATCCAGGTCGTGAGGGACTCAAACCCGGGCCTGCCAGCCCCAGAGCCCTGCACTTCCCTCCAAGCCCACGGCCCACACACGTGACACTGAGTGTGAACTCCCTGCGTGCCTTCCCGCCCTCACCAGACCCTCGCAGCCTCCCCGGGAGCTCGTTTATCACCTCTTTGCTGTGCACGGGCAGACGGAGGCCAAGGTCACTGCTCGGCAGGCTGGGGACGGGTCTGTTTTCACCACACCAGCTTCTCTTGGAAGCTTTCCTGGCTCCTGGGTCCATAAAGAGAGCAGCGGCTCAAACACATCACGCCAGCTCCAGCCCACCAACCCTGTGGGTCCCTGGGCCATCTTTCAGGTGAGCCCCAGGCAGGGCAGGGACACGAGAAGGAGTAGGGGAGCTAGAGTCCGAGGCACCTCCAGCCACCCTGGACCCAAGTGCACAGCCTCATTACTTCCAGGGCCTGGCCAGGCGCTGGCCCGTCCAACTTGGAGCCCCACGCAGGTACTGAGCCCACACGCTCCCCACATTGGTCCTCCCGGCACAGCCTCAAGAGCAGCAGCTCAGAGGCAGAGCAAGGGAGCTAGAGCAAGGGAAAAAGTGAGGCGGCTTAGGGGAAGACAAGGCTTGGGGGCCGGGAGAACGTGCTTTGCCTAATGACACGCACGTGGCCGTCTGCGTGCCTGCCCGCCCCTCCCTGGCAGCCTGTGTTTGCTGAGCTCTTTGATGGCGCGAAGGAGGACGGCTCTCCTCCGTGTCCACGGAGCCCAAGGACGAGGTGTTTGTCTCATCAGGCAGTGGAGCCACAGAGTGGGTGTTCTGATGTCATTACTGCATGGAGGGGGACGGAGATGCTGAAATAAATAACACAGGATCCTCCAAAGATCCACTGGGAACAAGAGGACCACAAGGAAACGCAGAATGTCCGAGCCAGAGGCCCGCACAGCACCCCCTTCAGTGGGAGACGGAGGTGCAGGTGAGCAGGAACCTGACAGGTGACACCACCAGGGAGGGTCTAAGGGCACCTATGCCTGGGCGTCTCCTTATTCAGGCCCATCTGCTGCCCCGCAGGTGGGAGCTCCAGAATCTCCTGCAGAGAAAGGAAGCACAGCCTCACCGGCGTCTGCAGGAAGATGGTCCCTAGAGGTGCCACTCAGCAACTGCAGAAGAAAGAGGTTTGTGTCCCTGTCGAGAAGGGACACAGGAGTCCCCAGTCCTCGCTGACATCCACCTCCCCGATGGGCAGCAAGGAAGCTGAGAAGGACATAGCACACGACAGAGGAGGCTCCTCCCCCCTTTCCCGGGATGGACAGCAAGCACCTGTGGGCCCAGAGAGGCCCAGGCCTGGGTGTTCACATGAAACAGGAGTGGAATGGTGCCTGCAAGGGCTGAACCGCTGGCCGGGGTGCTGGCCAGAGCGCCTCACCTGGAGAGGCAGGCAGCCACTGTCAGCAGTCCCCGGGGCCCGGGCAAAGCTCAGGGTCCCTCTGCCCACTTCCAGAAGGGCCATGGGCCTCCAGTGGGCCAGCAAAGATGCTGATCCTCAAACTCACTGTCCCGGAATCCCTGCTGCTTAAGCCACAGGTCACTCCAGGGTAGGAATGACCTCAGCTCATCAGGCAGGCATCCTGGAGCTGATCTTTAAGGAGAAATCCAGAGGCTTAAGTTGCAGTCAAGAAAAAGGCAGCTCGGACAGTTGGAAGGACAGAGGGATTTGCAGAGAGCAAGAGGGACAAATGTGAGCTTGGGCAGACCAGAGGACACGGCTCGGGATGGGGCAGGGGGACTCTGGCAGACAGAGTAAAGCCAAAAAGGCACCATCAATTTTAAGAAAGTTATTTCTTGAGGAAGTTCTGGCTGCCAATGAATCCACGTCTCATCCGATGGGGCAGCCGGAGTGCCAACAGGGCTGGGTGACCTCGGGCTGCCAATCATTCTCAAAATCACTCTGGCAGCGAAAGCCCCAGTGGAGGGGGTGGGGAACAGGAAGAACCAGGCACACATGGTGGTCTCCAAGCCAGCGCACTTGGGAAGATGCTCTGCTTGGCATGGTTGTGAGGGTTAAGTGATGCCCCTCAGGCCACTTCTAGCTTGGGTGGGTCACATGACCCCCTGGAGCTCGGCTCCCTTGGCTCCCTCGTCTGTAAGAAGAGAGGGTTGGACTGGACGCTCTCCCTGTCAGTCCCGACGTTCCTCAGGTCTAATCAAGAGCTCTGACCTGCCAATCCCATCTCCCTGGACAACCGCAGTTGTCTGAAGTCAGGCCCAGGGGAGCAGCAGTGCCAGAGGTTGGGCCTGGGGAAATCAGAGCCCGGATCCTCCCCAGAAGGCCCCCGGGACCCCGAGAAGGCAGCCCCCGGCTTCGGAGACACCAGATCCCTGGTGCTGACATCCAGTCCTAGCAGAGCCTCACTCTCCTGCCCACTCCCTGTTGGAAGGGAGGCTTTGAGCACGGTCCTTCACTGCCCACAAGGGAGCACCAAGGCAGGGAGTGGACCCCTGGCTGCTCTCGGGGCTTACGCCCAGGGTTTGAGGCTGGCCTGAGACACGCTCCGGTGTATCATCTGATCCAGGGGCAGGACTCGAGAGCCGCTGCTGTGTTTCTCCCCTCCTTTGCCCTCCTTAGTCACGTCCTGCCCTCCTGCTCCAGCCTGGACTTCTCCGTCATCTCCATGTCTCCGCTTGGATGTCTCCACCCGAACCGGACCAAACCCACACCCGGACTCCCCGGCTCCCAGCCCTCTCTTGCCCACGCAGGCATCTGCTCTCTCCAGCCTCCCGCTGCTCAGAGTCCCCCAGACCTGATGTCCACGATGTCAGCATGTGGCTTCCGCTGAGCTTCAGAAGAACATCGACAATCCAGCCACGCCTCGTGCCTCCGCCACGGTCACCCTGGTCCAAGCTACTGACATCCACCTCCTGACTCCCGCTTCTACACCAGCGCCCCTGCTTCTACCCTTTATAAAATCATCAGAGTACGTCTCTCCTTTGCCTGAAACCCTCGTTTGCGTCACACTTCACTTGGAGGAAAGCCTCGGCCGTCACCACGACCTAGGAGGCTCTACATGCTCTTCCCTTGTCCCCCCTGGCCTGGTCATGAAGGCTCCAGCACCCCCATCCCATGCCTCACACACATTCCCGCCTCAGGGCCTTTGCACCTGCTGTTCCCTCTGCCCTGAGCACCCTTCCCCGCCACCACAGACGCCCGTCCTTACCTCCTGCAGGTCTCTGCTCAAGTGCCGTCTGGTCAGTGACCCATCTGTTTAAGCTGCACCCTCTTCCTGAAGCATCCTGCCCCCTTCCCTGCATGTATTCCCCCTCTGGACCTAATAACACCTACATCTTTATCACCTCTTCCTTTATTTTCTCCTCAAGAAAGCATAAGCTCCTTGAATACAGGCCCTTTCGTCTGTTTTGTTCACCTACGTAAGAACTGGTGTAGCCACAATGGTGCCTGACGCATACAGACTCTCAGTAAATCTTTGCTCAGTGAACGTAGCCCCTCCCTGGCAGGCACCCCGAGAACAACCTGAAAGCAGGGCCGGAAGCCACTTCCCAGATCTGCCGTGTGCCCCAGATCTGCTTGCTGTCACTCTTTCCTGTCGGCTCTCACTTTCTGCCCTCCTACCACTGGTCCCACGCGTTAGACCCCCACCCGCACCCCCGGTCTCCTCCACCACCAGACGGGTGCGCTCTGACTCTGCCACCACGGATGCTGATCTGCTAGGACAGGCGTTGGCGCAGGTCTGGTTCCCGGCCCCGGCCCCCCGCGCTCCCCACAGACGCCCACCGAGGGGGCCAGCGATGCAGGTGCTGCTATTGCAACTGCAGGTCCGAGCCGTCACCCCGCAGGTCACTGTGCTTCACTCTTCCCCTTGGTGGGAGAAACAGACTGGGGACTGAAAGCACAGCAGGTGTTTAATAGACGGCAAAGTGGAAGGGCTTCCAAGCTCCGCGCCAGCACAGCAGCTGGCGGCGGCACTCAGCCCACTGCCCGTATGATGGCTTCTGAAAGGCCACAGGAAGTGTCTGGGAAGCCCAGCTGACGGTCACGTGCGAGAAGCCTCCTGACGGAGGACGGAGGCAGGGGCTCCGCCCGCATCTCGGAGTGGCTGACCACCCAACTTGAGCATCCATGCTCTTGACTGCTATGCTGCACTGACTCCAGGACTGGCCTGTGGCCTCCGGGCAGAAGCAGGTCCTGCTCTAGCAGGGCTGGGCCATCCACACCCCCTTCCCCAGACTGTCTCAGCCAAGCGCCCCATCAGGCACACGTGGCCAGCACGGCGGGGTGGGTGATCTCTCAGAGGAGCAGGCCGCCTGCTTTCCTCGGGCAGGGTGAGGCTGTTGGACCAGTGCTTCTGAGGATGCTGCTCTCCTGGACACAGCATGCGATCTGGGACGGCAGCGGGAGGACGATTCTCTGAGTATGACCTCACGTGAGAACACCCAAGAAAGCTGGAATTTAACTTACAGTGCCATTACTTATGATTTTCCTATCAATTTTTTAAAAAGCCATAAATCAACTAATTGTTAATGATAAAAATTTTAATGGGTACAACTCTTGCTCCAAGTTATATAAAGTCATACACCTAGATCTGATACAACTCTTAACCCAACACTGCCAGGCTGCCAACCACCTTCTCTCGTCCGGAGATCCTCAGAAATTCTGTCGTGATCTCACTCAACACTTCAGGGCAACTTCTAGGCTTTAACCACCAATTCCTAAGGTTTTGGGTTTTTAATTTTCCTCGTCAGCAATTTTAATTCGCTCAGAACCATCTTTTGAACCCAGTTTGTATCCAAATAAAGAAGTGGCTTCCAAGTGATCTCAGAGGTCAGTTTAAGCCAAACTCACAAACTCACAAAGTCAGTTTAACTGACAAACTCTAATGCGCACTAGAAGAGCCTGGTGGGCTCCTTAGGACAAATGACTGGGTCCCACCTGGAGGGTCTGGTCTGCCGTCTGGGGCATGGCCCCAGAACCTGCAGTTCTAATAGGTTCCCAGGCGATTTTCGACATTGCTGGTTCAAGATCACACTCTGAGAACAGTTGCTTGAAACTACCTTTCCTGGCATCTCTGCGGCCCCTGAGATTTTTTTCCCTCCAGATGGAGAAGAAAAAATAAGAAAGTAAAGGAAATACTGAGCTATCTGATTTCCCCCAGGCCCATGTAAAACATTCCAGGTAGGAGAAGCCATGGCTGGAAATCATGCTCAGTCGCTAACGTAATTTCATCTCTCCCACTGACTTCTGGAATTTAAAAGCATATGCAAGTTAATTTACACTGAATTCATAACCTTGCTTTATTAATCCATCTCCCAAATCTACTTTTTAAAAAGGCTTTTCCCTCTTTTCCTCTCTTCTGAAAACTTAAAAGTTCATTTTTTTTTTTTTTTTTTGCTGTGCAATTCTTTTTTTTTTTTTTTTTTTCTTTATTTTATTTTATTTTTTTGGGGGGTACACCAGGTTCAATCAACTGTTTTTATACACATATCCCCATATTCCCTCCCTTCCTTGACGCCCCCCCCCCCGATTCCCCCCCACCCTCCCTGCCCCAGTCCTCTAAGGCATCTTCCATCCTCGAGTTGGACTCCCTTTGAAAAGTTCATTTTAATGAATAAAACTCACTGGAATTTGATTGAAGAAAAATATAGAGTGACTTCTCTTTAATTAGATGGTGTTCATGCATCTATAATAATAAATAAGATAGAAAATATACAAGTCTCTTAAAATATGTGAAATTGAGAGGGAAGAGACTAAAGTGATACAGGGCCATCTGGAAATGGCAGCCGGTGGAGAGGAAGAAGCACCAGGGCTGGATCTGAACCCGCGTTTGCTCCCAGCTACTACGCCAAGCAGCTTGGTGGGCTCAGAAAAAACATTTAATTTTTATGACCCTCAGCTTCCACACATGTAAGATGAAGGCAATAACGTCTTCTTCAAAAGGTTGTTATGATAGAACTAAAATTGTTTCATCCCACATCATTTTTTGAAAAGGACTTGAGAATTTTTTAATCTCACATCTTAAAAAAAAGAAAACTTGAGACAAAAATGTCAACTATCAAAAATTAATATGTAAAATATTTTTTTAAAAAAATATGTCAACCAAAAGTATAGTACAATTATTGTGACTAATTCTCAATGCCCGCCTAAGTTTCCTGGCAGTTCAGCTAAAGAAGGAAATTATTATCTAACTTTCATTATCTCATTTATTGAGAGGCAGAAACAAACCGATTCCTCAAAGCAATTAAATGAGATAATGTGTGTGAAAGCTTTCAGTGGATAACCAGAAAGACAATGTCATCATTATGGTTCAAGGCAGAGGTGAGACATCCAGAGAGGGCAGACCCTAGATTCGTCGGGGGATGGGATATCATGCAGAGAAGCCCAGCTCCACCTTCCCTTTCTTTCCTTGGGTCTGATTCTCAGAGGAGTCTGCCTGCCGTGGACCAGAAGTGCAATTCCAGCGAAGGTTCTCTCAGGAAAAGGTTGACAGTATAATGTTCCATTGAACCCCATGGAAATGCCAGGTTTGTAGGTCAAATTTCTAATGGTTTAGCCTGAGAGGAAGCCCGAATGCAGCGGAGGAAGAGGGGAGATGAGGGCAGGTGTGGAGGACACACAAGTTCAAGGCCTTCCCTGCATTTCTGACAAGTAGGAAAGTCTGAAGCCTAGAGAGCCTTAACCAGCTGTGACCCTCACTGCTCGACAGCCTGGGAGAGTCTGCAGGAGGAGGGGCGTGCTGGGGGGCGGTCACCACAGCAGCCTCTCCTTCCGAGTCCTGGGTGCCTGCACTCCCAGCCGCCCAGCGGACGGTGTGGCTGCAGGCTGACCCCTGGACGCTTCCAGGCCCGGCCCTGAAGAACCACCACCGGCCTCCCTGCTCACCCTCTGCCGGGATGGCCCTGAATGCCGGCTCCCAAGGAGCCTTGGCCCCTGAATAACAAGGACCAGAGCCACCCAGCCCCTGAGTGCACTTCCCCGAACGAGCGAAGAATTCACTGCGATCCCAGGGTACAGCTCTCAACATGGCTCATGTAACAGAGGAGTGGATGGGGGAGCTAAGGTCCTGTGCCCAGAGGAGAGCTGGCCTCAGGGGAAGAGCACCACCCACTATTGAAACAGACAGTGTTCTGGTCCCCAAACCGGGTAATACACCTCATAACCACAGGTGGAGCTTTCCAATCAGGACAGATTCTGCTACACCCCACCCCGAACTCTTGACTTTTCCCAGGATGTTCTTTACCTTCTCTAGTAGGTGCGATTGGTCATTAGATCGGAATCAAGGGATGACCGGACGGGATGCGGCTGCGACCCCGCCCCCACCAACATCTCCATCACTAGATGCCCAGGCAGAACCCTCCTCTGTTCTATGTCTCAGCCCTAATCCTACATCCCTCCTCTTCATCTCTAGCTGGTTAACTGGTGGGTTTTATCAACCCAAGAACCCTACAAGCTCATCAGGGGCCAAGATGATAGCTTGTACCTTTCTTTTCTGAACAGCACGAAGCGAGGCAGGTAATAAAAGCTCAATCAACACTTTTATCCATTTGATTTGAGTAGTTATTTTTCCATACAACCAGGAAAAGTGGGGGAAAGGGCTTACCTGCAAACCAGCCACAGGAGGCTGGACTTGGCAAAATCGTTTCAAGCGTACATGGAATTCACATTTAGAGCCAGTGGTGGAGGAAGCGGCTGGGCTGGTCACTTCTCTTCGATGGAGAGGTGGCTGGTTCTCAAACTTTAATGCACAGGCACCAATGGCAGAGCTTATTAAAAATGTAGGTTCTTGGGTTTACCCCGCCCCCGATATTCTGATTTAGCAGCTCCAGGGTGGGACCCAGGAATCCACATTTGTGATGATCCTCCTGTCCCCGCCCCAGCTCCTACGCAAGTAGCAAGAAGCCAGGGATGTGGGGTGAGGCCCGGCCCAGGTCCATCCTGTTTAATATTACATCACAGGCCTCCCAGGCTGCCCAGCCCACAGGAAAGCTGAAGAGGGATGCTCGTCTGTCAGACTCACCCTGATGCTGCCCTTCCTCCAAGAAGTGAGATGAACCCGGGGGTGACCCCTCTGTTCTGTGAAGGCCACCAGCTCATTGTCACACCCAGGCAAGCTGTGAAGGGGCCCCCTGGCTGCCTCAGACCCATCTGCTCCGAGTCCTAATTGAGGAGCCCGGCCGCCTTTGATTGGCACGTCTGCTCCCTCTGCCAGGGGCCATCTGCACCCAGACCTCCCTCCTCTCTGCTGGAGCAGACGGGCCAGGGTACGAGCGAGCAGACTGGCCTTGACTGGGAGCCTGCCTTTGCCCTGGGATGGCCCCGCACCTGGGGGATGCATCCCTGAGAACTGGGCACAAGTCTGAGCCTCTGCTCTATGACCTCACCTGCTCTCTCGGTGCCTCAGGAAGAGCAGTGGGTGGCTGGCGTCTTTATCCACGTTTGCAGATGGCAAACGGAGAGGAGATCTGACTTGCCCAAGGTCACACAGCAGGTCAGCCATGAAGCCAGGGAGGGCAGCCAGGCTCTGCATGCACGTGCCTCAGGTGGACGCGGAGTCACAGCTGCTCTGATGCAGGCTGTTGGCCCATCGGAACAGAGAAGCCAAGCTGGGCTCTGTCTCCCCTTATTTAAAAGGCCTGTGGGTGAGTCCTTCCAGAGGGACCACTCTGCAATTGCCATCCACGGTGAAGAGAAGAGAGGGGAAAACCCCAGATCTTTCTCCTGACAGTGGCATGGACCCGCAGGTCACAGGATGCAGTGGGTGGTGGGGATCAGACCACCTGATGACCTCTCCCACACTCCTCTCCTCTCCTCCCCTCCCTAGAGGGTCTGAGGAGTCGACCAGGCCGACGTCCACCCTGGCTCCGCAACGAGGAGCACGTGGGGCCGCCTGACTGCACTTTCCTGTCCTTCCTCCTCCGGGGTAGCTGTTAATGGTGACGGTGGACCGAGGTGAGCAGGAGAAGCCCTGTCCGGGGGGGATCGTCAGCAGTGGACGGAGCTGTGTGCCCTGAGCCAGGTCCCCTCAGCACAGAGGGAAAGGAGGGAGCAGGGGGACTGCCCAGACCCCACACTTCCGTTTCTGCCCTAAGAGCAACCAGAAAATCGGAGTCACAGACAGAGCTCACGCCCAGAGCTGGAAGAAGGGAGTGAGGGAGGGAAAGAAAGGAGGGAAGGAAGAAAAAAGAGAAAAGAGAAAAAAAGAGAAAAGAAACAAGAAAAGAAGACAGGCTTCCCTGGATGCTAGGGCACAGAGACAGACAAGACTCAGCCCGCATCCCCTAGATGCTTGCTGCTGACCGTGTTGCCCTACGACCCCCTCCTGTGCTGACCTGCTCCTCCCTGTGGCCTGGGGGCCCCTGGTGCGGGGTGCCTGCCCCAGGGTTCTGGAGCTGAGCTCGTGCTGGACACATGCAGTGAAGCTCCAAGAAAATGAGTGGGTCTTGCATTCCACGTTGGTGAGAGAAAACTACGTTAACACGGGACCCCTCCAGCAACTTTTTCTGGACTGTGTTGATCTTTGCTCTCAATAAGGCACAGATAAACTCAGGACCACCCGGGTGAGGCAGCCGGCCGACACCCCAGGCTCACCACGTGTTTCCTGATACCAGAAAGCAAGCCTCTTGGACCCACCCGCCCTCTCCGGAGGGCCTCCTGCTCAGCCCACGCCCCTCACTCCTCTCTATTGGTTTGGAGTTTTCTCGCTCCGACAGTCCTATAAATCAGGTCTATGGGATGTGAGGTTTTCCTATGATGTTTTAAACTTATAAATTGCTCTCAATGAGATAAAAGAAATGGCCTCAACTGCAGCAAGAGAGGCACATCTTAGACAGAAGCACCATTTAGCCAGGACACAGGCAACTAAAGGATGGGAGAGGATGGCATTTATTGATGACCTACTGCGTGCAAAAGTGTTATCTCACTGATCCCCAGTGCCCTCCTGTCAGGCAAGCATCATCATTTCAGAGATGAAGAAAGAGGGAAATAATAACATTTCTGTAGCAGGTGTTCTCAAAAAATAGGAGCCATAGACAGAATTCAGGTGAATTCAAAATAGTGCTCTATGGGGAGGAGAGGGTCCACAGACGTCCCCCAGCCCCCTTTTGGCCCAGAGCTGCTCAGAGAGCCTCTATGTGTACGAGACAGTGATCAAGGAGCAAGTCCTGGGGCTCTGGGTGGCCTCCAAAGATAACAGTCCTTTCTTCCCCTTAAAGTTCAGAACCAGTTAAAAAGTAGGATACAGGAGGCACACAGGCTGAAGTCAAGCAAACAAGTTCTAAATAGGAGGACACGGCCTAGGTGTGTGGTTACGAAAGGCTGCCTAAAAGTTCACCAGAATTAACCTACTCACCTGATCAAAATGCGGGACCATTCTGGGCTCTCCCCACAGCCAGAGGCAGCCCCAGGACCTGGGGAACCCTTCTTGGGGGACAAGTAGATTCAGGAGAGTCCCAGGAGGGGCCAAGCCAAACTCGTAAGTCAGATAACTCGCTTCTCCTCGGCTGGGGTCAAGGGCAGACCCTCTGGGGATTGGGGGGGGGATCTCCCTCCCCCACCCATGTGACACAAGGAGCACAAGTGTCCCCCTCTATGGCAGGGGCGTTATCAGGGTTTTCACGCCACGTGAGTTTATTGGTGGGGGGGTAAGAGTAGTGTAACCTACAGAGGGCGTATAAGGACATCCTCTCAGCAAGGACATGGGAGGCCCTGGAAGGACCCAGGAAGGTCTTGGGGAGCAAACAATGAAAGGGGAGGAATAGGACCTTGGAAAGGAGAGAGAAGAGGAGGGGGACTGTAACATAAAATGCAGCTGCCCTGTGCAAACACCTGGATCCCACCTGGCATTTGCTTTGGGAAGAATTGGAATCACCCGCAGCACAAAGCGGGCCTCAGCCACCCACAGAAACAGCCTTGACACCCGGGGTCATCTCTCTCATCCCCTCTCTCCATCTGCAGTGAGGCCCACATGAGGCCAGGCCACGGACCAGGCAGAAGCCCACGATGCCTGTGGCTCTCGGCCAGGTCTCCTCCGCGGCCCCCACCAAGTCCCGTTCACCCCGTCCCACACCCACCCACTGTCCAGACTGTCCCGGGGACCCGAACGCGTGCGCCGAGGACTCTGGCCAGATTGCAGAGGCCACGCCGAGTACACCAGCCCTTTTCTTTCACAGGCGGCCAGAGTGTTTACACACCAGGAGCAGGCCCTGCACGGGCTCCCAGCAGAGGAGACATTCATGCTAGCAGCCATCTCTGGTGGAAAAGGTCATTATAAATGGGGTCACAGCACCTGTTCTGACTGCGCAGGAGCCGCAGGCCTTGCTGAACTGCAGACGCTCCCCCCCAGGTGACAACACAAATCCTAGAGGGGGGACGGCTACATGGACACCACCTCCACGCTGCCTCCCAGGGCTGCGCTGCGGCCAACGGGGGGTGGGTTTCCACGGTATGGACGCAGCGAGACGGCTGCTCTAGGCCTGTTCCACAGATGCAGAAACAGGAGGCCAGACAGAGGGTGGGGTTGGGGGTCAAAGGGAGGGGGGGCCCTGCATCCGCCCAGAGCCCCGGTGCTCACCCCAGCCCTGATTCCGTCTGATTTCCGAGGTGTTTCCGCTTCATGCAGGCTGGGAAGATGCCCGCCTCTGGAACACCTCAGAGCAGCTGTTTCTGATTATTTGTGCAAGAGAGACATAGAACCAGAGGAGTACTTTGGTTATAAAGCGACTTCTCATCCAAGAACTGCAAGTCAGGTGCATTCATTCACAAGGCCAGGCTGCGTCTGGTCTCACCAATGGGGTCTGGAAATCAGGAAGGTCAGTGACAGGGGCTCAGGGCCATGGCCGGTCCACGTGGGCCAACATCGGCTGTCCAGCTGCTTCTGGGGGCCTCGGCCTCCCTGCTCGGGAGCCTCTGCTGGGAACCCCCAGGACCGAGAGCCCCCTTAGCGCGCCTGCTTCTGAGGGGCCTTCGCCTTGGCCTAGCCGCGTCCTTCCCTGTCACTGAAGCCAGGGTGACTCTGGCTAGCCTTGCACTGTCCTCCCTGTGCTGGACAGCAGTCCCCACAGACAGTCAGATGTGCCACTTCCTCCCCCGAAACTCAACCTCCCTTTGCCCTTCACCCCCGTGAACTTGTGATGCTGTAAACTGTCTGTTCTCTCCTCTGCTCTTCAGAAGCTTCAGGGCTGTTTTTCCAACTCCCTGCACACAGATGAGATGGAATTAAGTGATCGAGGGGTGTTCACACACGCACATACTCACACACTCATAGACACACACACACACACACTCACACACCTAGACGCAGGGCTTTGCAGGGCGACGCGACTGTGGACAGAGGCTCCAGCTGGCTCAGCACAGACACCCCCGCCTCACACTGGCAGGGGCTCTGAGTGCAGGACGTGGCATGCATCCCTCGGTCCCCAGGGTGGTGGGAAAACCCTGAGGACAGAAACGCCAGCCTGCATGGATTGGGAGGGGCAGCTTTGTGGCTGGAGACTTTTCGAGTCTTTACTCTGTGCCTGGCCCACGATCGGGGCAAATGTGTCCTGTAAAGGGGTGGGGGTGGGGTCAGACCTCAGGATCACAGGCCAGACAGTCTCTGTCACAACCACTCTGCTCTGCTGCAGACAAGCAGGCACAGACAGCGCGTGATGAATGGGCGTGGCCACGAGCCAATACAGCCTTGTTTACAACCCAGTGGGGGTGGGGGTGGCCTGATGGCCGTGGTTTGTCCGCTCCCGCCGCACCTACATTCACCCACCAGAGCCTCACGAGGACTCATTTCACAGATGAGAAGGGCGAGGCCCAGAGATGTAGTTAACTTGCTCACGCCAGCACAGCTGGTGAGCGTCAGAGCTGGGATTCAGACAGAGGCAGACTGGCTCCAGAGCGGGTGCTTGTGGCCTCTCTGCTGATGCCCCCACCCTGGCGCACTCGTAAGGCCGTGTAATACCTACTAAATAAAGTGGGACGCCAATCAAATGTGAAGTGACAACAGCGCAAGCTTACTGAGGCCCAGCTCTGTGCCCCGTGCTCCTGTGACCTCCTGCTACAGATGGAGAAACTGAGGTCGGGAGTTGCAACAATTTGCTCAGGGTCGCAGAGTGGGTGATCCTCAGGGCTGTCACTGAGCCTGCCCGTTGGTCCAGGGCCCGGCCAGTCCCTCTCCTCCACCCCATGGGGCCTGCAGCTCGAGGATGCCTCTCTCCCTTCCTTGGATCACTCCTCCCCAGGCTCCTCTCGACAGTGGAGGTAGGCGCTGCTGTCCTCAAGAGCACATACCCACTGAGCTGTGGCCCCGTGAGCACCTGCCCACCCTCAGAAAGGAGGGACCACTCTGTTCCCGTGACAGCCGGCCCCTCTCTGCAGCATCTCCCGGACGTCACTTAGCAACGAGCACCACCTGTCAGTTTCTATGGCACCACAGGCTCAACATCTCACTCCAGCCTCCTAACTAGAAATATGGGGAATGGGCCCAACTCCTTCCCCAAGGAAAGGAGGTTCCTCTGGGCCCTCAGCCCAGCTGCAGAGGGACATTCCTGGGAGGCGTGGCCCAGAGACCCCCAGCATCCCCGCTGGGGCTGTGGCTCTTCTGCTCCTCTCCTTGGCTGATCTGGAGTTGGGTGGGGAGAGACGTGGCCCACCCGCTGTATCTGTGAACAAGGTCCCTCAGCCAGGACGTGGGCGTCAGGTGTCGTATGTCCCCCCAAATCCCCCACGTGATGGTCCCTGTGGGCGGTGATCAGGTTTAGATGAGATCATGGAGGGGAGCACCCACTGGTGGGATTAGTGAACTTATAAGCCAAGGACGAGACAGCAGAGCTTCCCTTCTCCCACGCGTACAGGACAGGCCGTGGGTGCACGGCGATCGTGGGGGTGTCCACAAGTCAGGAAGCGGGGCCTCACCAGGAACCAAGTCTGGCGGCACCTTGAGCTTGGACATCTGGCCTCCAGAAGCACGACAGATAAAGGTCTGCTATTTACCCCCGTCTGTGGTATTTTTTTTATAGCAGCCTGAGCAGGCGGAAACTCAGTAAGCGAATATACAGTGTGAACAGAGCAGAGGAGAGTTGGTGCCAGATGACTTTACACTGGACATTTCAGCTACGCCCTCCCAGGTGACCTATGCTGAGTTATTTCCACCTCAATAAAAGAAACACATACACTTATACCCACACGCATGCATAGAACTTTTAAGTTAAAAAAGTCTCAGTGGACAAAGATACCCAGCAAACCACCTCAATTTTAGAAATAACTATTTTTTTTTTTGAAAAGGGAGAGAAAAGAAGCATTTTTTCCTGGCCTACAAAGGTCCTCAACCATCTGTCCACTTTCTGCTGGGGTCACAGAGCTTCTCCTTTCCCATGAGGTTTTTTGTTTTGTTCCTAAAATCCAAGTTATCTTCCCCTCCCTTGGGGACAAAGAGAAACAGCAGCAGGTAAGACAAGGTTAAGTGAAGGTGACAGAGAATTAAAGGAAGACGGAGAAAGAGGCTTGGAATCGAAGAAGAAAAGAGAACCAGGTATTAAAGACCTAAAAAGTCTCAGCAAAGATTTCCTTTGTTCCTTTGCAAAACCTTGCCATCATATCCCGCAGGGAACCAAGGAACATCCGGGAAGCCCGGAGCCCGGCCTCAGGACAAAGTGCCCACCAGGGGACAGGCCTGGGGTCACGTCCTATTACCTGGGATGGTGCATCAAAGGGGGCACGGTCAGGCTCCCCCAAACCTGGAAATCCCTGAGAGTCTCCCAGCAAAAGTCATGGCGTATTTTGGCACACGCAGTTTGAGCTAATCAAACCCACCTGGAAAATGGAGTGCAAGGACAAGGAGCCTCAGACTTACTGGGAAAAGGGCCCCTTGGGGCTGACGGGGCAGAGGGGCTGCAGGGGCCACATGCGTGACCTCCCGGGACACCGCGAGGTGCTCCCACATCCATGGAACGCAGGCAAGGGCGCGAAAGGCCACCTCACCAGCCAGCACCGTTTCAAGAGAAGGATATGACTTACTCCTGGAATAATCGGGGTGGAAACTGGAAAAGACAAATCAGAATGAATTAAAGGAAGCCACAGATTTTTAGGAGCCGAAGACTGAAGGAAGGAAACTGATGCAGCCTTTCTTACTTACAGCTCTAGCTTTTCTTAATTTTGGAAGAATGTTAGTTCTACCTGCCAGGGAGTTATTTCAGGGCACCTGGTACATAAGATGTGAGCCTGGGGGCGGACAGGGAGCTGGGAGCAGGGATGCAGCGTCCATGCAGGGGGCTGTCCGCCAGGAGCAAGGGTCCCCTTGAAGATATCAGATCACATTTCCTAGTGATGGGGTGTAAACTCAGGACATCACCCCACCCCACCCCACCCCCGCTGCCAGATGCGCCTTTCAGTCTCCCCTTCCTCCACCATCGCACTTTCCAGGGAAGAACAGCGTGCTCGTGGGTTCCTTGTGCCCAGGACGCAGCCGTTTGTGGGGTTGGTGGGGTTTGTGGGAAGACGGGGTGAGGCCGACGCCGCAGGTAAAGTACGGATGTGGCAGCCACGTGGCTGGGTTCTCAACACAGCCCCTCCCCTCCCCACGCATGGAACCAGGGCAACCGACCCATCACCTAAGCCCCTCGCCTCGGCCTCCCCATCTGTAGAATGGGGATAAGAAAGGCATCTCACAGAGCCGTTGTGGGCTGAACAGCTGCAGCAGCAAACTCAGTGCCATCTCCACAGGATGGCCTGCGTAAGCATCAGCTCTCCAGCTCCAGCTCATCCTGCACGAACAGGGAGGCCAGAGCAGCATGGACGGAACCAGCTCCTGTAAAGCCCGCAGGATCGCCCATGCCTCCGACACCTCACGTGGCGCGGCCTCTGTGCTCCGCTGGGCCATCTCTGCTCTCTTTCAACACTTCTGTTTCCAAAGACATCAAACGCACAAACACAATTAGGCCACCATCTCGACAGCGGAACCCAGTTTACAGCCGTGAGAGGAACCCAGCCCGAACGCCAGGGTCAGAACAAGGCAGAGGCCTCGAATGCGACGAGTCTGGGTTTACAGTTTACTCTGCTTGTTTTTGTTGATAGAAGTAAAGTCTTGCTCCACTGTCCACTGCGGGGAGAGCTCCTTTTTGCATAAATGAACCTAATCCCCTGTTTATTAACGTTAAACTTGACATTTATAGCCCAAGTGCTTCACCGGCATTAACCGATAATCCTCAGCGCGTTCCTGTGGGGGTGCCACGTGGGGCCCTGGGCACAGCCCACGGCGGGCAGCCCCCCACCGGCTTCCTGCACCCCTTCTGCCAGCCCCAGACAGAGGGTGGGCACAGGTGGTGGACAGGACAGTCCTGACCCATGGCTGGGCCTGAGCGGTGCGGGGGGCTGGCTGGTCTGCGGGGCGGCACGGGAATGGTGTGGCAGCCAGGCCCCGGAGTGATGGACAGACCCCGAAGGAGCATCCTTCCCCGCCTGCGGAAGGAAACGGGCCCTAAGTGCTCCTGTTGGTGTCCACACAGGTGAGGATGGGCAGAGGACACGGCTCACCTTCTGCAGAGCAGCCTGGGCACCGAGGGCCCTGCACAATGTGATTAGCAAGGGCTTGCAAAAGCCATCTGGGAGCAAAAGCCCAGCTGCAAAGGAAGGCGCAGTCGGGCTCCAAAACAGGAAAGGGGCCCCTAGCAAAGAGCAGCCCGCAGGTTGGGGCTGGGCCGCCCCTCTCAGAGCTACAGAGACCACCCTCCTCCTCCTCACCAGGCTGCTCCTTAGTCAAGAGGCTCTTGGGCTACATCAGGACTCAGGCTCACAGTCCTGGATGGTTTGGGCCTTAAATGTAAGTAAACTGAAAATTGCTCTCCCTTTCTCCATTACATAGACCTAGTCATTTTCTGCTTATTTTTATTGTCTTCATAAACTCTCAAGTCGAAAGTCTCCTCCAGGTCCTATTATAAAGGAAAGTCTGGATGGAGTGAATCCCACTGACCATGGCAGCGAAGGGCTCAGCACCTCACTGGGCAAACCCGACACATGGTGCCCTCGGGAGCACGGCTGGAACAGAAGTTCTGACCGTGCCGGGCACAGTGTTGGGCCCTTGGTCTGCGCCAGGCGCCGGGTGCCTGTACTCATGCCTGGACCTTCATTCAGGCTCCGCCAGATCCCACGAGGCTGCTTTGCTATCCTCACGTTTCTGGCCGTGGCTCTCGCTCAGGGGGCATCACCTCTTTCCTCTGTTCAGTTTCTCAGTAACTTCTTCCCAAAGCCTCTGCAGACGTCTCTGCATTGGATCCCATCCCCGCTCCAAGGTCAATCTGGTCAGAGAAGCAAGGTCACCGCACACCAAGTAGCCCAAGGTCAATGACCCAGTGCCGAGTAAACTACGAGGAAACGTACAGCACCTGCCTTGTTAGGAAAAGCCCATACAGCAACGAGCACCTCCCTCCTGGGTACCCACACAGCACCTCCCAAGACAGAGGGCCTCAATCTACCCAAAAGTTCAAAAGACAAATGCCAAACCACTAAGGAGACCAAAGCCCCAAACACTGGCGCCAGCTCTCCCACAGCCAACTGTGTGATCCTGGGTGAGACACTTACCCTCTGAGCTTCAGTTCTTTCCTATTAAGAATAATAGTTTAAAAATTAAGAATAATAGAATAATAGCACCTTCCAAGCCTTCTGCACAGGGTTGTTTTGAAGGTCAAATGAAACCATGCATGTGAAAGCATTCTGAAAGTATGTCAAGCAACTGGACAGTAGTATCTTTCTGGATAGGTCAAACGCTGCAGCCCCCATTTACAGATGAGGACACTGAGGCAGCAGAAGGGCCGGGACCACAGTGCAGGTCTCTCCACCACGTGGTGCTACTTCTCTAGGCACCAGGAGCCCTTGGGAAGGGAGATCCCAAGTAATCCGGGAGGACCAGTGGCACGGTGGTCACATCCCAGAGGCCAGTAGGCCAATGCAACCCACAGATGTGTTTTACCTGGCTGACAAAATTACAAAAAAATTTTTAAGCCAACATTTAGGAAGTCATAGGTTTCACCTAAAATCCAGATTTCCTGTCTTAAAAGGTCAGAAGGGCTCACGACGCGAGGTAGACACCCCTCGTGGTGACAATCTGCTGTCCCTGCACCTCTGGGGACACGTGCTCTTGCATCTGTCACAGACCCGGGCCCCACGGCTTCTCCAACAGGGAGGCCAGGCGTCAGCAGCTCCGGATCACTGTTCCTGCGTCGCTGCTTTCACACAATGACGGGAATAAGCTCATTGCTGCGGGAAGGTGACCCCTCCTCCTGCACCTGGCCCGCTTCACCTGTGCACCTTTCTTGTCTGGCTCCCGGAGGCACTTGAGTTTACAACCTCCGACCTGAGGACCAAGACTCCCAGGACGTCAGCAGCAGGACTGCAGTGAGAGCCACGTGGGGCTGGGGAACCGGCTGGGGGTGCGGAGCCACCGGAGGGAGGGGTGTGCGAAGGGGCGGGCAGCTGCCCAAAGGGGAGAAGCTGGGCTCAAGAGTGAGGCGGTGGGATGGAGCCAGGACCTCGAGTGAGGATGGGGAGACGGGGACAGGGGACGAGGCACGGTGACATCCCTCAGGGTCAAGAGGAGATGGAGGTGCTGATGGCTGAGAACCAGGAGAAATACTCATGCATCCAGTACCATTTTACTGAGCACCGCTGTGTCCCAGGCAGGGAGACACAATGGAATAAAACAAGATGCAACATCCCTACTTGCATGGCACCCTCTACAGGGCAGGGCGGGACCGCGATGCAACCCCGTTAATGTTTCTGCCCGTTAGCCCAGAGCCCGGGATCTGTGTTTCCAAGCAAGGGCAGACAGACAAATGGCCGAAAGTCGGTGGTTCCCACCAAGGGCCACTGAGCAGGGAGTGGGGAGGTAAGGTGCGGTTAAAAACCATCCGCCTGACACTGTTCGGCCCCTGAAAGCACAGAGCAACTCAAAACCCCGCTCACTAATCTTCTTAGATGTTGGACAAACTTCAGAATTACAGCTCAGACGGCGGTCCTGTCGCGCCTTTGACCTGTTTTTCCAGACTGCTCACATTGTGTGATTGGTCACACACTATGCTCCCACACGAACTCTCTTCTGCCCGCCCGCTCTCTAGCATGTGTATATGCACACATCACACGCGGGCACACACACGTACATATGCACACACAGATATGTGTGCTCACATGCACACACACACGGACAGGTGCACACGCACACTCACACACGTCCCCTACCGTTTAGCTTTTTCAAAGGGTCACCTTGACAGCAAGACATCTCTGGTAGAAGGGGCTCCACATTTGGGAAAAGGGGGAAACACAAGCACAGCTCATGGCCCCCCATGGCAATTCTCTCCATTCCACTGTGGAGGAGAAAGAAAACGTGTTTATTGGGGCACATGAGGCAACATGCCTGAGTGTTTCCATGTACAGTGGAGGCGTGATGACAGCCCTCTTTCCCTGGACAGGGGCCAAGGACTTGCAGAGAGGAGGGATGTTCGTGGGATCTCTGCCCATAAATACAACCCACTAGCGGAGTTCTCGTGTTTTCTGGCCACTCTGTACCTATTTTGCTCACCAGCCTCTGCCAATCATTGCAGAGCTGGAAGGGCCAGTGGGGAAGGGGAAGCAGGCAGGAGCTGGGGCCCTGGAGGAAGGGACACACACAGTCCAGGCAGCGGCAGGTTACCATCACAGGCTAACACTTGCCATACATCTCCACCAGGTACCTGGCACTGGGCTGGCCACCAGGGCCACTGGGGTGACCCATAAAGAGTGACAGGGCAGAATCGCTCAGGTGGCAGCCTGATGGAAGAGGGGCCGGGGGGACACACAGCCCGGAGAGGGAGGTGGCAGACGTGGAGATGGGGAGGAGGAGGTCCTGCATACGAAGGAAGTGGTGTGGAGGAAAGGCTGGTGCCACACACACCGGAGCATCCAAACCAGCAGGAGGAGTTGTGTGTGCGTGCGTGGGTGTGTGCTGGGGTGATGGGTAAGGGAGACACAATGAACCACGTGGTACAACGGAAAGATGCTGGACTTGAGATCACTTGGATTTGGGCTCCAGCTCCCACATGACCTTGGCAAGTTACTGCTTCCAGGTTTCCGTGTTCTCATTAAAAAGGAGCGTCAGGAGATCGACGCCAGCCAGGCCACGCAGAGACCCTTCCCAGTGCCCTCGGCACCTGAACCAGGCAGGTGAGGCTGCTCAACCCACTTGCAAGCTGGAGATGAAGCTGTTGGGAGCCTTCGGGGAAATGCCACTCCCCTTCCCACCTGTCACCTCCTCGGAGGATGGGATGTGGTCTCTGTCTGGCATCATCCAAGGAACACTTGACATCCCCTCAAGGATAATTCCATTTGGGTCAGGACACACCCTCCCAGCAACCCTGTTGAAACCAAATATAATCCCTGGGACGGACCCCACACTGGCCAAAACGCCTACTAAGATGTTGAGATGAGGGGATGCCCACCGTGGAAATCAGGCCCCTCCGGGCATTCTCACCAAGGGTAGCAACCAGGAGGGGAATTTCAGGACAGGAGCCGCTGACTGAGGCAGGTGGCCCGAGTGACTGCTACAGAGTGGGTGGCTCTGGGCTGTCGGGGGTCGAGAGTGGGGGCTGGAAAATGGCCACAAGCAGGTGGAAGGGGAGGGGATGGGTGCCGGCACGGCCCACTTTACCATCTGCTAAGAAGCAGACCCAGGCAGGGAAGGCCTCTCATTCCTCCGACCCACATCCATCAGCATCGACCACACGGAATGTCAATTCCATGTGCTGGGGTTGTGGGCAGAGGAGGGAGACAGCCGCCACCCCCCACGCCAGCTCCAAGACCTCACCCACGTCGTGCCCCTTCGGGAGTCACCCCAGCCAGCCGGGGCCAGACCTGAGGGTCCAGGCTGTGACCCCACCCCATCACAGGCCCTGCTTTGTGTTCTGAGCCCAGGCCAATAGCTTTTGGTGGATTTTGCCTTTTTCCGTAAAGCTGCAGATATATCCTCACACATGATGGACCCCACCTGAAGATTTCCAAAATGCAGTACAAATTCTTCCCTAACAACTGCCAGCGTTGTTCACAGCACGGACTGCAATAAGTCCTTTTTTTTCAGTAGAAGAAATTTCCACCCCGCCGGCCTTTGACCCCATGAGGGGCCCCGACGGTGGGGCAGGCAGTCTCACTGCTCCTTTGAGGAGCGGGCCCAGCGGGGCCAGGAGTCAGCATCCCAGGCTATTTGCGCTTCGGGTGATGATGCCCTAATGATTCAATTAGCATCGATTCTTCAGCAGCCGCAGTGTTTCCCAACTGACCCAGCCATTCAGCGCTCAGTGTGGATGGATACGATTCCCATGAGCAATAGAGCCGTTTGAAAGAAACGTGTCCAATTCTTCACCGGTTACTCTTCAAAACATTTTACTTGATCCCATTTTCCACTTTCCCGAGGACCCTCTGGTGTGAGTCTCCTGCTGGGTGCAGTCATCGCGTGGCTGGTCTCCCCTGCCTGCCCCCACCCCCCACCATCTGGGCACCGTCAGGCTCGCCGCCCCCCACAGACACTCAGGGGCTGCAGCCAGAGGAACAGACAGGGCACGAGGGCTGAGTCTGGACCAGCGGTGGAGGCAGTCCCGGCGAGAGAGAACCAGGCTTTCTGAAAACCTGCCCTGGTAGCTCCAGTAAGATGGGAAATGAGGTGGGGTGTGTAGAGGGCAGAGTGGGTGGCCGGCGGGAGAGAAGAGGGATGATTAGAAACAGAGAAGGGAATTCAGACAGACGACAGGGCGACGTCTCCCACTAGTTAGAAACAGGGCTTCCCAGGGAGGAGGTGAGAGTGACCCTGGGATGGATATGGTCTCTGTGACCTCAGGGATGCAGCAGCTGCCCCCGGAGGGCCACGTGGTACCTCTGCCTGACAGATGCCCCCCCACCCCGCGCCCAGCTGTGGCCTCTGCCACCAAGAGCCCCTCCAGGATGAACGGGATGCGTGTGCGGTATCTCCCTGGAGACGAGTCCCCCCCACCCACAGCCAGTGGTCCCTGGCGGATGGAACCAAGCCAGGAGCTCTGGAGGCAGCTCCCCCAGATGGTTCTACACTGTTCCATTCCCATGGCAACGTGTCCGGCCTGCCCAGCTCGGCCGCCCCTGCTCCCGTCCCATTGACCTTTCCCGCCAGACACTATAACACAAGTAGAAGCAGCAACGGTACCTATAGACCATGATGGCGCTATAGGGTGTGTCACGTCACAAGGGTCTCTTACCAACCCTGTGGAACACCCATCCCCCGACAGATGAGGAAACAGGCCCAGGTGGTTCTGCGCTTGACCAAAGACACTGAAGAAGCTGAGGCGCCACGCAGGTCAAAACAAGAGACTTTGCCCCCCAAAGCGGGGTTAGAGCCCCCAGCCGCTGTGGAGCGCCAAATCCGCATTGCACCACTGCCAGGGAGACGTCCCTTACCCCACCTCTCCTTCTCTGCCACGTACAAGTACAGCCTCCACACTCTCTTCTCAAAGAAGATGAAGACAGGCAAGGACAGTGACCTTCCACCCAAAGGACCAAGTACCCCAGACCCCGCCCCCTCCGAGATCGGCTGATCCTCCTTCTCCACAGCACTTCCTGGATCCATTCCAAGGTCGTTTGGCATTCACCTGACCTTCAAGGTCCCATCAGAGCTACCTGTTGAATCTGACTCACAAGGGAGTCAGACTGATCCTCTTCCACTTTTCCTGTGACGTTCAGTGTGATCTGGATGGAACCCCTCCCCATCTCCCAAACCTTTTACCTTTCACCGCATGACAGCCAGGGAGTGGATTATGAGAAACTTCTGGGTCTGCAGCCCCAAATCCCATTCAAGGCAAGGGCAAGGAGACAGACTCTTGGCCATTCTCTGCTTCTTTCTAAATTCAGTAAAGGTTTACCTTTGGTCCAGCACTGTTACTTTCGTGGGAAGATCATGTCAAAATCAACCAGCTACCTGGTTACTCCTTCTCAGGAACTACTTCTGGGTTTACATACTCATCCTGCTTACTGTGTGTACAAGGGACCCTGGCAGGGGAAATGCTTCTCTGACACAGAGTTTCCCAGTGTCAAGTGCAGGAACCTTGCTCCCAAACCTGGTTCTGTTGGCTTTAAGGGTGAGGACTGAACAAAGAGCCTCTGGAAGCAGCAGTATTGTCTGGCTTCTAAATAAATCTCCATGAAATAACACGTGGACAGGCGCAGCTGTCAAAACTGCATTTATTAATGTTAGCTTTGCAGTATTAAAACCGGCCACTGTCACTTCTGTACCAGTGAAAGTGATCTGGGGTCCGTGTGTCAGAGTAGAGTTGGGGAGGGCAGAGGAGAGAGTGCTGGTCTTAATTTAGACTCATGGCAAATTTGTTCATGAACGTTCTGCCCGAGGAGCTCCTTCCTGAAGCTTTGCTTAGTGATAAGAACAGTGCTGTTAGCGAACGCTGGCTTTGTCAAGCTTAGACAGAAAATGAAGAGTAAGGTGAGTGAGATTCAAATCATGGTCTGTACCCAGTTCTTCCTCGGGTCCCATCTTGGTCAAGCAGCATCACTGAAAATGAGATTCCACAGGAGACAGGAAGGCCCGTCTTTCCTTCCCAGCTGGAAATGTCTCAAAAGAGGTCAGCCAGTGACCGCTGGGCACCACCCGCTGAAGTGAGTCCGTACCCAAGAGGAGCCTTCCAAGGAGTCCCAGGGCCACGCAAGTGCTGCCGAGTCCACAGCCCGAACAATGGTCACCAGAACCAGCACGTAGGTCCCACTGGGCCATTGTGGTTTCTTTTGTCACAGCCCCATCAAACATTAGGTCATCTCCTGGGTCTCAGTGGGGGGGGACAGACTGCTTCTCTGATGAAGTCATCCAAACAAGAAAGACAAAGTGGACCCACGCCATCGTCCCCTGAGTGATAGGGGTGTGGAGGGGGCAGGACGGGCGGGGAGGAAGGGGAGACGGTTCCGAGTGCCAGAAGGTAGCTTTGGGCCTTAACGTATCAAATAAACTCCTGATCCAAAAAGCCGCACTTTCACTGGTTCCACACATGGGGATCAAGATTCCCCTCGAGGCCACCATATGGGGGGTCTGGTCTGCCGGCCCCCTCACTGCTGGATCTTCCATAGGCCCCACGCCACCAGTAAGAAGACAAACCAAAATATCGACACGTTAACACAGCAAGACTCGGAGGTGGCGATCCACCAAAGCTCAAACCAGAAGAACGCAAGTATTGCAAAGCACTGCAGCATTCTCATGGTGTTGGACACTCAGGAAACACCTGGAGGTTAATGTCAAGATTCTGGGGAGGGGAGCGGGTGCTGAGTGTCTGGAATCTTCAGAGTGAGGGGGAGCCCCCTGCTGTGGGGGCAAAGATCCAGAGGCCCCACGTGGGCAGGACACCATGTCCCCCCATCTCTCGGGAGAGCAAATTGGCTTACCTCAAGGATGAGCTCTGCTCAGGCTGCTGGGCACACTCACGGAGCCAAGGATGTGGTTGCCATGGTGACTCTGCTTTTGTGA